>NC_066624.1:87500467-88100467 GCF_025201925.1 Gopherus flavomarginatus
GTAATGAGAGAAAGAATAAGATTAGCTGCTGGTGAGATGCTGCAGTAGTTAAAACACCTTGTACCCCTGTGTAAAATAAAACTTCTACCTCTAATGGCATCAGTAGAGCTTCACCAGAGAAGAAAAATGACTACATATTTTCCAGAAAGAATACAGGGCATGGCCCAAGGACACTTCTGACTTTGCAATATAACTCGAGGAACTCACAGGGTAAGATTTTGATCTTAGATGATAAAATTCAGTTGCAAGGGTAGCTTGCTGAAGGACACAGGTTAGTTTTGGACTGAGAAGGGGAAAACTGGTTGTCAGTTGGGATTATTTAAGAAATGAGATGGTATGTCCATGTAATCTCCAGATGCTGTGCTGGTGGGAAATTCCCAGAATGGTTTTCCAGTGGAGAATTCCAATTCATCAAAATATTTTCTGTGAGATGGTACAACTCTGATGAAGGTCTTATGGAACTTAGGTAGGAATGTGATGGGAGGCTCCTCATTAGTCAGCCAGGTAGACCATTGAAGAGCAGGGTGGGAGAACTGTGAAGAAAACAGGAAGCTAAGAGCCTGGAAGTGCTAGCTCCCAAGCTCCAAGGCTCCCAGCTCAGCTGGCACTTGCTTCCAGGGATTCCAAGCTCCTGGCTCCCTTTCAGACTGCCTGGCATGCTCAAGGGGATTGAGGAGCCTTGAAATCTGAGTCAGGAGTCAGGGCTTCAAGCTCCATCTCTCCATCAGCCTGCCAAGCAGAATTTCCTCCATGAAACAGAGTTACCATTCTCTATATAGCTCTATCCAGGTGCATCTTTCACCTTTGACACATTCAAATTCTAAGTCTTTGCACCCTGGGATTTTTGGACAGGTCTAGAGACTTCAGGTGAAATAGCTTACATTCTGGTACCGATTTCATTATCTCAGAAAAACACAGTACAAAGAAAAAGCTTCTGCAAATCTATTGTCAACTTTGTCCTCAATTTACAGTTTAGGGCCTGACTCTCAGAAGTGCTCAGTACCCACTACTTCACTGGTCTTCAAAGGGACCTGCATGTGCTTGGCTCCTCTAAAAACTGGTTCTTTAGTAGATTGTATATTGGTTTGCTTGTTTCTTTAAATGTTCTTTCAAGAGCTGGAATTGTCTTCTGGAAATTTACTGATATGCATGTTTGATCCTCCTTATATCCCAACTGCTCTGAGAAATTGCCATCAACAGAGGGTTCACACAAATCTTTGGTTTTTGTTGCAAATAAATAAAAAATTCCAATGGAAACTTAGCAAAACCTGCTAAGTTTTGTCTTGTTTCAAGTCAAAATCATGGAGTTTTGCATGGTTAACCTCAAACCATAAGACACCCTGAGCTTGCTAAAACCTTAGTGCAGACTTGCCAAAATGTTTGCAAACCTTGGCAAGCATTTTGCTAACTCTGTGCTGAATTTTAGGTTTTTAACTCAACTGTTTGCCTTGTTTCATTTCTCAGTCTGAAAGTTTATGCCACCACTAACTTTCTCTGCTAACTAGCAGAGCCTGCATGAAAGTGAAATTTGCTTTGGATGTGGAACCAGTCCTACATGCAGCCTGTATGTATGGGGAGTCTGCCCCATAACTACCTTCTTCACCGTCACACTTCTGGTTCAATATGGGACTGGTCAGCTTCACAAATGTTCTCTCAGGCTAGTGCATGGTTACTTTTCAGGTGTGTTCTTATAGCATTTTGTTCCCATGTGATGAACCGCCTTTCCTGCCCAGTCTGCAAACAGCAGACCGAACTGCTTCTTGCACTGCTTTCTAGTGAAATAAACCTACGTTAATGTGCTCTGGTTTTCTGTTCTTGCCCCTTGATGGTGATACACAGCAAATGTAACTAGGCAGGAGTCTAAGCCTTTGCTTTTTTAATTGTGCCAGGGCTGTACAGATGCTCCAGTTGATGGGCTGCATTCTTTAGCCCCCTATAGTTATCAGAATTTTCTTTGGTGTTTTGGAACTTCGCTTTCCTATGAGTCTCTGCAATATTTGCCTGCTCGTGCATCAAGTCAAACCCATCATCTTTATTTTGTCCCTTCATCTCTCCTGCTACTACAGAAGACGCAGAAGGAATTCAGTTGTATTCTTCCATTAAAGCCAACTGAATCCAGAGAGCTTAATGTAAAACTGTAGAATCAGCAGCATATTTATGAAAAACAGATTTATCTAAAGAGGAGTCAAAACATTTCCCCTCAATCATGCCAAAATGCGTCTTTGGTTAACTAAAGATATTGTGCCAAATGTGATGCAGCCTTCTTTATTATGTGTTTTGTGGGAAAGAGATCCTGAATTTAGGAGCCAATAGAGTGTCCAAAATATCTCACGCTGAATCACCTGTAATGTGCTATGGAGATGTTTTCATTTATTTAAAACACTACATTATTCATAGCAATACACTATTAACTATTTGGTTTAGTCATGAAATATTTATTCAGCACTTAAATCTCTAGTGAACTGTTCTAGCACTTTAATAAGGTTTTTGATTACAATTCCTACCAATTAAGGCAATCCACCGATAGCATGTTGAAATGCTGGATGGGAGGGGGTGTGTGTGTGTGTATGTCTAGCCTGATGTTTAAGGTGGAGTTCCACCTTAAACCACAGCATGCAGATGTTTATGTTGGTGGGATAGTCTCAGGCCTTGTCCACACTGGTAAGTTTCTGCGCTGAGATGACCTTGGGAGCCCAGCCTCCCTCTTTGTTATCGCCGAATGGCTGTGCAGAATCAGAAAGCAGTCACGAAGAACTAAAGAGGACTTTCTGCATGAGGTCGTGGTGCACTCCATGGGCGAAAAACAGAAACTGAAGGAGTGGCAGGGCAGCGAGAAAAGGGACCAAAAGGAGAACACTGCACACCAGAACAAAGCCAAGGAACGGCTCTTAAATGTCATGGAGTGCCAAGCCGACACGCTTCAGGCACTACTAGCACTGCAAACTGGGCAGCACCGCACCTCTCCTCCTCTGCAGCTTTCCCATGCACCCCTGAATGCCATCAGTGCACTGTTATCAACCTCCTGGCTCCAGTCTGTGCCCACTGCATTCCATTCCTCCCTCCTCACAGTGCAGCAATGCAGACTCCCAGTACCCACTGCACTCGACACCCATCCCTCTTCAGTTTAGCCCTGCTGAAGTACAGTACCTGCTGCTTTGTACTCCAGAGGAGAAGGTTGGATATAATACCTGGACATACACAAATCTTTAAGTGTCCTGAGACCCCACCTCCTTCTGGGACCCTCCTTTTCCCTCCCATCCCCCTCAGTGCTGATGTGTTTTTTTGTTTGTCTCTCTCCTCCAGTGGTGGTTGTTTAATAAAAGAATTGTGTTGGATTGAAAGCAATCTTTATTCTATTAATTGAAAGCAAACAGAACCCTGCAAAGCAACAGACAATTATCTTAAACCTTCACAGTGCATCGTCTGCACCAATCACAATCACCTCCTAGCATTACAAGCACTGCACTCACGAGCATAACAACAAATATTAGTGGCTTTCAGCTCCGAATTGCTGCCTCAAGGCATCCCTGATCCTTGTGGCCCTGCACTGTGCGCTGCTGATAGCCCTGGTCTCTGGCTGTTCAAATTCAGCCTCCAGGTGCTGCGTCTCAGTGATCCAGCCCTAAGTGAAGCTTTTTCCCTTCCCTTCACACATACTATGGAGTGTACAGCACATGGCTATAAGCATAGGAATATTGTCATCGGCCAGGTCCAGCCTTCCATAGAAGCAGCACCAGTGGGCTTTTAAATGGCCAAAAACACACTCAATACTCATTCTGCACTTGCTCATCCGGTTGTTGAACTGTTCCTTGCTGGTGTCAAGGTTGCCGGTGTATGGCTTCATAAGCCATGGCATTAAGGGGTAGGCAGCGTCTCCACGGATCACAATGAGCATTTCAACTTCCCCAGGGTGATCTTCTGGTCTAGGAAGGAAGTCCCTCTTTGCAGCTTCCTGAACAGGCCAGAGTTCCGAAAGATGGCTGCATCATGCACCTTTCCGGACTAGCCTGTGGTAATGGCCATGAAATGCCCATAGTGATCCATAAGCGCCTGGAGAACCATAGAGAAATACTCTTTCTGATTAATGTACTTGGTGGCTAGGGGGTCTGGTGTCCGAATTGGAATATGTGTGCCATCTATTGCCTCTCTGTAGTTAAGAAAGCCCATTTGTGCAAAGCCATCCACAATGTCATGCACATTGCCCAGAGTCACGGTCTTTCAGAGCAGGATGCAATTAATGGCGCTGCAGACTTTCGTCAACACTAGTCCCAACGGTTGACTTTCCCACTTCAAACTTCCCACTTCCTCTGCTTCCCCACAACTCTTAGCGGCACAAAAGGAAGAGATGCTCTGTGGGATAGCTGCCCACAGTGCACCACTCTGAATATCATAGCAAGTGTGAACATGCTGTTGTGCAGGCAGATGACAGTGTGAACACACAATAGCCGTTTCCCTTGAGCGCTCTCTGAGCGGTGCTCTAACTGCCGATGCTGTAACTCTGCCAGTGTAGACATATCCTCAGCATTCTCCTTAAAAGCATTTTAGAAGTGTGACTATTTCTACAAATGAAGGAAAATGGGAACTGATACTTCCTTCCCTTGGAGACGTCTTTCCCAGATGGCAGAAAAAACAAGTCTGATTTTATAAAATTCCCATGTGTCAGTGGTGTTTAGAGTGACACAAGGTGAGTGAGGTGATATACTTTATTGGATCAACTTCTGTTGGTGAGAGAGACAAGTTTTCCAGCAATACAGAGTTCTTCAGGTCTGGGAGAGGTACTCAGAGTGTCACAGCTAAATATAAGGTGGAACAGATTCTTTAGCAGAAGTAATTAGCATGTATTCTAAGGGACCATTCAAGGTGAGTGGCCTATGAAAACATCTTCAGTCATTGGACAAAAAGAGGGAGTTAGTGGGCTGCAGATTGTTGTATAAAAATAAGCCACTGAATTTTTATAGTTTTTTTTTTTTTAATTGACTTTGCATGCCTGAATTGAGGAGTGAATAGCAAGTTACCTGGAGATCAGGTAAAGGCTGTTGAAGGCCCTGAATGCAGTGGAACTAGTTATTTCACATAACCACCAGCCAAAATGCGGGGTGGGGGAGAAGAGAGGGAGAGAATGGGAAAAGACATGCCCAGCAACCACAAGGGCTACTGAAACTCTAATAATGGCTGCAGAATAGCCAAGGAGAGAGCATTCCATCACTTTCTCACCTGTCACGTTGTTCAATTTTTATTTTTTGGAATTGTGTCCAAAAATGTTCAAAACATCTAAAGAAGGGTCAAGGAATTTGCCTATTGCTATTTATTATATGGTCCTGTTTAGAAGGTGGAGTAATTATGATGTAAATAACCTCTATAGAAAAATCAATGAGGAGCGCATTATAGAATATAAACAAGAAAATGCCTGGACTGCTGAACTAAGTAATAAAATTGAAGCGCAAACACATACTTCACTTAAGGAACAAATTAACTTCACTTTTGAAAGATTTGTCCTTGAGATGGTTTGATTTTTAGCACACAGAGGTTTATTTTAATAGAATGGTACAACATTTGCATTTCATTTCCCATTTCTCCAAAGCGTCTCCAAAATATTTTGTTTTAAAATATATCTGCAGGTAAGGAATAAAAGAGGAAGATCATCTTTTTGTATGAAAATATAATTTACTTTCAGTTAAATGAAGTCTGACTTGCTATGCTAAGTAACCGACACAATGTGATCATATAGTTACATTAAGCTTCATAAAGAAAAATATTGTAGAAAGGATCAATCTTTTTTTAGCTGCTCCTTTGGAGCAGTATTTGAAATAGATTTTCAGCCTACTACATAATATTAAGCTCCAAATAAAAATGAAGTGGAGGTCTATGGTTGGGATTTGTTACTGTGCTACTATCGGGAATATCATGGAATTCTCAATGCTATTTTACTAACTGCTAGTAATATAGAGTCAGCACCATTCACAACTCATCATTTGTCAGTTACCAAGCAGTGATATCTCCACAATTTTCCTAATACTTTGTTGAGATCTGTGACGAGAGAGTAGTACTGGTTGGCAAATGCTGACTATTCTATTGCAGTGTGTTTCTGGTGTATCAAAACTAAGAAACTATACAACACTATTTCTTCTTAACTTCATAACTGATTGGTTTAGGGGAATGAGCACGTGACAAGGACTCGGGAAGGCCTGAGATTTAAGCCTATGTTTACTACTAACTCATCTCTCCATCTGAGTTTCCCCTCCCCATCTGTAAAATGGAGTTCTTGCCCATCTTCTTACAGGACTTTTGTGAGGATTGGTTAATGTCATCATATTGAAACCTAGTTAAAAAGCAATATTTTCAGGTTTAATTAATTGACAACTGTAAAGCAAACTTCAGAGTTGAAGTAACCCAGGCATAGAGATTATGAGCCTGATCCCATAACACTGAAATCTATAGAAATTTTGCCATTCACTTCAATAGGTACAAGAACAAGGCCTGAGTGGTCTGCCAAAGATCACATGGGAAGTCTGTAGCAGAACATGAAATAGAATACACTGAGTACTTGGTGATTATACATGCTCAGCAGATCCCTTGAATAAGACCTCAGTAAATAAATGCTACCAATTAGTTATTGCTAATAGTGTAAAATGGACTGCATGCTCATTAGATGTATTCAATACTGCAACATTTTCCTGACATCAGAGAGTTCATCAAATATTAATTCCAGTGTAAACTGAACCATAAATCCTTGATGCACACTATCATAGTACTAGGAATGGATAGCATTTCCCAGAAAAATCGAGGTACAATGGCAATAATCTGTTAATCGGAAAAACAAGTTGGCTGCATAAGAGTCATCCAATACATCTGATAGAACTCTTTAGCAATACCGTAAATAAATTTGGCAACAAAATAGAAGTGGGGATAAATTAAACAAAAATTCCCATTAAGGATTTGTAACAGGGTATTAGGATTTATGTATTTTTAATCTATGTTTAAATGTTTATGAAAGATTTACTATTCCCATAAAATGTATTAAGGATTTTTTTCCACTGTTGTAATCCTGAAAATATGTTAATGGAAAGAAAGTGCTTTGGGAATATGCTAAAGTTTAGTCTGCATGAAGTTGTAGTTAGAAATTCCCCCAGAATAAACACATGCTGTATGAAGAGTCACCATTTTACATTATTAGGCCTTGTGATGGGGTGTTCACACCACACCTGCCCTGAAGGGATTAATGGGGGCTCAGAAATGGCCAATTAACCTTATAGTCCACACCTCTGGGAGAGCCTGGCTTGATTGATAAGCACTAAGCGATGACGAAGCCCAGATGGGCAGGAACAGGGTAGGCTAGTATAAAGCCAGGTAGCTGAAAGCAAAAGGGGGCTATAGGGAGAAAGTCTGCAGTTGGTCTCTGGGCACAGCTCTGGGATGCTGTCCCTGATAGAAGGGTTTTGAGGAGTTGTAGAATAGGAAGAAACCCAGGAAAGAGCTGTGGGAATTGAAACTGTGCAGCTCTTGGCTGCTGATTCTAGGGTCCCTGGGCTGGAACCCAGAGTAATGAGCAGGCCCAGGTTCCCCTACCAGCCACAGGGAAAATGGCACAGACCAGGAATTACAGAAAACTACCTGATTTGGAATGCTGGCAGATCGTCAGGTGAGACTTCCCTTCCCTGGAAGGGGAAAACTATATAGTGACTTGTCTGGAGGACTGAATCGCAGAGAGCAAGAGAGGCTGTGGGGCAAGCAAGAGATGGAAGGGGATGCTAGACTTGAGGAGAGCTGATCCCTAGACCCAGCCACAAGAGGGTACTCCTAGCAGTGAGTGAGTCTGTTGCAGGCCCATTAATCTCTAAAGCTGTCTTGCCAATGCCAAATGTCCAAAAATCATGAGATTATGTAAAAATAATAGATTTGGGGTTCTTTTTATTTTCCTTCTGCTTTTTGAGCCTTTAGCTTGGGCTCACATTTTGAAGCTTTCTTCAAAGCCACGAAGGCTAGAAACTTACCTTTTCTTTAAGAATGAAGGCTGAAATCATCACATATCCACTTGACTCCAGGAGCTGGGGCTTTAAGGAAAACAATAATTATCATAAGACTCATGACAAAATCATGAGTTGGCCCCACTGCTAAAGCAATAAATTATTACTATTAAGGTCTTAAACAGGTCAGTAACTCAAACCTCAAACTACAAAGCTGTTGGATTATATGGAAATTGTACCTGCAAATGCAAATACAGTACTGGTAGGTTTTATAAATCTGAACTATATTAATGAAAAACATACCACCTTGCCAGATCATACTGTGATTTGTCTTTTGGTAACTAATACAAAAATGGTGGGATCACAAATGGTAAAATGCAGTAAGAGGTATAAGCAGTGTATTATCAGTGGTTCAGTAAGAGAAAACTCTTGGGTATCTTGTTGATATTTAGGAGAAACTTGTTTTAAATTACATTATGAAAACAAAATATTGCATTATAAAATAGGAAAATAAACACTATTGTTAGTCCTTTGTATAGGAAGAAAGGACAGATGTGGGTTTTTTCCTTCTTCTGACCCCACTTGGTACACCTAATGCCAAGAAATCATCACAGCTACTTTCTGGTATGAGATACACACAGAAAGCCATTTGCAGTACCCAACAAGAAGTTTTAGTCATTCTACAAAGCCAAGGAACTATGTGACATGTTTCTGGGTGCAGACTAGTGGCACCTGGTTTATTAACTATTTGGATATAGATACAGCATTCTCATAACACTTTTCCACTCCAGTAGTACTTTAGTAGAACTCTCTATAAAACTCAGAATTACTTCATTGTCTAACATGAACTGATAACTTAGACAGTAAGGGGCAGCTCCTTGCATAGCTATACGGTGTTTGATTAAAGGATTTGAAGAGCCTGTCCACACCCCTTGTGTGGCCTGCATCAGAGTAAATTGCAGAGCTCCTGTGGGAGTGTGCAACATTCCAAAGGGGTGGAAAGGAGGCAGGGTTATGACTCGACCTCTTTCCATGCAGCTGCTAACAGAGGGAGAAGTAAGCTGAACCCTATAAAAGAGGGGGCAGCCCTGAGTTAGCACGTCTTGGAGATCCAGGAGGCATGTTGCTTGCTGATGCTGCCACAGGGTAGGACAGTTCTGCCTTCCCTTACCACAAGCTGTATGTAAATGTCACAGTTGAGCCGTGTATGAAGCTGCTCATTCTTGCAGTAAATAATGAAAAGGACAGGTCACCAGTAAAGAGAACTGGATTGATTGGTAAGCTGGGTGCAACCTATGCATTTTCATACAGACAAATGTAAATGCAGGCTCCTAGGAATAAAGAATATGTAGGCCACACTTACTGAATGGGGGACCCTATCCTTGGAAGCAGTGACTCTGAGAAAGACTTGATGGTCATGTAGGATAATTAGCTGAACCTGAGCTCCCCGTGTGACACTGTGGCTAAAAAGGCTAATGCAACCCTTGGATGCATAAGCAGGAGAATCTCGAGTGAGAGTGGAGAGATTACATTACTTCTGTATTTGGCACTGGTTTGACTGCTACCAGGGATTTCCCTACACCCCCTCCCCCGAATTTCCGCCTCTCACCACCCCATAGTTTTGTGAACAAGTTACATGCAGTGTTGCCAATTTAGTGATTGTTTGGAAATCTGAATTGAAATTGAAACATTAAACACACTTTAAAAGCATATAAAGTGTATGATAAAATACGTGTATCTGAAAAAGTATAGTAGATTTTAAAAGTATGAACATAGACTAGCTTCCTTATACAGCTGTCATTTTTATGACAATGTTAGTGCATTTATTTTGGTGATGTTGGCAAACCTAATAATTTCAAATTATGATTTGTAAGCAAAGTCTAAATGAGCTCTCTCTTACAGCTAGTGATGAGCTGGATGGGGGAAGGCTTCAGGATCAGATTGTATTTACATTCACACTTAATCTACCTAGGTATCCAGCAAACAGAGCTGTGTTGCCCAAGTAATAGATTTTGGCTGGGTTTGGGTTACAAATCACTTGAATGAGGGCGGGGCAGGAGCAGGAATGAAATGTTATTCTTATTGTATGAGTAAAGGGAAGTAGAACTGTACTTAGCTGGTGCTGATTGAGGGCATCGAGAGAGGGTGGGAACAGGTGTTTTGCTTGATGGTCTGCCTGAGTCACAAGTACTATTTGACCTGCCCCTCTCCACTGTTTAAAGACAGAGCTGATTAGGCTGCATAGATAGTCCTTTGTTTTGCTAAGCGACCACTTCAGCTGAGATCACTGATAATCAGGTCTAAGTGGTTAGATCTGCTGTGGGACAGTGTTTCTGTGGAAGAGACAGCCCAGATTGCACTAGCAGTGTGGTTCCCCCACTCAGCTGAAATCACTGAGAGCTGGGTGGAACCTCAAGAGACCAACTCGCAGAGGTCACAGTGGCAGGTAGCAGCAGATGGTGAAGGTGTAGGGTCATTGGCAACAGAGCAATGGAATGAATGGTGGCACAATGAGCAATGGAGACACAACGAACAACAGTGGTCAGAGCAAACAGTGAGCAGCTGGAGGAACGAGTACGGTACCTTCTTGTCCCAACCTGGGAGGTGAACTCATGTGAAAGCATCTCTGAACTCTGAGTCTCCACTGACCCAGGACAACACTGGTGAGTATTAATGAGGCTGTTAAGAACACTGGAGACACAACACAGTTCATGCGAACAAACATGGCTTCGGCATCATACTTTCTATTTAAGCAAGAGATATCACACACTACAAACTGGAGGCCAATGTTAAGTGCATTGTCACTTGCTCATCCTGAAGTTGAACACTGGTTCCAAACAAGACCAGCAAATGCTCACTATCTTTCTGTCACCTGACTGGCTAGAAGCATGTGGTGCAACAGTGAAAGACTCAACAGTTGAAAAAGTGAAGAACTTTCTCACCACATTCAAAAAATTTGCATACCTGGCAGATGAATGAACCGATGCAAATGGCCGTCAAGTATTAAGTCATTGTGTACATTATCTTGATGTAGTGGTAGGCCAGTAGACACATTTCTAGATGTTCAAGTTATAAAAGACATAGTGGCTGCATCTCTGACAACCCACATCTTAGAAGAGTTAAATGCTTGTCAATTGGACCCCAAACAGATGGCTGCTTGTGCATTTGATGGAGCTGCAAACTTGTGCTCATGGTGGAGTACAAGCTTTGCTCAGAGAAAAGTGTAACCCTAATCTCTTCTATACACACTGCAGAGGCCATCTACTCCAACTAGCGCTAGTACTAGCTGCAGACTCTTCAAAAGACATTAAAAAAGCTATAAATTTAATGTCTTCATTATATTCTTTTTTCAGAAAGAATCAAAAAAGACTGAATCTTGGAAAATATAGAAGATACACTGGGACTGAAGTTCAAATTAGTCCAACCTGGGAAAACTCTTTGGTTTCTCATGAGCGACCCTTGGATGATGTCTTAAAATTACTCCAGGCATTATTACTGGCTTTGGAAAGTATCTACTAAAATGGGACAGAGCTAAGTAGTGAGGCTCGTGGATTACTACTGTTGAAACCACTTGGGTCATTAAACAATGCCATCCAGGCATCTGCAACAACAGTAGTAGATCTTTGTCCAGCAATAGAAGCTACACTTGGATCAATCAGAGAGCTATCCATTGAAAATGTACTGGAAGAAGCAAAGACTTCAGTCCAGAAGTTGACTTTCAGATTTTACTCAACCTTTACATAGCTTTTACAGATCCCTGTCCTATAAAATACTGACAGTTGAGTGGAGTGAGGCACTTCCAGCAATGGGGCTGCCATGTGCTCAGGACAGAATAGAGAATTTGAACACAGAGTGGAATATCATTCCGCAAATGAAGATTTGACTTCAACTTTTTGTATCATCACTAGTGGCTCAACCCAATCCTTATGCTGTTTCCTGGGATGAAAGATGGAGGAATTTCTCTCTTGCTACTCCCAGTAACAACAGCTACTGTTCAGCATTCTTTTTAATCATTGAATAGAATTGAAGTCACCTTCTGCCTGATCATGTGAATGAACTAATGAGCATATAAATTGAAGGAATGGAAGTACTGGACACACGAGAAGCCACCAAAGATGAACGCATTGCATTCAAGAAGTTGATTAACAGAGATGTGCAAAATTATAACAAGAAATCAAGAAGGATGTAGATGTAGTGCTTCATAGAAGGCTTGAGTAGCCAACTTTAATTTGTGTGATTCTTAAAACATGAGTTAAATCTAATAAAATGGTTATGAAACATTTTTCAGTTTTTACTATGGTGCCATACAGCCCACCTTCACCCTCATGGTCTCACCCCTCATCAGCCCTTACAAACACATCCCTGTAAATTCAAACACCCCCCCTAATTTCAATTCCTGGCGAAAACACTGACTGCTACTGAACTATTGTGTTTAGTTCTGGTGTCCATAATTCAAGAAGGATGTTGATAAAGTGGAAAGGGCTCAGAGAAGAGCCAGAAGAATGATTAAAGGATTGGGAAAACATGTCTTATAGTGAAATATTTTAGGAACCCAGTCTTGGTTAGTTTAACAAAGAGAAGGTTAAGAGGTGACTTAACCACAATCTATAAGTATCTGACGCTTCATTACTGGTAACCCAGGGAGCAAGGGATTAGTGCCAGACATAGTGAGGCAATACAGGATACATCAAAAAAAAAAAATCCAAAATTACAGAGAAACTCATTTCCCTTATTTACATATACACATTTTACTGCATTTACTATACATTGCTTTTACATATTTTGGGATTGGCTTGGCTACTTTGTAGAAATCAATGCCTGTATGCCATGCTCTGTACATCCATGATTTACTCTTTACCTTATCTTTATGTTTCCAGCTTATTGTCTCCATTGTTATCTTGTTCTTTGTAAATGGTTTCCTGAGTGTTCCCTCCCCTTATCTTAGCTACTTCAGACATTCTGTCACTCAGCTTACTGACCCATTTATCAATCTTAATTAGCACAGACATTCTGTTTTCAGCCTGCTCATCTATTTATCTCCCTGTCCTGTCTCAGAAGAAATGGGATTCCTCCCATCCAACTGTTTATGTGAAGCCAGGTCTACAGAGACAAGGATCAAGAATCAAATAATGTGTTGGTGATGATGGGGGAAGACACTGAGATCTTGAAGTTAAGATTGGATAGTGTATCCTTATTATTTCATGCTTAACCTCCACATTACATTCTCCTCCCCTCTTCTTTAGAGATAAAATTAGATGTGTCTGGAAAAATACTCTCTAAGACTTAAAACAATGTTGTAAGGGTAGTGGAAATATAAAGCAGAAATGCATCTGTTTCAAATAGAATTGTAATCACTTACATTCTGGATAATTGCAGGGACCTTTTTCTTGTGTCTGGACATATTGTGCTTGCTGGTACCATGATTGTGGTTTTGTAGCCTATTCTGCATTTACTTAAATATCAGTCCACCTTATGCTTAGAACAATATGATTTGTCATGATCTTGACCTATGGTAGATAGTCTGGGTGAAGGAGTTCAAATAAATCCTGAAATCTTTGCTCTTTCAAATTTGTACCTCTCAGTCACTTGAAACTTATTCATTACTGATTTCTATTGACTTAGCTCTGCAGCCAGTCAAAATTCAGATAGCAAACCCACTGATGTCAGTGGGAGCACTCACCTGCTTAGTTATACTAGTGTTTTGCAGGATTGGGGCCTTTAAGCATATGGCTTTGGTAAGTGAGTAAGCAGCTATGCTAAATTTAAAGAGGAAAGTAAGTTCTGAAAAATTGGGATGCCTCTAATGTAGTATTTTTATTATACACATCCTAGTGATGGGACAAACCACAGAATTTTTTGGTTTTGGATAAACATCCAAATGTTTTATGGCCTGGAATTTCACTAGCTTTCCAATGCTTTCTGGTTCAGACTTAACTATAGAAGCTGTGAGAACGTTCTTTCAATATGTTTGCACCTAGCCAAGACCAGAAGTTTAGATGCACATGAAAATAAGTTAAAAGAAAATAAAAATATGTACCTAAACTCTTTTGAATAGTTTTGGTTCTAGTTTTGAACATACATGTGATTCCCTCTCTTTCTGAACCAGTTCTCTCATCTCTGTTTTAGTCTCTCAACTTTTTAGAACATGAAATACAAAATGCCTTAAGACTGGGGGAGGAAAAATTGGAATCTTCATAGTGATGACTTTTCACAAGAAATGGAATAAAATTTGAGACACCTTGGGGTCACTGGTTTAATGTGATGGCTTTATCCATGGGAGTTTCCTATAGTGCAGGTTCATTGCACATAGTTATCCCTATGATGGGTTTGGTCACAGAGACCCCCTTGAGACTGTCACTTGATGTGCTGAGACTACTTCTGAGCCCATTTTCTCTGCCAGTTTGGGCCTTCAGAACTCTGTCTTTTTGAGCCAGACACGCCAGTCTGCTCCAACACAGACCCAGGCTCTGAACCATGTGTCCCAAGGCTGCAGACTTAACTGAAAACAACTTAAGAAGTGCTCCTGTCTCCAGCACCCAGATACCCAGCTCCCAATGAGGTCCAAACAGGGCCAGCGCTACCATTTAGGCAGCCTAGGCAATCGCCTAGGGCGCCAGAATAATTGGTGGGCACTGTTTTGCCGGAGAGGGCGGCTGGTGGCTCCGGTGGAGCTGCCGCAGTGGTGCCTGCGGAGGGTCTGGTGCTCCGCGGCTCCGGTGGAGCTGCCGCAGTCGTGCCTGCGGACGGTCGGCTGCTCGTGCGGCTCCGGTGGACTGCCCGCAGGCATGACTGCGGCAGCTCCACCAGAGCCATGGAGCACCGGCCCCTCAGCAGGCACCACTGCGGCAGCTCCACCGGAGACGCGGGACCAGCGTGCGGGGCAGCGAAATTGCTGTCCGCCTAGAGCGCTCAAACCCCTAGCGCCGGTCCTGGGTCCAAACCCCAAATGAATCTGTTTTACTCTGTATAAAGCTTATACAGGGTAAACTCATAAATTGTCCACCCTCTATAAGACTGATAGAGAGAGATGCACAGCTGTTTGCTCCCCCAGGTATTAATTACTTACTCTGGGCTAATTAATAAGAAAAATTGATTTTATTAAGTATGAAAAGTAGGATTTAAGTGGTTCTAAGTAATAACAGACAGAACAAAGTAAGTTACCAAGCAAAATAAAACAAAACATGCAAGTCCAAGTCTAATACATTAAGAAACTGATTACAGGTTAAATCTCAACGCAGGGGATGTTCCAATAAGGTTCTTTCACAGACTGGACTCTTTCCTAGTCTGGGTCCAGCAATCACTCACACTCCCATAGTTACTGTCCTTTGTCCTGGTTTCTTTCAGGCATCTCTTTGGGGTGGAGAGGCCATCTCTTAAACCAGCTGAAGACCAAATGGAGCGGTTTCCAAGGCATTTTATATTCTCTCTCGTGGGCAGCAGGGCCTGCTTTAGGCCTATTCCACCAATTCCACTATATAATATCCTATACTTAGGGCTAAATTTTGTACATGGTCTTATGCGTATCAAAGGGCAGAATCTGTTGTACTAACAATGACTTCTCTTTTCTATACTGGGAATACCAAATTAGGCTTTGGTACAGGTATTAGTTGGCTTTATTTCTCGCTATACGTAGGAACCGATCATACAATACATGCAATTACATTGAGCAATGGGAGTGCTGAAGTGAAAACACGATATTCCTTTCTGAAGGAATTGCTGGAATATAGCCTAGCGGAGGTTATGTTATTCCACCGAGCAAAAAATTTTTGGGTGGATTCTCCACTTACAGTCTTTTGGACAGATTCTCTAGCTGTAAGACGGCTACATTATTAATGTATGTTGGGCTGAAATTAGGGAATAGTCAGTCTCCCAGTGCAGCTGGTTGGAAGATGAGGTTTATGAAACCCTCTGACAGAGGATCAGCTTGGCTGGGTCTAATTCTACTCCCTTCCCCCCTTCTCCAGTAAGGTCTTTTGACTCTCTGACGGAGTCTGATGGCCAGACCTTGGAGGCAATGTTCTCAGACCATTCAAAGGACATCGCATAATCTGGTTGGGTTTTTTATATTACATTTCAGAGGTTACATATACCTCAGTGAAGAAACCAAGGCTTCCCGTTGCAATAAGAACTATTCATTAATTTATAGTGCAGCCTGTTTTAATAAGGTTCATGTCTTTTTATAAGACTTTCCATTATACAGAAATTGTTCTGTCTTCCAGTAGGCTCATGGGGCTAGATTCAGAGATATTTAGGTATTGGTCCACTCAGCATTGCAACACTTAAGTCTTTTTCTTAAAAGTGACTTGGGCACTTAGGACCCTTAAACCCACTGACTTTCAGTGAGACTCAGGGTATGTCTACACTGACAGAGTTACAGCATCAGCAGTTACAGCGGCGTTCAGAGAGTGCTGAAGGGAAACTGCTGTTGTACATTCACACTGTCAGCTGCCTGCGCAATAGCATGTTCACACTTGTGGCACTTGCAGCGGTATTCGGAGCGGTGCACTCTGGGCAGCTATCCCACAGAGCATCTTTACCTCTTCTGCTGCCAAGAGTTGTGGGAAGGTGGAGGGGGTCACGGGGCATCCTGGGTCCTGTCCCAATGTCCCTTGATGCGTCGCTTCGCATCCCAGCAATCCTTGTGCTTCCGTCTGCATTGGTGCCATCTTTCAGTGGTTTGTGTTCTGCGCACCCTGTCTCTTCGGGATCCATTCCTGCAGACCAAACTGTTGACCAGTATGCTGCTCACTCTGACTAACACATCACAAGTGGCAGTGGAGTTATTCCTTAAACTACAAAGGCAAGAGTGGTGTGACATTCATCTCACCACACGTAGTACCTATAACACGAGATTGCTTGTGGCATTCATGGAGGTACTTACCACAGTGGAAAGCTGCTTTTGGGCTCGGGAAACAAGAACTAAGTGGTGGGATCACATCCTCATGGACGTCTGGAATGATGAGCAGTGGCTGCAGAACTTTCAAATGAGGAAAGCCACATTCATGGGACTAGGTGATGAGCTTGCCACGGCCCTGCGGCACAAGGACATGAGAACGAGAGCTGCCCTGCTGTTGAAGAAGTGTGTGGCAATTGCACTGTGGAAGCTGGCTACTCCAGACTGCTACCAATTGGTTGCTAAGCAGTTTGGAGTGGGAAAGTTAGCCATTGGACTTGTGTTGACGGAAGTCTTCAGGGCCATTAATCGCATCCTGTTCTGAAAGATCGTGACTTCTGGGCAATGTGCATGACATTGTGGATGGCTTTTCACAAACAGGCTTTCTTAACTCTTCGTTTTGTTGTGATGCCTCTTTGTTTTGTTGTGAACTCCGGGCTCCCGGAGCTGCTTATCAAAAAAACAAACACAGCTACTGTTTGCTGTGAATGAGCAGAGGCTGGGGGGCTCCCTTTGGAATGCCCACAGGTTGAAGAGAGGGGGAGGGAGGGGGCTTGAGGAGAGAAGCAGCATGGCAGGCGGGGGTGGGGGGGTCTGTTTCGGGGAGGCTGCTTATCTGGTCTGTGAGAAAAAAACCAACAGCTGCTGTTTGCTTTCAGTGAGTGAGAGAGCGGTGGGGGAGGGGGTCGGAACTTGCAAGGCAGGGTGCTGACACAGTGTCGGCTGCAAAAATCCATTCTGTCTCCCCCCCATGCTCCCTGTCACACTCCACCCCACCGCCCCCTTTTAAAAAGCACATTGCAGCCACTTGAATGCTGGAATAGCTGCCCATAATGCACTGCTCCCAATGCCGCTGCAGTTGCTGCAAATGTGGCCACGACAGTGCGCTGGTAGCTGTCAGTGTGGCCAGACTGCAGTGCTCTCCCTACTCAGCTGTATGAAGACAGATTTATCTCCCAGCGCTGTACAGCTGCAAGTGTAGCCATACCCTAAGTAGCATCAGTGAAGCATTTGGTCAGCTGTTTGAGAAAAGGACTATTCTGAGTAAGTGCCCAATCAAGAAACACTTAACTGACAATGGGCCTTGGGAGACTCCAATCCACATCTGAGGAGTCTTCCTGAGAACGTTCAAGGTAGCATGTGAGCAATGGCTGCCACCTGCAAACTGAGTCATGCATGATCATGTGATTTGCCCATGGGACTCCAAACTCCATTTTGTCTTCAATCCTACTTCTGACTTCTGGAGGAACTGTGCTTGAAACTGAAGCTCTGAACAAAGGACTGAATGACCTAGCCAAGCTGGGATGTTTTTACTCCAGAGACTTGATTGGTTTAAATCAGCAGTAATTCAATCAAGCCTGAAACAAGCCTGATCTAAGAACTTTGCAATTGTATGTATTTGATTCCATTTAACCAGTTTTAACTCTCATCTATATTTCTTTCTTTTTATGAATAAACTTTTAGATTTACATTCTAAAGGCTTGGCAACAGCATGATTTGTGGGTAAGATCTAACTGGAATATTGATCTGGATTTGGGAATTAGTCCTTTGGGACTGGGAGAACCTTTTTTTCTTTTATTGGGGTATTGTTTTTCATAACAACTCATCCCCATAAGGAGTGGTGCTGGTGGTGATACTGGAATACTGGAGCATCTGAGGGAATTGCTTGTATGACTTCTGGTTAGCCAGTGGGGTAAAACTGAAGTCCTCTCTGTTTGGCTGGTTTGGTATGCCTTAGTAATGAAGGACCTTGGGCTGTGACTGCCCTGCTCTAAGCAATTTGTCCTGAATTGATACTCTCAGTAGTGTCCAGTCGAAGGCCTCTTTGTTACAGGGACACCTTGACAGCAACAAGGAGTGGTTCAACAACAGGCTGAGCAAGTGCAGAATGACTGTTGAGTGTGCTTTTGGCCATTTAAAGGCCCACTGGTGCTGTCTGTATGGGAAGCTGGGCCTGGCTGATATATTCTGACAATATTCTGATGCTTATAGCCATGTGCTGTACACTCCATAATATTTGTGAAGTGAAGGGTGAAAACTTCACTCAGGGCTGGATCACTGAGGCTCGGTGCTTGGAGGTTAAATTTGAACAGCCAGAGACCAGGGCTATTAGAGTGATGCAGCTTGGGGCCATAAGGATCAGGGATGACTTGAGGCAGCAATTTGAAGCTGAAAGCCACTAATATTTGTTGCTGTGGTTCAGAGTGCAGTGCTTGTAATGCTAGGAGGTGATTGTGATTGGTGCAGACGATGCACTGTGAAGGTTTAAGATAATTGTCTGTTGCTTTGCAGGGTTCTGTTTGCTTTCAATTAATAGAATAAAGATTGCTTTCAATCCAACACAGTTCTTTTATTAAAAAATAACCACTGGAGGAGAGAGACAAACTATCAGCACTGAGGGGAATGGGGGATGGGAAGGTTCTCAGGAGGAGGTGGGATCCCAGGATGCTTAAAGATTTGCGTATGTCCAGGTATCATATCCAGCCTTCTCTTCTGGAGTACAGTGCAGTGGGTATTGAACTTTAACAGGGCTAAACTGCAGAAGGATGGGTGTTGAGTGTGGTGGGTGCTGGGAGTTCACACTGCTGGACTGTGACAGGGAGGAGTGGAATGCAGTGGGTACAGACTGGAGCCAGGAGGTTGATAAGAGTGTATTGGTGGTGTCTGGTGGGTGCATGGGAAAGAGTTTTGTGACAGCGGCTGCAGGGGAGGGCAGTTGCAGAGCTGCTCGCTTTACAGTGCTAGTATCCCCTGGAACTTGTCCACTTGGTACTCCATAACGTTTAAGAGCCGCTCCATGGTTTAATTCTGGCACACCGTGTTATCCTTTCAGTTCCTCTTCTCACTGTCCTGCCACTTCTTCAGTTCCTGTTTTTTGGCCACAAAGTGCATCATAACATCTCGCAGAAAGTCCTCCTTTGTTCTTCGTGGCTGCTTTCTAATTCTGCACAGCCGTTTAGCCAGTGATAACAAAGAGGGAGGCTGGGCTCCCAAGGTCATCTCTGTGAAGCCAAAATGCAGCATTTTACAGAAGCAGTATTGTTTGCAACATACAGAACACTGATTCAGTGATTTAAAACACAACCAGTATTCATACAGCTGTCACCAACTGGCTGACCTCAAACAAGCATGCATGAGCCACACAAGACCCCCAAAATGGTGAGTAGCAGCAGGGGCAGGGTAAATCAGTGTTTCCGGTCCCTACTGTACACTGAGCACATGGCTCTTGGGTAGAGCCAGCACTGGGGAGGGCTGACAATCATTCCTCTCCCCACACTTTCCACAGGATGTGATCATTATGGAAGCTATCTCACTGTTGAGGGTGAGCAGGGAATCAAGGGAGGGTTTTCTTCCAGACTTCGGCTTCTGCCCTGGCCCTTATGTGGCTCGCCAGTGTGTAGCAATGGTTCCCTCCCCTTCCTCACCCCCCGCAGTGATGGCACATTGGCATTGGAAAGTTACTGTTAATAGGGCAAGAAACAAAGCATCTCTGCCAAGGAAGCCGTGGAAATGGATTGCCCAATATCTCCATGAGAGTTTCCTGGAGATCTCTGAGGCAGATTCCTGTGAGGTGAGGGAATCAATCAACAGCCTGTTCCGCCACTCAGACTAGGCATGTGGTGGTACGCACATCATACAAAGACAAGCCTGCTTTCTGCAGCCCTTCTGCCCCCAACAGCTCACTTCAGCAATTCCCAACATCAAAGCCACTTACCGGGGGCCTCCTCTTCTGTTTGTGCTTTGCTAAGTTCCAACAACTGTAACTGCGTAGCCTCCTCCAGGCTTTATGCATCTCTGACTTCTGAATGTCCTATGCCTTTGAGTCCCCCTCCACATTCTTGTCCAATATTTCCTTCTTCTGGCTCGGTCCACTCTCGACTGGCACACAAACCACTGAATATCCGCAGTGGCCTTTGCAGTGAAGGTGGGGTGGCTGCCGAGTATTGTGTCCTGCTCTTTGTAGAACCTGCAGCTTGTGGGCGTAGCACTGGAGTGGAGGTTTGGCTCCTGTGCCTGGTGGTAGGCACTCCGCAGCTCCTTCACTTTGACCCTGCACTTCAGAGTGTCTCGGTCATGGCCCCTTTCTGTCATGCATCATGAAATCTGTCCATAGGTATCATAATTCCTATGGCTGGAGTGCAGCTGGGACTGATGAGGTCCACCCGCTCATCATTACTCCAAGCGAGGGATCGCCTGGTGCGTGGAGCAGGCATGGCCACCTCGAAAGATGCGCTGAGATCACTACACGCATCACTGAGCAAACAGGAAGGGGGCTTTCAAAATTCCAAATGAATGTATGGGGTGGGGAAGAAGATTGGTCATGTGAGGGCAGGGCAGTAGAGTTCAAACCAATGACCAGAGAAATAAGAACAGACATTTTGGGACATGTCCCAGAGGCCAATTGCGGCCAGGGTGTCTACACTGGCACCACAGTGCTGTAGACCTGGTGCAGAAATCTGTACGCCTCTTGTCGGGGTGGTTTTTTAACAGTGCTGCAACTGTGCCGTTTCTGCTCACTAAGTGACTTGGCAGTGTGTACACCTTGGGAATTACAGCGCAGAAAGCTGTTTAATGCATAGAAACTTGCCAGTGTAGATATAGCCTTAGGCTATATCTACGCTGCACATTTTACAGCAGCACAACTGTGCCAGTACAGTAGTACCAGTGTAGCTGTTCTTTGTCGGCAGGAGAGAGAGCTTGTCTCTCAAACAGATCACTCATTACTGCTGGTAAAAGGATGTTAAGTGATGAAGTCCAGTTATGAATATAGGTTTTACTTTTAAGGATCATCTTGTAGATTTCTTTAAAAACTAAGTTTAAAAAAACCAAACACCCTGAAATGTCTACTCCCCTTGGTGTCACCATGAAATCAGTACACTAGAGTCTGTTATAACCAGCAACAAAGAGTCCTGGGGCACCTTATAGACTAACAGATGTATTGGAGCATGAGGTTTCACGGGTGAATACCCAGTTTGTCAGACAACATGCGGTGCCCCAGGGCTGGTGCAAGGAAGGCGAAACTTCCACCTTGCGCCCTCCCACATCACCAAGCCCCCATCCTGAGGCGCCACCCCCGTGGCAGCTCCTCCCTTCTGCCGTGAGGTGCCCCCCCCTGCGGTAGCTCCCCATCCTCTGCCCTGAGGCACGCCCCCACTCTAGTTCACCCCTGCTCTGCCTCCACCCCGAGCATGCTGTGGCTGCTTCACTTGGCTTGCGGCTCCAATCAGCTTAGGCGCCGCAAGCCTGGGAGGCGGGAGAAGTGAAGCAGCCACGGTGTGCTCGGGGAGATGGCGGGGCAGGGGTGAGCTGGGGCGCGGAGTTCCCCTGTGTGCCACCCCCCCCCCCTTACTTGTTGCAGGCGGCCCTCCCTGCGCTCCCCTGCCCCAGCTCCCTCCGCCTAAATGCCGGCAGCGACCAGGGCGGCTGAAGATCTGGCTGCCGTGGTCGCTGTGGAAGAAAATGCCACCCCCCCAAATCCTTGCGCCCTAGGTGACCGTCTAGGTCATGTAAATGTTGCACCAGCCCTGAGGTGCCCCAGGACTCTTTGTTGCTTTTTACAGATCCAGACTAACACGACTACCCCTCTGATACTTGCTGTAACCAAAGACTGGAACAATTACAGCAGAGCTGTGAATGTCCTCTATTCATCATTATGAGGTGTTAATTTCAAAGCCTACTTGTGACCACTTAAACACTAACACTTTTAAACACAGTCAAAACAAATACTCAGCTCAGTCATTGAAAGGTAATTACAAGGGACAACTGGGTCTGGACTCAGAGGGCACATGCAATTAAAGATAAATACATAAGTTATCCATTTCAGAAGTGAAGACTCAAGGGTGGGAGGGGGAAGTGTATACATGACACTGGAGCAGCTGACACTAATCTTTTACATAAGCATAAATCATTTTAACAGCTACGCACCAGAGAAATTGAGAAATATGAGGCAAACTATTCCTGGACAAAAAAAGTTGTTCTGGAGTTTGTAAATTGGAAGAATGTAATGGACTAAAAATATACAAACTGCTGAAAGACAAGGAAATTCATAGTTTAAAAATTACACTTAATAAAGCAAATTCTAAAGTATAGAAATGTTGAGTTGAACAAAGTTGCTGCCCCAACATGCCCTCTCCTGACTTGCTTTGGTACTGCAGCAACTTTTGCCTCAGTTTCCCCCACTGTCTTTTGGCCTACCTCAGCTGTAAGAATGTTCCGGCCAGATCACTTTACAGATTTCTGCCCTTTTGGGACACCAGAGTCCTTTACCAAAGTCTAACAAATATAACCAAAAATCCAATGTTCAGTCTAGTTAGGCTCAGATGATCACCTCCTCTTCACAAGCCTTATCCACTACAATTTGTTCCCATGCCTTGGCTCAGGCTCTTGTTCCTTCAACAAACTCATTGTCTAGGGGCTGGCACGCTCTTCTTTCACTCAGGGATTCAGGCCTTTAGTAAATATTGACAATTACAATTTTTTAAAAATGAATTTAGTCTTGTTGAAAGCTGCCAGCTTTGAACACTGAAGTCCTGTATGTGTAGGGAATATTTATAAACATTTCCCTACCTTAGCCAGCTGGTGTACCTTAAATCTGAAAGAATGAGAGCATAGTTCTTCCTGTTCATTTAGTCATTTGTGTCTCTGCCGAGACTGGGAGGGTACCAGTTGTGGTGGTGGTTTTTGAGAAGTGAACTTCTGAGAGTCTTCATTTCCCCTATAGCCATCCTTTTGCAGAGTAATTTCCCTTTCTATTAGCCAGGAACTAACAACCAAAACTCCCCCCCCCCCTTTTTTTTTCTTTCCCAAAATCAGAGCACAAGAAACTACTTTATGTTCTGCTACAACAAAAACTAAACTAAAATCACTCTAAATTTATCTATCTCAGCACATTTAAGAGATGCCTAAACCAGACCTCAGTTCTGAATGCATTCTGTACATTTTATCCTGGGCCCTTCTCTGATGTAAAAGGAAAAATAGATACTAACTAATCTGCAAAGAGAAAACATACAAGGCCTACATACAGTTCTAACCACATTTATTCATGAAAGCATCACTTACTATGGGATTGTTTGCTTTGATTCATGAATAAATACTACTCATTGTCAGCAGGGGATTTCAGAACTGGGCCTACCTGTGATGACACCTTCTTGTGGGATGCAGTTTACTACTACCTTGTAGCTGGACAGCTCTGGACAGAGCAGTGAGGAGGGATGGAGTGTGGGCCTTCCTCCCTCTTTCCCTATCTGAGATTATATAAAGATAGAAGGGACCATCTAGTCTGACTCTTGTGGGAGCTGGGGTAGCCCTCACTAGAAATCATAGAATAGCAGGGTTGGCAGGGCCCTCAGGAGGTCATCTAGTCCAACCCCCTGCTCAAAGCAGGACCAATCCCCAGCCAGATTTTTTGCCACAGATCCCTAAATGACCACCTCAAGGATTGAGCTCACAACCCTAGGTTTAACAGGACACAAGGTCAGGGCAGGCTGCAAACAAGAGAGCAGATATTCCCAAGACTGGCGGGCAACACAGAAGTTAAACTCCTCAATCATGATTATGATCCCCACACTGGTTATCAAGAAGCAGATACACACAAAAAAAGGAATCACACAGCCCCCTTTCTTGCATTCCAGTTCTCTGGCTCCCAATCAGCTCCTAGGTCCAGAGAAGTTCTTTTAAAACTCTGCTCACTATACAAAATGTTCTTCTGAACCCCAAAGGGCCAGCCACATTGCCAGGTCAATATTTGGTTGATCTTACCCAAAATACCATGCTGCCAGCCAATCCTTTAGTAACTAAAACTAAACTAAAGGTTTATTATAAAGAAAAAAGAGAACAAGAAGAGAGTTGTTAAATGGTAAAGCAGGAAAGCACATACAGAGGCTTCAAAGTCCATGTATCAGGTTCTTAGCAGTATTGGGAAGTTTGCTGGCATGAAAGTCCCTTCTGTACCTCCTGTGTCCCAGACACAAGCTTCACAGCACATGGCATGGAAAACTTTAAAGTCTTTCCATAGGCATGCCCCATATGGCTTGCTGAGTCATAGGTGTAGTCCCTGGTCTTTCAATGGGTTTATTGTACAGCTGATGTCCCTTGATGGACCAGCAAACAGCGCAGGCAGTACTGATACCAATCTGTCTGGGGGAGTCATCCAGATGCACAACACAAGTTTGAAATACAGATATACCATACATATCTATGAGTTGCGATACAAATATATAAAGATTATCATCATACTTGGCAAATAACATTCTTGCAGACACCACACACGGCTTATCTGGTCGGATTCCTTGCAATTTTATAATATTGGCATTAACGATATCATAAAGTATCCCACATATTCCATACAGCATCACATGTTGTATAACACAACCCACAGGACTTCTGTGAGTTAATTCCTATGCTCTGCTCTTGGAGAAAAAGGCCGGAATCGCTCCCTGCTCTCCCAGTGTGCAGGGACTGAAACTCTGCTTGGGCCTTACACAGGCTATGCGAGTTGGGGAATGGCTTGTTACATCCTCCCACGCCTTCATTCCCACTGCATGCCCACATGGGATCAGACAGAATCTGGCCATCAGGGAAGTGCTGAGCATAAGCAGCTCTCACTGGCACAGTCAGTGTTGCATGATCTCACTGTCTTCTAGGATTTAGTCCAATCTTGATATTTAGGTAGAACTATTGACATCAGTGAGAGTTCTGTATGTGGGTCAAAGACAGGGCATGTCCTTCCTTGAAACCACAGGCCAACTTCTTCAGCTTATTGCCAGCTCCTTCAGCAGGAATGTATGCCATAAAACCACTGCACAGACTTGGGCTGTTAGATGGTATTTCAGACTTCTCACTACACAGCTCTATAAAAGGTTCTATAGTCAGTTGTGCAAGTAGAATTCATTTCTTACCCGAGGGGATGGGAAGCACCAGCTAATGAGGGGCATGTGATGACCCCACATGACCCTCCATGTGACTCCTCCCAGCCTGGGGTCCCCATGGTCTCCTCTCCCCATGATCTATCCCACATTATCTGTGGGGGTGAAGAGGCTCTGTCCTCCTCCTGCTACACCAGAGACTTCAGAACTGCAGCAGGGAAAGGAGCAGAACATGGGGCCGCTGGGCAGCCCCACACCAGCAGCTCCTCTGGAGCGGCTCTACCGCCCTCAACCCTAACCCCTGCCCTTCACAATGCTGTGTCTCATCCATTTGTACAGCAGTAGCCACGCCAGAGGACAGGGATGGGGGAACTGGAGGTTCTCATAGACTTTAAGGTCAGAAGGGACCATTATGATCTTCTAGTCTGACCTTCTGCACAATGCAGGCCACAGAATCTCACCACTCATGTAACAAACCTCTGACCTATGTCTGAGCTATTGAAGTCCTCAACTTGTGGTTTAACGACTTCAAGGTGCAGAGAATCCTCCAGCAAGTGACCCATGCTCCATGCTGCAGAGGAAGGCAAAAATCCCCCAGGGCCTCTGTCAATCTGCCCTGGAGGAAAATTCTTTCCCAGACTCAAATATGGTGATCAGCTAAACCCTGAGCATGTGGGCACAACTCACCAGCCAGATAACCAGGAAAAAATTCTCTGTAGTAACTCAGATCCCACCCTATCTAGTGTCCCATCAGAGGCCATTGGGCATATTTACCACTAATAGTCAAAGACCTAGGTAAATGGTCTCCATGCCAGCATGCTTCCTTTACAGGGAGCACTCTGTGAGTTCAAGGAATTGTACAGGTGTGCAGAAGATGGGCAGTGGCAGACTGCAACAAGTACAACTCAGGTTACTAAGGTAATACAGCAGAGGGGGCTGTACTATTTTTCATGACTCTACAAACTCCTTGCAGAGGGTTACTTGAGACAGCTAACAGAGAGCAGGAAAGAGGCAGGGGTTACAACAGACATGGAGGCAGAGAAACTGTGTGCATGGTCTGCATTTACTATTCATCCATATGATTGTGGGTGATCTTTCGCATTTGTGGGCAGGCCATACAAATTCTGCCCTTCTCACAACCCCCATGGAACAACAAGGGAAAGATCAGTGAGAGGAGTCTCAAGAAGATTTCCCTTAATGTAGGGACCAGGCCTCCCACCTGGGTTCTGCCCAGGAAGTAGGGCAGGGGATGGAAGCCAAGCTTTTACAGATTTTCCATTTGTGGCACTTGGAAAGAAGACTGCCCTTAGAATAGTTTTGCTGCAGTTCTTTCATTTGCCTAACATCAACATTGTGTTCTTTACTCAATATTCTCAAACACTGACACAAACTAAGCTCTTACTATTGCAAAGGGTGTTAGATTGATCAATGTTTGTTTGTTTTTTAGTGAAGTAGATATTTTATGAAGGGTATATTGTGCTATAACTCCTCTCCTACTGTGTCTTTACTTGAGTAATGACACAGCAAGTTCATTCTTTACATTTTACAAGGCAGACTATTTTACAGCCACATGCATGAAAAACATTCATGGACAGGCAAGTTGTCATATGAATACCTCAAAGAAGCTTGACTGTAGCATTGGTTGCTTGATTAACTATCCCCACACAGTCTTCATGGTGACCATGCATTCTTATATAATGCATGAGTTCTTCTGGAATGTACTGTACTTTCTTACATAACTTGATCAAGTTTACATTCAGAAATTAGTGCAAAATTTCACCTTTTTCACTTTAGTGAATTGCTGCTTGTTTAGATGATCAAGTGTGAAAGTATTGTTGAGTAAGACATTTGTTTCCATTTACACAAGTTATAATTCACTGATAAACAGATGGAAGAATGAAATCCAGATCTCCTTTGTTATAGACAAGAACTTATGATCTGTCTGTCATAAAAATATGCCAGAAGAAGCAGTAGTAGTCAGAAGTAGTAGCAGCATCTGTTCAAAAGTAATGATGATACAGTTATAATAAAGGCCAATGAAGGACAAAAGCAAAAACTCTTCAAATAATTGTTATTGTCATTTATATGATTCAGTGAAATAAATACAGTAAAGTTTGTGAAAACACTGACAACTCAAACTGTTCAATTCCCACTGAATCAAACCACACAGAGAACATAGTCAACATTTAGCTGGAATTTTCAAATACAATTTTTAGGGGGAACTCCACCAGTGAGTGTTTGAACAAAAATGAATATTTTTTACAGGTTGGGTCAATCCATTTCCCCCCAGTGCATGCTTATCTCTGTCCCCCAGCTATTGATTATAACATAGAACTAAAACATGCAACAGGGCTCAATGCCATCAGTCAAGTCTTGTGCTTCAAGCCAATGAAGCACAAGTTGGACACAGGTTTTTTTTGTTTGTTTGTTTGTTTTTGTTTTTTTAGTGTAGAAAAAGAGGAAAGCACATGCTGGCTACCTGCAGAGAGAGTGCCTTCAACTTGGACCCTATCTTTTGTATATGACTATAGCACATCTATCACATATGCAATATGTATGGATCTCTGTTTTAGTATGTAGATGTATAAATAGCATGTGTGATATTGTGCTCTGGAGATGCATACAAAGAAATATAATAGACATTTTCCTGTGCCTTTTCCTATATTGAATCTCTCTCTCTTATTTATTTCAATCTATACATTTAAAAATATAGTGAAAGAGTAAGATACAGGGACCATGCCTTACAGTGAGAAACTTAAGAAGATCCTTCTCTTTAATTTATTTAGAGAATGTTAAGAGTTGACTTGATCAGGGTCCATGGGGCTCTTTAATATAGGAGACTGAGGCATAAAATGTAGCTAGTGGCTGGAAGCTGAAGCTAGACAAATTAAAAATCAACTGCACATTTTTAACAGTGAAGGTAATTAACCATTGGAACCTGTTTAGCAAAGGATGTGATGAAATCTCCATTGCTTGAAGTATTAATGTTAAACCCAACCTGTTGTCTTATTCTGCATTCAAAAGATGCCTCCTAGTCAACTAGTTAGAATATCTGCTGCACACTATACATATTGTACCAAGAACTAGCTATGAAAGATAGATGTCATCTTCTTTCAGGCTCCATAGTATTCTATTTACACTTGTCCTGTGGCTGATCTATTTGCAGACTTCTTACTACTTGTCTTTTAAGAGCCTGATGCTGCATATCTTACTCACGCAGTCAGTCTAACTAATTTGACTAAGTCAAACTGTACAAGCTGCGTTAGTCCTTTTTCACTTCTGCCTGGCTCTTTAACTATTGATTTTTAACTATATGTCTGATCCTTGCTTTTCTTGGAACTTTTGAGACAACGGTATCACTATAACAAACATTTCTTGGCTGCTTTTGAGAACTCTGAAACATATGGATTTCAATGGAGAGGAGCGGTTTGGGCTTTTATGATACTGTACTGCCTCTTGGTGGCTTGTTAAGTTATTTCTTATAATACAATAACTAACTATGAATCAAACTTGTTACATAGCACATACTGAAGGGAACATTCAATTCTGATGTTTTAATTGTTTGTTGGCCAAATAAGTCAGATGATGGGACTATCACACTGGTAGCTAAATACTCAATTTACTGAGATTTGACTCTGGAGACGTCAGGTTTCTTTGTCATATTTTACATAGACACTGTGCCTGTGAATTGCCTTGAATCAAACAGAGATTCCAATCCAGTAAGTGCTGTATACCTGTAACAACTGTTGTTCCAGTTCTACCCTTTAGGAGTTCTGCATTTAGAAGGTCAGGCCAGCATAATTTGGAGGCTTGCTGGTTGATGGATGGCTTATATTTAATCTAGAATATGATTGAATTCTGGTTTGAGTTAACTTATAAAATATATCCATGATTCCCTCCATGTTTGATTCTGATTGGCTATGAAGCCTCATCATAGTATTGGACTACAGTATCTTCTATATAAGGTAACATTTGTTTAAGTATTTCTTCCATTTGCCAAGTCTTGCATTAAAACTTTGATTCCAGCTTGTAGCTTTAGGTGCATGTCAGTAGTAAAAGAGCTTAGTGTTCTTACCTAAATTGGTAGGATATCAAATCCTGACTTTATCCCCTATAATTATAAAGGGTAGATGGGTGTGACAGACAACAAATTAAGGACAGCAACATTCTTAAAGCAATGCCATTGTTATTATTTTACATTAACTTAATCTGGTGTATTATTTTGTAACATTAATTGAGGTGCTAAAATGTTCCATATAAAATTATTGTTCCAACATGAAAGCCTAAGAGACTGGCCTATTTAAATGTTTGCCATGAGCAGTTCACACACCCATGTTTTGCCTCTGTTCAATCAGTTATATTTTGCCTATTTCTTTACAGTTCACTTCCCTAGCCAGTCCATGACTCACTGAGAATAAGCACACTTTAGTCCTTTACTCTCACCATAAGTTAGAATTCTCTTCCTTCCACCTAATCAACGTCCTCTCCGCTGCTTTCAGTTTATCCAGGGCTGATGGGAACAATATGCTCAATTCTGCATCCACTGAAGGCAATGACACTTGTGTTACTTGTGTGATTGGGAGCAAGATCAGGCCCAGTGTGTTAGGAAACAACTCTCACACACCAGAAATATAGAGCTCACTGCCAGGTCTTAACAGCCTTGGACTTGGACACAGTTAAATCAGTTCCCTCTGAAATATAGGGACATAAGAATAACCATACTGGACCAGACCAGTGGTCTGTCTTGGACGGTTGCCAGATGCTTCAGAGTCCGGCAAGAGGCAGCTCTGGAACAACCTGCTCAGAAGGAAGATTTTCTTACTCTATTAGTTATATGTGGGTTCATCTTTCTCTCTCTCTCACACACAGACAGACAGACAGACACACACAGATTTTAGGAATGCTTTTTGCCAGGTACTTTTGCAGTTCTAAGCATGTTAATTACTAGCTTATTCCCTTTCAGTTCCTTGAACACTAATGAACGTGTTGCCCTTACACTAGCTATTTTGCTGTTTCACAACCTATGTCAAATGTGTGTTTGCCCGTGCTGCTATCACAAAAAAATCACCTTTCAAACCTGGTATTAACTGATACTCTTTGACTTGCCCCTGATTTCACAGGAGTCAGTGGAAAAAGTCCTATTGACTTCAGTGGGAACAGAATCTGTCCTGGGGTCTGAGATTAATGGTCCAATCAGCATGGAGACTGAAATGCCTGTCGTATCTAAAGTTGGTCCACCCATAACAGCACAAGTACATTGGCAGGGAAATGTAGAGAAACTCACATGGTGGCTACCTTGGCCCGTTCTGTAGACAGAGAATCTTGATCTCCACAGCTGTCAATCTAGCACATCTTACAAGGACAATAATAAATTCACTTAATATAAGAAGACCATAAAGAAATGGGTTCATGCCAAAATCAAGTGTCCTTTTTAGTGCAAATTTAATTTTATTTACAGCAGAGACATTGCTACAAACCAGAACTATTCACATTATGCACTGTTCTAATGCCTCAAAATAGGGTAGTGAGTGGAGGGACCATGCTGATCCCCTTCATGCAACCCACCAGTCATTTGAGTCGACTGGACACAGAGGGCACAAGTATACTTCAAGAGGAGTCAGTGTATCTTTTTAAGGGACAAGACTTCCTGCAATTCCACGAAGGTGGTGGTGTAATAATTGGGCCTACAAATTTACCCTAATTATGAGTGCAAAGGTAAAAAGTGACAGCTTAGGCCACAATTTATAAGAATACATCTTGATGGGAAAAGGTACGAAGGGAAGATGGAAAAAATGAATTAGTCCACATAAAAATAGACCTACTGATATAATTCACACTGTGTGAAGATCATGCCTGGTAAGACAAGTGTGGTATCAGAAATCAATGAACCAAAATTAGTGAACAAAACAATGATGGAGTGGGCTGTTCCACCCATTACTTCATTTTGGGGTCCTTGAAGACTTTAGGGAGAATAATTGACCACTGAAGTGAGCTTCACCACCACAGCTGCCATTCCCATCATTTCTTGGGATTCTAAGCCTTTGTTGTCCTGAGAGATCCTGGTCTTATTATGTTCAGGGATCTCTCCATATGGTTTTTCTTTGACTTTTTTTCTCCTGAGTGAAAGGTCCCAGTAGGACAGTCCCAGATAAGAAGGTACTGTAGGAGGCTGATGGCAACAATGTCATTTGAACTTTTAACATCTAACTCATATATTTCTTTGTCTTTCTGGCTCTTGTATAACAATTATCTGTCACTGGAATTAATATTTTTTCCTCTCATCACGTCTCCAAGGAACTGAGGTATTATGACACTCAGGGCCAGGAGAAATCCTATCATATGGGAAGCTTTAAAAAAACAGATTTTAGCTCTCAGTCCTTCATTTTGGTGACCAAATTCTGCTTAGAGCACAAGAGAAAATGAGCTGGTAGTTTTATTCTAGTCCATCTTCACTAAAGCAATATCAGTTTGGTATATTTCAGCACAATTGACAATCTCTGCTCAGGAGAGACTCTGAAATTAAATAGCAAGAATAGTTTTAAATTAGAATTGAGGTGCATTGGCAAAGCTGAGTGGGAAACAAGACTTATACCTGATGATACTGGGAAGGCACAATGTAAAGTTGGGGGAGGAGGGGCATGTGACTGTCCCATGTGTTGCCTCTGGGAGGAACCTTCCAGCTCCATCTCCCTGGGTCAGGGTAGCCAATCCTGCCTGCTCCTGGGGGCAGAAGCGGCAGAAGAACCCTGCAACTGGGGGAAGGCCACAGGTACCCAAACTGTGGGACACCTCTGCATCACCACCTTGCCCCCCCTGCTCTGGTGCCCCTGCCTCAGGTGGGGGTGAGTGACCACAGGAGCTGTGAGCATGTGCCTTTGGGCCGGGCTTGGGATGGCCTGGGGAGACTCACAGCACAACAGCAAGCCTGAAACCCACCTGCCCCTCCCCTACATTTCTGGCTCGTTGGGCCCGCTTTCCCAGCAGCTGGGCCCAGGCAGGGAGTGGAGGGGGTGGGCTGCCGCCACCTCCCCACAGAGGCAGTGACTCAGAATGGCCACCCTCACCTGGCATGAGAAGTGGCTCCGTCCCAAGCCCTCCACTCCTGGTCCAGCGCTCAGCTGCCAAGGTAGATGGGCTGAGCAAGCTTGAAATGTGCTAGGAGTGGGAGGCTCAGCAGAAGGACAGAACCCCCACCCCTGCTGGTAGGCTGAGCAGAGCAAACCCTGCAAGGGCAGCTCAGTGCTTGCAGATATTGGGGGTGAGGGGATGTGACCCTGCCTGCGCCCACATGTTACCTCTGCCTATAAAGCATCGTCTTGTGCTATAGCTAGCTCTAGCTTATGATATGATCAGAGGTTGAGTCACAGACAAACAGCTGAAGTGGTGGGAACAGCTGTGAAAATGCCTGAGACCAGAAGCCATAATGAGGGAGAAATAAGCAGGCCGGTAAAAGCTAAGATGAAGAGAACATGCCTTTTCTGTTCATCCCCCCTGGAAGTGCCTATAGTATTGGTCTCACTTTAATGAGAACCAGGTTCTTATAAAATAGATTGAAGAGGGGAAATGTGATACTATTTTGAAAATCTTGTTAAACTAACCTAAATTTTGCTAATTTAAAACACCATAAATCTTACTGGTAAAAAACACACAGCTTTCCATTGTACTTTTCCATTTTAATTCTTTTACAGGAAATAAGACTGATGCAGCAAAACCAACTATTTCCAGCAAATGTAAAGTTAGTTGAGTCACCCTACAGTAGGTGGCGTACGTGAGCTTTTCACAGCTTGGTACAGTTCATGGCAAATCAGAAATAATTAAGGAAATGTATGCTTTGACGTGTGTTTACGTGGTCCTGTAGGTGGCTTGGTGATGTAACAGTAGGACTTTTGATTTGAAGGTACATTAGCAAACACTTTAAAGTTCGGCTGAGCAGAAGGTTGGAGCATTAAGTAGACAGCTTGTTGTTCTAGCTCTTCTCTCTGCATCTGATTTATAATGGTGCATGCTGGCAATGAGGATCTCAGATTTGTTGCGCCCCTGGGAACCCTGTTCCCACTGACTCGGTAGCATGATATTTTCTATTTGTCTGTCTGCTACCAGCCAGCATCAGACAGTCAATACAATAAAGCTGTATGCTTGCTGCCTTCACTCACTGAAGATAAAAGGTCTTTTTATAAAGAAGGAGCTTTGTGTATGAAGGATTTACATATTTAATACCTCTTCAAACTCATTGTACTCCTTTGCTCCCAAATATCAAAATGTGGTAATACAACTGGGTTCTCTGATTTTCTCAAGCTACCTATGCAAAAACTTAGGTTCATTTAGGCAGAATGTGTGATGAAATAACAAACAGAAGGGGCAGGTTATATTAAATATAATGAGAGGGCAAATGAATTCACTCAGTGCAGTTTAGGGATGGAGTAAAATAGCAATAGGAAAAAATAAAATAAAACTGTAGCTGCAATTAGTTAGGAGCAGTGGGCTTAAGTGTAACATGTAGTAGATGTGCTCCATATTGCATGTGCCTCAGTATTCTAAAGGGAGGAGGGCAAGTGCTAGAAACAAACCTTTCTCCGAGAAGACTAACAGTTCACAGACCAACCAGCTGCACCTCAGAATTTCTTAGAGGCAAAAGAGGTATGGGAATCATAAACATGTATGTTGGAAACTCCATTGGAAACTGGAAAATTAGAGCTACTAATGTTGATAATTACAGGCTTCCAAATCAGAGCATTGACTTGTTGCGGAAGATACAACATTTGACATACCTGCCTGCCATCTAACTGGGATTGCCCTGTAGTAAATCTGCCCAGCTGAGACCATATTGTGTTAAGTGTATGAATGGTGTATGTACATTGTGGGCCAAGGACTCTGAACTCCATGGAGGGATGGTTACGGCATCTTCTGTGGGAAGGAAAACAGGAGTGGGGGATGATTAAGATGGAATCACTCAAGTTATAACACTTCAGGAGAGGTACCCTTCCTGGAGAACTTGCAGACTGTGGTTCAAACTGGGTTCTCCAGAGACCAACAGATAAAGAAAAGACTTTTGGATAAATAGCGCACCCTTAAGTGGTTGTAGGGCCTTTGTTCTAGTTGCTGTTCTAAAGAGTGACATGTACTTGTAACTGCAGAGAAAACTCTGTTGCGGGGTTTGAAGGACTGACACCTACCAGAGCCCTAGGTTGGAGTTGGGGGTGAACTCTAGTAAGCTTTCTAGCATGCATGGAGGTTTTTTATTGTGTTTAATATGTGTTCTCTAAGTCTTCTACCTGAAGAATAACTGTGCTTGCTTAGAAGGAGCTGTTGGGTAACTTGTAACTGCTGGCGATACACTGGTCATAGCCCTCAGAGAGAAAGGAAAGTACCAGGGCTGGCCTTTTAGGTAGTCTGGCTTGCTGAGGATATTGGTGTGAGGCAGAGAGCTGTGCTGCCTTAAAACTCCTGCTCAGAAGGGAATAAGCTGAAGGTCTTTTCCCAGGAGAGGTAATGAATGGGCGCCAGAAACCTTTAAGTGGGTGCTGTCAAGGGACCACGGACAGAGAGACATAAGTACAGTTACCTTGACGCTGACAGGTTCTGCAGCCCATTCTGAGAGGGACTAAATCCCCATTCCCAATGGGATGATGTGGGAAATCACTCTTCTCCCAAGGGTTTTACCAGCTGAGGAGATGATCCAGCCCTGTGTAAAAACAAGGACCCTAGCTTACGATCCCAGACACGCTCTGTGTTAAAACAGAGTGTAAGACTCAGAGCGCATGCCTGTAATTTGGGGTGCAGTAAAGTAAACTACAGGAATGTTCTAATTATCCCCAAACCAATCCTGACAAATACAGGAGATTCTGAGTTATGGGTAAATGTAAAAAATCCAAATATGTTCAAGCATGGAAATATATGGTTTGGGCACGCAAACAACCTTAGCTCTCCTGCAGTCAGGGGTGACTCCAGGCACCAGCGCACCAAGGGCATGGCTGGGGCGGCAAGCCAGTCACTGTGAGGGCAGCAGTCAGGCAGCCTTCAGTGGCGCGCCTGTGGGAGGTCCGCCGGTCCTGCGGCTTCGGCAGCAATTCGGCGGCGGGTACGCCAAAGGCGCAGGATCGGCGCACCTCCTGCAGGCAAGCCGCCGAATCCGCATTACCAGCGGACCTCCCGCAGGCGTGCCACTGAAGGCTGCCTGACTGCCGTGCTTGGGGCAGCAAAATACATAGAGCAGCCCCTGCCTGCAGTGACATCATACAATAACTATGATTATGATAAAGCTGTTTAGTGTTAGTGGTTCCAGGTTAGATTAAGCCAATTTTTTTAAAGACACGTTTGGGTTATTTTACCCCATATGGTTTCACTACAGAGTAGAGCTAAGGTTTTTGGGTTCCATACTCGTATATTTCCATACTTCAACATGTTGGGATTTCACAGGCTGCCTTCAGTGAAGATACCCTTATAAAAATCTTCCATGAAGTAAAGCCAAGCTGCCCTTTGGGACTGACCCCTCACTGTCACAAGGAGAGAAACACTGACAAGCAGATTAATAATAGCAATTGACATCCTTACTAAGGGTAGCCTGTGATCTCAGACCCATTGAGAACATTAGGAGACGGCAGACATTTTGAAAGAAGGCAATTCTTCATGGAATTCTTTGAAATAGAAAATTCTTCAGTCTTGGCCGAAGCAGAAGCCTTTAGTTAGGAAGAATAACTGGGGAAGGGACCAATTTTTTTTAAAGGCTACATAAGATTTCAGTGGGTTTTAAGTATATGGGAGTTTGAAGAGTCTCCATTATTCCATTAGCAATGGACAAGAAAAGGTCTGACTCAAGGTGCTAAATTTTTTAAGGACTTGCTTTAAAATTATGTTTAATGTTTATAAGTAAATCCTTTAACTAGTTTTAATTCCCCAAAAGTGCATCCTATACTCAGAGTAAGTACTCTGATTTTGGGAAGGACATACTACATTTTATTCATAGCAAAGGAATTTTAATCCCTGCTACGGCTGAGCTGAGTTTTGCACGTAACTGGTGCCTCCCTAATTATATCTTGTCTAGTGACTCAAAGAATTTCACAAGGTGCTAGTGTGATGTTCCCCAGGGTACAATCTGGACAGTGAACATCTGTGTCCTCTCAATCCACCAACCTGCTTTGCTGTTAACACACCATCTCTAGCATGCGAAATAACTCCCAGCTAAATGAGTGCTGCTAGCCAGCCACTTCTGTATTATATTGCAGAGTGACACCAGCAGATTCCCGCTCTCAGACTTTCCCCAGAAATGTGCATCTTTCTTTCCAGACAATACAAGCTATGCACAAATCCTGGAGCTTCCCAAACACTTCAATCCAAACACAGTGGCTTAGATAAATAATAAAACAAGTTTAGTAACTACAGAAAGATAGATGTTAAGTGATTGATTACAAGAAATGAGGCATAAAAGTCAGAATTGGTTACAAAGAAATTAAAGGTAAAACACAAACCAATACCTAACTTAACAAGCTAAGTGAATTCAAAGCAAAGGCTTTTCTCATCACATGCTTTTACTGCTAAATTCCTTCAGTCAGGACCACTCCCCCAGTTTAGTGGTGCTTCCTGTGTCTTTCAAACATTGCTGAAGCTGTGCACAGAGAGAAAGGGAAGAGAAAGGTGATTTGGGGCCCCTATTCCTCATTTTAAAAATATATATTTTCCTTCTCTTTCAGAATTATCTCCAGCTGGGGTTCAGGTGACAGCAAATCTGTCTGGGACAGGAATCCCCAGCTGTTTCTTTGCCCATATGTAATTTTCCTGTTTACAGCCTTCTTCCTGCCAAAGTGTGGCCACTTAACAGCAATAATCCACTTGATTATGTTAACACCACACCAAGGTGCTAGCTAATCTTTTTTCTCCGAGGAACTGATCTGGGATGCTTTTCTAAACTTAAAGCACATCTCAGCAATGTAATACAATAAAATGTTATAACCATTGCTTAATTTGTGCTCTGGCACCTCTGAACTTGGCAGTTCATATCCCTGCACCTCTGGGCTTGAAGCGTCCGTTGTGAAATTAAAGCAATTGCTTGAGTCCCAGCACCCTTTCATTACAAATTGAGCACTGGACATAACTTTACATACAATGTTGCCACACATACTTTACCAGGACAATAATGATCAGTGAATTATGAGTTTTCAAATGATACCCTACAAGACATACTTTTACAAAACTGATAAATTTTGTAAAAGTGATGAAGATAATGGTGTTACCTCTTTCTCCTTATAAATCCATAGTCCTTTGTATCATTCTAAAGACAAATTGCTTGAGGACTTTTGCTGCTGCCAGAAAAACATCTGCAAATATTAAATCTGCTGCTGTGAAGTAATTCTCATTCCACTTTGTAATCAATAATTAAATGCCATTTGAATGTAATCTATTATATGTATTATCCTTATGCAGTAATGAAACACTCAACGTTTATAACACTTTACAGCTAATTTTCAACTAATTTACCATTACCCTTCTGGCGTAGGCAGATTCATATATATATATGTATATTCATATATATATAACATTCAGAAGGAACCATTACATTCATCCAATCTGACGACCTGCATAACACAGGCCAAAGCACCTCATCCAGTTTCTGCAGCAAGCTCTCAACTCATGTTTGAACTATTGTGATATCATTTTTCAAAAGATATTCAGTCTTGACTCAGTAAGTTATGGAAAATCCACTTCATTTCTAGGCAAGTTGATCAAATGGTTAATTACCATTGGAACAATGCTGATTTAATTACTATTAATTTAAAATGTCTTATTTCTAGTCTGAATTTGTCTAGTTTCAACTTCCAACCATTCCACCTTGTTATGCCTTTTTCTGCTATACAGTACACCCCTGCTATAACAAACCCCTCAGGATCCAAGCCAGGGGTTTGTTATAGCCAAAGAGACCTGCCATGAGGGAAGGCGAGGCTTGAGAGGTGGGATCCAGGGACCAGGTTCATTATATACAAAGGTTCATTTTTATGAAGGGCATTATAGTAAGGGTTTATTGTATATGAAAGTGCGGTCTACTATCAGTAACCTCACCCTTACATATGCAGACCATGATCACCTTTTCAACTTCTCTTGGATAAACTAATTAGACTGAACTTCTTATGCATGTTTGTCTTGTAGCTCTTTTCTGAACCGTTTCCAATTTTTCAACATCCTTTACAATAATAATATCTGGTTCTTATATGGGACTTTCAGATTTGGGCACCAGAACTGGACACAGTATTCCCATAATGGTCTCACTAATGCCATAAACAGAAGTGACACGACTTTCCCTACATCTACTTGATATTACCCTGTTTATGTATCCGAGGATTGTGTTCACCCTAGTTTAGGTAGAGCACCCCGCTAGGAGCTCATGATCAAGTGCTGATCAATCATGATGCCTAAATTCTTATCAATAGCTGCATTGCAGGATACTATGTCTCATCTTGTTACTCTTTACACTCGTTCTTACATGTATTGTTGTTCAAACGTGTATTTGTTTTTTCTTGCATTTGGCTGTATTAAAATTCGTGATGTTCAAATGAGCCCATGTTATCAAGTGATTCATTTCACTCTGTATAACTGACCTGTCCTGACTCTCTTTTACTATTCCACTGATATTTTTTTTTGTATCTTCAAATTTTACCAGTAATTTTATATTTTCTTCCAGATCACTACTAATGATATTGAATAACAGGTAAGTAAGCATTATAATCCTGGTACTGGTGTGGGGGAGAGGAATCAGACACACAAAAAGGTCAAGTGATTTGCCCCAGACCATGACAGAATAGTCTCAGGCTCACAATTCTATTATCTAGTTCTAATGCTTCCTTCCTGTTCTATTAAAACCATTTAAACAAGACCTAGCTAAAATATTAATATGCTTGATTTATTTTGTAATGCAGTAAGGGGATCTTGTAAGATTGTTGTTGCATCAGTGAAGATTTTGTTCTTGTTTATCATAGCGAGGCAGATTAAGGTTCAGTTAATATAAAATTCACAGTGCTTGAGGCTCTGCTACCTGCTTCCATTATTGTTATTTCCTAATTCCTCGACTCAAAGTATTTCTCTGATTCCTCCCTTCCTCTCTTTACCGAACACCCTGATTGTGTTTGATCTCCCAGAAGACCCACAACAGTGTGGAACTGGCAGGTTAAATTCATCTTCTGTTTGTAACACTTAATATGTAACTAACTGAGGGACTTCTCTTATAAAAAAGCAAAATCAACAAATCTTTGGATATGCTTCATGTCAAGTTATATTTTTGCATTTCAGTGGCCAGCCTGGTGGCACACGTTTTTTGTACACTCAATATCCTCATCACCACTATTATTCTGGGCTCACAATAACTCAGAAAAAATCCAATGCAATCTGTTCCTAAAATAATTTAATAGGATGAGGGCAGCCTTTTGATAAATGTACCATTTACTAGCTATCTATGGCTTTGCTAAGGAAACTCAATTTAGATGGATTGTATGAAGTGAGCAAACTTCTTTCCCAGCAACGAATCCATGTGGCCTGTCACTTGTGCCAAATGGACACCAGATGACTGATGCAATAAAACAAAGACTGCTTTTAAATTAAGATGTCCCTAGATTTGTTTCATAGCAGGTAGGTAAATCTGAGTACTATTGTGCTCTGTTGTCAAACTGAAATTTAATTTGAACTCATCTGTTAGTACTTATTGACAATTCTGGACATTCTGGGTATTCATCACCAAATACAGTTAGTAAACAGTCAGCCACAGTTGACTTTTCCACTTGATCAAACAGTCATTAGATACAGTCTACTAAACATTCCAAACAAGCCCTAAAGTAAATGGCAAATTATGTAGTTCATCTAGGTGAGCTTTTCATAGTTCATTAATATGATGGATGATTCTGCAGCCTAACTGATGGTGATAGGTGCTATTTGAAACATTTGAGGAGAGTTTGGCTCTGGCTGTGTAGAAAAAGCTAATACTACCTCAAGACAGAAGATTTTAAGGCCCCTTTAAAAGCTAGATTCCAAAGCAGGCCTGCAGTAAGCAGGTTCTACTCATTAACTTAATTGGACTTGGTTATATCCAGCTTAGATTTGGCCCCAACTCAAATTTATGGCATAACTTTGCTTTCAGAGAGAAAAAACCTGAACTACAGTGTAATTTTGAGATGCTAAGAAAATTAGATATTTTCAGGCTAGTTTTGATTTTATTAGAAATAGTACATATGGACACACAAGGACTAGTGTGTCTAGTCATCATACTCTTCAGAGGAAATTAAAAGGGTTCATGAGAGAAGATGGGAATATAGTATACTTGGGCTAATAGTTCACTCATAGTGATACCTGAGATACCACAATTTTTATCCATAGTATTTTGGGAAGGCCTACACTATTTCACATACTACTGTATAGATTAACAACATTTCAATAGGTCTTATGTATACATGACCAGTGTACACCACTAGATGTATAAAAGACCAATCTGCAAGATCTTTACTTATGTAATGAGGAACTAGCGGAGCAGAAGCAATATATTAAGGAGCGAAGGTATTGTTTAATGGAAGCAATTTGGCATGGAGTAAGCAAGGTGACTAATGGAGTGCCACTGGAGTCAATGTGACAAACAATTTTGTTAAGTTCATGCATTAGTGACCTGTAAGAGTGACTGTGCTGTAAGATGAAGAAAGCAGTCGATGTCATAACACTGCAGGAGAGCTGTTAATACAAAGGAAGCAGAGAATGAAATTCAGAATAACTTGAACAAATAGGATGATGGATACACATGAGCATAGTAAAATTGGTGGGGCGGGTTCCCACCTTGGTCTGGAATGGGTTAAGGCCCTCGTCTGGGCACAATCAGCCCCACCTGTCTGATTCACCTGTAAGGCCTGTTGCACCTAGGAAGGCAGCTCCTTAAAAGGGAGGATCCAGCCCCCATGGAGGATGGCACAATAATATATTTGAGAGTATGCAAATATCTCCTTAAATAATTTGCGTTAAACTTCACACATGCAGCCATACAAAGCTGGATGTGCATAAACATCCATATACCTCAAATAAGAGGATTCCTTTACTAGGACTGCCAGAATTAAAATCTACGAAGTGCATGCCCTAAGTGCAGTGACTTTGTTACAATAGAATGAAAATCACAATAACATATCCTAACCAGCCTCTAGGGACATTCACTAGAGGGGTATAAGGATAATTGTGTCTTCTGGTAACCTTTACATACTGTCCTACTTGCGTGCAGTCGGCTGCCTGCATGCTCCTGCTGTAGCTATTGCCAGCCCCGAGAGCAACAAGGTGTGTCTCTGCCCAGCTCTTGGCCTTCCTAGCTGCTGTCATGGTATAATTTCCCACTCTGAACCTTAGCGTCCAAAAGATGGGGTACCAGCATGAATTCCTCTAAGCTCAATTACCAGCTCAGTACTTGTAGCGCTGCCACCAACCAGGAATTCCAGCGCCTGGTACACTCTGGTCCCCCCAAAACCTTGCCTGGGGACCCCCAAGACCCAGTCCCTCTGGATCTTAACACAAGGAAAGTAAACCCTTTCCCTCACCGTTGCCTCTCTCAGGCTTCCCCTCCCTGGGTTACCCTGGAAGATCACTGTGATTCAAACTCCTTGAATCTTAAAACAGAGAGGAAAATCCACCTTCCCCCCTCCTTCTCTCTCCTCCTCCCAGACTCTCCCTGAGAGAGAAAGTAATCCTAACACAGAGAGAAAATTAACCTTTCTCTCTCCCTTCCCTCCTTTCTCCCCACCAATTCCCTGGTGGATCCAGACCCAGTCCCCTGGGGTCTCACCAGAATAAAAAAACAATCAGGTTCTTAAACAAGAAAAGCTTTTAATTAAAGAAGGAAAAACAGTAAAAATCATCTTTGTAAATTTAAGATGGAATATGTTACAAGGTCTTTCAGCTATAGACACTGGGAATACCCTCTCAGCCTAAGTATACAAGTACAAATTAAAATCCTTTCAGCAAAATACAAATTTGAACTCCTCCCAGCCAAATACACATTTGCAAATAAAGAAAACAAACATAAGCCTAACTCGCCTTATCTACCTAGTACTCACTATTCTGGACATATAAGAGCCTGTATCAAAGAGATTGGAGAGAAACCTGGTTGCACGTCTGGTCACTCTGAGCCACCAGAGTGAACAACAACCAAAACTAACAGCACACACACAAACTTCCCTCGCTCAAGATTTGAAAGTATCCTGTCCCCCGATTGGTCCTCTGGTCAGGTGACAGCCAGGCTCACTGAACTTGTTAAGCCTTTACAGTCAAAAGAGACATGAAGTACTCCTGTTCTGTTAACCCTTACTTATCTGTTTATGACAGCTGCCTACAACCAGCTCTTCTGTCAATAGTCAGCTACCACGCTGCTTCCTCTAGACTGTCTCCTCTGACCTTAAAGAAACTCAGTATTTTTCCTATGCCTGAACTAGGCTATACTTCACTTCCGTGTACTCTGGGTTTATGGAAGTAGATGTTGAAATCGAATGAGGAGGGAGTTAAACGGTGCTGGGTAATGAGTCAGCTTATTGCAATATGTTTCCTTCTTGTTTTATGTAGTTGTGAAGAGATCCAGAAATTTGGGGAGAGATGCTTTAATACCGAGGCCCACATGGGAGTCACAAAACTGCATCCCCCCTTAGTTGATCATTCCATCTTAACAGAAATATGGTAGGTACGTAGAAGGTGATTAACTAGGGAACTGACCATGGCAAAATGGTTCTGTGAAGAAATGGAAAAATAAATATCCACCCACTGAGCCAGAGTAATCTATACTCAATATAATTAGCTGCATATAATGAGGTGGTATCTATCAACAGATTCAGACACAGCCCTTGGACTATACAGATATAGGTATCGAGGATACTACTCATTAATATTTACAGAATGTACAAGGTCTCACTCAGCTGGCTCAGATAAAAAAAAAAAGATCTAACTATATGACCTGAACACACACTGCTTTGAGATTTGAGTTAGTTTAGCTTAAAACCAATGTGTGACATTCTGTACTTTATTTTGCCCAGGACTGGAAAAGAAGTAAAAGCTGTTTAGAGCTATCCTAAGAGCGACATCCCATTTGTGTAAAGGACAACTCCTGCTCTTCTTTCTGCAATAATTTTCCCCTACTCAATGACTGGCTAAGCAGCAGTTCTGCAGAAAAGCACCTGGGGATGAGTCAGCAGTGTGCCCTTTTCGCCAGGAAGGCTCATGGCATATTGGGCTGCATTAGTAGGAACATTGCCAGCAGATCGAGGGAAGTGATTATTCCCCTCTATTCGGCACTGGTGAAGCCACATCTGGAGTATTGCGTCCAGTTTTGGAGCTCCCACTACAGAAAGGATGTGGGCAAAGTGGAAAGAGTCCAGCCGAGGGCAACGGAAATGATCAGGGGTCTGGGGCACTTGACTTACGAGGAGAGGCTGAGGGAACTGGGCTTGTGTAGTCTGCAGAAAAGAAGAGTGAGGTGGGATTTGATAGCAGCATTCAACTACCTGAAGGGGGTTTTCAAAAAGGATGGAGCTCAGCTGTTCTCAGTGATGGCAGATGACAGAATAAGAAGCAATGGTCTCAAGTTGCAGTGGGGTAGGTCTAGATTGGATATTCGGAAACACTATTTCACTAGGAGGGTGGTGAAGCGCTGGAATGGGTTACCTAGGGAGGTGGTGGAATCTCCATCCTTAGAGATTTTTAAGGCCTGGCTTGACAAAGCCCTGGCTGGGATGATTTAGTTGGTGTTGGTTCTGCTTTGAGCAGGGGGTTGGACTAGATGACCTCCTGAGGTCTCGTCCAAACCTAATCGATGATTCTATGGCAGGATACTGAGTGGTGAATCCAACTGTGGATCTGTCACTGTTGCTCTACAGATTCTCTTCCCCTGTGGAGAGATGACGCAGCTGGCATGCAAGTTTCTTTAGCTTCCTGCTAGTAAACCTGGTTGTCAATCCTATACTCCGCTCCTGACCTAGATCTGAGCTCTGATTTCAAAGGTGCTAAGTGGTATGTAGAATCCCATGGTATTCCTCTGCATAAAGGTGAATTTCACAGAAGAGGTTTCATTTGAAACACACATTTTCATTTCAGAAGCTCTTTTGATCTTGAGCAGACAAAAGTTTGTATTTCCCAATAGTGTCCATATGAATTCATTGCAACAAGAATCTATTAAGTTGAATATCATGGATATTTAAAATAGCTGAATATTTTTATAAGTAATTGTCATAAACAGATAGTTAAGGGTTAATGTCTCTTTTACCTGTAAAGGGTTAACAAACAGGGACCCAAACACCTGACCAGAGGACCAATCAGGAAACAAGATACTTTCAAATCTGGGTGGAGGGAAGCCTTTGTTTGGGGGTTTTGGGTTTGTGCATTGTTCTCTCTGGGTCCTGGACGGGACTGGAGGTGCAACCAGGTTTCTGCCAATCTCCCTGGTACAGTCTCTTATCTATTCAGAATAGTAAGTAAGTACAAAGGCGGTCATAGTCTTTTAACTTGTTTTTCTTTATTTGCAGATGTGTACTTGCTGGAAATAGCTTAAATTGTGTTTCTGCTGGAGAAAGCTTCTTTCTATTGTCTATAAGCTAAAAAACCCTGTATATTTACCATCTTGATTACAGAGACAATTTTTATGTTTTTTCCTTCTTTATTAAAGTTTTCCTCTTTTTTAGAACTTAATTGATTTTTTTTTGGGTTATCTTTTGTAAGACTCCAGGGAAGGGAGTCTGCACTCACCAGGGAATTGGTGGGAGAAAGGAAAGGGAGAAGGGAAGAAAAACCTGTTCTCTGCGTTTATCTCTGTATCTCTCTCCGGAGAAGAAGGGAGGGGAAAGGGAACATTCCTTTCAGGTGGGGATTCAAGGAATTGAATCACGGTGGTCTCCTAGTGTACCCAGGGCGGGAAGGAGCTGGGAGAAAGAAAGGAGGGGGAAGGGAAATGGTTTATTCCCCTTTGTTTTGAGACTCAAGGAATCTGGGTCTTGGGGGTCCCCAGGGAAGGGTTTGGAGGGACCAGAGGGTATCAGGCCCTGAAATTCCTGATTGGTGGCAGTGCTACAGAATCTAAGCTGGTAATTAAGCTTAGGGGAATTCATGCTAGTACCCATATTTTGGACGCTAAGGTTCAGATTTGGGAATTATACTATGACAGTAATATAATTTTTATAAGTAATATCTGTAGCCATGCAAAACCTAAGCCTAATTTCCTCCATACTAATTTTCCCCTACTGTTACTCACACCTTCTTCTCTGCTGTTTGAAATGGGCCACTCTCATTACCATTACAAAAGTGATTTTTTTCCTCCGGTGGTATCCTACTGTTAATTGAATTGTCTCATTAAACTGACCTCTCATTTGGTAAGGCAACTCACATCCTTTCATGTACTGTGTATTTATACCTGCTACTGTATTTTCCACTCCATGCATCTAATGAAGTGGGTTCTAGCCCACAAAAGCTTATGCCCAAATAAATTTGTTAGTCTCTAAGGTGCCACAAGACTCTTCATTGTTTTTGCTGATACAGACTAACATGACTACCACTCTGAAATGTGAAATCTAAGTTATTGACCATTGTCAGAAAGGTGATACTAGACTAGAAGGATGTATGGTCTGATCCGTTATGATAAATTCTATGTCTCTATCAGTGGGACATGTTTGCATTTATTTCAGGCTGCCTTCATAGTGATGAAGAACAAACTTATCAGACAGGTGGACCTTTCAGAGGCTTTTTTTTGTCTATGATCATCACTTTTGCTGCAGCTCTTAATTCGTATGCTGCACTCTGTACTTATTTTTGTAACTGCATTTTCCTCTCCAGTCTTTCAGAGCTGTGGTTCTTGCTAAAAGAGCCCATGCGTGATATCCATGTATTTACTTAGATATTTAATCTTTACATTTAAATATTGTAGCTGAATGCTTTTCACTTAAACATGCGTTTCCCCTCTGTGTGACCTCTGTTCAGGGTGATCAGATGAGAACTCACCTCCTGGGCGTGATCCAAACATAACGACAGATTAACTTTGCCCTATCAGCGTGTGCTGATTTGCAACTGTTAAGAGTCAGTGAGAACGTTTAATCTGATCAGTCTTGAAAGAAGTGGATAGCAGAGCATGGGAACTAAATCCCTATGCCTTCTTTTGGCGTCTGTTCTGGTAGCATCTTATGTTTACACACCCATTCCAGAGAATATTGAGGAACGCTGGAAACTGATGCTCATAAATGCTGGCTTTAGAACTGTATCACATATGGTAAGTTTAGAATTTTATTTACTCCAGGTGCGTATGTATGAAATTGAGTTCAAGTAATGTATTACTGTGGAGAAAAGAAAAATACAGATCAAAGAATAATATCAGTGTCTGGTTAAGTAATATCCAAAATTATATCTAAGAATACCTGAAACCAAGCAAGAAACTGTAACCCTAACACGAAATAAACTGTTAGAGAAAATGAAATCTACTAACATAAGTATGTACAATAATAGAAATATATTAATTTCAAAGCAGATAAGGAAGTGCAAACTTGTAGTTGATTAGCAATTTACTCTACAATCCTGTATAGCTAAATTGTTGCTGTTTGTTTTTTCTTCCCTCTTGAGCCCAACTAGAAATACTGTGTCAGACGTCGGAGGAAGGAAATGGAGAGATGTATTTAAATATGGTACATCATTGGGGATTTACATAGTCCGTGCGCGCATGACTGAGGTTATGAATAAACACCAGCTAATTACAGAAGTGCTAATGTAATCAATCACCTATAAAGCTCTGAGACTTTCTAATCACTTTCCCTGGGTACTGATGCAAGATCTAATTGTAATCCTGTGTGATAACAGGAGAGGCGGCTAACTCAGCAGCACAGAACTGTGTACAGCCTTCTAGAAATGCTCAAATAAATGTGTTAGTCTCTGAGGTGCCACAAGTACTCCTTTTTTTTTTTTTTGGTAGAGTAGTGTGGCTATAATGACTATACAGGACACTTTTAAATATATTCTGATGTAGCCCTACCCATTTGTCTCTATTTATTACATTTTGGGCTGCATGTTAGTCATATACTATGCAATCATCACTAACTCTTGCACACCATGTATACATAACAGGGCTTTTCGTCCTGTGTGGATAAACAACAGGGCTGTCGTTTCCAGCTCTGGGTAGTCAAATCTGTAGTATTGTGCGTGGTACAGTTTAAGAAACATACATCTTAAACTTCTGATCTACTCAAGCCCCCCCGCCTTGCCTAAAACGCAGCCTACATTTGCGAATCAGCAGAGGCTGCAGCAATTTTGATCTTTTGTTAGCTAGCTGTGAAGGTTTGTGGTTGTTGCCGGGGGGAGGGAGAGGTGTAAGCCTATGTGTTGCTCTGTAGACAGCTTTTTGCTTCGCTCTGTCAGGAATACACACAGTACTAGGCTGTAAATATCAGGGCTCAAGTTTCAGACGTGCTCCATTTGTGTGTAGGGGGAGGGGGAGCTCGTTGTCTTACCCCTTTGGTGCCCAGCTTGAGATGCTTGGGTGTGATTTGCCACAAGCGCCGCGCATCTTTCACTGACTTCGGTAGGACTTGACCGTGCTTATCTCTGAAAACGAAGCCCTGCGTCGTGTCTGGATTTGGTCACCCAAAATCATTGTCCACTTTTGAGCACTTTGGCCTGGGAGAATAAGTTTTTGGGGTGGTGGGCGATCTCTTATCGGTGTCAGTTGGGAAGCGAGTTGTGGGATCTAAGAGGGGGGAAACAGTCATTTAATTAATTTATAAATAAACTGGACTCTGCTTTTTGATGGGCTTTTGTTTTGATTTGGTCTCTGTATCTCATTCATCCTGCACTAGCTTGTCTGATCTGTTACAAATCTCGCCCTTTTGCAGGATAACTCTTGTTTGCCTTACGGACTTTGCAAGCCTGAAAACCTCCATTAGAGAGCCCCTTACCCCTCCACCGGGGAGTAAAATCACCAGTGTGAGCGGATTTCAAGTTATTCCCCCTGCTAGAGGAACTGACTGCATAACTACAAATTTTAAAGTAGTTGCTCTGGTATAATTTCATTATGGGTTTTATTTGGGATGACAAGATAGCAAATGTGAAAAATTCGGACACTTTTCCCCCCACCCCCAGGGGATGGGATAGGCTATAGTTGCCTATATAAGATAAAACCCCAAATATTGGGATGGCTGATCACCCTGGGTTTGTTTGTCATGTGCCAGGTAAGTCTGGAGGTCTGACTGGTGAGGACTAAGAAAGAGAGAGGAAAACTAACATTCAGTCCCCAGACGTACTATTAAAGGTATTCTTTTGTGTCCAAGGAAATAAAGGACTGAGAGGCTACTTAACAGGGCCCATTGTGAAAAGCTATGACTAAGGGTCTAATTGTGTCCTTTAAAACACAGAATGGACATACTGTACCATCTATTACATGAAGTAAGATGCATAGGCTGTGAGGGGGAGGTATAGCTCAGTGGTTTGAGCATTGGCCTGCTAAACCCAGAATTGTGAGTTCAATCCTTCAGGAGGCCATTTAGGAAACTGGGGTAAAAATCTGTCTGGGGATTGGTCCCCCCTTTGAGCCAGGGGGTTGGACTAGATGACTTCCTGAGGCCCCTTCCAACCCTATGATTCTGTGTCTGAGGGAGCTGGTTGTTACCCATTTGGGTAAAATTAGTAATATCACAGGGGAACAGTTGTGTCCAGGATGTGTTTGAGAGCACAAACACATTACAGTATGAGTTTGTTTCCAGGGGGAGAGACTGACATGCTTGATTGTATCAGTTCAAGATGTCAGGTAGTGAAAGTCAGGGCAGATGGGCATTATCTGAGCTTTATGGTGAAGTTCGAAGTATGTTTGGCTCTTTGCTTTTATAAGTAATGTATTCACTCAATATTTAAAAAGAAATTATTTCCAGTAGAATGTTCTATGGGTGTGCCATAAAACTCTACACAGAGCTCTTTGTAAAGATGATGATTACACAATGTGACGTGGATGATTTCAAGGACTCTGCATGAGCCCTGACTGTGAATGAATAATGCATAATAAAATGAAGAAAGCAGCATGGTCTAGAGTTCTGAGAGTCTGGAGAGCCTGAGTTTTAATCCTGGCTCTGCTGCTGACTCACTAGGTAGCCTTGGGCAAATCATGGGTTAATCTCTCTATGCTTCAGTTCCCTCATCTGTACAATAGGCATTCTATTTGCCTCTTAGAAGCACTGTGGATTAAACAGTTTGAACAGTACTTAAAATGTAGAGATGTTTATAATGTTGTAACAGAAAAACATACCATGGCTTTTTCAAATGTAAACATTTTCTCTCATACACTAATTGATTTCTATACCATGTCTGACACAATACATAGCCTAATTATTCTTTGTCTAGTCACTTCTGTCAGATGTGCTGGGAAAAATAGGGTGAGAAATGGGAACTGTTTTGAAAGTTTATAACACATGAGACGTCAGCGGGGACAAAGGAAATGTATAGAATTCAAGGTGTTAGTGCATAGTTACAAATATGTTGCAGCTGAAGCAAATCATGGTCTGCTTGCAAATTCATTGGATTGCATGGGCAAAATTCCTTGAGTAACATCATTCACCCCTAACTTATCCCAAACTTCTATAGCATGTGGTGATGGGCCATAAGTAATGTGTCTAGTACAGATGTGTATGTGGCTTGGGGAGTTGTTGGTAAAAGTTTAATATTAAACTAGAAGAGGAGAAGCCTGCAATATATCCCAGCCTGGGAAATGATAAAAGAGCTCTTTAAAATAGGCTCAAGTTACTATTATGACAGAGTTTTGTCACAATTAAATGGTGCATACAACACAGTGTGCATTGCTATAACACAGCTATCAAACATCACACTAGTACTTGAATCTGTCTAAGTGGGATACCAAGGACCCCCTGCAGCTGTAGTGTTGGCAGCATTGTCTGTACAAGCTCTGGTAATACGTTCTCATTTTTTGGGCAAGTACGGTGTTAGCATTACTGGGTCTCGTATGCAAGAAATCCATGCACGTGCATAACTCCTATTAATCATTGTGGGAGTTGTGTGCATCCAGTGCATGATCCGGCTTCCATTGAACTCTCCTGGACTTTAACAGGGTCAAGCCCTTAGAAATCGGAGACAATATGCATTGTTACATACATGTAACTACAGCAGTGTTGTCTTTTCATTTTGAAAGTGGAATTGGTACTTCTGAAGCATGTTGCATTAACTGCACTTGAGACTGACGTTCTTTCTCCATAGAACTGGTACAGTTCTGGCACCAATAGTGCAAATTTCTTCACATCAGTTGGCCAGATTATGATTTCACAAACAAGAGTGCAAAGCTGGAGGGATTTCTTTGACTCTGATGGTTTCTCTGAATTTACACCATATTCTAGCCATTCTGAATAAAGAGGTAATCCATAGAAAAGTCTTTTTAATGTATTTCCTTTAGCTCACTTATCATGTGCTGCTGAACTGCCATGTGACCAGATGGCACTGATTTGTTGTCACTTAATCATGGGTCTGAATGTGAAGAGGTGATCTAATTTAAAAGGCTGCATGTCTTTTGAGCTTTTCCATCTCTTGTTTTGCTTTAAAAACAAACACACACAAATTGCATCAAATACCAAGATAAAAGGGTGAATGAAGCTGTGAAACAGCCAATTTAAGTGTTTTCTCTCTTCCTTACAAATATCATGGGGAGTGTAGCCTATGCTTTCCAAGCCCACATTGTGCAAAGATTTCCCTGGTTTCAGATTTCAAGGGCCAGATCCTCAGAGGATGTAAATTAGCATTGCTCCACTGAAGTCTATTCCTGAGTGTGGATGCAATATATATTCGCTTCGCTTTTACCTGGACACATTGATATGGCATGCAGTTGAGTTTTAAAACCAACACTGCTGAGTTCTACTCTCCCCTACTTTGAGCATGAAAAGGTTGCTGCAGTGGATACAAGAATTCTGAAGTAAAGTGGGAGGTTTACACCTCTATTTTGTGATTGGATCCAAACTAGCAGGCACATGTCTGTCCAGAGTCCCACGGATTTCAGTGGAGCTCTCTTTGGTCACAGGTTTCCAACTGTGTGGTGCAGATTACAAGATGGTGGACCTTAGTTTGCTCATTTATATGTTAATACCAAGAACAGTCTTCCAGCTCCAAGCCATTTCATAGCAGAGCTGGTGTCTGATCTCTGGGAACACACTGGAAAGATTGGGTGTGGTGTATGGCTACACAGGACTCTGTATGTGTTTTCTCTCCGTGTAATGAAGTAATTGTGTAAAAGGGTGAAGTCAATGTGTATAAGCAGTATAAAGTGTTTGTAAAATGTTTTGATAAAGAAGAGTTTCTTTGTTGCCTGAGTAATCTACATTTTGTCAAACATTTTTCTTGCCTTCAGGACTCTGGATTGCCTCCCCGCCCGCCCCCCGGGACATTAGCATGTCCCCTATGCTGAGTTCTCTTCAGTCGTTTTGGTAAATTGACTGCTTATTCAGCTAATCTTAAAGGGATACCTTGAACTTGAAGTCTTTTCAGTGAGAAAGAACCAGAACAATTAAAAGGTTTTTTAGGCAGTGCACATGGCAATCTTAGGGGCTTTATAATCAGAGTTCTATATTTTTTAAAATATTTTTCTTTTCCATATTGCTGTTCCCACACCAAAAAAGGAAAATCAATTTACTATTCATGGCAGATTGTGAAAGTAACTATATACAAAGTGCTGTCAAATGCACAAAGTAAAGAAACTGAAAAAATAGAGGAAATGTTTTCTTATCTGCCAGTTATAGAAATCTCTGTTGTTACAATAGTAGTAGGGATAGAAGTGACACTTGTAACTGATATCCCTTGAAACCTGAGGAAGTGGATTGACAATTAAAATTCCGTAAAAAGGCCGAACACTTCTTGGGATTTAAAAAACATCAACAAGGAACAGAAAGTTCACAGCCCTGAACCTAAGAAAAATTCTCAAGAACATTTGATAGGCCAGATTTTTAGTACATTAATAGAGTTGCACCAGTGATCAATTTGGCCAACTGTATTTAGTTTTAGGGAGAGTAATAAAAGGCTGGAGTGTTGATATAAACTGTGTAATGTGTATGACTATACAATATATGGGTGGGTGAGATTCTATCAGGGCCAGCTCCAGCTTTTTTGCCACCTCAAGCAGCAAAGTGAAAGGGGGAGGGGAAAGATAAAGCCGCGATCGGCAGCAGCTCTACCATGCCGCTTCATTCTTCAGCGGCAATTTGCCAGCGGGTCCTTCGCTCCGAGAGGGACTGAAGGACCCGCCGCCAAATTGCCGCTGAAGACCCAGACATGCCACCCCTTTCCATTGGCCGCCCCAAGCACCTGCTTCCTTGGCTGGTGCCTGCAGCCAGCCCTGGATTCTGTGCATTGTGACAAAGTTCCTCCTCTACTTTGGTGGGTCCTGCGCTTATTTGGCAGATTTGCTCACCTCAGTCTGGATCAACTCCTCCTGTGTCTGATCAGGAGTTGGGAAGTTTGGGGGGAACCCGGGCCCGCCCTCTATTCTGGGTTCCAGCCCAGGGCCCTATGGATTGCAGCTGTCTATAGTGCCTCCTGTAACAGCTGCATGACAGCTACAACTCCCTAGGCTACTTCCCCCTGGCCTCCTCTAAACACCTTCTTTATCCTCACCACAGGACCTTCCTCCTGGTGTCTGATAATGCTTGTACTCCTTAGTCCTCGCAGCTCTCACTCTCAGCTCCTTGTGCCTCTTGCTCCCATCTCCTCACATGCACTTCCTCTCCCCTGACTCCCCCCAGCCTGACTGGAGTGAGCTCCTTGTTAAATCCAGGTGCCCTGATTAGCCTGCCTTGATTGGCTGCAGGTGTTCCAGTCAGCGCTGTCTGCCTTAATTGGTTCTAGCAGGTTCCTGATTACTCTAGTGCAGCCCCTGCTCTGGTCACTCAGGGAACAGAAAACTACTCACCCAGTGACCAGTATATTTGCCCTCTACCAGACTCCTCTACCCCACTGGCCTGGGTCTGTCACAGTATATATACATTAGGGCTGTCGATTAATCGCAGTTAACTCATGCAATTAACTCAAAATATTAACTGTGATTAAAAAAATTAATCATGATTAATCACACTGTTAAACAATAGAATGCCAAGTTATTAAATATTTTTGGATGTTTTTCTACATTTTCAAATATATTGATTTCTATTACAAGACAGAATATAAAGTACTCATCTTATATTATTTTTATTACAAATATTTGCACTGTAAAAATGATAAGCAAAAGAAATAGTATTTTTCAATACAAGTACTATAGTGCAATCTCTTTATTGTGAAAGTATAACTTTCACATGTAGACTTTTTTTTGTTACATAACTGCACTCAAAAACAAAACATTGTAAAACTTTAGAACCTACAAGTCCACTCAGTCCTACTTGTTCAGCCAATTGCTAAGACAAACAAGTTTGTTTATATATACGGGAGATAGTGCTGCCTGCTTCTTATTTACAATGTCCCCAGAAAGTGAGAACAGGCATTTGCATGGCTCTTTTGTAGCCGACATTGAAAGATATTTATGTGTCAGATATGCTAAACATTCATATGCCCCTTCATGCTTTGGCCACCATTCTAGAGGACATGCTTCCATGCTGATGATGCTCGTTTAAAAAAAAAGTGTTAATTAAATTTGTGACTGAACTCCTTGGGGGAGAATTGTCTCCTGCTCTGTGTTTTACCCACATTCTAACATATATTGCGTGTTATAGCAGTCTCAGATGATGGTCCAGCACATGTTCATTTTAAGAACACTGACAAAACACAAAGAAGGTACCAATGTGAGATTTCTAAGGATAGATACAGCACTTGATCCAAGGTTTAAGAATCTGAAGTGCCTTCCAAAATTTGAGAGGAACGAGAGGTGAAGCATGCTTTCAGATGTCTTAAAAGAGCAACACTTGGATGCGGAAACTACAGAACCCGAACCACCAAAAAAGAAAATCAACCTTCTGCTAGTGGCATCTGACTCGGATGATAATGAACATGTGTCGGTCCATTCTGCTTTTGATTGTTATCAAGCAGAACCCATCATCAGCATGGAAGCATGTCCTCTGGAATGGTGGTTGAAGCATGAAGGGACATATGAATCTTTAGCACATCTGGCACATAAATATCTTGCAACGCCAGCTACAACAGTTCCATGCGAATGCCTGTTCTCACTTTCAGGTGACACTGTAAGCAAGAAGCGGGCAGCAATATCTCCGGCAAATTGTAACTTGTTTGTCTGAGCGATTTACTGAAGTAAGACTGAGTTGTAGGTTCTCAAGTTTTACATTGTTTTATTTTTGAATGCATTTATTTTTTGTACAGAATTCTACATTTAGAAGTTCAATTTTCATGATGAAGGGATTGCACTACAGTACTTGTATTAGGTGAATTGGAATATACTATTGATTTTGTTTACAGAGCAAACATTTGTAATAAAAATAAATATAAAGTGAGCACTGTACACTTTGTATTCTGCATTGTAATTGAAATCAATATATTTGAAAATGTAGAAAACATCCAAAAATATTTAAATAAATGGTATTCTATTATTGTTTAACTTTGTGGTTAATTTTAATTGTGTGATTAATCACGATCAATTTTTTTAATCACTTGACAGCCCTAATATACATTCAACTTACATAGAAATACACAAGATAGAAAATATAAATTGTTCTGCATATACCCACAACCACTTGCAACAGCAGTCGCAGATACATTCTCTTATTCTCAGCTACCTCCTATTGTTTGGGTAGTTTGGATATGAGTGTTTAGATCTTTGTTTCTGAAACAGATTTTCAGATCTTGAGTTGTTTTGTATTTTGGGGAGGATGTTCTGAGCACCAGATTGACTTTCATGATCACTTCTTCCTCAGTTTAGTATGGTACTTGCCTATCTTGAGGGGGTGCTGCGGTGATTCATCTGCCAAGGTCTTTGATGGAAAATGCTGTAGAAGTGCTCAACATTATTGTTACTATAATAAAGTATTTGACGAGCTGAAAAAAAAAGAACACCTGAAGTGGGCAGCTCTAGGTCTCTGGTTGGAGGCTGAAGCTAGAGAAATTCAGACTAGTAATACAGCACAATTTTGAAGAATTTTTAACCATTGGAACAAATTACCTAGGGACCATCACAAAGTCTTTAAATCAGTATTGGCTATCTGACTAAAATGATATGCTATAGCTCAGAAGTTATGGGCCTGATGCAGAACTTAGTGGGTGAGGTTCTCTGGCCTGTGTTATGCAGGAGATCAGACTAGATGATCATAATAGTCCCTTCTGGCATTCCAAATCTACTGATCTGTGAATGCTTATATTCACTTCCCTCTCACCACTTCCACTAAATGGGCAAGTGTTAGAGGTAAGAAGGGAAGCACGTACGTTTTAAGCTAAAAGTGCTGCTGGATGTTTAAAGGTGGGGGAGATATTTTTCCATTGTGACACACAAGGTCTTCCCATTAACATGACATGCATGCCAGGAAAATGTTTCTTTCACCGTTGGAGCAGCAGAGAGAAGTCAGCTTTAAATTTTCAGACTGAACATTTCTCCCATGAAGTTAGCGAGGGATTGAGAATGCTTCAGAAAATTTTGCTATGATGTCACCGTTATTCAAACACTAATAAATGAACTTTGTATACGTACCTTTACCATTCGACTTAATCAAATATATCTTTATTTTCCCATTCACATGCCTTTGGCAAATCACTGTGCAGGGTTTGGCTGTGGGTTTCCACTGTTAACTGTGCTGACATTTTCCACAGAATGTGTTTTAGCATTCTTTGGACAATTTCACTATATGTGCATTTAGATGCAGGGCCTGATTTGTAAAAGCCTTCAGACACCGAAAGATGCATATATGCACCTAAGGGGACTTTCAAAAGCATCTAATTCCTAGAGTTAGGTGTTCAACCGCCTAGTTGAATTTTCAAAAGCACCTAATCACCTTTAATAAAACTAGCTTGTAGTAATTAAACACTCCTTTCAGGGCTTATGTTGAGTTATACTATTATTTCTAGGAATTAAATGGAAGTTAGTAATTATGTTTGATTGCAAATTCATTAAAGTATTAAACACATTTTCAGAAACAAGAGGTTGCTTAGGCATCTAATGCAGAACCAGTTTAAATAAACCTGTTAGGTTTAAAGGTGAACTCAGTGTAAAGGAGTTTAGCAGACAATGCATGATGCTTTTTTTAAGCATCAAAAATCCTACAGATGCTAAAGCTCTTTGTGCCTTCTTGAATTTAGGGCAAACTTTCAAACTTGAGTGCATGAAATTAGGCACCTAGGTTTAGCTGTGGCAGAGCAGGTTGTCTGGTAGACCAGGAATTTGTCAATTACTGTCCGTTTACATTCCAAGCTTGTTGGGACAGGGACCATTTCCTACTATGTGTTTGTACAGCACCTAGCACTATATGGCCCTAGTGCTGATGTGGCACTGGGATATGACTGAAATACAAATGTTAAATAATATGGAGTTAAATGGATAGTCTGGGGAACAGAAACAGGAACTACAGGGAGTGTGAGAGAAAACACACATTGGTTAAATAATTTTAATTAACCAGTTACCTCTACAAGGTTTCTCATTGTTCTTTGGATCTTTTTAGCTTAAGTAAAGTAGAGGCAGGATCATTATTATTTTTATTTGATTAGACAAAATAGCTTTTAAAGCAAACAAGAACTTACCTACAGCTAAATAAGAATGGTTAAATAATAGTAATGTGTCAAAAACTGAACTCAGCATGGGATGTTACATCTTTTCAGAGATAATAAATTTAGTTTAATATATTCAGCATCTTACCACAATCTTCTTACAAAGGCAAACTTTTGTGTTACTTCAGTACCAGTCTGGGCAGGTGATTTGTTGTTACTAACATGGAACTATGGATCTTTTCTTAATTCCAATCAAGTTTATTTGCCAATGGAATGGTGGCATAGCTCATGTCAGTTCAACCAAACAGTTCTACCATAGAATCTAGAACTTTAAACAAGCTACTTAATTATCAAAGAATGTTAATTCAGTTCAAAATTACCTTGCCAAGGGGATATTTGCAGCCAAGCTTTGTCACTTGTACATATACAAGACTATCACACATTAAACAAAAACAAAATATGGAGGTAATAAAGTAGAATAGCATCAAAATTATCTAGAACGTATCTCATACGCTCTTATACCACTTTACCCCAAAGTTTCAAACAGTGATAAATATCTAGCTTGCAAGCTAATTTAAAGCTCCCTCCCCTCTTTGTCTGTTAGTTCTTTTGACCAAAATCAACCTCAAAATCACACAGAGCTCTGAAAGACTCAAGATTTCTTGCAGTAGCTCTTGCTACTTTCTCTTCTAAATAGTGCTAGATTTAATTAGTGTAATGAATTTCCCCTGCTTCAATGCTCAGTTACTTTTGAATTGGCATGTCTTCTAGACCATAACAAGACTAGTTGTTAGCAGAAGGGTTACTCTCACTGACCAGGCAATAACATCTGTTCAAACTCTCTCATCCAAATGTTTTGGCTTCAGGGCATGATGTATTGAACAACACAGTATTTTGTACATTTTTCTGCTGGATGGCATAACCTGGGTCCTCTTTTTGGCAAAGAAACTGACCCATAGTTCTGATAAAGATTTGAAATGTCCAGCCAGAATCTGAGGTGTCTTTTCTCATCATCCAGTGAGAAAACAGGATGTCTCCTACTCTTTTTTTATGGCTTCTTGCAACTTTGCCTGGAAAAATCCAGTGTCTTCGTGCAAAACATCTCATGCCATAGCAGTTTTTGTAAGACATGTTGAACCATATGCTGAATACCTGCTTGCTTAGCTGCAGTCAATAATTCTCTTCTACAAGTTACTTTCCGTGGGCCCATTTGCAGTGTGATCCTTTGGCCAAATTTGCATGACTCCATACTCTTTTCATCACCACTTTTGAACTTCGAATAGAATCTTTATGTAAAGTCTCATCACATTCCTTGATGGTGTTGTCCTTGTTTAGTAGCTCATCCCAAACCAATATAAAGTCGTTTGACCCATTTGTTGTTTGTGTTACTGTAGTGCTAGGACTGCTAATTATGGACCAGGACACGCTGTGCTTGGTCAATCCCTAAAAGGAAAGAACAATGAAAGAAATCATACAAAACAGCTGTGCACAATTCTGCACCACTACAATCCCTGAACTTCAGTGGCAAGGTGAGGGAGTCCTGCCTATGAAATGATCCTAGTCTGCATATGTGCCAAACATATGGTTGATCAGGGCTTATAAAACTCCTGGTGATTCAGCACAAAGATTTACACCTCACATTGGCTTCTCAAACTGCCATTTGAATGTCTCAGTTTCTTTCATGCAAAATAAATACCTCATTAGATATGATCATTAAAGACTTGTTTTTACATAGGTATAGATCACATTTCTATTTAATATTGACAGCATGGTCCAGACTGCTTGCAGTACTTCTATGGTTGGCTAGGCCACAAACTGAAATGCAGCATCCTCAAAACTGAAGAGGTCTATTAAGAAAACTTTGATAGCTTTAATCTTTTGATACAGTTTTTTAAATCTTAATTGTCATTTTTCAGGATTATGTCTTGTGATACTGTAACAAATATAATAATGTGATCTACTCTGTTACTAATTTACAAGCATAAAGTATACAAAATAGGAAAAAAGATAACAGAAGAAGTTACATCATCATTTTGCAAGAGTTTGTGGTTGACTAGCTAATTAGCTGTTGTAGTTACTAATGCCTTGTCTACACTGGCAAGTTTCTGCACAGTAAAGCAGCTTTCTGCTGTGTACACACTGCCAAGCCATGCAGTGCACACTGTACACACTGTACAAGGTGTACACACTGCCAAGCCATGCAGTGCTCAGAAACTGCACAGTTGTAGCGCTCTAAAAATATCACTCCGATGAAAGACGTACAGCTTTCTGTGCTGGGGCTACAGCACTGCGGTGCCAGTGTAGGCACCATGGTGATTAGAAGCGCTGCGATTGGCCTCCAGGAGGTGTCCCTCAATGCCTGTTATCACCTCTCTGGCCATCGGTTTGAACTCTACTGCCCTCAGGTGACCAACCATCATCCCCACCCCGTACATTCCTTTGAAAATTTGAAAATCCCCTTCCTGTTTGCTCTGTGCTGTCTCAGTGGAAAGTCGACCATTGGAGTCGTGTTGATGGAAGTGTGCAGGGCCATTTGAAGACTAGTCTCAAGTTTGAAAGTCTCTTTCCTGTTTGCTCCGTGATCCTAAACTGCTGCTCTCTCTGACCAACATGTCATGAGTGGCAGTGGAGTTATTCCTTAAACTACAAAGGCAAGAGGAGTGTGACATTGATCTTGCCACACATAGTAGCTACGATACGAGATTGCTTGTGGCATTCACGGAGGTGCTGACCACAGTGGAACACTGCTTATGGGCTCAGGAAACAAGCACTGAGTGGTGGGATCACATCGCGGTGCATGTCTGGGATGACAAGCAGGGGCTGCAGAACTTTGGCATGAGGAAAACCACATTCATGGGTGGTGCAAAGACATGAGAATGAGAGCTGCCCTGCCTTTGGAGAAGCACGTGGCAATTGCACTGTGAAGCTGGCTATTCCAGACTGCTAGAAATCAAAGACAGAAAAGACCTGTTATGTGACCTTATTCAATCCATCTGCCAACACAGTATTGCTTTCTTCAATACATTCTCCTGAGCTTTGTTAAATGATTTGGATGAAACCCATCCAATTATTGAAAACTATATCTTACCATTAAATCAAAATACATGATGGCGGATCCTTAGGTCTATTTAGTAACATTAAAATGTGAATCTAAATAGCTCCACAAACATCAGTGAAGCTGCGTGGATTTATGTTGGTGTAATTGAGATCAAACTCTGGCTTGCTGGGCTAAATTCAGTAGTGAGTTAAGTAGTGATGCAAAAGTTGCTTGTGTGGTGTAAATTGATTGTAAAATGTGTAAATGGCAAACGTGTCACTTGCACAGATCTGGCATTTTGTGCATGTGTAAAATGAGTAACTTACATATTGAGGATGTAGAAGTTGCTGTGTAACAGGAAAAATAACTACCTGAAGGTAAAACAACATCGGGGGGAGAGATGCTTTTTCTATGACACTTCTCTTTAGTCCCCTTTGCATGTAAGTTACTCATTTTAGTAGTATAAAAGACACTATTTTTTACTGCTTACCCCCAACTTCCATACGTCACTTCTGAATGTGGCCTGTAACCTACTTGCAGGTTACTCAGGTATCAGTAATTGGTGTCTAGTTTTACTAATGCTAGGACTATGCTGATGTTGTTGATAGCAAACTTCCCTTGGGGCCAAGGTCAATGAAGCACTAGCATTCCTGTGGAACAGCTCATGGGAGGCAGTTCCTTTTTCAGGAGATGCAGAGGGCCAGGAGGGTTCATGATCTCCAAAATTATAGCCCACCTACTCACCTAAGATGATGATGATGCAAGTAACATTTGCAGTAGGAAACTCTTGGAGTTTCTTCTCTTTTCCAGCCCTTTTTTGTGGGTGTTTCTCATAATATGGGAAATCTGATCCAGATTACATAGACTAAATGATAAGGTAGAGGGTTGCTACCTTATACAAAAGGATAGTCAGTTATTAAAATATAAATCCAATAAGGGGAAGGAGAGAACAAAGTGAAAGAGAATAAGGAAAAGTACCTGCAAACTGCACTTCTGTTCACACAGCTCCATGGCTACCACCCCTGGGTCAATGAAAATGAGATGGAGGAAGGGAACCAATATATAATTCTTAGCATGAGCTCTGCTTTCCAGATCATATATTAAACTTTCACAATAAACTGCAAATTCTGCTACAGGCATGTGCCAGACCATGATTACAACAAAGTTATTGCTATCTGTCTCAGTAGCAATTAGAATGACACTGTAATGCCCACAAATCATGAATAATACTCACTTTATGGTCCAGATTATATTTGGTCCTTCAGCTAAAAGAAAATACCAATAACTCATTGCCAAAATGTGCTACAATTTCAGGGAGCCGGCACATGATATGGAGACAGCATAATAATCACTGTCCCAATGTCTCTCCCTCAGCCCCCCAGAATCACTTGTGATAAGCCTTGTATAATAACAGTTAAATAGTGTCTAATTCTAAGAGTCTGATTTTAATTTCAGAAGCTGAATCCTTGATTTACTTGCCAGCCACTGTGGCATTTCTCTGTTATTCCATTGCTCATGTATCATAACCTCATCATGTTCTTGCTAAACATTTTAAAGCAACATGAGAACTAGGTTTCAATATTTTTAAAACCCAGAGTTCCACTGGAAGGGAGGTAGGGAGGAAAAGCAAGTGGAAGAAGAAACAAGCCAGAGAAAACACAAGGCAGATTCCTTTTTAAGCTTATATCCTCTCTGTTTACACTGATGCATTCAGAAACAGCACTGAGGAAACTTCACATCGACTTTACCTGAATGTTTGATTTTGGAGAAATTAGCTGTAGCATGTGTGTTTCAAACGCAATGAAGAGTAAATAGGAATGCTACTGCTATGACTGACATAAATACTTTGGCAATTATTATTTGTGAAAGCCCTGGCTTCTGAACTGAGATATTAGACTGGTGGTGAGCAAAGAATGTGAAATAGCCTGTGCTTACCACTAACCACTTCAGCTGGAGAAACCTGTTTGTTTTTTCAAAAGACGTGTGACATAACTGAGCTACTACAGAAAATTCCGAATTTTTACATTTATATTCATGTTGTATGGCAGAGAAAGGGAAACATCATGACCATGGCCTTTCCCCAACTGTTACACCAGCTCTGTTACACCCTTATCATTTCCAGGATTTAGATGAGCTGGGTAAATTTCAAAGTGCTGGCACTTTTCAGCAGAATAAGGAATAACCCCGGTGTCCAGGTATTTCTATCAAAATCTACTGAACTGGCTTATAAAAATGGAAAGTAAATAATCTTACCCTTCTGAGGAATGGAATAGAATACTAAGTAGTTGGTGCATTCATTATTCCAGACAAAATTGGAAAAGTAAAAAATAATGAGGAAAGGTCATACAGGGGCACTAATGTTATATTAGAGATGTTTCAGATCTTATTATTTATGCCCTGTGGTTGGCAGACTCAGGCAAAGAGAGAATTTATACTGTAGGCAACATTGAATCAGCACCACAGTAGAGTTCAGGCAGTGGTTCTCTGCAGGACTGGGGAGAAAAATTCATGTGTGTAACACATGACTGGTGAGGCAGAAGTAGGATGCTGAAACAGAGAACTTGGCTGTCACGAGACAGCCTCATGACATACATGTCCTGGCGTATAATCTCTTCATTATTTGGATTATGTACAGATGAAAATTGTTTTTAATGCTCAGTTCAGGCAAACAAAACAGGAAAGAGTAGCTGCATTATTCAAAGCTTTAAAAAAGATCAGTTGGTTGCAACAGAATTTGACCCAAACTCCTGTCCTTTTCCCTTTTGCTTTTACCGTCAGCTCCATGCACAATGTGAGTGTAACTAGAGCTGTGGAAGACTGTTGCTGCAGATGGAAAGGAGAAGTGGAAGGTAACATAGCCTTCTCTCAGGAGCAAAGAATTATAATCCACAGAGGTGCATCAGTTTTTGCAGGCAGCCTATATACTGATAGCAATAATGACAGTTCTTAGCACTCTGCAAAACAAAAAGAAGAAAAAAGTTGGCCCAAATCTCTGTATATGATTTCAAAGGAGACAGTGGGTGACATTCAGTAGGGGTCAATGGAGTTACACCAGAGTTTTTACCCAATATTTACATAAGTAAACAGTTCTAGAAAAGTAAATCTATGCATCACAGTGTGGCTTCATCCAGAATATGGCATGCAGTACTGGTCACCCATCTCAAAAAGGAGTTTGCAGAATAGAGGGGATTCAGAAAAGGGCAACAAAACTGATTATGAGCATGGGAAAAACTCTCCTATGAACAGAAATGGGAAAGATTGGGATTGTTTAACTTAGAAATGAAACAAACAAGAACGGACATAATAAAAGTCTCTAATGGTCTTGAGAAGATGTATTGGTAGCTTTGGTTCTCCCTCTCTCGCAACATTAAAATAAGGTGAAATTCAAGGAAGCTAAAGGGTTCAAAACCAATCTTTTCACACTACATGAAATTAGACCGTAGAACTCATTGCCAGCAGATGTCACTGAGGGCAAAACCTTAGCACTATTCAGAGAAAGGTTGGATGTGTATACCAATAACAAGCATATCCAGTGTTATAGTAGTAAATGGTAGCCTAAATTTTGGAAGAGGTATAAAACTTTATGCTTCAGTGTTTAAGTCCTTTTCTAATGGTAAGGGATTAAGAGGACCACAATGTGATCTCTCATTATCCCACCTCTACCTAATGTGAGGTTTTCTTGCAACTTCTTCTGAAACATCTGCGTGCTGGCTATGGTCAGAAACAGGATATTGGACTAGATAGACCTTGAATCTGATCCAATATGGCAATTCCTGGGTTCCTAATTATTCTGCTATTTTGATTTTGAGTACCAAATATTAAATCGTCACACAGACAACTGCCCCTAAATGATAACAATCTCTGAAATAATCAGGGATTATTTGGAAAATGTTAATGTTTTTCCAAAAGTACTGGAACAGCTAATGGTCACAGATACTGAATAATAGGCCCTGCAAAACTCTAAAAGCTAATGAGATTGTTTGATCTCTCCATGTGCAGACCAGTGGATTTATTTATAATATGCCTTCCACTGTAATAAGGCCATTCTGCCGTATTCAAATACATTGACCCTCTGATATGGAAACCAGTTTTTGCCTCCCCAGAACAACTTCAATAAGCTAAGTAAAGGTATTTCATAAAATATCAATGTTGTTTGTTATGTATATATCATTACTCTGCTATTTTAGTGCTTGCCTAAGATCGGCTGTCTAGCATGCAACTGAAGTTATAAATGAATATAAAAGTAGATAAGCCTACATGCTGAACTGGGCTATTTAGAGTTCTAAAAGGCAGGTTTTTAAAAGTAGTTATGCTTAATATTGGTGTGAGCAGAACACTATGAGAAACTGAAATATGTTGTCGGTTACCTTACAGGAGTTACACAGGGAAACAGTAAAGAATCATATAATTCTTTGCAGTACTAACAATATATATATTCCTAAAATCAACTTCTAAAGACTTTTCAAATGTTCTAGAAACATTACTATACACATACTTTAACTCTTCGAACTAGCAGCAAGAATGCCGTGACCTAAATTTGCATTTCATAGCTGGATTCAATTGCCTCTTTCAGAAGATTCGATATAACATCTAAAGAACAGCAAGGGCACGTGTTTTCAGATAAAACATTTTATTGACAAATGCCAATTTGTGAAAACCAAAACTTTTTGTGGAAATGGAAAGCTTTTGGCAAGAAAAAAAATGGGAAGGTTGCTCAGATCCAGGATGTAATTTCTGATCAAAACAGGAAGGGGAGCGAGTGACCCTTAGATACCCAATAACCCAGTAGTAAGAGTGTTCACATGAAATGTGGAAGAGACAGAGTCAAGTCCCTGTTCTGCCTCATTTGGAGCAAGGGCTTGAATGTACATGTCTCACACAGAAGTTTTGTTCTGCACCAAAACAAAAAAAAAAGAAACCTCCCAATTTTTCATACAATGAAATCCTTGTTTTCCTAGTTAGGAGTAAACTTTAGTCCGTCAGATCTGCGTTTCCATGACCATGAGGAATAGCTCTGTAAATTCTCAGTAGATGTGTTCCAACTGGAAAGCCACCCTAACTCACAGGAAGTACACCGTGAAGGCAGACTGCTCCTCAGCACCTCTCTATGCCACACTGATTGTGGTATGGACATTTTGTGGGAACCCCCAGAGAGGGGATGAACTACAGCAGAAGCAGTGAAATTAGCCCAACTTTCCCTTGAACTGATGGCAGAATTTTAAGACATTCCTACAAGACGCCAAGTGTCTCTTCTAGCATGTTGCCACTCTCCCTACCTCCACCTGTGTAGGAGAACATCTATACAGAGCAGCAAAGAGTCCTGTGGCACCTTATAGACTAACAGACGTATTGGAGCATGAGTTTTCGTGCGTGAATCCGTCTGTTAGTCTGTAAGGTGCCACAGGACTCTTTGCTGCTTTTACAGATCCAGACTAACACTGCTATCCCTCTGATATCTATACAGAGGAGCGTCAGTGGTGTCTGGTAACAAGGGGAGTATAATTACATGTCTCTCAATACTGTAATATCTGAACTCCTCACAGTCTAATGTATTTATTGTCACGATACCCTAGGGAGGTAGGGAACTTCTTTATTCCTCTTTTCACACACTGGGAACTTAGGCACAGAGATGCTAAGCATCACAAGAAGACTGGTGAAGCAAGAAGTGAAACTTGGGACTCCTGAGTCCTAGGGTAGTGCCCTAAGCACTGAAGCATCCTGCCTCCCTGCTTTTTCCAGTCACAAACAGTATGCCCTCCCATTGGGCACATGTTGGTACCCACCAAACCAGAGGCATCTTCACCATCATGAAGTTCTTCATTCTTAATTTCCTCCAGTTGTCGGGAACAGAGACTATTTCAAACATCTGTTACTGATTTGTTGTTAACTAATTAACCAAAAAGCTTCATAGATTTTAAGACTATTGTGATCAACTAGTTTAGCACTGCAATATATCCTGGTCATCTACTTGCTCCTGTGATGGAACCTCAGGGGCAGCCCCCTGTAGCAAGAGCAGTTAGTACTTCCATTACTCCTGAGGGCCCCCGTGGCACAGATTCCATTAATTAGCACTTTGACTTTAAGCAAGGTGGAAATGGTTTCTAGATCCATATAATCAGCGGAGGATGAAGTCAGTTGCTGGCCACTGTCAGTTGTACCATTAAAACAACAACAACAACAACAACAAAAACCCAACCCTCCCCCCCAAAAAAACCAAGACCATAATAGCATACTGTATGTTGCCTGCTCTGAGATATCTGGAAGCTCTGGATATTTTTATGTCCAATGCCAGTTCTGTTTGGTTTGTATTGTTAAGTTACTCTTTTGCTGTGCCATTGTCTCTGAAGTTTTTGTGTTTGTATGTAATAAAACAGACAGTGCTGGTTCTGGGCAGTTAAGTATGTCAGAGAGATTTATAGTGAGGAATTTCATTTTAAACACTCCTGGGGGTTGAAACTGTCCTAGCAGATAAACTTCCAAGAGCTTGTTAAAATCTATTTACAGGATGTTTGGAGGGAGAAAGAATGTGGGCTGATATGTTTCAGGCACTGTGGAATGCTGGTAGTGAAAGGTTATCTACTGGATCTTCTGTTTTTGTTCATTTGTATGCCTAATAACAGTGGTAGAGTTCCCCTTCCCCTAATATGAATCTACAAAGCATGTAGTGTTCCCACACAGGTAAGATTCAAAGGCAGCAGCTCCCTTATGACTATTGCTGCAGAATACTGTATGTATTAATAAGGAAGGAATATTTTTGATGAAGAGATTGAGTGAACTATCCTCATTGTCTCTCCAACCCTGAGGGAATTTCTTCTCCTGTCAGAGAAGATGTGGCTTCATTTGAAATTCCTATTAATTTGAAATTCCTTTTTGGTGTGGAGAGGAGAGCCACCAAAAGTCTCCCTATTAATTTCCTGCTGCTACCTCAGAAAGGGTCAAAGACTTCCATTGGCCACATCTTCCCTCTTATCCTGTTGTCATATAAGGCCTATCTCACTTGTAATTTGTTTGTCTTTGTATTGATTGATTCATGTGGTATTTTTGTGTTTGTTTCTGTGTATTTCTGCAGAAATGAAGGTATAAAACACATAATACATGTAGACAAAATAAAATAAATATGCAGAACCATCAGTTTTTACGCTGAACTACAATGAAATCAGTAAAGAGTTCGCCTTAATAACTGATGGTGTAGAATGGCCCACAGTAATTAAGATTCAGATGAAAGATCTGGGTTCAGTTTATTGTACATCATTTTAGCTATTACAAGACACCATGAAAAGACAAACCATTAAAATCAATATTTCAAAATAGAGAGGCAGCTTTGGTAGGTGTATGTGCGTTGTTTTTTGTTTCTTTGTTTTGTTTTAATTATCTAATTCTTAGGACAGTGATTTCCAGCCGGTGCCTAACAGTACTTGTCCTTCCATGTTTTGGGAGTAGGTATCTGATCCTGGGGGACTCAAAAGGGCACAAATGAATACCAGACATCAGTCCAGTTCCTAGGTCAACTCAAGTTGTTGCTTTGTTTCGGGGCTGCAACAGCGCCTAACAGGCTGTTCCTGCAGACCAGGCTGCCGGGAGCACATCAGCATTCCAGCCACACCAAGTCCAGCTCCTGCTCTCTGTCTTAATGGTAATATGTTTGTGCAGTGGGGCTGGAGTTCTCCCTCTGTCCACCTTCCATTCAGTTATGAGGCTGGGTTTTGGAAGAGCCTAAGTTCCATTACAGATGAGAAGGCACAAAAGAGATGGGGGAAATAGTGGGCAGTGGATGGTACACCTTGACTCCTAGTATGGCAAACTGATACAGTTGCTCAGAAAAGTTGGCAACCACTAGTTTACAGAATGAGTTCAGTAGGAGAGTATTAATGGCAAAACTCCTATTGACTTAATAAAGCAAAGGACGGCCCTTATTGTACATAGTATGTACTGTACAGGTAGGATTCAGTCTATAATTGATGTTATACTGATGTTAAAACTTACTTTGTTTTCATTTCCTTTGACCTTAGGCTGAGTTCGCTGAATGGCTGGGTTTGATGCACTACATGGAAGTTCTGATGATGATCACAAGTATTGAGTACACTGCACCAATATCAGATGAAAATGTGACCGTCACTGACACAAAATTTAACAATGTTCCAGCCCGTTTGTACATGCCCAGGAAGCAATCCAGTGGGCTGAAAAGGGCAGTGATTTACATTCATGGTGGAGGCTGGTGTGTAGGAGGCTCAGGTAAATACAAGGGCCTCTTCTTTTCACAAACTATAGTCTTGTACACAAGGTCTCACCTACTGTTGTAAGGTTTTAGTTTTTTTGTATACAATATTGCTTTCTAGTCACTGGCCCACAAAAACGGTAAGGAACCTGCTAGTAATCACAGTTGTGAAAGCTCTGTTGTAGCTCAGGTGACACAGGTCAGTGTCTTTTGAGGAGAAGAATAAAGGTTCTAGTTTGACGTTACTGTGTATGTGATCACATAAATGTTATCTGCAGCACACGGATTTGTTACACTAACAAAAACAGGAGAAAGGAGCAAGAACGGGAATGGCCATGCCCTTCATAAGAAAGAAGAGCATCTAAATGGGGAAGTCAGGTGCCTTCCAGAAGAGGAAATCCATGTGAAAGGCTGATCCACAGATAGGACAGTGCTCATGGTGGAGCCTCATGGGGAGGGAGAAGTGTCCATCACAAGGGAGGGACCGAGTTTCTCTTGGGTTAAGTGTGAGTGATGGTTGGGTATTTATGAGAATGGGCTGAGTGCAGGGAAGAAAAGTGTCCTGGAGTCATCAGTGTCTCACAAGGGAAAGCGAAGAGACAACCCAAGGGTCAATGAATGGGAGGTAGAAAGGAGCTCTGGCTACCAGATGCTTCTCCACATGAGTTGCTGCCTCCACAGGAGGAGAGGGAAGGCAACCACCAGTCTCTCTCTGACAACCTAGAGGGCAGCCTGGTATCTTTTGCCACCTAAAGTGTATTTTGATTGGCCCAGATCCTTAGATTCCCCATGCCTTTTAAGAATGACCATAGAGAGAAAATGGGAGGAAATCAATTGGTGCAATGCAGAGGTTGTTAGGCCTTTCTTATGGTTACTCTATATTTTCTTTTAGAAGGTACGTATTCAGAATGCCAGAAGTCGGAAGCATTCCTAACAAGTCAATGTGTAGTGTATATAGTGGAGGGTCCCCTTTTCCTCTTGAGAAGGCAGAGTTATGCATTAACTTATATGTTACATTTCTTTCACCACTGAGGATGATTTTAGCACTGTGCCTGTAGGAAAAGCCTGAATTAGGAGATCATTTTCAGAAATTAGAGCAAGAGCCCTGTCTGTCTTGTGTTTTCACTGGCAGGGAAAATGTGTTACAACTTCTTTTCTTTCTTTCTTTTTTTTTTTTTTTTTTGTAACTGAACTTGCTTCTTCAGGTACCACTGCATTACTTATATTTCTCCATATATGACATGGTTCCCCTGTGGTGCTATGTTGTATAAATAAATCCAAACCACATGTGTAATTTAAAAGGGTCTCTTCCATTTAGGGAAAGCTTTTCCTATAAGGTTGGCATTTCTGATACTGTGCATTCTCCTGGAAGAAGGAAAAGTAAATCTCTTTTATTTCAGTTTGCTATTAGAGACTATCTCCCTGCTTGTTTTTGCTTAGTCTTCTTCTACATTACTTCCAACAAGGCATTTTAAAATGTTTTGATTTTTTGTGCTATGCTTTTGCTAGTATTATTTAACTGGAATGATTTCTCTTGTCCCTCACACTCACACCCAGTCATGGTTTCCCTCATTGTAAACATTCTCTCCTTCTTCTTAATGTACTTTAATGACTGTAATAAATGATTATAAATTACCATTTTAGGATGAGCAGCCAAACAAAAGCATCTATGGCTTAAATTCCTAATGATCACTAAATAATTCACATTGCATTGCTCCCTATATACTCGGGAAGGTTGTTGCTAGTCTGCCAGAGACTGAGACAAATTTCTCTCCTCTCACACACACACAACCCCTTTAATTTCAGCATGGTTGCACACATGTAACTGAGAGAGAAATTTTCTCCTCCTCGGTGTAATTTTCATTCCTTTTTTGTCTCTCATAAAATCCAAGCTTTCATGAGTTTAAATAATGCACTGCTCTTTCATGGATGTCTTCTTGGATAGTATTCAAGCACCAGTTGAATCATTTGTTTACTTTGTGCTTCTCAATTAAGTTGTATGTACAACAATTGAATTGCATTGCTGTGAAGGCACTGAACTGTGGAGATTTTGGAAAGGGACCAGAGGACTTCTGCCAAGAGAAATGTGGAGCTGTTTACGTATTTGTTTATAAGTGCAATCAAATATGCTTTAAGTGACTTATTTCATTTCAGCCATGGAACCCTATGATCTCCTGTCAAGATGGACTGCAAACAAGCTAAATGCTGTTGTCGTATCAGTCGAGTAAGAGCGATTCTGTTTCTAGACTGAACTAGGGGTTGGGATAAGTGATCCTTTGTTTGCTATATATTTGTGTTGGGGTACATGTTTTATGTGGTGAACAATAATTACTTGCAAACAAAAACTTCGAAGATTTTAATAGTGAACACTGTCCTGGTGGTGGTGCTGGGTATTCTTTTGTGAAGGGGGTGGGTAGCTAACCTTCTGCTCTGCCTACTTCTCCAGATGTGCCCAGTCCATCGTTATAGGCATTTTCTAATTGTTATCACTCCTCTTTATGTCAGATTTTTCACTTACAGTGGGCCCCATACTTCCCTGCAGAAAAGGGAACAAACAAGAGCCAAGACCCACAGATGGGTCCATGGAATGGGTTAGGGAGGAAATGGGATGGGTTAGGGAGGAAAAGAGCAGCATCCTTTCCATGGAATGGCTTAGGGAGGAAAAGAGCAGCATCCTTCCTGACTGCTTTCCCGTCTCCTTCCAGAGGGCCTGATCCAAAGCAGCTCATTCAAATAGCTGGAAAGACTTGCATGGAATCCACACCTTTATAATGCCATTACAAAATGAAATTAAATTCTAATGGTATGTGCAGGTGGGAGGTAGGGTTGCCACTTGGTAATATTTAAAAACTGGACAATCAAGCAGGAGTGTTGGAACTGACCCGGCCCCGCCTCTTCCACCTCAGGTCCCGCCCCCATCCACTCCTCTTTCCCCTTCCCCCTCGTCGCTCGCTGCTTTTCCCCTCCTACACACACCCTTCCCTCCCTGCCTGAGTCAGGAGAGACTCCCCTGCGGAGCCGGGGCTGAGAGCTGCCCTGGCTGAGTAGGGGCTGGCGCAGATGATGACCTAGTGCCTCCCCACTTCCCTCTCCCACAGTAGGTGTCTGGTCAGTGAAACTGACCGGATATGGTCAGATTCCCTTTTCAACTGGACGTTCTGGTTGAAAACTGGGCACCTGGCCACCCTAGGGTGATGATGAGATAAGCTGAGTTTCAATTAGCTCAGTGTTTTATTTAGTTGTGTCTTTGTCTATTAAAAAGAATGGGTCCATGTTCAACAGGAATATACGATATGGGAAAAAATCAGCCAAAGTTTGGAAGCCATTTTTTGCACCTTTTAAAAGACATTTGAAGCTGCTCTGTTTCTCCTTTTCCTGTATCTCAGCTTTTACATTTTTGTAACTTTGAAATATAAAGTTTGATTTTATTTAGAAAATTACAACTCTTCACTTTAATCAAATTCACACCAGGAATAGATTTTAATAGTTGAATTGTACATCCTTGAAGCAAGAGATTTATAACAGGCATTCCATTACTAGGGTGTTGGGCATAGTAGAAAAGCCTACACCAGATCACTCCTTTCTGCAGAAAAGTCCATGGGAAGGATTGCAGAGGAAGGAAGTTTCCATGTTCTCTTTACTGAGTCTCTTCCCACCATGCTGGCCAGACTGGTGTAAGGGAGTGGAACGTGGCATTTCTCTCCCCAAGAAAAGACTTCAGTGGCCACCCCAAACTTGATTAAACCTCCATGTATTCATGTGAATCTCTAGAAATCTGCAAGTGGCCAGTGCTATCTGTGCTTCTGTAATAGCTCTGACCCCAGCAGTACCCTAGCCCTGCTCTCTGGCAGTGCACATCCATTATATTTAATGGTGTAAGTAAAGCATAAGAATGGACATACCAGATCAGTTCAATAATCCATCTAGCTCATTATACTATCTTCAGACAGTGGCCAGTGCCAGACGCTTCAGAGGGAACGAACAGAACAGCATTATCACGTGATCATTGTTGTCCAGTCCCAGCATCTGACAGTCAGAAGCTTAGGGACACCCAGAGCTTGGGTTTCCATCCCTGACCATTTTGGCTGATAGCTATTGATGGACCTATCCTCCATGAACTCATCTAATTATTTTTTGAACCCAATTATACTTTTGGCCTTCACAACATCCCCTGGCAATGAGTTCCACAGGTTGACTGTCAGTTGTGTGAAGCAGTACTTCCTTTTGTTTTAAACCTGGTGCCTGTTAATTTCATTGAGTGACTCCTGGTTCTTGTGTGAGGTGAAGGGGTAAATAACACTTTCACTTTCTCCACACCATTCATGACTTTATAAACCTCAGTCATATCCCTCCTTAGTCCTCTTTGTCCAAGCTGAAAAGTCGCAGCCTTTTAACTCTCCTCATATGGAAGCTGTTCCATACCCCTAATCATTTTCGTTGCCCTTCTCTGTACTCTTTCCAATTCTAATATATCTTTGTTGAGCTGGAGTTACCAGAACCGCATTCAGTAGTCAATGTGTGGGTGTATCATGGCTTTGTATAATAGCCTTATGATATTTTCTGTCTTATTATCGATCCCTGTCCTAATGGTTCCAAACATTCTGTTCACTTTTTTAACTGTCTCTGCACATTGAACAGATGTTTTCAGAGATTTTCCACAATGATTCCAAGATCTTTCCTGAGTGGTAACAGCTAATTCAGACTCCATCATATTATATGTATAGTGGGGATTATATTTTCCAAAGTGCCTTACTGTGCATTTATCAACATTTAATTTCATCTGCCATTTTGTTTTCCAGTCACCCAGTTTTGTGGGATCCATTTGTAACTCTTCACAATCTGCTTTGGACTTAGGCTGTCATGTGTAATTACTCAAGATAGTTGTGTAGCTATACAATACAAATGCATCCACAGAACCCAAGGCCTGTGTATCTTTTTTAAAAGGATTGCCCATAGGAAGTTCATTATTAAATGTCAAATATAGATTTTATTTTCAGTTCACCATTCAAATGTCACTATCAAAGAGTCATTTGCAATGCAGAGCAAACCACTGATGTCCATGGGTGGCCTAATTATAGAAAAAACTGCAGTAGTTGGTATTAAGAACACAGTAATGTAATCAATTGAAGACTACTTCTAGGATTGCCATTGTTTCCGTAACTGCCTCTTTGCAATAGGAAATTGGCTTGGCATGCGAGACTCCACTGTAGTAATTACAGTGTCTGTAAAACTAACATTAAATTAACAGGCACTCCATTAGATTGTTAGAATGTTAATTGCCTTATACTGCGAATCAAGGTTTCCCAGGCACCAACCCTAACTGTCAGCCATGGTGATATGGCTGTTCATCAACCAAGGGATTAAGTTTTCCTCTGCAAATATCCTATTTTTATTTTAAAATATGCTAGATAAGAAATGAAGGGCTGGGACATTAAATTTGAAAGAGAGCAGGAGTAGGAAGAGCAACAGTACTGCTCCGATAGGACAACATTTTACCCTGTGTTCCTGGATGCACTTCAGGGAAAGGATGCAAGGAGGCTCTTTGCTTTTTGCACACTTCTGCATGCAGATGAGCAGGATTAGAGGAAGCAATAGGAAGAAATGTATCCGCCAGTGATCTGTCACCCCAAGGGCCACAGCCTGGCAGCTTGAGGCGATTACGTTACTGTTTCCACTGCACATATGCTGCAGGCACTCACAAAATTGTTTGTGCTGACTGCCTCTTTTTAGATCTGGACTAAGACTCGGTACACAGCCCATTCCACCAGGGCTTTTCTGAGCCATCCTATCAATAAGCTGTCTCAGGGACTCACCATGGCACAGGCATCATTCATCTCTGCGCTCCCCCCACCCCCCTCAGTTTCTAAAACTTCTTTAAAAATGTAAAACACTTTAAACAGTGACTATGGAAAATGGTGCCTTCTTACTCCACAAATCTGTTCCCTGTGTGTATGTTCAGAGCCCCATTTGTTAACTTTAGTGACTGAAATAATTTTTTTACTGATTTATTTTTTGCCCTCTGGGCTCCAGTCTGGAAATAAATACAATATCCCCACCCAACCACTTGAATAAAATGCACCCTGTTCAGGACCTACCCTGTCCTGGTGTCTTCAGTGATGGACGAGTATAGTGTTTCATAGTATTTTATGCATTTGGCTAGTTGTCTACTTGGGACAGAGTTGTGCTTCAGCTCCCAGTAGTGGCTCATCATTCATGAACTTTCTTTAAATCAGTAACCACCCAGAGGTGATGGGATTTTTCTCCATATTTTCTCTAGCAGCACAATTATTGTAACCAGTGATATATGCTGGTATGCAATTATTTTCATTACACAGATCTGTAGAACAGTGACAATGCAATGAATACATTTACATAGTATTCAGCTGTTCTCAAAATATGCGGGGGGGATTTCTTTAATCACAATAACATCAAACCAGTTACATTTAGTAGGACTTCTTATCACAACCCCTGGAACAGAGAGAGCATGATAGAAGTGAAACAAATCAGTGTATGTATTGTAGTCAGCGGGTAATTGCAGAACAATGGAAGTTCACTGTTAATTTTGAATATGTTAGGGCAATAACTACCAGGACCATGATTTGTTTATATCTTCAGTGGAATGGAAGGAGAGAAAAGGCCCACTGGCAAAATATTGCCATTTCAACTAACTCTGATGAAAATTGACAAATGACCCCAAGAAACACATTTCAACCCTTTTACTGTTAGGTTGCAGGTGGAGGGGAAGTGGAAATGGTAAAATTTTGCTACTGGAATAATGTGTGAATTTTCATGAAAATTAGCATCTTTAAAATGTGTTTGTTTTGCCAGGCAGCTCCAACTAACACATTTGTTTTTCTTCCCCAAAGGTACAGATTAGCCCCAATGTATCATTTTCCAGTTCAGTTTGAAGATGTGTACACTGTAGTGAAGTTCTTCCTACAAAACAGTGTTCTTGCGCAATATGGAGTGGACCCAAATCGGATCTGTATTTCAGGAGATAGTGCAGGAGGTAACTTAGCTGCAGCAGTGGCACAGCAGGTATGTTGTTTATATTTTACAGGTCTAGAGATTTGTTCTACTCATTTTTCTTACCAGGGAGATTTAGCAAAATATCTTTTAAGTTTAAATATCTTAAATATCTCAGTTCATTAAAGAAGAAAAATAACTGAGGTAGATTTATCTCTATTTATGCTGGTGTCAGTGAGAGCTGAGTCAGACATAAGTGGGTAGATAACAAACATCAGTTCTCAGGTTGGTGAATGTGATTTTTGTATCTCAGATTGAACAAACTGCCTCGGCACTGTTAGTTGCTCTTACTAATGCTGCCACTTAATAACATTGTAGCAGTTATTGATAAATACCGCACCTGATGTCACAACATGCATGGAGGGGGGGCACTTTCCAAATCTGGATACTCCTGCAGAAAAAAGCTCTACTTAAGACTATAATAATTAGTGTCAAATCACGCAGCCATTACTCAGGTGAAACCCTGTGTATGGGGCCTTTTAAAAAATAATTGCAGAATTTGGTCCATTTTGATTAAAGTGCTGCTGCAAAAGGTGCTTAAATGTTAGCAACTGTTCAGTGTAGTACAGCCTTATAAGCGGGTTGTTGTGTTCAGTTAAGGTATTCTGCACTGAAGTGAAGATGTTACAGCCCTAGAAGAAATTATTTGTATTTTGTGAAGTTGCTGCTTTGGAAATGTTCCAAGTTCATGGTGGTCTGTACAGCCAGGAGAAGGCTAGGATGACATTTAAGCAACCATGGTGTTGAATTCATTTCATAGATTCTCATTTTGTTCTCCACGTATTAAGGATGCATGAAAGCTCAATTATTAGAGCCCTAAATCTCTCCTCAGATTTACTAAGACAGAGTGGATAAAGCTTATGTGGTGCAAAATAATTAATGAAGTCTCAAAAGTCTGTGCTTCATAAATCATGGATATTACAAAATAGCATTTTTTACTAGTTAGAAATGCACCAGTGACTTCTAATTAATGCCCTTTAAAGAAGAACATTTTCAGATGTATTATTTTCATTCAGCACAAGAAATAATATGGAACTATTTCTTTAATTAGCACTTTACATGGGAAAACAGTTAGTATCATTCAAGATATGCTCAGAGCTTTTGTACAACAATGCAGTCTTGGGTGACCTTCCTATGAATTTATATTTTTTATTAATCTGTTTTATTTTGTTTTATTTTGCTTATACTGTAAAATAAACAAATTCCATTTCTTGTAGGATCTTCAGTCATTGTCAGGGAACTGAAACCTTTAATTGACTGTGTAAACATTTTAATTTTTACAGCTGCTAGATGACCTTGAAGTTAAAGTTAAACTTAAGATCCAAGCTTTACTTTATCCTGCTCTTCAGACCCTTGATCTGGATTTGCCCTCCTATAAAGATAATGAGAACAAGCCAATTCTGCCCAAGTCATTGATGGTCAGATTCTGGAGTGAATACTTTACTACTGACGTCTCTCTTCAAGAAGCTATGGCTTCCAATAAACATGTCCCTGCAGAATCAAGCCATTTGTTTAGATTTGTAAACTGGAGCAATTTACTGCCTGAAAAGTTTAAAAAGGATCATGTTTATGCCAACCCCATTTATGGAAGTTCCATGCTTGGAAAAAAATATCCAGGATTTCTGGATCCAAGAGCAGCACCACTCTTGGTTGAAGATACCAAGTTACTTGGCTTACCTGTGACATATGTCCTCACATGTCAACATGATGTCTTGAGGGATGATGGAATAATGTATGTCTCACGACTTAGGGAAGTAGGAATTGAAGTAATACATGACCACATTGAGGATGCAATTCATGGGGTTCTAATGTTTATTACAAGTCCAACTGATTTAGCTCTAGGACATAGAGTAGCAAATAAATATATTGAGTGGTTAAATATAAACTTATAAAGTGAAAAGAGATATTTAATGCATTTGGCTCTTATTCATTGGATCTGAGTGAAACACTGTATTTGGAGAGAAAAGGATCCCTGCTGAAAATCGTGGATGTGAAATGCCATACTGAAACTATAAATTTCTCTACAAGGTTTGGGTTCAGGTTGGCTTCTTGCCTACTCTGGCAGGTAACTTAGACTGTCTCTAATCTAAGTGCTCTTTCATCACTGGGATACAAAATCCAAGTACAATCGCCCTTATTACCATCAGTTACTAGCCTTGAATTTCTCTACACAAGAATACAACTTCCTCTGCAGCAGATCCTTTTACACCTCACTACCCCTACCCGCTCTGCCCACTCCCTTCCTCTTTCTACTCTGTGGGTTTTGCCGCTGACCTATCATAGCACATCGTACTTCCCAAAGTGTCTTTGTCTTTCAGGACTTCTCTATTACAATCCATGCCTCATAAGCCTATATGTGTGGTGATCCATCTTAGTGTCCTTCCCCCCACCCTTGAATGGATATCAGTGGGATTACTTAACAATAGAATGTTTGAGGCAGCCCATTTAATATCATCAGTGGTGGTCAGTTCCCATAGTCATCAGTGAGAAAGGAGTCTGGAGTACAAGGGAGGGTGGAGATGAAGGGTAGGCAGGGTGACCAGATGAGAGGGAGAAAATATCAGGACACATGGGGGAGAGGGGGGAGGTCCGCCTGCAGAGCAGCGAGGGGGGGAAAAAAAAACCTAGTGAAAAAGCCGAGTGCTGCCAGCAGAGTTGCAATAAATAAATAAATACAAAGGGTGAGTGCTGCATGCGGAATGAAATATCGTGTCCTGACCAAAGATCAGTCAGGATGTGGGACAAACACCTAAATATCGGGATGGTCCCAATTTTATCAGGATGTCTGGTCATCCTAAGGGCAGGTCAGGGACCAAATTCCATGGCTGAGGTAAGCAGGGCCACTGAGAGTGGGTTTGGGCCCCGCTGAAAAATTTTTGGGGGCCCCCCAGTAAGGGCCAACTGGCTAAACAGGGCTGGGGAAGCTGGGCCCAAGGCCCCCTTCCATACCACTAGGCCCCGGTAATTTGTACCAGCTTCCTCCCCATCTCGTCGGCCCTGGAGGTAAGGACACAATTTTGGGTAAGCCTGAGAAGCCTTTGTGGCTGGCACTTGTGTGGGTATGTTTCTCTTCTTGGCAGAATGCAAGGAAGCATTTGAAAACATAACTTGAATGGCTGTGAATATGACAGCTGTTATAAATATATAATTAGGTTTTGGTGCCATTATTAGACTTTGTCTAACCACATTCGTTAACTTTTTTGTTTACTGCAAAAACAAAGTGTAATTTAACAGCATTGGATACTGTAACATCAAAACAAAACTCTGAAGATTACAATCTTGCAATAACACCATTTTGTGGCTTGTGTTTGTCTTACTACTCATATGGTAAGCCTTATGATTTTAAGTTAGCTGTATTTATTCCATTAGTATAACACTTGCATACAACACATTTTAAAATCTAGGCTTAGACATGATATAGACTCAAACAAGAGACAAATCTCAGTCAGTCTATATTCATGAATATGCTTTAACAAAAATGTAAATGTTTTGTACATTAAAAATGTGTGCTAAAGGTTTTAGAATCATGAAAAGTCACAGCCCTGAGTTTCTGTTTGTTGTTTGTTTGTACACGTGGCATCTATTTGAATATTTATTGATTTTTGATGTGCTAGTACCATGCTGTATTTTCTCCCTAAGAAAAATACACAGTCTTCAAGAAGTCAACATTTTTTACAGCTATGTATAAAAACAGAATGTGTGTGCAATGATTATCATATTTTTCTTTAATTTTTCATCATTATTGTTATCAAAATTAAACTTGGCTTTGATTCTACCACAATGTACTCTACGACTTTCAAACTTTGCATTTACAGGAGATGATAAAGAAGCTCACTTTGCGTATATAAAAATAATCAATATAACCAGTTTGGGCCAGATCCTATTTGATGACCGACCTCCAGCATTGATTTCAGTGAAGTTGTGGTTGCTCAGCACCTCTTAACCACCATGACTCTTGAGGACTCTTGTCTCTTCTGAAAGGAAAGGACTTGAAAAGATTTCTTTTTATCAACAAAATAAGTGCTGGGAGCCTGGAATTACATATGAATTATATAGGTTCAGAGCTGGAACCCTCCATATATTTGGAAAAACGTTCCTTACAAAGCTTTGTACAATGTTGACAACCAGACATAGCTGCAAGCACAAGAAGCAGGATTCCTCTTCTCCAACAGTAGAAGGCTGGATGGAACTGAAGAATTCTCTCTTGCTCTCTGTCATTGGAAATTAGTCTGTTAAGTTTGGGTGTTTTTCCAAAGAATTATCTTGCTAACGCTCAGCTGCATCTTCAGGCTGACCTTTATTTGTGATATAATCATGTGTAGTGGAGTTGCCTATACTTTGGTTTTGGGTTAGAATATTGTCATAGGCGTATCTAAAAATACTAAGGTGTGCTCTGAATAGGTCATATTTTATCCCCATTCTATTATCCTTGCTCAAAATAGTATACAACAGAAATTGGCCTTTCCTCTAGTTTCAGCAAGAGAAAAAGCTGGTTTCAGAGTGAGGCTATAGATATAGATTTTTATGGATATTAGCTCAGGAAAAAGGGAGGAGGTGCACAACTAACCACAGACATGGAGATCAGCAGTCAGACACTGAATTTTATGGCATTGTTACTTACTATTTTTAATTATTTTCACCCACACAAGCGACAAGGCACTGCTGATAAAATGACATTATTCTGATTGAAAATGTTTAGAAAAGGTCACTCCTCATTCAGTCTGTTAGAAGAAATCAGATAACAAACAGAAGAGTGGTTGTTCTCCCGCAGGGACTGAGATTTGGGTACATACTGACTTAGAAGGTGCTAATGTCTTAAAGCACAGCTGGTTTTGCACATGTGATCAACTCTGACCTAGGTAGAAAAAGACTGCATTGTCTTTGCTTTTTGATTCTTGAGAGTCTGGGAAATATAGAATGTGGCTTCGCTGGAAAACACACATTAGTTAATTTTAAGCCTTAAATATTTTCTTGGATTTGGAGAGAAAAAACAAACTTCCCAACACAATACTAATTCAAGGCATTGCTATTAGAACTCATTTGTCCCTTCACTGTGCAAAGGTATCTAGTGTTAGGCCTTCAGTGTGAAAGCAACAAAGAGGGAAAGACTGGAATTAGGCAGAGGGTTGGCCTTACCAACATTTCTAATCTATGGATTTGTGTCACTGAATTGGTCAGGATTGTATAGTTAACCTTAGAAGGTGACTTCCATAGTTTTTAGTGGATTTTTTTAATTGACATACTATGTTTGGTTAGGAGTTGCATAATCTAACTACAATGTAAATGGGTTTGTGCGGCTTTTCTTAGCTGCTAAAAGTGCATGGAAGGTAGCAGGAAGCGTTGTATAGTTGGGCAATGGGTTGGTAACATGGGGTAGGGGAGGGGGGATAGAGGAGTGAGGGAGGAGCATAGGGAAGTGGTATGGGCAGAGTGATTGAGGTATGGCTTCAGCAGGTGGTTAGATCAGAATTGTGGCCAGAGGGCCTGAGAGAGGTGGTAGGGCAGTGAGGATGTTGTCGGGGAGAAGGGGAAGTGGGTAAGAGGGCATGAAAGGAGATCCTGCTCTGCTTTTTCCTGGGAAAAAGGGCCTTGGTATAGCTTTGTACTGAATCATCTGTAAAGAGGGACGAGGTTGTGGGTATGTGGGCTTGTTTGCTCAGGTGCTGAAGTTCATTCAGCCCTGAGGAGAGAGGATGTAGGACTCTTGTGCTCTGTAGCCAAAAGTATAAGACTTTTGGGTTGTCACTCGTCTCTCCTTTCGTCTCCCCCATCCTTCTGTAAAGAAAGATCTGGATTTTTTTATTCCACCCTGCTCAGAAGGGTGCTTTTTATGCTTATTTTTCCTACCAAAAAGGAGGCTCAGAACGATACTGTTTTTAGACCCTGCTAAAAGAGAACCCACCATTGCAAAGGAAAACTAGCTCTGTTTATTTGGACCATGCTGAAGAGAGAATTGTGAACCTGGCAGTTTACCTGCTAAGCATGGCAGCTATTATGTTCCCTGCCCTATAAATAGAAAAGATTTTGCATATTAAGACACTTTATTTGTCCCTTTTAATTGTAAGTAACCCCTTGCTGTAGGAGGTGTAGTGATCCCTTTTATGAACAATAGTGTGTCTTGAAGAAGGCCAGGTTTGGCTCTCTCCCATTAGTATGGTTTGTTTGTTTGTTTTGTTGTAGCTACAAGGTAAGGGAAAGATTATAAGTACGTGTGTATATATTAGGGCTGTCGATCGCAGTTAACTCACGCAATTAACTAAAAAAAATGAATCGTGACTAAAAAAATTAATCATGATTAATCACGGTTTTAATCTAACTGTTAAACAATAGAATACCAATTGAAATTTATTAAATATTTTGGATGTTCTTCTACATTTTCAATTATATTGACTTCAGTTACAACATAGAATACAACATATATAGTGTTCACTTTATATAATTTTTATCATAAATATTTGCCCTGTAAAAATGACAAAAGAAAAGGCATTTTTCAGTTCACCTCATACAAGTATCTTAGTGCAATCTCTTTATTGTGAAAGCGCAACTTACAATGTAGATTTCTTTTTTTACATAACTGCACTCAAAAACAAAACAACATAAAACTTTAGAGCCTACAAGTCCACTCAGTCCTATTTCTTGTTCAGCCAGTTGCTAAGACAAACTAGTTTGTTTACATTTAAGGGAGATATTGCTGTCTGCTTCTTATTTACAATGTCACCAGAAAGTGAGATCAGACATTCACATGGCACTTTTGTAGCCAGCACTGCAAGGTATTTACATGCTGGATATAGTAAACATTTGTATAGCCCTTCATGCTTTGGCCACCATTCCAGAGGACATGCTTCCATGCTGATGACACTCATTAAAGAAATAATGCATTAATTAAATTTGTGACTCAACTCCTTGGGGGAGAATTGTATGCCTCCTGCTCTGTGTTTTACCTGCATTCTCCCATATATTTCATGTTATAGCAGTCTTGGAAGATACCCAAGCATGTTGTTCTTTTTAAAAACACTTTCACTGCAGATTTCACAAAATGCAAAGAAGGTACCGATGTGAGATCTCTAAAGATAGCTACAGTACTCAACCCAAGGTTTAAGAATCTGAAGTGCCTTTCAAAATCTGAGAGGGATGAGTTGCGGAGCATGCTTTCAGAAGTCTTAAAAGAGCAACACTCTGATGCAGAAACTACAGAACCCCAACCACCAGCTGATGAAAATGAATAAGTACAAATAGTATAACCATCAGCACTAAGCTATATATGTATTAAAAGTTTAGTCAAATTGTAAGTTTATAAATATTTTCTTGACTAGAATCCTAAAGGAGGTTTCCAGATTGGAAATACCTGGTAAGCTCGAGCAGTGAAACAGTCACATCTCTAGCCTGACGCGTTTGTGGAAACTCTTCTAGCAGTCATCACTGCCAGTCATTTTTCTGGAAGGGTCTCAATGCACAGTAGCCTCTGCAATGAGGAACGCACAAGCACTGAAAGTAACACCCCACCTAATGGGGCTAAAAATGAGATTTGCCTGCTGTACTGTCCCAGGGTGAATGAGTAGTGATAGCCAGTCACAGCCAGTTGTGTGGAAGCCAGCCCTGAGGGGAACGCTCGCATCCTGTGTGTAGGCAAGAGGGAGGAAAAGCCTGAGGTTGTTCCTGCTGACACCACTCAGGCACTCCCTGTGAGTCAGCTGATGAGCTGATGGCCAGAGCAGGAAGTAGATGCTGCAAGTGTGGCCACCTGCCACTAGAGGCCGGTCTATTCCCCTGCTTTGCAGACTGCTTGCTGGGGCCACAGCTGACTCACCCTCACCAGGAACCATGAGTGCAGGGCAGGCAGAGTGATTGTGTGGCTGCAAGGGGTTTAGGAACGAGGCAGGGCAGAGCAGGAAGGAGGCTTGGAGGGAGTGGGCAGAGCTGTCAAGCTTGAGGCAGCTCTAAGTGTGGTATTATGTAAATTATAGAATGAGCTGTTTTGCATAGTCACAATTTGCATATAACCATAAACTTCATCCCATGCAAAACTGTGCAGCATCAGGGCTGGTGCATGGTTCCTGCCATGTATCTGCAGGGCAAGCTTTCCGCCCACACAGTTCAGTCTGCATAACCCAGGCAATTCTTGGCTTCTCTAAGCAACTGTCAGGCAATTGGGGCCAATTAAGGGGATGAATTGTGATGTAGGAGTTCACACTGAGACTCACCAAACTCATCTCACATAAGAGCTCCCAAGCATCTTTTAGATGGGAATAATCTTCACTCGAGTGAGCTGGATTCAAACTGGCATAGAGGTGAAAGGATTTGTAGCTCACTAGCAAATGCATTGATGCACCCCAGTAGGTGCTAAATCAGAAGCTCTCACCCCAGGAATTCTTACGTTACACTTAAAAATCCCCCATGGAAGAACATTCAGGTTGCACAGTCAATCACTCAAAAATTAGAAAATGCTAGTACTAATGTGGACCATGAACCTTAACTCTACGTGCTTGTGTACATTAGGACATGCCTCAGTTACATCACATAACAGGATTTGAACCTGGAACCTTCCCAGCTACTAAAAGTCAAGGAGATTTGTACTGATAAGACATTTGGCTGCTTTTGAAAACCCTATACAAAAAAAGAAGCCTCTACTGTGGCCTAGTAGCTTAGCTGGCTAATGGAATTGTTCCAGATGTATCATAAATGAACACATCTGACACAGTCAAGCTAGCAAAGACAATGCTAACTGCTGACTTAACTGTATGTGCCATCTCCAACAAAGGTCTCATTTTTCTGACTGGCAAAAACTGCTATTAAATTTACATAAAGAAAAAGTGAAATTATAATTAGCAGTTGGCAGGGAGTCAAAAGGAATGTTCTGTGACCTTCCAATCCTCCACCTTACAGGGCATCTTGTGCTTCCTTTGAAGAAGGAGTTTTAAAAACAGAAGACAGATTTTCTTACCTTCAGACATGTTTTAATGAGACTGTACAACCATCAGCTCAGAACTGACCTTGCTTCAAGTGGAAGTTACTGAGCGCAGTACTAAATTTAATGTCCAATCCTTTCATCAAAGCATTATTTATACAATGATGGTTGTATGTGGAGGAAAGCAAACTAGTTTGTACTTGCAAATGAGACAGCGTGGAGGGAGGAAATAAAATATCCCCTCAAATTCTTTTTCTTTAATTATAAAACTGCTGTTATACTACTTAATGTACTGCCTAAGCACAGTACATACAGTAAATATAGCTCTGAAACCCACAGACAGAGTACGCATCTGTGAAAGCAATTTTTTACATGTTCAGAGAGCCAGCCAGTCAAATGAACTATGTGTAACATTAAGGCTTCAGAAAAATGTTCATTAGTGTACATCAAATTTACACTGTACATAAGCACTGGAGCTTGACTGTCTCAGGAAATTAGAACTTTTAACTCAAAAGCCACTCAGTTACTGCATTTAATAATGGAGAAAGGCGAGAGGCCTCATTGACATGAAAAAATAGAGTGGCCATAGTCCATACAAGTTTATATATGGATTAAAAAATGTCCATGGGAAATTTCTGTTTGTGTTTATTCTTGGAACTGTTAATGCAGCTGTTAATATCCAGTTAGAACTTACCGTTTATTGCTTAATCTTTTGGGTACCAGCATAGTAACCACACGGTGATGATAAACATCATCTCTCTAGTTTGCTTTGGTATGACTTCTATTTCCCTGCCACATGTTATTTGCATGGCTGTGTTTAGCTCAGTCGTTCTTACTCAACCTTAGATAGGATTCTCAGGTGACATAAATCAGCAAATCTCTGATTTACTTATGTTTTTTATTCTTGTAGTAACTAAAGGTCCTGATCAGGACCATTGTTCTAGACACAGAAGAGACATAGAGTGGAAAGATGGTCTCTGCAGAGTTTACCTAAGTATATAAGAAGTATGCATAAATTTCAACATGTACTTTTTCCTCAAGTGTTCTGAAAGTCGGGTATTTACAGTGTTTGGAAAAGGAGAACCTTACAGCTCTGAGACTTTCTGCATGCTAATGCTTACTACCAGATGGTGTGTTTACTGCACATTGAGTTCTGTGGGACTACTTGCATCTGTAAACATTATGCCAGTACTAAGAGTTTGCAGGATTGGGGTTTATTATAAAGACAACCAAGATGTCATTCAAAGTGAGAACTAACCATTCAAGATGTATTTTCAATAACTTTAGACATAAACCTAGTGCTGAAAGAACAGCCAGTAGAGGACAGTATACCACAAAAGTATATGACAAATGAACAGTATTGCTGTGATACATTAAATTTGTTTGTCTGCTATAATACATGAGTGTTATAACATGAATTGTTTTCCTGAAAAGGAGAGGAAATTAATACATTGATGGCCTGGAGAAAATTGAAGATTTTGTGTTAGCCTAAAACTGGGGCCAACACTTGCACCAACCTTAATAACAGAAAAGCTGTAGAAATTCATGGTAAAATAGGCCACTGCGGACATAAACAGTTTGGGGAAATTTCCATGTATATAACACCAAAACTAAAAATCACAAAGTTGTTGTGGGTAAACATGCATAGTGCACTAGTAATGAGAGCAAAATGTCTCTGAATGCTTTACACATAGGAATAGACATATAAGACTGGACTGATGGCCCATCTGGCTTAGTATATCTGCTTATAGCAGTGGCTTTCACGTGACATTTCAGAGGAAGGCTGCGTGCATCTGGAGAAACCTCATATAAGGACTAATATCCTTTGTGACACTCAAATCTACAGAAGCTAGTGTCATTACAGACATTATTTCTTTTGATATAACTATGTCTAAACTTTTTTTTTTACACAGGTTTGCTAAAGAATTTGCCTAACAATAATTAGGGTTAGGGAAACATCTGTTCAGCTGTTATGTATTATTTGTATTAGTGCCTAGAAGCCTTCGCCGCAGACAAGCATCCCATTGTGCTTGGTACTGTAGCACGGACATCTTAATACAGGATTTGAATTCAGCCTAGTCATTTTTAGATGTTTCGTTCACTTGTTTTTATGCGTCTGTGCACACGTTGGTATATGTTGCAGTAAGAAGTGAAGTAGCAGCTATTCCTTTCTCGTGGCATTTCTGATCAGATGGAAATGATGAATGCTTAGAAATTTTCCAAGGCAGCCCGATGTTCATGAGAACTCCAGTTTTCAAACCAATTCTAGAGAATTTTGGAAATGTGCAGATAAGCTTTGGAGGTGGTTATCCTCAGCATTATTTGTATTATGATAGCACTGGCAGGCCCCAATTGCTGCTGTGCTGTACAAACACTAACTCTTACAAACTTGTAAAAAGCAGTAACTGTCCCAGGGGAACATAGAGTCCAAGGGCTCGATCCTGTAAGCTGCTAGGTTCCTATCTGAGAGGTCCTTACAGGCTTGAACCCTAACTGCACAAGACAGATAAAAGGATGGGAAAGGAAACGAGGTGAACTGAGTTGCCCAACACCACACACAGCAAATCAGTTGCAGAGTGGAACTAGATCCATCTCGCCTGAGTTTAAACTACTGTCCTATCAACTAGACAAGTGGTTCTCAACCAGGGGTACTCATACATTTGGGAGCATGCAGGGGTCTTCCAGGGCGTACATCAATTCATCTGGATATTTGTCTGGTTTTACAACAGGCTACATAAAAAGCGTTAGCAAAGTAAGTACAAACTAAAATTTCATGCAGACAATGACTTGTTGATACTGCTCAATACACTGACGTGTAAGTACAATATTTCTATTCCAATTGATATATAATGATATGGTAAGAATGAGCAAGGCAGCAATTGTTCAGTCATAGCGTGCTGTGTCACTTTTGTATTTTTATGTCTGATTTTGTAAGCAAGCGGTTTTTAAGTGAGGTGGAACTTGAGGGTACAGAAGACAAAGCAGACTCCTGAAAGGAATACAGTAGTCTGGAAAGGTTGAGAGCCCCAGCCACTGAACTAGACGATGCAGTTCTTCCATTTCTCTCAGCAGTGTCCTGCAACTCTGAATTCCACAGGGTAAGGACACCGTGGGAGATGAGGAATAATTTCTCATTTAATAGTGTGTATGGACCACATTGTATTGGTATTTTCTGCCAATGAAGATCACAAAAGAAGGCAATGAAAGAATTACAGGTACTGTTACTAAATTTGCTAACACTATACAGTAGCAGCTATTGTTTTATCTCTATAATGGGATGGCCTGGAAGCTCCTACTGAGGTTAGGGCTTTATTGTGCTAGATGCTGCACAAACATATAGTAACAGACAGTCCTTACCTCAAAGAGCTCACTATTTAAATAGACAAGACAGATAAATGGTGGGAGGCAAAAAAAGCATGGAGAAGGAAAGTGACTTGCTTAAAGATTTTAGAAAGATTTTAAAATTTTGATACAAACTATAAGTAACCCACAATGTTCTAGAGTGTCATGGAATTGTGCAAACAATTCTTGGTTTGGAAAAAAGTTGATTATAGCTGAAATTTAAGCTATGGTTATTTTTGATTGGGCAATATGGTATATTACTATTCCCTGACTGGATTAGAAAACTCCTTAGACTTAGGCAAAACTGGACCAGCTTCTGTGCATTCAGCCAGCTGGTACCTTTCTTTGGTGGCTGAATTTTGAGCTCGGGAGTCAGAGATTTCCTTTTTAACAAAAAAATGTTTTTAGTTATTTTGGATACAAAAATAAATCAAAATTGAAAAGCAACCAGTATATGAATCAATGTGGTGATGTTGGCCAACAGTTTAAAACAATAGATCTAGGGCATATATACAGTGGAAAACTCAGAAAAGTTAAGACCAATGAAGTGAAAATGTGAAGTTGAAGCTCAATAAATCCTAATTTTTATTCACAAGCAAAGTGGCTTTAGTTTAATTTCAGGGGGTTAAGGCAATTAAGCCCCTAAAGTAGTGTGAGTTTTGCCCCTTTTTATGCTAGATGAGTGTTTATGCTGAAGCTTAATGCTGGCTATCCAAATGTCCACATGAACTATTTCATTGCTGATTACAGCACACAAGGCAAAGGTGTTCTGGTGTTATGAAGTTCTGCACAATTAAGTTATCATCTTATTTTGGTCTCATGAGTCTGAGTTGTGGTTGGCATTTGGGAGAATGTCAGAATGTTATTTTGTTCCAATTTGATATTTTTATAATCTGTTTTCTGGTGCCAATACCAGCATTTATTGGTTCAATATTTGTTTTCCCACAGATATTCTCCGATATTTGCTGAAAACACACTGAGTTGGGAAACATTTTTCAAATAATTTGTCTGCTAGAATTTCTGTGGAAAGTGAATGCAAAGGGAAGCAAACATGAAGGGAATTCATTTAAAAACTCAAATATTTGCAGGGTAGAGGCTGAGGGTAGGGATTGTACTGTTTTGTTTTGCAGTATTTGCCTATCTCGAGTCAGAAATTATTTTACAGCCACCAGAATCACTGACTTAGAAGTACTTCTGGTAATGGAAAATCCATAAACCTCAAGCTCATCAGCCTATTATCTTTGTAAATAGGGCTCTGCCTTTCAAAAGAAGGAAATACCATATCCTCGCAGGTCTCTGAAACAAGATCTTTGAAAACTGGTTGGTGATTTATAAATGCTGAAATACAAATGAGTCCCAGAGGGGAAAAGTTTCAGACTAGAGAAACATTTTTCTGACTGACATGGGGATAATATCATTTTGGATCATAGATTCACTCTGAACATGTTGGTCTCCATCCTCCTCCTGACATTGCTACTGATCTTGTACCACTAAAGCTGCTAACATGAATTTGTTTTGCAATAATGCAGTGCTTAGGACTGGGCCAGCACACTGTAATGGAGGCTTTGTTCCTCACTGACTTGGGCATCACATCAAAGCAACTCTTTTGAAGCAGTCTGAAGGCATTTGGTTACCATAATGATAAAACCCCAGGTGGCTTAAAAACTGTCCCCCCACAAATTTAAACTTTAACTCAGTGAGCCAAGATCTGCTGAGTGGTTTCAGCCTGTCAGGAAACACCATGAGTGTCAAATGTGTCTCTCTCTTACTGATTTGGAGGTAGTCGTTCCATTGAATATCATCATGGTTCTTGGAAATGGCCATTACTTTCCTCCATGAAAGGGCTGACTTTTAGGACTTAGTGTTGTTGGGGAGCTGTTTGGATGGCTGGCTGGGAACCAGTTCGGGAGCTGTTTTGGTGGCTGGCTGACTCCCTTAGATTGGGAACCAGCCAAATGGAATGTTTCAGGGATGGGACAGTGGGCTATTTTTGGAGGAGGAAAGTGAGAGTCAGGCATTTGTCATAAGGAGTATGAAGGAGACCCTCAGAATCCACCCTGAGGGAAAGGAATCCTGGGTGAGCTTTGCAGAAGGGATGCCTTTCATTTTTTCATGAGGGAAGAATACAAAATCAGCTTCTGAGAAGTGACCAATAGAAATGTCTCTGTTTGATTCTGTTAAGAACAAATGGTTTAAGGAGCCATTTTGGCTAAGTGGGCCGAAGGAGGGCAGCTTCAGTCAATAAACCTTTTGTCATCATATTATACTTTTGTTGACAGGTGCCACTTTGACACAAGAGTAAGGGGCGACTGGTCAGACTGTGGCCTCTTTGCTTCAGAGCACCACCACGCTGTTGCATGTTCTCATGTGTTGTGGGCTCTGTGCAGTTCATAGGAGGAAAGTCTGGACTGGAGGCTCAAAAATTGACGATGGTAATAATGGAAGCAGAAACTCCTCTGGCTTATAAATATTGAAAGTAAACAATAACGATAAAAAGACCCCTTACCTTAGCTGTGAATAAAAATAAAATAAAAATAAAACAAAAAAATGCAATAGACAAATATGTCCCTGGTGTGGACCTCATAGCAGGCGTAATACATCCAGCCCAGCATTTTGTTCCATCCTGCTGTTTCTGTGTCTCCAGTTAATTGACAAACTCTATTAGCTATTCGGATATCAGCCAAAGATGCTGGTGAACAAACAAAGACATTTTGGAACAGAAAAGCTGCAAATAAGTAAAGTTCCTCTTTTCTTTCATTTTTTAAATCTGCTTCATTTTAGTTCCATTCAAAGCATAAAGGAGAACTGACATTTGCTAAAAGAAATGGACAAAATGACTTTATATACCAACAGCCAGCCTGAAGATACAAAATCAAAATAGAACAATTACTTTCAACTTTCTGAGAGAGTGATGAGTAAGCAATACTTAGCCCAGACCTACATAGGGGCTGTACTAATTTATCACAATGGCGACCTACACCTTCACTCAGCCACTGTTCCTAGCCGTTATCATCTACCAGTAAGCTTCTGCCTCAAATGGCTCGGCACTTTCTCTTGAACCACCTTGTATGCATGGTGAAGACTCCCTGAAAAAAACCTTTTCTATCATGCCCTTAAGCTCCTTAAGGCTTATCTGTGCTGTGATGCCTATAAACTCTACCTGCTGATCATGGCTAGACAGCTGATGAGGTGCAATTTCCTCCCTTTCCCCTTCCATTTTTACCTTCTCCCTTGCCCTTACTCAGTCCCCCTTTCCTGCCATTTTTCTTCACCTTGTCTTTACCCTAATTAAGAAATAAACAAACAAACCTACCCAGCAATGCCAAAACTTTGCCTGATGTGTACCTGCCAATGATGTGCACATGCATATGCAAAATCACATTTTAATAGACGTATGTGCATTTTCAAACAGGTTCATTTCTGAAAAGGATGTTGTTATTTCTTTATCTTGAAGATATAAACATTTTATTGAAGCTAATGTTAAAAAAATTATCTAGTACATGGGTTAAGAAAAGAGTGTCTGAACATTATTACTACATAGAAGAAACTCACTGGTTTATTCAGGCCTCACTCTACTTGGTTGCCTGAAGCAGCAAAATATTTAGCAGCTAGTATGTGAGTACTAGGTAGTACAATGGGAGTATCCTTTATAGTTTGTCTGCTATAGCAGTAATCAATAAGCCAGATTTAACCTTACAAAAGAAATGCTATCAAATCATGATTATATGTGAATACTTTTGTATAGTTCACATAAATCCGTTCATCTTTCTAAATGAATTAAGAAACTATTTAGCAGATGTGTAGGTAACTTTTCAAAAGCATATTGCTTTTAAATATTAGCTGAGCTAATGTGGCTTGCCTCTCCAGAGAAAGGTTAGCTCTGTGGGGTATAAAAGTATATTTTATTTTATCTGCCAATAACTTAAATGCAAATCACTTAAAAGGAGATGTGACTTGAAAGCAAAATTAAAAAGCCACTTTTGAACCTGTTCATGCTAACTGAGAGCACTAGTCACAATCCACAAATTGGGAGTAATAAAATGAGTTTTATTTCTCTCATTCTTGCGGTGGTGATATTTAGACACGGCTTGTGTGAGCATGTAATTATGTATATGTTTTTGATCTTTCTTTTAACAGCCACTCCAAGTGTTCCTGCTTTATGTTTCTTCTACTTTCAAGGCCCCATGCTTCATTCATCATCCTTTCCATTAAGACGTACTGCTGCTCCTTGGGACCAGTCACTGTCATTCTTTATTTAGAGGACTTGCTGTTGAATGACATAAGGCACTACATTAAGAGAACTCCCAGCTATGACCCAGATACATACCAAGAGCCAGGGACCAAAGACGAATGTAAGTCATTGGTGCGGTAGGAGAAAGCACAGCATTGTCATTAGGCAAATGAGCCAGTCCGCACCATAGTCTTTTTAGTTTTATTTTAAATAGGAGATGGACTATGTGTGGAGACTGCCTTATCTAAAGCTGATAAAAAGTTGGATCTTTGCATACATTATATAGTATCTTCCTGGCTTTTTGGCTTAATTTACAAAATGTGTCATAATATGGGAGTTTTATTGTCTGCAATTTATGTAACAAAATTGTAAGAAGTAGTCAAAATAAGTTTCAACAGATTCTGTGTAGTGTCTCCCACCCAGTTTGGCTGAAAATTAATGTCTCGCTGCTATCCTTATTTGGATATCATTTTAATTGATATTATGCAGTGTTTTTCTTTACAGAGGGCTCTCAAAGCCTTATATGTCAATGGGATTTGATGATGAAAGAAGTGTTCATTTCTAGGGCTACCTGTATTCATTTTGTATCTGGAATTACATGTTGTTTCTACCACCTAGTGGATGCTGGGACACTAACAACTCTTGTAACCTTGTGCCATGAGTAGGGCTCTACCAAATTCACAGTCCAGTTTGGTCAATTTCATGGTCATAGGATTTTAAAAATAATAAATTTCATGATATCAGCTATTTAAATCTGAAATTTCATGGTGTTGTAATTGTAGAAGTCCAGATCCAAAAAGGAGAGAGAGTGTGTGTGTGTGTGTTGCAAGGTTATTGTAGTGGGGGTTACAGTACTGCGACCCTTACTTCTATGCTGCTGCTAGTGGTGGCACTGCCTTAAGAGCTGGGCAGCTGGAGAGCTGGGGCTGCTGGCCGAGAGCCCAGCTCTGAAGGCAGAGCCACTGCTAGCAGCAGTGCAGAAGTAAGGATGGTATGGTAAGGTATGGCCACCCTTACTTCTGCACTGCTGCCTGCAGAGCTGGGACCTTGGTAATAAGCCACCACCCTCTGGCTGCCCAGCTCTGAAGGCAGCAGCGCAGAAGTAAGGGTGTCATGGTACGGTATTGCCACCCTTCTGTGCTGCTGCTGGCAGGGCGCTGCCTTCAGAGCTGGGTGCCTGGCGAACAGCTGCTGCTCTCCAGCCCCCCAGCACTGAAGGCAGCACAGAAATAAGGCTGGCAATACCGCATCTCCCCCATTCCAAAATAACCTTGTGACCCCCTGCAGCTCCCTTTTGGGCCAGAACTCCTAATATGAGAAACACTGGTCTTCTCTGTGAAATCTGTGTAGTACAAGGTAAAAGCAGACAAAAGACCAGATTTCATGGAGGGGAGACCAGATTTCACAGTCCGTGATGCATTTATCCTGGCTGTGAATTTTGTAGGGCCTAGCCATGACCCTCAGGAGAAATATGAGTCCTGCAGAGTAGAATCCTTCTCTGGTATCGAGTGAGACATCCAGGTCAGTTTAGAACCCGGAGCAGGCAGTCTAATTCCTGCCATCAAGACACATCTTACAAATGAAAAAAGAGACTCTGCTAGATTCCAAACATTTTAAAAACATGTTTCATATTAGTTACATTGTATGACTCAATTACTGTTAAATGTTCATCTTAATGCTCTAATATAAAGAAAAATTACATGTTAAATTACATCACATTTACAGAGATGTTGCTGAAAGGCCCCAGTTGAACATACTTTCTCTTTATAATACGCAAAGTCCATATAATTATTTTCAAATGTTCAGTGCTCTTTATTCCACGTACACTGAAAAGGGGCTGGAGCTGAGGTGATTGGCAATAGGATCTGATACCTGCAGATCAGGGCCCATGGTCAGGTGCTCAATAGCAACCCCTAAGTAACAGATCATTACGCTCACACAGTGTAGGAGAAAGCAGATCTACATTTCAAACTTCTAAGCTGTTGTTGTAAGGGGGAGGAAAATGATCCTGAAAATGATAAATTACAAGTGAGTCTTTTAACAAATGTTTTAGCAACACTGTACCAATGTCTCAATCTTGAACAAGTGAGCAAAGCCTGGCAAAAATGTCTTCTTTGTAAGGAACTGGGAGGGATCTGAGGGAAGGAGATATTACAGAATGGAAGGCTCAGGAAAATCTGTGTAGGCAAATTCTGTCTAGTTAATGCTGTACATGGGTGGGAGAGGTTGATATGGCCTTCTGTTCCATTGCTATGAGTGTTTTGATCTGGTGAACTTTTATTAACATATCCACTGGCTGTGCCACTAGTACACCCACTTTCACATCTTGTGTACTGCCCATTACAGTCCTGACACAGAGGTCTCATCCCTGTTATGCATGGGATGCAGGGGTCCAAAGTGCAACATATCTGGCATTCAGGGTTGAGCTTAAACCTATATGTATATCTTGGCGATCAAGAGGTTTCCCATGGGAGATATGATGGCTTAGGTGGTTGATAATAGGAGATAAAGCCTCTCCTCTCTACTACTTTGAAGTCAGTCCAGAGTCACTAGTGACCAAAATTCGTTACTATTGTGTAGGTATTTGCTACCCTTTTAAAAAATGTGTGAGGTCTCTGTCTAGAAAGGATAAATCCTGAAAGGACATGGAAGGTTGTTTACTGTATTCTCTGTCCCCAGGATAAAGATTCCCCTTCTCAGAAGAAGTGTGGGGGAAATGTCCCTTGCACTTCTGGGCTACACCTGTTTTGCAGATAAAGGGGGTCTCAGGGCTTTCAATCCAGCACTTTTTGTGAGCATTAAGCATAAATGTTTCGAAAGGGTGGAAAATTTTCAGTCTTTTTGGTTCTTGTCATTCTGGTTCTTGCTTGATATCACTATGACAATATTGAATTTATTTACATCAGATTCACAAGGTATTGCATTTTCTGTGCTGCAGCTGGTGATGTATCATAGTCACAGGCCTCAATTAGTGACTACGATTTCTCACTGTACTTTTAGCAAAAGGCCTCCAAGGCGTAACAAGTTCCTTTGATTTAGTCACTTCCTCTTTGTCTTCTCCAAAATCCACTTATCTGCCTGACCACTCAGTCTAGGCAAATATCACAATTTGAGCTAATTATGTTTTAAATCAAATTTCGTTCTTAGGAGAGATTGACAGCACTTCAGCCTGAAATGTTTTATTTGCCCCTGGAACAGGTTCAGTATGATGATAACCATACACATGTTCCTCTTTGTTTCCAAATGTGCCTTAGCCCTGACCAACAGAGACCACCTCCAAGGTTGAGAGTAGTTCAAACACTAAGCCTACTCAGTCCCTTACATATCTGCTGAGACTGCCAGGAATGGCAGTAATAGGACGTTATGGTGTGGAAGAGGGCTGAGATCACTTTTGCTCACTAGCAACTTGAACTGAATTTGAGTGCGTGACCTAGAAATGAAAGGTTCTGAATGGTGTCCTGTTCCCAAACCGTTTCGCCATGCTTGAGGCTCCCTTTTTCACATGAACATGAAAAAGTTTATGAAAAAAAATTACTTCTTAAGGCCATTTAAACATAGGGGAATGTTCATAGGCTTATTCATGTTGCAATATGAAGTCTGCATACTACTTACCAGCATTTCTTAGTCTTTGTACAGGACTTTTCAGGAGGTGACCTGAAAGCATTTTACAGAGGTTAGTACATGTGTTAGCCTCATTCTAAGAAAGGAAAACTGAGGAACTGATAGCCAAGGTCAACAGTAGAGCCAGGAATAGAAGATCCAGGTCTTCTGCCTCCCAGTCAAGTGTCCTATTTACAGGATTTACCATTGTAACATTTGCCGGGCTAATGTTTGGTTGGAGTCTGGCTCAATTATGATATGATCATGGGTTTCCAGTGTTGTGCTGACATATGAAACCCCCCTTACAGGGGATGACTTGCGTCATATTTATCCAAAGATAAACTGTCTCAAAGGCCACACATGCGGTTGCACAGTTGGGACTATAATGAGCTATAGTGATCTCTCAAGCTTTCTCTACAAGCCCCACTCTAGCTATTTTTTTATTCACACATTAGAGAGAATGTCAGACAACTGATAATGAATTGTTCGCTGTAACCCTGCCTGAACAATAGGTATTTACCCACTGGAAGACTGATTTCTTGTTGTTTGGTTTTAAATGTTGAGATTTAAAAAGCAAACTTGAGAGAGAATTTGCAGCTCATGAAGGGAAAGAGCTAATCAGCAATGGCTCATATCATGCATAAAGGAAGCAGGTATTGTGCAAACTTGCCGTGGCAGAGCTGCATACATCAGCCCTCTGGAAAGGTGCACTTTGCACACTATAACCTCCACTTGCAATTTCCATGTTGGGCAGTATTTGTCACCTCCTGATGTAAACTATTTTGTCGTATTTCTATTCACTATTAAAGGGTTGCAGTGTTCCATCCCACATGTGGCAGTAGTGGAAAAAGTTATATACTTAGTGTATCCGTTTAAGTTTGTAAAGAGCTTTGGCTTCCCTCCAGAAATATCAAAATATATATGGATATTGTATACATGAAATGGAAGAGATTCTGTCTATTATTTAAAGGCCCTCCATGTAATTGATGCTTTACAAAACACAAATTATCCTGCGTAGAATATAACCTAGATGGTAATAAGTATTTCATTACATGTTGTGAGATGACATAAGATTTGCCTAGTTTTGAAGGACAGCTTGTTTGTACATACTATATACATTGCAAAGCCTGCAACAAGATTAGAGGTATGAAATAATTTCTCCAAGAGTTGGCTGTTGTGAATATGTTTTAGCTTCTTTACATGAAACTGCCATTCTGATCATCTGGATCTTTCTGGGCAGGAACAAAGTGGTTACATTTAATCTTCATGAATCTATGTTCTTTGTGCATTCATGCTGATTCCTCCTGATGCTTGTATGCCTCTGCCCCCCTTTTCAGTCTGCAAACCCCATGATGTACCAGACAAGTTCCCCATTGTTCATCAAAGTGTTTGGAACATACAGATGCCCTGTAAAATTACACAAGAGAGGCATAATGCATGATCTTTCTATGTAATTGAATGGAATGCCCAGTGTAAATGGGGGATAAGCTGGAGATGAATGAGGACATTTCATCTAAATTTTATCACTCTGTACAGATAGCTACTGAGTAATGTTAATCTGCTTAGATCAACAAAGTTTTATTAGAGTTTAAGAATTCTTTTCACATTCCAAGCAGTGAAGTTGATGATAATATAGTGTGTTCTTTGTTTGGAATCTATATACTAAGCAAAACTTTCTCTAGCACTAGAAATAAAAGTAATTTATTGTAGATCATATCAGCGTAGCTAGAGGAATTATCAAAAATAAACCAATTCACTACTAAATTGGCAAGGGAGGAGTGTTAAATTCCCAGATTAATAAAAACGATGTCAGCAATAACATTCACAACCTCTTATTTTTTCCCCACCCTCCCTTCCTCTCAGAAATGACTAATACTTTTTACTCTTGCTGCCTCCAGTTTTCCAGCAAAGGAAATTAATAGCAGAAAAGATTGGTGATGTTTTAAATACCAGGTGCTTAAATTGCGCACATAAGCAGGTAGTTGTGCCTGCCACATAAATATTGTCTTGCTTCAAAAAGGTACTTGAATCCCCCTCTTGTATATTACATGTGCAGATATCATGACTGTTCATGTGTACACCTATTTTTGCAGACACAAAGAAGGCATTGAAAACATAGGACCAGTTCTCACTTCTGGCTGAAATGAGTTCAGCACAGCTCAGAAAGGAAGAAGAGCAAAGGTGGCTTTATCCCCTAAGCACCAGCAGCCGCTATAACGGTGGTGCACAGAAAATTGAGAGGTCTTTACCTGGGTGGAACAAAATCTGAGAACATGAGTGTGAGAAGGCCATAGTGACACATTCTTCAGATAGAAGGGAGCAAGTATACAAAAAGGACAGAAATGTGGCAACTTTTCATTAAAGGCCTGAAATAAAAAACCCGGGGGCTGGTATTTATTCACCAGTGTAAATCAGGAATAACTCAACTGAAGCCAGTGAGGTGACCCAAGTGCAGAGCCATGGTTAAGTTTGATCAGAATGAAGTCTCTATTCCCAACCATCATATGTCTCCCAAATGCTGTGTTCTTTTGGGGACTGACCAGGCTTGGTCTGCTGGGAAGTGCCCAGGCTAGAAATATGGGAGCTAGTCAAACCACAACAATGAAATATCTAACCAGTCAAAATACTCCATTTCAATCACCCTTTCATTAATCAAACACTGCAGCTCCCATCTGCTATCTGTGAAATCCTGTTCTACACACACAATTACTAAATCTGGACGCTGCTTTCAAACTTAAAGTCACTCTCATTATGCCAGAAACTCTTTACAGTATCCTATAGGTTATGAAATTATGGCCAAATAATCATAAGACTGGATGAGTCAGAACAAAGGAAGATGAGTAACTAATATACAAATCAACTATTTTTAAGGGGGAAAAAAGTTGTTTCTTGTGGGCATTGAAATGCAAAAGGATGGTTCTTTATAGCTTTTGTCCTTCGTTATTTTCCTTTTGTCTCTGTGAGCCTACAATGCATGACGAAGGCAGCACGCAAGCTGATTTTCAGTGGCACTCACACTGCCTGGGTCCTGGCCACCGGTCTGGGAGGCTCTGCATTTTAATTAAATTTTAAATGAAGCTTCTTAAACTTTTTTAAAACCGTATTTACTTTTCATACAACAATAGTTTAGTTATATATTATAGACTTAGAGAGAGAGACCTTCTAAAAACGTTAAAATGTATCACTGGTACTCGAAACCCTAAATGAGAGTGAATAAATGAAGACTCGGCGCACCACTTCTGAAAGGTTGCTGACCCCTGGCCTACAATGAGAGAAGCATACCCTCAGTATCTGTCCGTTTCACAAACTGGACAGCATTCCCTTGCCTGCCTCATCCCCATCTCCCATTAGCAGATCACAAAGCGTAACTTGCGATACTGCGGTGACTGGTGTATCCTCTGGCCAGTGTGCAAAGAGTCAGCAAGTAAAGGTTGGTTCTGACATGGCAATGCTTTTCTAAAAAATTAGAAAGGCATCACAAATGCTGCGGTTGCCCTTTCTCTGATGCACATTCCTTTTCTGACACATTTCTCCTATGGTTAATGGAAGTAGGCATACACATGAGCAGCTTGTCTTTTGTGATATCTTGTGTGGGTCCTGGGGGTCCATACGTGCCTTCTCTTTTGACTTGTCATAGTGGCTTTCTGCTCCTGCTGGGAACCCAAAACAATGTAGAGACCTAATCTACGTAGAGTTTGACTCTGTGCCCATCCCTGTGGTACCTGAGTATCTCTAGCAAAGAACAGGCACAGCAGCAATTAGATACCATGGCCTCTGAAAATCTTACTAAAGTCTCTACTTTCAGAAAATCCAAAGTGCTGCACACACAGCTGGAGGCAGGGCCTCAAGACAGGTTGGAGCAGAGGGAAGGCTGAATTTTAAAAATTTTACCTCTGCCCCCATATTTAGCTTTGAAAATTTCCCAGATTTCCTAGACCTAATTAGTACATACTAACCAAAAGTTGGTGGATTTTTCCCATTTATCTCAGGGACATACCTTAAACTAGCCATTTCTTTGCAAGGTTAGTAGCCCAGCAGGACTTCAATGACAGTCTTTGCTTTATCACATTAACCATTACTTAGGCCTGGTCTACACTACAATTTTAGGTTGAATTTAGCAGCGATTTAAGCCTGGACCCATCCACACGGGTCCTTAAATCGATTTCTTTACTCCACCTCCGACAAGGGGATTAGCACTGTAATCGGCCTTGCCGGGTCAAATATGGGGTAGTGTGGACGCAATTCAATGGTATTGGCCTCCAGGAGCTATCCCAGAGTGCTCCATTGTGACCGCTCTGGACAGCACTCTCAACTCAGATGCACTGGCCAGGTAGACAGGAAAATGCCCGCGAACTTTTGAATTTCATTTCCTGTTTGGCCACCCTGGCGAGCTGATCAGCACAGGTGACCATGCAGAGCTCTTGCAGCTCATCAGCATGATGGGCACATTGCTGGGCACATTGCCCAGCCCATACTTTGTGAGAAGTCTATGTCCATGTCAATGTCCTCATCACTGTTGTCACCGCGCTGCCATTGCCTCCTTGCCTAGTTTTGCTTTTGCAGCTTCTGGTTCTGCGCTGAAAAAAGGCGCAAAACAATTGTCTGCTGTTGCCCTGATGGAGGGAGGAGCTACTGATGAAATGACTTACAGGGAATTAAAATCAACAAAAGGGGTGGCTTTGCGTCAAGGAGAAACACAACCAACTGTCACACAGAATGACTTCCTCAAGGATTGAACTCAAAACCCTGGGTTTAGCAGGCCATTGATTTCACAAAACAAATGGTCAATTTCTTGTTTTGATCCACTCCATCTATCTTTTGCATCTTAGGCTGGCAGCAGACAGTGCAGTACGACTGCTAGCCATCGTCATCTCCTGGGTGCTCGGCAGAAGATGCTGCATTACGATTGTTAGCCATCATCATCTCCTGGCTGCTTGCAAGAAGATGGTGCAGTACGACTGCTAGCCATTGTCATCTCCTGGATGCTTGGCAGAAAATGGGAATGACCTGGTTGAGTCACTCCTATATCTGACCAGGCTCCTCTGACCGACCTCACCAAGGTTGGCTAAAAGAGCACCCAGGAGTATTACGACAATGGCTACCAATTGTAATGCACCATCTGCTGCCAAAAGGCAAGGAGCTGCTGCTTGTAGCAATGCAGTTCCATGTCTGCCAGCACCCAGGAGATGTACAGTGACGGTGAGGTGAGCGGGCTCCATGCTTGCTGTGGTATGGCATCTGCTCAGGTAACCCAGGAAAAAAGGTGCAAAACCATTGTCTGCTGCTGCCTTCATGGAAGGAAGGAGGGAGGGAGGGACGGGGGGAGCCTGACGAAATGTACCCAGAACCATCTGCGACACTGTTTTTGTCCCATCAGGCATTGAGATCTCAACCCAGAATTCCAATGGGCAGCGGAGACTGCGGGAACTGTGGGATAGCTACCCACAGCTGCCCACAGTTCAATGCTCCGGAAGTCGATGCTAGCCTTTGTACTGTGGACGCAGTCTGCCGACTTAATGCACTTAGAGCATTTTGTGTGGGGGGACACACAATCGACTGTATAAAAATGATTTCTAAAAAAATGACTTCTATAAATTCAACCTAATTTCATAGTGTAGACATACCCATAGAAAGGGCAAAAAAGCTGAAAATGCAGGGAAAAAATGTGACTGCTCACAAAATAGGAAATAAGTAAATACAAAATAATTATAATTTACACCCCCCTCGGTAGTACCCTTTAAACCACTGTTTCTTCAAGAAAGAATATTCTGCTCTGTGAATCTAAAGTATCTAAGAATAGAGGTGGAATGCTCTGTTTCTTTCCTATCAACTGTAGAAGTATGGATTGGATAAGCTTTGTGGGTGAAGTCACATATCCAGCAAGTAAGAATGATTTATGAGTAGTTGATAGACACAAGCAGACCAGTCAGAGTGGAGAAATTAGAAAATAAGTACAGCTGTCCATCTGAAATATTCTCTGAGAGCATGAATTTGATGCTAAGTGCTGAACATGGCACTTGGATGATAACAAGGATGTATGGGGTGGTGGTGGGGGAGAAGAGATGGTTTTTTTTTTCTAAATGAAAATTGTGTACCCTCAAATTGCTGTTCCTTGCCTCTGTTTATGATGGCTCAGCATCTGCTCTGGGTGGTAAGAGTACAAAATACACAACAGTCAGCAAGGGGGAGATTTAAAAAAAAATTATTTGTAAGGGATTTATTGCTGATGTAAGATGCCAAATGAGCAGTCCTGAAAACCAAAATCCTTCATTTGTCTTCAGAAAAGGTTCAGCATGGGGACGTTTCCCCACCAATGTGCCTCAATAAAATTCAGAGTTGCAAAGTACTTTTTCCAAATACATTCAGTTCTTGATGCCAGCTGCAGTGCTGCCAATTTTTGTGACGCAGATAGCAGTCTGCAAGGAGCTGTTTACATACCGTCAGGTAGGTCTTTTCACAAAGGCCAACTATCAGTCATGACCAACTTGGGACAGGTTTGAACAGGGAATGCAGAAATAAAGGCCTCTATAGTGCATCTTATCATCAATCCCCCATCACATCCAATCCTCATCTCTTTGGAGTGGGCTTAAAAACATTTCACCGGAACTTTGGACGTGTATCCAGAATACTTTAGTTTATAAGAGATACAAATAGAAAATTTGTTTTGTTGACCATTAAATACGTAGATGTCATTTACAACATAAGAAATGTTTTACTTAATAAAGAAGAAGTGTTGTCAAGTAGCTAAAATACTGGACAGCACTCCCTCTTTACTAAGTATCTCATGGAGTGCTGTGTTTGTAAAGTGCCCTGATCCTTGAATGGAAGGAAGTGTAAAACGCAAATTATGTCATGGTATTGTGATAAATCATACTCTGTCGTTCATGCCATCCTTTTCTTTGCCATTCTCTGAGGGATTTTTATAACCTGTCACAGATAAACAGTTCTGCAGTTCTGTCATACAGCAGTGCTATAAATTTAGTAAAGATATTGTATATCTCTAAAGAAGGTTTCTAGAGGAGACAGCTTGAGATTGTGCATGTTAAAAATGATGATGACAAGAAGGTAAACAGCAGAATTAGTGCTACTCGGAGGTGGGGGAATTCTGCTCACAGGCAGCTGACAAATGAGCATGTGAGCATACTTGGGAAGGGATGAGTTTGACCTAGAGACCAAAGGTAAACAGTAAGAAGAACAAGGCACATTTTATGGACTAACATAAATAAGCCAAAAATAAACATTTCACTCAGTCCCTTCTTTGCAACTAAGCTAGAAAAAACTGCTGGCTGTAATGTTCTGTGATAACAGGGTTTGTACATACACTATTTCCAAACCCCAATACACACTGAAGTGCTGCTACAGAAGCAGTGTGCGTTACTTGGTCATTCATGTGCTATAACTACTTCACTTCCACATGTCACTTAAGAAGACAGCAAGGTTCTTCCCCTTGGGATTACTTTCAGATGTAATAAGCTTTACATGCTCTTTGTTTGTCCCCATTGGGATAAACCCAAAGAGCTGGATATGGTACTGTCATTTACAAAAGGTCTTTGGAAATAGCAACACATTTCACTATAGTTGAGACTGAATGACTGAAGCAGTTCATAAGTCACAAGAAATCTAACTGAAATGTATTATTCAAATAATAGACTAAAGTCTAATAGAAATTGTCTAAAGTGTATTTAATGACAGATTAGTCCACTTTCAACTGTATATCTAGATGCAAACTACTATAATAGCTTGAAGCCTTAGAAAAAGAAATAGGAAGATGTCCTGTAAAATTAACAGCTGTGTATTAATGTATGTCTCAGTCAAAACACATTTGTTTCAGTGGTAGTTTAGCTTGAGTGGTCTCCAGGTTAGCAGGATTTGGTCTCCAGAGTGGAGCCCTCCAACCACTCTGATGAGAATTGCTGTACACAGCTATCAAAGCTGTGCAAAGAAAAGTCTGATTTTAGTTAAGCTTATATGTGAAAAAGGTAACGTGACACTAGGAAATTTTGTAAGTAATGTTAGCCTGATCTTTGACTGCTAGTCTGAACAGGCTTATCCTCTATTTAGAGCCAAGTGTCAATGCTGGATTTTCCTACTTCTAAACTAACTCTTCAGTCAGGACTTTAAGGGTTTGTCTACACTACCCGCCAGATCAGCAGGCAGCGATCGATCCAGCGCTGGTCGATTTACCGTGTCTAGTATAGATGCAATAAATCGACTGCTGATCGCTCTCCCATCAACTCCGGTACACCACCAGAATGAGGAACACAAGCCGAGTTGACAGGAGAGTGTCAGCTGTCAACTTACCTCAGTGAAGACATCGAGGTAAGTAGATCCAAGTACGTCAACTTCAGCTACGCTATTCACACAGCTGAAGTTGTGTATCCTAGGTCGACCCCCCACGGTAGTGTAGACGAGCCCTAAGTAGATTTTTGTCACTTCGACACAAGGGTCTTCTGTATGCTGCTAGTATCTTATATGTATTTTCTTTACAACTCTGTCCTTTCAAAGTGTTAGATTCTCCGCTGTGTATAAAATGAAGGAAGGGTTTAGTATACTCTAGCCTGGTCTACACTACGAGTTTAAACCATTTTTAGCAGCGTTAAACCGATTTAATACTGTACCTGTCCACACTACGAGGCCCTTTATATCGATATAAAGGGCTCTTTAAACCGGTTTCTGTACTCCTTCCTGACGAGAGGAGTAGCACTAAAATCAGTATTACCATATCGGATTAGGGTTAGTGTGGCCGCAAATAGACGGTATTGGCCTCCGGGCGGTATCCCACAGTGCACCGCTGTGACCGCTCTGGATGTCAATCTGAACTCGGATGCAGTGGCCAGGTAAACAGGAAAAGCCCCGCAAAATTTTGATTTTCATTTCCTCTTTGCCAGCGTGGAGCTCTGATCAGCACGGGTGGCAATGCAGTCCCAAATCCAAAAAGAGCTTCAGCATGGACCGTACGGGAGATACTGGATCTGATCGCTGTATGGGGAAACAAATCTGTTCTATCAAAGCTCCGTTACAGAAGACGAAATGCCAAAGCGTTTGAAAAAAAAATCTCCAGGCTACACAGTGCTGCGTGACAAGCGTAAAGGGAAGCCAGACACTCAAATGGACGCTCATGGAGGGGGTACTGAGGACTCAAGCTATCCCACAGTCCACAGCAGTCTCCAAAAAGTATTTGCATTCTTGGCTGAGCTCCCAATGCCTGTAGGTTCAAACACATTGTCCGGCGTGGTTCAGGGAATAGCTCGTCAATTTACGCCCCCCCCCATGTGAAAGAAAAGGGAAAGAAATAGTTTCTTGACTTCTTTCAATGTCACCCTATGTCTACTGAATGCTGCTGGTAGACGCGATGCTGCAGCAGTGAAGAGCAGTATCCACTCCTCTCCCCTGCCCGGTGACAGACGGTGCAGTAGGACTGGTAGCTGTCCTTGTTATCGACCCGTGAGTGCTCCTGGCTGGCTTCAAGTGAGGCTGGCCGGGGGCGCCTGAGTGAAAATAGGAATGATTCTCGGTATTCCCAGTAGATGGTACAGAATGGCTGGTAACTGTCCTCCTCATAGCAACTGGGGGCTGAGCTCCATCAGCCCCCTCCCTTTCCTGTGTAAAGAAAAGATTCTGTCCTGCCTGGACTGTCATAGCAGAGGCATGCTGGGCTTCTCTCCCCTGCACCACTTAATGTCCTGTCTGGACTGTCATAGCACCGGGAGGCTGCCTCCCCCTCATTTTATCTCACTAACAAGTCACTGTTTCTTATTCCTGCATTCTTTATAACTTCATGACACAAATGGGGGGGGGGGACACTGCCACGGTAGCCCAGGAAGGTTGGGGAAGGAGGGAAGCAATGGGTGGGATTGTTGCAGGGGCACCCCCCGTGAATGGCATGTAGCTCATCATTTCTGCGGGATCTGACACGGAGCAGCTGTGCTCTCTGATACACTGGTTCTCTAGTACACTTTCCCCATATTCTAGGCAGGACTGACTCTATTTTAGAAACCATAAAGGAGGAATTGACTCGGGGAGTCATTCCCAGTTTTGCCTTTGCGCCCCTGGCCGATCTCAGCCAGAGGCATCCATGATAGCAGCAGACAGTACAGAAGGACAGATAACCGTCATCTCATTGCCAATTTACACCGGCAGCAGATGGTACAGAACGACTGATAACCGTCTCTGCTATCATGCAAAAGCAAATGAATGCTGCTGTGTAGCGCTGGAGTATCGCCTCTCTCCGCGGCATCCAGTACACATACGGTGACTGTAAAAAAAAAAAAAGCTGAATGGGCTCCATGGTTGCCGTGCTATGGGGTCTACTAGGGCAATCCAGGGAAAAAGGGCGTGAAATGATTGTCTGCCGTTGCTTTCCCGGAGGAAGGAATGACTGACGACATATAACCAGAACCACCCGCTACAATGATTTTTGCCCCATCAGCCACTGGGATCTCAACCCAGAATTCTAAGGGGCAGGGGAAACTGCAGGAACTATGGGATAGCTACGGAATAGCTACCCACAGTGCAACACTCTGGAAATCGACGCTAGCCTTGGACCATGGACGCACACCGCCGAATTAATGTGCTTAGTGTGGCCGCGTGCACTCAACTTTATACAATCTGTTTTATAAAACCGGTTTCTGTAAAATTGGAATAATCCCGTAGTGTAGACGTACCCTCTGTGTTTTACTGTCAGTTTCATGGATGGTGATACAGTGTTAGGTTGTTCTTAGGCCACACTGTATTCCACTTATTCTGTGGATTCCCAAAACTTCTCTGCTACTTCACACAACTGCACCCCCAAAAGCTTCATCTAGAATAGATAACCAGTAACAGCAACATTAAGTAAGAAAGGTTATATTGTCAGATCAGGCTCTTAGCATATGGCTTTTGTGTCAAGCTGCACTTAAATTCTGTAGTGCTTTGGCGCAGCAGACTATAAGAGATAACTGGGAAAATATCTTTTTGTTTGTTCACTTTCTATTTGAAAGCTCTTGGTGTGTAGGTCATTTCTCAGCTTCCCCTCTAGTTTCCTCACACACAACAGTTCAGGAAAACATTTTTTTAAAACTAAAATGATGTGGCTATAAAACCACAAAAACCGGCATGTGGCTCCTGGGTAGGCATAGTACCATAACTAATTTTAGCTCATATTTTGCAATTGGCAAGATTTGCTAAAGATTCCTGTGGGAACGTGGGCAAGGCATGATGTATCTTTGTGCTTCAATTCCCCAGGGGCAAAATGGTGATAATAATGCTGCTTCATCACACAGGGATATTGTCAGGTTAAGTTTATTAACACTTGGGAGGTGCTCAGACATTATAGTGATGAAGAGTCTCTGGCAAATTTAATGGCCACAGAATCAAGGCAATGAACATTGACTGTAATTTACGTGGACATGGCTTCTAGCAGTTTCAGGAAGATAGCTTCCACATGACATTATAACAACTGTATGTCATCAAATCAAAGGAAAGTACATTTTGAAAAATACTCTTTCAAAGGTAAAAAGGCATAGTGAAGCACTTTGGAAGTGCTTGTTATTCCCTCTCTAAGATGTACTAAACGCAAAGGTAAAAACAGGAGGATTCAAGATATTGCCAATCTTCTCTTTCTAGATCATTTCAAAGACTGAAGGCTAAGGTGAGCTAGTACTTGGAGACAATAAGTGAGAGCTTATAATGATCATTTGCACTTCCCAGGGGCAGCTCTATGTATTTTGCTGTCCCAAGCATGGCTGTCAGGCGGCTTTCGGCGGCATGCCTGCGGGAGGTCCGCTGGGAACGCGGATTCGGCGGCATGCCTGAGGGAGGTCCACCGGTCCCGTGCCTTCTGCGAACCCACTGCTGAATTGTCGCTGAAGCCGCAGGACTGGCCGACCTCCAGCAGGCATGCCACAAAAGGCAGCCTGACTGTGAGGGTAGCAGAGACCGAGAGGCCGCCTCCCACGGCTTGCCACCCTAGGCACGCACTTTGTGCGCTGGTGCCTGGAGCTGCCCCTGGCACTTCCATCCTTTTGCATTTTCTGCCTTATCTGATGTTTGCGTCTCTTGCAAGTAAATGGACATTTACCAAAAATGCAAAGGAGGTTTATGTGGCATAAGATTTTTTCTGCCACAATAAATATATATCGCTCCATTCTTATTCTGTGGATTCCCAAATCCAAGATACAGTGAATTAAATAACAGAACATGGTATTCTGAGTAGGATTTAATCATACTTTCTAAAAACACAGAATAATATTCAAAAATGACTACAGAATGTCATTGCTATGCCTTTAGCTTCCTTGACCACAGTGCCATATGGATAAGGTTTTAAGACAAGAACTAGTACACTGTGAAAGATTATATTGATAAAAATAATCTCATGCCACAAACCAATCTAAGGCCTGGTCTGCACCACAAAGCTAGATTTACATAAGCCACCTTGCGTCAACATAGTTGCATATGTGTTTATGCTTAAATTTGTCTTCCACTAATGCAAGTGTCCTGTTACAGTGATGCAGTAACAGTACATCTCCAAGCGGCATTGAGCCATGGTTGAATGTAGACACTGTTACTTACGTTGACCCTAACAGTCCTCCAGCAGCCATCTGGTCACAATTGCAAACTCCACTGCCCAGGGATTATGGAGAACAGAAGGCCCTCCCTCCCTTTAAAGCCCTGCAAATGTTTGAAATCCCTTTTTCTGATTGTCCAGCTTGGAGAGCACAGCTAGCAGCTCTCCATTCTTGTGTACAACTGCTCAGCTGACTGACCTGGCTCCATGTTCCAAACATGGCTTGGAGTAGACAGGAGATACTGGATCTCCTCGGCCTGAGGGGGAAGAGGCTGTGCAGGTACAGCTATGGACCAGCCATAGAAACATGGACATCTACAGGTAGATTTCACTGGGGCTGGGGTAAGGAGAAGGGGCATGGCAGGGACCAGCATCAGTGCTACATGAAAGTGCAGGAATTGTGGCATCCATCAGAAGGCCAGGGAGGTGAACAGTCAATCTAGTGCTGAGTCTCAGACCTGCTGCTTTTACAAAAAACTGCATGTACTATTTGCCAAAGACTGCACCCCTGCCCGCAAACCACCCTGGATTCCTCTGAGAAGCCTGAGCCAGAAGCCCTTGGTGTGTTGGAGGAGAAACAGGAGGAGGATGGAGGTCCAGCTATGCCATGAGCCAGGACCTTTTTGAGACTCCACCACAATCCAGTCAGTCCGGGCAATTGAACACAGGTGAGTCCAATGCAGGGGAAGGAAACTTGAGTAAGTGTGTAATTGTATTTCCCATTTCAATGATGCATGTACTGATGGCACCCCCAACTTAACAGGACACAGCGATTGACTGTATCTTGTTACTTTACTTGTACTAAACGAGATAGCGGTACAACAAAGAGAGGTGGAGTTATCTGCTTTTCATTCCTCTGTAGAATTAGGTAAGGGAGGCCATGTGGAACATTTTGTTTATGTGCACAGGGATGTCAGTGGCATCCTTTTGAGAGATCTCGATAAAAATTTCCTTACGTGGCAATTCTCTCCCAAAGGTTTCTAGGGATGACAGCCTTATTTCTTCCTCCGTGGTAGGACACTTTTCCTTCGTTAGGCATCATTACAATGAACAGGCCAGTGGTAGATGGGCCTGGAGGGCTTCGGGATGCCAGAAGTAGGGATGCCCTCTCTGCTTCTGTTACCCTTAGGAGTGAGATATCGGCTAAAATGAGTTCACGCAAATGAGCAATTCTCTTGTCATTTCCTGGAGAGTCATAATCGCCAGGGCTGGTGCTCTGAGTGGTGCTGTGCACAGTCTGAAGCAGAAGTGTCAATAAGCATGTCTTGTTTAACACTTTAGGGGAGCAAGGGAAGGGAGTTCTAAATCTTAACTTTCACTTTCTCTTGTGACTATACTGACAATGGTACCTCTGTGTTTTATCTGTATCTGCTGCTGCTGCGGCCTTGAAGTAGAGGGCTTGGGATGACATGTGATGAAGTGGGAATATTTTGGTAACATTTCTGAGTCCTGTTTGTGCCTCATTTTCCCCTATATATTGTATTGTTATCTGGGGGGTGGGATGGGGTGGAAATGGACTGTTTGATCTCAGGGCAGGCTAGGAGATGTAGGTGTGAAGGCAGCCTAGCTTTCTGGGGCTAGGTTCTGTGACAGACCCAGACCAGTGGGCTACAGGAATCTGGTAGAAGGCAAATATACTGGCCACTGGATGAACAATTTTCTGTTCCCTGAGCGACCAGAGCAGGGCTGCCCTAGAGCAATCAGGATCCTGCTGGAACCAATTAAGACAGGCAAGCTAATTAAGACACCTGGAGCCAATTAAGAACTTTCTAGAATCAATTATGGCAGGCAGGCTAATCAGGACACCTGGTTTAAAAAGGACCTCCCATCACTTAGTAAGCAGGGGCATGCAAGGAGTGGGGAGTGAGAAGCTGCTGGAACAGTGAAGAGTTCAAGTGTGATCAGGCTTCAGGAGGAAGATCCTGCACTGAGGATAAAGAAGGTGCTGGGGAAGGCCGTGGGGAAGTAGCCCAGGGAGTTGTAGCTGTCACTCAGCTGATACAGGGAACATTGTAGACAGCTGCTATCCACAGGGCCCTGGGCTGGAACCCAAGGTAGAGGTGTAATAACCTTAGTCCCAGATTTGGACCTTAGCGTCCAAAATATGGGGGTTAGCATGAAAACCTCCAAGCTTAGTTACCAGCTTGGACCTGGTACCTGCTGCCACCACCCAAAAAATTAGAGTGTTTTGGGGCACTCTGGTCCCTCTGAAAAACCTTCCCTGGGGACCCCAAGACCCAAATCCCTTGAGTCTCACAACAAAGGGAAATAATCCTTTTTCCCTTCCCCCCTCCAGGTGCTCCTGGAGAGATACACAGACACCAGCTCTGTGAATCCAAACAGAGTGAATCTCCCTCTCTGTTCCCAATCCTGGAAACAAAAAGTACTTTCCTATTCCCCCAGAGGGAATGCAACATCAGGCTAGCAATCCAACACACAGATCTCCCCGATTTCTTCCTCCCACCAATTCCCTGGTGAGTACAGACTCAATTTCCCTGAAGTAAAGAAAAACTCCAACAGGTCTTAAAAGAAAGCTTTATATAAAAAGAAAGAAAAATAAGTACAAATGTTCTCTCTGTATAAAGATGATACAACACAGGGCAATTGCTTAAAAGAATATTGAATAAACAGCCTTATTCAAAAAGAATACAAATCAAAGCACTCCAGCACTTATATTCATGCAAATACCAAAGAAAAGAAACCATATAACTTACTATCTGATCTCTTTGTCCTTACACTTGGAAACAGAAGACTAGAAAGTAGAACTACTTCTCCAAAGCTCAGAGAAAGCAGGCAGCCAGAAACAAAGACCTTAGACACTCAATTCCCTCCACCCAAAGTTGAAAAAATCCGGTTTCCTGATTGGTCCTCTGGTCAGGTGCTTCAGGTGAAAGAGACATTAACCCTTAGCTATGTGTTTATGACACGCCCCCCAAATTGCAGACAGTGGGGAAGCTCACTGGCGGCGATTTCCTTCTAGAACTTGAAAATAAACAGATTAATACAACACATACACCTTTACATATACTCCTAAGTATATAACTAACAGACTTCTACATTTTAAGAACACTTTTTAACTACTGAATTCTGGGAAACTCTCACGGGAGAGTGCATCAGCAACTTTATTAGAAGCTCCTGTGATGTGTTGAATTTCAAAATCAAAATCTTGGAGAGCTAAACTCCAACGAAGAAGTTTCTTGTTGTTCCCCTTGGCAGTATGAAGCCACTTTAGTGCAGCATGGTCAGTTTGTAGTTGGAACCGCCGTCCCCAAACATATGGGCGTAGCTTTTCCAGGGCGTACACAATGGCATAGCATTCCTTTTCACTGACTGACCAGTGACTTTCCCTCTCAGACAGTTTCTTGCTGAGAAACACGACAGGATGGAAGTTGTGATCTGTTGCTTCCTGCATGAGCACTGCTCCTATACCACGCTCAGATGCATCGGTGGTTACTAGGAATGGCTTGTCAAAATCCGGGGCCCTGAGCACAGGGTCAGACATGAGCGTTGCCTTAAGTTGGGTAAAGGCCTTTTGACACTCATCAGTCCACTTAACTGCATTTGGCTGGGTCTTTTTGGTCAGGTCGGTCAGTGGGGCAGCGATTTGGCTGTAGTGGGGTACAAATCGCCTGTAGTATCCGGCCAAGCCTAAGAAGGATTGGACCTGCTTCTTTGACTTTGGGACAGGCCACTTTTGGATAGCATCCACCTTGGCCTGTAGGGGGTTTATGGTTCCTCGACCCACCTGGTGCCCCAGGTAAGTCACTCTGTTTTGGCCTATTTGACACTTTTTGGCCTTAACAGTTAGTCCTGCCTGCCTGATGCGCTCAAAGACCTTTTCCAGGTGTAGTAGGTGTTCGGGCCAGGAGTCTGAAAAAATGGCCACATCATCGAGGTAGGCAACTGCAAATTCTCCCAGTCCAGCTAGTAGACCATCTACCAGCCTCTGGAAGGTGGCGGGTGCATTTCGAAGGCCGAAAGGAAGGACATTGAATTCATACACCCCCGCATGGGTGACGAATGCTGACCTCTCCTTGGCAGGTTCATCTAGCGGTACTTGCCAGTACCCCTTGGTTAAGTCTATTGTAGAGATGAACTGGGCACGTCCCAACTTTTCCAATAGCTCATCGGTACGTGGCATTGGATAGTTGTCCGGACGAGTTACAGCATTGAGCTTACGGTAGTCCACGCAAAAGCGTATTTCCCCATCTGGTTTGGGTACCAGAACCACTGGAGATGCCCATGCACTGGTAGATGAGCGGATTATACCCATCTGTAGCATGTTCTGGATCTCCCGTTCTATAGCAGCTTGGGCATGAGGAGACACTCGGTAGGGTGGGGTTCTGATTGGGTGAGCATTACCTGTATCAATGGAGTGGTATGCCCGTTCAGTCCGTCCTGGGGTGGCTGAGAACAATGGGGCGAAGCTAGTGCACAGCTCCTTGATTTGTTGCCGCTGCAGACGTTCCAGGGTGGTTGAGAGGTTCACCTCTTCCACGCCACCGTCTTTTTTCCCGTCGTAGTAGACACCGTCAGGCCACTCAGCATCATCTCCCTGGACTGTAAACTGACAAACCTGTAAGTCTCTGGAATAGAAAGGCTTGAGAGAATTAACATGGTACACTTTAGGCTTTAGTGAGGAATTGGGAAATGCTATGAGGTAGTTTACAGCTCCCAGGCGCTCTTGGACCGTGAAGGGCCCTTCCCATGATGCTTCCATCTTATGGGCCTGTTGCGCCTTCAAGACCATAACCTGGTCTCCTACCTTGAAGGACCGATCTCTGGCATGTCTGTCATACCAGGCCTTTTGCTCTTCCTGAGCATCCTTTAGATTCTCTTTAGCAAGGGCTAAAGATTGTCGGAGGGTGCTTCGTAGGTTGCTTACAAAGTCCAGAATGTTAGTTCCTGGAGAAGGCGTAAACCCCTCCCATTGCTGCTTCACCAACTGTAATGGCCCTTTAACCTCGTGACCATACACAAGTTCAAATGGTGAAAACCCTAAACTGGGATGTGGTACAGCCCTGTAGGCAAACAGCAACTGCTGCAACACTAGGTCCCAATTATTGGAGAATTCGTTGATGAATTTTCGTATCATGGCCCCCAAAGTTCCATTGAACCTTTCCACCAGGCCATTGGTTTGATGGTGGTACGGGGTGGCAACCAAGTGATTCACCCCATGAGTTTCCCACAGTTTTTCCATGGTCCCTGCCAGGAAATTAGACCCTGAATCTGTAAGGATGTCGGAGGGCCAACCTACCCTGGCAAAGATGTCTGTTAAGGCCAGGCACACAGTGTTAGCCCTGGTGTTGCCTAGAGCTACTGCTTCTGGCCATCGGGTAGCAAAGTCCACTAAAGTCAGTACGTACTGCTTTCCTCTGGGCGTCTTTTTTGGGAAAGGGCCCAGAATATCCACAGCTACTCGCTGAAATGGGACCTCAATTATGGGGAGTGGCTGGAGAGGGGCCTTGACCTGGTCTTGAGGCTTTCCCACTCTTTGGCATACCTCACAAGACCGGACATACTTGGCAACATCCTTGCCCATCCCCTCCCAGTGGAAGGACTTCCCCAACCGGTCCTTGGTTCTGTTCACCCCAGCATGGCCACTGGGATGATCATGGGCTAAGCTTAAGAGCTTCCCCCGGTACTTAGTTGGAATCACCAACTGTTTTTGCGGCTGCCATTCTTCCCGGTGTCCACCAGAAAGAATTTCCTTGTATAAAAGTCCTTGGTCTATAACAAACCGGGATCGATTAGAAGAGCTGAGAGGCGGTGGGGTGCTCCGTGCCGCCGCCCACGCTTTCTGAAGGCTGTCATCCGCTTCCTGTTCAGTCTGGAACTGCTCCCTTGAGGCTGGGGTCACCAGTTCTTCCTCAGACTGTGGACTTGGGCTTGGTCCCTCTGGAAGCGATGTAGGTGATGGGGTTGTTTCCGTTGCTGGTGAACCGCTCTCCGCTGGTGCACCTGAGGGTATTTCAGGCTCTGGCTGAGCCTTTTGGGTATGGCTGTCTGTCGCTTCTGCCAGTTTTGGCTCGCTGGCGCCCTCTGGCGTTGAGTTTGAAGATGTAGTTGCACTTGCTGGTGCTGGTTGTTGTTCCAGTTCCGGGCCTGGGACTGGAGATGCTGTGGCTGTTTCAGTGGTAGGCATGGAATCCGGGTCCACTACCTCTGTCTGGGTCTCTGGTAACACAGACGGGGCCTCTGTGGACGGCTCAGGAACAGGAATGGGTCTGGAAGCTTGCCTGGTTTGGCTACGTGTAACCATTCCCACTCTCTTGGCCCGCCTCACCTGGTTGGCCAAGTCTTCCCCCAGTAGCATGGGGATAGGATAATTGTCATAGACTGCAAAAGTCCACATTCCTGACCAGCCTTTGTACTGGACAGGCAGTTGAGCTGTAGGCAAGTCTACAGCTTGTGACATGAAGGGGTAAATTGTAACTTTGGCCTTTGGGTTGATGAATTTGGGGTCAACGAAGGATTGGTGGATAGCTGACACTTGTGCCCCCGTGTCTCTCCACGCAGTAACCTTCTTTCCGCCCACTCTCAAATTTTCCCTTCGCTCCAAGGGTATTTGAGAGGCATCCGGGCCTGGGGATCTTTGGTGTGATGGTGGTGTAATGAATTGCACTCGCATGGTGTTCTTGGGACAGTTGGCCTTGATATGTCCCAGTTCATTACACTTAAAGCATCTTCCATCTGATGGGTCACTGGGCCGAGGTGAGTTACTGGAGACTGGTGAGGTTGAAGGGTAGGGTATCTGTGGCTTTACTTGGGTGGTATGTGGGGTCTTTGGCTGTCCTCGGTTGTAGGGTTTATGGTCTGTGTGCCCCCTGGGGTAATCGTTCCCCTTGACAGTAGCTTTCTTGCTTTCTGCCAGTTCCATCCATTTGGCTCCAATCTCCCCCGCCTCAGCGATATTCTTGGGGTTTCCATCTTGTATGTACCGCGTGATGTCTTCAGGAACACCATCCAAGAACTGCTCCATTTGTATGAGGAGGTTCAGTTCTTCCAAGGTTTGAATGTTGTTTCCTGTTAGCCAGGCCTCATAGTTTTTTGCAATGTAGTAGGCGTGTTTGGAAATGACACCTCTGGTTTCCACTTTTGGGTTCTGAAGCGCCGACGGGCATGATCTGGGGTTATCCCCATCCTGTATCTGGCCTTGGTTAGAAAAAGTTTATAGTCATTCATTTGGTGCTTAGGCATTTCAGCTGCCACCTCTGCTAAAGGTCCACTGAGCTGTGACCTCAATTCTACCATGTACTGGTCTTCGGGAATGCTGTACCCAAGACAGGCTCTTTCAAAATTTTCCAAGAAGGCCTCGGTGTCATCACCTGCCTTGTAGGTGGGAAATTTCCTGGGCTGTGGAGCAATATTTGGCGCCGGGTTGTTAGGGTTGGCTGGCACAGGCAGCCCAGCTTTTGCCAACTCCAGTTCATGTTTTCTCTGTTTTTCCTTCTCTTCATTCTCTTTTTGTTGTTTTTCCATTTCTTTTTGGTGTTTTTCCATTTCTCGGTGGTGGGCCGACTCTTCTTCTGCTTGTTTCCTTCGGTAGGCCACCTCTTCTTCTTCTTGCTTCCTTCTGTGGGCCAACTCTTCTTCTGCTTGTTTCCTTCGGTAGGCCACCTCTTCTTCTTCTAGTTTTCTTTTGTGTGCTGCCTCCTTGGCTGCCTCTTTGGCTGCCTGTTCTCTTTGGTAGGCTGCCTGTTCTCTTTGGTAGGCTGCCTCTTTGATCTGTTCTTCTCTTTCTTTCATCTCCATCTCTTTTTGTTTTATTTCCAGTTGTCGCCTGTGTTCAGCTTCTTTGATTTGTTCTTCGGCGTCAATTTTTGCCTTAGAAGTCATGGTTCCTGTTTTCTTGTGTTGGGGTGCCCTCCGGTGTTTATCTTCTGAACTGCAGGTTCTGTTGCCTCCTGGAGTCTGCCTAGCAACAGTGCTTTTTTCCTTTTCTCTCTCTAGCTAATGTTCAATGAAGGGAAACCAGAAAAACCACTTTATTTGCATGCCTATAAGTGCTGGTACTTGCCCCCTAATGGGAGGGCTATTGCATGACAAAAGACCCTTAACATGCAAGCCACAAACTGCGAGAGAGAGCAGAAAAAAAAAATTCTCTCTGGTTCCCTTTTAAAACCAACTGTTTCTCTCTGCTAAAAAGCCCTTAGCAGAGAAAAGAAAAATATAATATTCCTACTGGCTTCTGGATTCTAGTCCCACCAGCTGCACACCATGTAATAACCTTAGTCCCAGATTTGGACCTTAGCGTCCAAAATATGGGGGTTAGCATGAAAACCTCCAAGCTTAGTTACCAGCTTGGACCTGGTACCTGCTGCCACCACCCAAAAAATTAGAGTGTTTTGGGGCACTCTGGTCCCTCTGAAAAACCTTCCCTGGGGACCCCAAGACCCAAATCCCTTGAGTCTCACAACAAAGGGAAATAATCCTTTTTCCCTTCCCCCCTCCAGGTGCTCCTGGAGAGATACACAGACACCAGCTCTGTGAATCCAAACAGAGTGAATCTCCCTCTCTGTTCCCAATCCTGGAAACAAAAAGTACTTTCCTATTCCCCCAGAGGGAATGCAACATCAGGCTAGCAATCCAACACACAGATCTCCCCGATTTCTTCCTCCCACCAATTCCCTGGTGAGTACAGACTCAATTTCCCTGAAGTAAAGAAAAACTCCAACAGGTCTTAAAAGAAAGCTTTATATAAAAAGAAAGAAAAATAAGTACAAATGTTCTCTCTGTATAAAGATGATACAACACAGGGCAATTGCTTAAAAGAATATTGAATAAACAGCCTTATTCAAAAAGAATACAAATCAAAGCACTCCAGCACTTATATTCATGCAAATACCAAAGAAAAGAAACCATATAACTTACTATCTGATCTCTTTGTCCTTACACTTGGAAACAGAAGACTAGAAAGTAGAACTACTTCTCCAAAGCTCAGAGAAAGCAGGCAGCCAGAAACAAAGACCTTAGACACTCAATTCCCTCCACCCAAAGTTGAAAAAATCCGGTTTCCTGATTGGTCCTCTGGTCAGGTGCTTCAGGTGAAAGAGACATTAACCCTTAGCTATCTGTTTATGACAAGAGGGTGGGCCTGGGTTCCCCCCCATCCCCCCAACTCCTGATCGGACACAGGAGGAGTTGACCTAGTCTGTGAGAAACACCAGAAGGAAAGGTCTAAATTGAAAAAGGATCTGGCCTGTCCCCTACCCACTAGGTGGGTCACAGAGACTGTGGGGTTTGTTCTCCATTTCCCCCATGCTGGCCAGTGATGAGGTGAGCTGAGTGGACGGCAGGTTTGAGCCACTAGCAAAAGTGGCCAAACTGAGGGTCGCCGTGAATCTCTGAGGTGAGCAAATCCACCTATAAGCGCAGGACCCACCAAGGCAGAGGAGGAACTTTGTCATGGTTCCTATATCAATGAAGCATTTACAATTCCAATTGCTTGGATACTAACACCTAGCAACCAGTGACCACGAGGGATATGGACATCCCCGCCTCTCCTTAGGGAAGCTGAACAACAATCCCCAGCTCAGGAACAAGGGACTGGAGAGGTATGAAGTGGGGGAATAAGAGTTGACTGCTGGAAGGTGTCAGGGGTCTCAGCTGGAGTCTGACGATGCAGGGAAAGATGGAGCTTGAACTAAAAAGTTCACCTGAGCTTGGCTGGGCTCTGGGTTAACCAGAATGTACTTAGGCTACGTTTTAAACTTCAGTTTTCTAGGCTACCCAAAAGGACTTCCTATGCTGTGTTCCTATGAACGAATAAGCCCAACTGTTTTGCCAATGATGTCACTGCAAATGCTTGGTGAAGTGCATTAATTCTTGAAGAGTGTACAAGTTTCCACAAGGAGTCAACCTCAGTTGGAGTCGCTGAATGGCTCTCACAGTGTGAAGCAGGAATGCTGAAGACCCAAAGGTCTAGTCTAAGGAGGTGGTGAAGCCACATGGCTTACCCTTCAGGAAGAGACTCATAGGGGGTCTCTGAAGGGGTTCCTCCTTCAGACTGTTCCAAAGCTGGGCATGTAGCAGTGATCCTGTGCATCTGAGACACAAGTTCAATGAGATCCTGCAAGACAATGCTGCATCAGACTGCAAGCAAAGGACCTGGAGGGTGAGCATTGCAGACAGCCTGGAGAGGGATAGAGCAGACAGGGGAAAGGCCTAAGAGTTCCAGCAGGAAAAGGAGAGGGAGATGCACCAGTACATAATGGGGCTTCTCCAACAGCAAATACAGATTCTGCAGGTTCTTGTGGGCCTTATGGACAGGTGAAACAATCAGTGGCCCACCTCACTTTGCAGCCCATGAAGAACTCCATTACAGCACCTCCCTCCATCTCCCCTCAACATTCCATGTGGCACCAGGGGCCACCTCCCTTCCCCAACTCTTTCACCTTGGAGAACAGTAAGGAGAACCACAGCTTCACATATACTGACCTGGGAAAGCCGCAGCTGCTGTATGTGTAGGGAAAAAGGACATGAATGTTCTTTCTCCCTTGTTAAGTTCTGTTCCATTAATTAAGTTTTTAAAAATCTGGACTGTATACTGCTGCAAACATCAAAAGCAACATCTATGGCTGCATGACACTTATAAATGGTGGTTAAAGTCAATGCGGGAAGTTAAAGTTATAAGGACTATTTGCCCCAGTTCTTCTGAGAGCATTCATATGTGACTGGCCACTTCCCTCATTTTTGTATTGCAATACATGCATTGTTTCCATACATGAGGTATGATACATATACATTGGGGATGCGGATAACCAGATAGGAGTAGTGCTAGAGCCTGCCAACGTATGTGAAGTCTATTTCCTGCCCTCTGTGCCCCCTGGTCACATGCTACTATGGTTAGTGTGTTTGCTACCCTTCACACCATGCAGCAGAAGAACTCCTACCACAACAGGTTACTAGGAAATAGGTTAATACCATTTATCATGTTAATAACAGTAAATAGAAGAGCATAGGGGAGACTTTAGTAATTAGGGCCACAGAGCCTGGGTCAATGGACATTCCCTCATCATCACTGGCAGGCCATGCAGTGCTATATCCAAGGAGCACTGTGGAGATTAGGCAACACAGGAAGTATTGCCTGCAGCGATCCGAGTGACAGCACCATGTGGCCTTCTGATTGGCCATGCTCACTATTTAATTCTAGAGGGTGCCCCAGGAAGTGGTCTCGGTAACCATATAGACTTCTGGCCTGTTGTGACTTTAGACCTCCCCTCTCTTTCTGATCCAGCCTGATTCTTAGCTCCTGATTCCATCCTAGTAACTATTTCTGATCTCTAGCTCTGACCTCAGCCTGACTCTATCCATCCCAGCTCTCGACATACCTTGGATCACATTAGACCAAACACTGACATTTAAAGACCATGTCAAGAACCTGAAAAAGAAAGTGAACTCCAGGAAAGGTGTACTCTAGAAACTGGCTAATACAAAATGGAAAGCTGACCCCAAAACACTTCAAGCCCTTCAAGCCACTGTCTCACCCTTTGTTTGTCAACTTGCAGCTTACTGTACCTCAGTAGGGTCACGCTCGAGCCATGCACACAGACTGATACTGAACTCAGTCAATCTTGTAGGATCATCTCAGGGACTTTGAAACTGACCCTCAGTGAGGTGGGATGTGTTCAGTAAAAAGGAGGTGGGGGAACAGGTGAATGATCCAATAGATCACATTCCACTGCTCAGGAAGCCAAAGTCCACAAATAGCTTTTCTTCTGAAAACCCCTTCCCCCAAAATATCACTATGAAAGGCTCCAAAGCAACAAAATAGTGGGAAATGCCAATAATCTTAGAGAGTGGTTCCTTCAGAACGACACCTCTCAGGCACTGACCTCAAATGAAAACACTAGTATAGTCTAATTTGAGTGAGAGATGGGATGGGAAAGACTGGTGACAATGTGATCAAGTGGAATCTGAGAAATGACTCCAAATGTGAATGTGGAGAGCCTAGTCAAAACATTTTAACTCTGCCAACATCTTGTAATCCCAACAATCTGTTCGACATAAGTGATAATACCAGGCCTTGGAGTGGCTTTGGAGCGACAAGCTTTTTAACTGCCATTTATGTGGGAAGTACTCCACACTCAGACTGCCAGTACAAGTCCTGCCACCGAATGGGCCATGTTGCTTTGTTACTAAAACACCCCTCTTTTAAAACAAACATGCAAGGTGAAACAGGAGTGAGGGGTAAATAGCTTCACAGATCCCATTATGAACAGGTAAGTCATATAACATTTTCCGTCCAGTATAATTCTGGCTGTCAACTGGAAATGGACTGTGTGAGAAGTGTTAATATGCACACAGGCTACAAAAGTGTTTAATTTGCACCCATCACTACGATTGGCTCAATATCTTTCAGGGTCTATGAATACATTTTATGCTGAATTTGACAATTCAGTTGTACTAAAGACATGTAGATTTGAGATTAGTTCATTTACTTGCTCTCCTTATGAAGTTGAAATTAATCAAAGTAGCTGTGTAAAATGATGGTTATGTATAATATGCTGTCTTTTTTATGTTGCTGCTAGATCTAGTCATTTAAGGAAAATATGTCTTAAGCCTTTTCATCGTCTAACCTCTGTGAATCAAAACAGCTTCTTATATTGAATAACGACAACTTAATCAAAACAGACTTTTGTACATGAGGATTAAACTCTATTGCATGGCAGCAGACATTCACTAAGCTGGCTTGTAAATCCTGTGGCTTCAGAAATTAATTCATTTACAATGAAATAATGGCGGTCAACTGATATTTTCAAAGTCAATTTGCTTTTGACACATTTGCTTTGTTATCACAGTTCCATTGCTGCTTTTATATTGCACAAGTCATGACATCCGGTACTTTGGAGAGATTGTCTATATTTAAGTTGGACAGATACTATTTCCATATTACTATGTGTGTACATTGATTCTGTTTCCTAGTTGTGTAAGAGAGGCCATTATATTTTTCTTAGTTACCCAGTGAAATCAGCAGAGCTTTTTGAAGAAGTTGCATGCTGTCATTATACAAAGTTGTGGATCATTCTGCTGTTAGTCATACCTGTATTTTTCTTGGTCATGGCCTTGAGTTAAAAACTCCTCCAGCAAAAATGTTTCAAAGGCTATGTAATAATTCAAGAGACAGACATAGTTTTCACACTTATTTTCAGCATGGTCTCAATCTTTGCTGGTTTCCAATTTCACTTCATATGTATTCATATTCAGCTATTCTTTTGTCGGACAAGTACTGCAAATCATACAGCAAAGAAAACAAACCTTGAGAAAGCTGAAACCACTTACGCTGCCCTGGTTCTGTTTTCCATTCCTTCCTGTCCTTACCATGCTAGGAGAAATATGAGATTAGCTTCTATACACTCTGGCTTAATAAACAAATAAAGACAGCTGTTCCGTATAAATCATCAGAACAGACCAATAAGCAGTTTCAACAGTTGTTTGTATCCTGATATTTTTTCCTCTTTAATTTCCTTATAGCCGATAAGTTTTTAGAGACTTTGTTTGCATAATTCAGCAAGGTGAGGTACCACTGAATACATTTGTGTACTGCTTGTTTTGAAAACTTCAGAAGTGTTGGAAGCTAATGTGTCATTTAATTCTGTCAATTTTGCTTGTTTTAGCTTTATTCATGCTAAATATTTTACAGCTATCTACATAACAGCAATTTCACTATATGACTTCATGCTCTTTAAACTCATCTTTTAAAGATGAGGCATGCAAATCCTGGGTTAAATTCAAGAATGCAGCTGCACAGCAGGGATAATTAGTTTGCCGAACATGCAGATGTCAATAACTTTTCTTCCCTGTGTGTTTTCTCTTTCTCCCTGGTGTACTTTGCATTTGTAATAAAAATATTTCCAAACAGAGTTGACAAATAGTAAAGTGAGCTACTAAAATCCCCAAACAGACATAAATTTGCTGTGCAAACTGATGCAAATGTGTGCAATAGCTCAGTTTTCCCTTGGTGATTCCTACCATGGTTCATATGTTAAGTTTTGTACCATATCATGTGTTCATGCCAGGGATCTTATTTACACTACTGGTGCCTCTCGTTTAGATTATAAATGTAGAGGTTGACTTAAACTTTATCTTGTACAGCACTGAATTCATTGTTGATGCATTTAAGCCAGGGACAGATACGCCAGCTGGGGAAGCTAAAATGAAGCCCCAATATACAGTTCAGAAGTGCCTTTCCTCAGGTTTGGCTTTAACACAAAGAAGATTCAAAAACAAGAACGCAGCCCAGAACATTTGGGCTCAGATCCTCAATGGTATTTAGGCACTTAACTTCCTTTGATTTCACTGGGAGTCAGATGCCAAAATACCTGTGAAGATATGGGCTTTGGTAACAAATAGCAGAGGCCTTTCCAGCTGTCAGCATGCTGGGAGGGGAGAGGACACAGCCGTCACCCTAAGTAGCCTCCACTGCAGCAATTTCCTGTCTGCTTTTTACAGCAGCAGCATCCAGATCCCCCATGTGATAGAAAGAGAATCAGGACTCTCTCTTAAACCCATACATGCTGGGAGCTAAGAAGCACGTTATATCTTGACACAGTGAATATTGAATAAATAGTGTTGGAAACAGTATTTGTAGGACTTGTTAATTTTCCACTGACTTTAAATCTCTTTCTATTTATCAGTCCCTAACTGCCAACAGATACGGTACGTATAGCGTAGAGCACCTTCCATTATGCAAGTCTGCTGTTAGGTCATGGTCCCATAACCCTTACATCAGTGGGACAATTTTTATGAATAGGGGAAAGGTGGAGTAACTGTTGACAAGCAACTCTCTTGATGGTACTTTGTTAAATATAGGCTCAAGAATGGTGGAATTGAAGGAAAGGAAAGAAAGGCTTTATTTGTTTTTGTTTTTTTCTGTGTGGAAAGAACTGGAATGAGACAGATTTTGAGGATTTTTTAAGTTAGTAGCAGGAACTATATTCACAAAGCTCCAATGTAGGGGCACCAGTTGCACTGGGATGGGGCACCAGTATAGGAGCAGTTTAGGGGCACCAGTATTCACATAACCAAATACACCAGCATTAATTATACTGCATAGGGCCCCATAAATCCTAGGAATGGTCCTGCTTACAGTTTGCTTGCTGTGCACTGGGTGTTTTCCAAGGCCTCATTAAAAACAGTCTGTGGTCTAAGGAACTCGCAGCATAAGGCACATAAATGATTAAAACCACCTACATTTCAACAAAAGAGCAACCTAGATATGCAATGTTCATAGCTAAACAATATGCAATATTCATAACAAAATCTGAACATTTTTATTAAAAGCATTTTCATTTAAAAGACTTAAATGGAGGAAAATGTGGAATGAGTGCTGTACATGGGAGCTCAGGAACCTTAGACCAGTTGTCACCAAACTGTGGGCATGCCTCCCCGGGTGGCATGGTGGCACCTGGGCCACCCTCCATGGGGGATGGCGAGGGATTGCCACTCAGCCCCTCTCTGCTCCCAGCTCCACTCTGGTCCTTGCCCCGGCCCCCAGCTGTGGCTCTGCTCCTGGTCCCAGCCACATTTCTGGCCCCTGACCCTGGCTCAGAGCCCCTATGCATAGGCCAGCTCTGCTATCATTCTGTCTCCACCTCCAGGCCAGCTCCTCCTCTCGTCCCAGCTCTTTCCCCCATCCACAGGTTTGCCCCCAGCTCCGACTTCAGAGCAAGATACTCTGCTGATGTGCGGTAATTGATGTGGGGCATGGACAGATTCCGTTACTGGGGAGGGGAGGGCGTGACAAGAAAAGTTTGCACGCCACTGCCTTAAACTAAAGAAGAGCAGTGAGAAACTGATGCCAAGGTATCATTAGATCTTCATTCTTCATAAATAAAGTTGTTCTGAAAAAGCAGTTTTGTCTTTTCCCTCGTTTTTTGTTATTTTCCTTCTATTTCTCAGCTGCCCTTCCCCCAATGGTTCATCACTTTTTCATTATAGTTTAAGTCAGCTTCAGATTGCAAACATCTCAGAGTAGGAACCTTTATATTTCTGTTCATCTGCAAAGACTGATGAACAACCTATCATTATGTCACTACTAAATCACAGATATCTACGACCTGTCTGTCCCTGAAACAGAAAAATAAAATGATTCAAGGCCACCAGAGGCTACCTTTCATTACCATAATTACATCCTAAAAGAGGATTGCTTGTGTTACAAGATTAATTTGTCTCACAGACAGTCTTTTCTATTTGTAACTGGCTCCATTTTTTCCTCATAAGAGAAACAGACCATCAGTGGAAGATTGCGTTGAACCATTAAATACAAAAGTGTTCAGATATTTTTAGAAGGAATGTTACCTTATCTCAACCCAATGCTCTGGGGGTATATTTGATCTGTTTATTGCCATCTCTCAATTAGTATGTATTGATTGTATTTTATTATGTGACTTCCTCTGGTCTTGAGCCACTATTTTCCTATTCAAAATTGTTCTTGATTCTTATTTGTTAGGCAACTACAGTGGCCATTTATTTACATACTATTCCTTTTGACATTGAGGCTGTTTACAGCTGATCTGGCTCCCAGTATTGCTGCTCTTACTCATGCAGACCTCTCACTCATGTCAGTGGGAGGCCTGCCTAGGTAATAGCTACATAAGGATCACATTTTGGGCTCTCTATCTAGACTTAGCCATAGATAAATTTTGAACAGACTGCTACCTTCATAAGAAAACACCCTTAGAGTGAATTTTCTGAGGGGATCATGACACAGCTGAAAAATATTGAATAAAATAGTTAGCTGTACGTCAATGCCTCCTGAAGCATGGGGTGGTGTTTCCTCTGTATCTGTGAACTTCCACCCTCCTTTCCTTGCAGCTATTATTTTATTTTTCTCAATATCTACTTTATACTTCACTCACCCATCACAGCCTGGCTATAGTTTTCAAGGTGAGCCTCCAAAAATAAGTAATTATGGACCAACAGTCACATGCATCTCCAGATGGGACCCTTAATTTTCTTTACACTGGGTGTTTGCTCAAGTCTCTCACATTTAAGTCCGTACCTGATATCTCTAATATTAAAAACAGGATTGAAAGATATGTCATATGAAATGTGTAGGACCATATCTTTCCCTTAATTACCAAATACCTTTAGTATTGCATGTGTATATGTGAAGGAAGGCTGGTAATCTTCTGCTACTGTACAGTATCTGTCAGACAGGGGCAGCTCCAGGCATCAGCATGCCAAGTGAGTGCTTGAGGCAGCAAGCCACAGGGGGCGCTCTACCAGTCGCCGTGAGGGCGTCAGGCAGGCTGCCTTCGGTGGCTTCCCTGTGGAGGGTCCGCTGGTCCCGTGGCTTAGGTGGACCTCCCGTAGGCACACCAAAGCTGCGGGACCTGAGGACCCTCCACAGGCAAGCCGCCAAAGGCAGCTTGCCAGCCGTGCTTGCGGTGGCAAAATGCCTAGAGCTGCCCCTGCTGACAGATCTTTCTTGATTGTGGCTGCCATCCTGTCCAACAAATGCACAGTAACATCCACATTTATTCACTAGCAGGCAACGTATTAAAACCACAACTTCTCTCCAAAGTCAGCTCAGTAAACAGGGCTGTCTTCATAACCAGGGAAAATATACAGAGAGAAAGCAGAGACAAAGACTTCGAGCCCAATTCTGGCATCCTTGTCTTTCATTCTGAGTAGATTACAGATTTGGGTGAAGAGCACATCACCTCAAGAAGCAAATTTAGAAAAGTTTATAAAAAATGCCTCAAACAAAGAGCGAGAATTCTTCCATTGAACTGAAATCAAGTGAGTACTGTCATTAAATGTGCCATGAACATGACTTGCTTCATTGGCACTAACCACAAGGAAGGTTGTAGATAGAGAAGATAAAAAGGAAGTATTTCTTCACACAACACACAGTCAACCTGTGCTCTAAGGGACAAGGCCAAGATCAAGTCTATAACAGGGTTCTAAAAAGAACTAGATAAATTCATGGAGGATAGGTCCATCAATGACTATTAGCCAGGATGAGCAGGAATGGTGTCCCAGGCCTCTGTTTGCTAGAAGCTGGGAATGAGCGACAGGGGATGGATCACTTGATGATTACCTGTTCTGTTCATTCCCTCTGGGGCACCAGGCACTGGCCACTGTCGGAAGACAGGATACTGGGCTAGATGGACCTTTGGTCTGACCCAGTAGGGTCATTCATGTGTTCTTATGAGTTTGGATTCACCAAGTGCAAGTTGTTTTGTGATGATGCGTGTGTCTGGGGTCTCCTGAACACTTGGTGTCCTCCCACTATTACTCTCTCTGTTAGCATTGTTCATGTCTGAACACTTTCTCTGGGGTTCATTCTGCTGTCCAGTTTTCTCTCAGTGATTTATTATGGGGTTTCCAAAGCACTCATTGTTGGTGTAACTCTGGCAGTAAAACTCCCATTGATTTTACTAGGAGATAAACTTTTGAAAAAATTCACCCTCGGTCTCTCTTATGGATTTCTGTCTTCGTTAATTAACCATGGTTAAAAATACTTCCTCCTTCTCCCAATCTCTAATACTGCATCTGGATGAAAAGAAGAAACCATACAGTGGGTTATCTAAGTGGTCATCTTCTCACGTATATCTGCTATTCGTGACTTTCATTTTGTTTAATCACCATCATGGCAACTTCATAACTCTTAGTATTGTCACTAAATGCACCATGAACATGACTGCTCTTTTGTTTGCTTCATTGTCACTAACCACGAGGAAGATACTGTAGGTACTGAAGATAAAAAAGCCTGACATGCCCTGTTTCCAGGATGAGATGAGTGCACGACGTGGAAGGGAACTACTGCAGCTTCTGTTTGATATGTCCAGATCACTTTTCTTTTTTTAAGTGGAAACTTTGGTGATCCTGTGGTGCTTTTCATTTTATCTTTTTTTCATTTTTTCCCTGCTCGTCCTTGCACCTTTTTCAAAATCTGTTTTCTTCCTTTTCATAACTTGAATGTTGAATCACTGCCCTTCTAACCAACCCAGTCCAAAAATAAGTAATAGATTGTCCATTATTTGTTTATTTGTTTTACTGCAATGTCATTTTATTATGCAGGATTGTGTGTTTGAGGGGGATGGGAAGAGAACTGTAAGTCACTTTTTCATACGTCATTGTGGAAGGGTTCCCCTCCAAAAGTTGTCATCTTCAGGCACTAGCCTGCTAGTTTTTGGGACACAGAATCCACAACCTCTGCTCCCAGTTTAAAATACCTGGTTGGATCCTGAAGTCTGTACTTTTCAAGAAATCTAGAAATCAGTAGAAGGAATACAGAAATACTTACAGCAGTGCAATGGTAGTTGTACCTAGTAGGAACTCCAGGATTTGGTGATATAGCATGGAACACGTGGACAGTCAATGTTGAAGACAAAAGGGCCTAGTCTTCTGGCTGTGTGTGTGTATATGTGTGTGTGTGTGTGTATCTATCTATCTATCTCCAGGAATAGTAAAGAATCTAAGACCACAAGACTGCAGTCTTGCCACCTCAGACAAGAGCCCTGATGGTGGATGTGGTTGTAGCATTCCCATTTCTTCATAATACTTTCCTCTTCCTTACAACATCCCTTTTAATCTTTCCTGGTTTAAGCTTGCTTTCTTTCCAGTTTTCATCAGACAATTGAGCAGTGGCCTTTTCTTTGTTGGAAGACAAAGGGATTTAGAGCTGGAATCATTGTCCTGCTAATGACACCAGAGCCTAACAGTCTTACATGAATAGGGTGTATGCTTGAACTGAAGCCCATAGGGCTCTGTAGGTGAGCATCTTCACATGAGGACTTTCCCTAGTACTTTCAGGGACTCATTTGAAGTTACAGGGACAAACTGTAAAGAAGAGAGGTGTGGTGCATTTTCTTTAGTGCCAGTGAGGCTGTCGGAAACTCAGTTGATTTTTCTCTGAAGAGAAGGAAGACAGAATGTGCCCAGACCATGGGTGAGGATATCACACATGACTCTCTCTGGCTTTAGAATGCATGCTCCTTGCATCATGGACCTATTATTTGTTTTGACACAGTACATGTAGTGCAGTGTCATGTACACTACTAATGCTACCCAAATATTAGATATCATCGGTCTAAGAAATACTGCAATGAATATCCTGTTTATGTTGGAATCAGATTTTGATTATTTAAAGTTTAGCCTTAGTTACAAGCAATTAGTGCTCTGTAAATGTACCTATGTCACTGACCTGTGGGAATTTATTGCACAAATACTCTGAAAGTGCTACTGTGTTCCCTGAGGGATAATCAGAATTATTTTCTTGATCTTATACTGCCCTCCCCATCTCAATACATAAATGTTGGGCCACTGTGGAGTATTATTGATTTAAGAATAGTCAGTAATTCTCAGGAGGCTGCCATTATTCTTCTTTGTTTACATGAAATTCAGACCTAATGAGCTTCTTCACAAAAAAATCCTGTTTAAAAATAAATAAATGTGAGCCTGGGCCTGAACCCTTCATATACAATATCATCTAAAATGAATGGTACTTGTTTGGTGAAAGAGGTCTATAGGATTGGCCCCTCTGTCTATTCCTTTCCATATATCACACTAAGCATCAACCTGTTATACAACAGAAATTTTGGCTTCTTAACATTTCTCTCTCGCACAAACTTTACGTGTACATAGGTATGTAATCAAAACAAAAATTTGTTAAGTTCTGGAATATATATAAGCTCTCGTGCTTCACAGCATAGCCAACTTCTCCACACGCAGTGCAGAAAACCAGTTTAAAAAATCAAGTTAATAAAATCAATCCAAACCCTTTTCTAGACACACTTGTCAGCTGAAAACATGTTCTGTTGATTTACCTTGCAGCTGTAAATTTACTGATGCAATGTAAACCAAAATAAAGTGGGTTAAAGCCTTTTTTTTCCTTGCTTTTCTAAAGTATCTGATATTGGCCATGGTCAGAGACAGGATGCTGGGTTAGATGGACTGCTGATCTGACTTGCTAAGATGGTTACTGTGGGTGGGATCCATGAAAGGTCTGAGGCACTGCAATGCTGAGCATCACTGCACCTAACTTTTAGGCACCTAGAAACTCACAGGAACAATGGTAAGATCCACAAGGCCCAAGATAAGTGCCTAGGCTCCCTATACAGTGAATAGGGAGAGATAATTGCCTTAGAACATGATCCACAAAACCCAGCATATTAGGCGTGGAGCTGCCTAAGCTAATTAGAACAAGATGCTGATGAGAGGAATTTGTAATAAGCCCAACCCTGCTCACAGAGGTAACCTGGACTTGGGTACCTATTTCACCTGGTAATTCACAAATGGAACTCACCACCTGGAGTCAGGGAACTAAAGCTCCTTAGTGGCCTCTAGTGGGAATTGATTTAGGCACCTGCTTCACTCCACACAAAATGGCCGAAGGAGGAGGTGGTGTTGCCCATCTTATGACGCTTAGCATCGTGCACTCAGCTAAGATGTAAAGACCCAGGTTCAATTCCTACATCTCTGCCAGAGGGGGGGAGAGGATTTGAATGGGGAGGGTCTCCCACCTCTCAGGAGGTTGTTCTAACCACTGAGGTCTCATATATTCCTATGTGAGGCTTCCTCAGTCCTTCCAGTTGAAGCCATTCCACTGTGGGTAAATAATGAGTGAATGGAGCAGGGGGTCAGGACCCTGGGTCTTCCACCTTCCAAGTGAGTGCCCTAACTGCTAGACTACAGAGTCACTTTCAATCACTAGCTCTGGCCCAGTGATTGTTCCACTGTGGATAAATATGAGAACGACTCTTTAGTCCAGTGGTTAGGGTAACTATGTGGGAGATCCAGGGTATGCCTACACCGCAATAAAACACTTACGGCTGGCCCATGTCATCTGACTCGGGCTTGGGTTGTGGAGCTATAAAATGAAGTGTCATGTTCCCACTTGGGCTGGAGCCTGGGTTCTGCAACCCACCCCATTGCTGGGTTTTAGAACCTGTCAGTTGCCCCAGGCTCTGAGACTCACTGCCATCTGGGTCTTTTTTTGTAGGATAGGTGTAGCCTAAATTGCTTCATGGATCTCACAATGGGTTTGGCAGGGCTAGAAATGCCTTTCTTCAAGAATTTTGGTGTTCTGAGTCGCCTTCCCAGAAAGTGTTCAACTGCTTTTAAATTTTGAAAAATTATTAAGTCAGACTTTTTGGGGGGTATGTTTAAAAATAGTTTGCTGTTAGTTTTCAGTGAAAGTTGATCTTTACCTTACCAAGTTTGGATATTCCTGATTCACTATACAGGGCCAAAAGTTTGAGTGGTGCCAAGCTGACCTGTAAAACTATGGGTATACTTTAATCTGCCTTAATTTTTGTGCAAGCTATTATGACCACATTTTTGCACATGCAAAAGCATTCAAACTTTTGCTTGCAAACTGAGTGTGTGTGAAAATAAAATGAACAGAGTGCAGCAATCCAATATGCATATGAAAATCAAGCTTGAAGCTAAATAGCTGTGGTTTTTTTTTCATGAAAAACATTTTGTCATGTAAATCAGCATGTGCAGATACCCTGGAGTGAAAAATGAGCCTGAGTATTTTGAAACTGAGGGGTAAATTATTCACTGGTGTAAATTAGCTCAGGTTTATTATCTTCAGTGATGCTGTGCCAGTCTACAGCAGCAGAGTATTTGTCCCTGATTCAGAAATACACCCAACACTCTTCTACAGCACTGGAGTGCAAAATAAAAAGCTTTGGAAGTATTGAAATGCTTTCTGCTCTAATAGTGTAAATTGTAATAACAAAGACAAACACTTAATATGGGGGGCAAGCTGATCACTAATGCTAGAATTATATTAGTCTTTGTGTTGCATTTATTTTTAATTGTCAACATGCTGAATGTTTCCTTGGTCCTTAGAAAACTGAAATTAATCTGGCAATAAAACATACAATGATTTAAATTTTCCTTCCGAGGATCTCAAAGCACATTACAAATATTAGTGAATTAATTCTCATAACATCTTGAGGAGGTAGGAAAGCGTCGTTTTGATTATTTTGATGGGAAACTGAGGCATGGAAGTTGTTTGATTTACCCAAGGTCAGTGAATGAATGAAAGAAATGTCATTATAACCCAGAGCTCATAGACTCATAGACTCTAGGACTGGAAGGGACCTCGAGAGGTCATCGAGTCCAGTCCCCTGCCCTCATGGCAGGACCAAATACTGTCTAGACCATCCCTGATAGACATTTATCTAACCTACTCTTAAATATCTCCAGAGATGGAGATTCCACAACTTCCCTAGGCAATCTATTCCAGGGTTTAACTACCCTGACAGTTAGGAACTTTTTCCTAATGTCCAACCTAAATCTCCCTTGCTGCAGTTTAAGCCCATTGCTTCATGTTCTATCATTGGAGGCTAAGGTGAACAAGTTTTCTCCCTCCTCCTGATGACACTCTTTTAGATACCTGAAAACTGCTATCATGTCCCCTCTCAGTCTTCTCTTTTCCAAACTAAACAAACCCAATTCCTTCAGCCTTCCTTCATAGGTCATGTTCTCAAGACCTTTAATCATTCTTGTTGCTCTTCTCTGGACCCTCTCCAATTTCTCCACATCTTTCTTGAAATGCGGTGCCCAGAACTGGACACAATACTCCAGCTGAGGCCTAACCAGCGCAGAGTAAAGCGGAAGAATGACTTCTCGTGTCTTGTTTACAACACACCTGTTAACTCTTGATTCCTAGTCCTGCGATTCAGCCACAAGGCTGTACATATCCTCCTGTTATGAATATTTCATTAGTATTAGGAAATAGTAGTTTTAAACATCTGTTTACTGAATTCAAAATCTTTTGGCATTCTCCAGCCATTTATAAATAAATATGCACAACAGAACATTTCTCACTACTTACTGTAGCACGTACAGTCAGATTTGAATAGCTCTCTGCAAAGAAGAATTATTTCATTAGTTTTCTAGTTGACTCAGAATAAGTTTTGTAATACTTTCCTCTTCAGTGAAACTTCCCACACAGCAAGCTCGGACAATTTTCCCTGTACTCTTGAATAATTAACCGCCTTTGCATGATATGCAAAATAAGCTGAGACAACTGTGTTCAGTTGCACTCTAGTAAGCCAGAAGCTTTCATCTGGTCACAGTTAAAGGAGTGTCAACTAAGACAGTACGCATTCCACAAAATGGTAAGTTGTAATCTTTAGTGAGTTAGACTTTCATATTAAACTGTTACAGTGTAATACTCTTTAAAGCTTATGATAAAATGTTAAAAATTTAAATTTAAAGATGTGGCTAACGATATAAAAACAACTAAACAACAACTTAATTCTGCCTTTGTGTTACCTGTACCCTGAATATTGTTCTGAAGGTGATCAATTAGTCTGTTAACAGGATGTATACCGAACAATGGGGCTTTCAATATTTTAACATTTTTTTTCATTCAAAATGTGAATGTTTATATAGTGTGCAGTGATCTAGTTGCTTAAATGTTTTTATTTTTAAACAATAGGTTTGCATTTGTTCCTAATTGTTTGAATTGCAAGGGCTAGCTAAAAGCAGTATCTGGGGTTGCTTTGATCAAAGTCAAAAACTTGTGGCAATTCTATCAATATTTTTGCAAGAATCTATTTGTACACGATATCTGGGTATACATTTTTGTTTCATATGACTATTTTATCTCAAAGCTTTAAAAGAAGTGTTTCTTGCCACAATAGAGTACCTTGCTATCAGCTACCCATATAATTCAGTGATGGATTTTATATATTTTAGACAAAATAAACAATAAATATATAAAACAGTTAAAATAGGAATGTCAGAGAAAGAGCATGTAACTTTCTTAAGGAACTCATGTATAGCAGATTTTGAGACAGTGTAATTTCCCTTTTTAGGAAGTGTTAATTGAGCTTAAATTGTTATCTAATTTCTATTTTCCTTATGTTTCATTTTCCCACCATATGTTGTCAGTGATGTGCTGCCAATATTTTAATAATGGACTCCTACAAAAATAGCCTGTAATAAGCCCCACAAACCAGGTGTGTGTGTTTGTCGACATGCAGGGAGGGAAGGGTGAAGAACTAGAGAATCTATTAATGTAATTCCCCATATAAATAGAAACAAAGAAATTTTCATAACTGTAACCTATGAAGAAAGCAAAACTGCTTGGCAAACAAACTGTCACTAAGTACACTCTAGTAGAAATGTTTATACTTGTTCCTGAAAAATATATTGAGTACATTGAAGATACAGCACAATAATCAACCTGTGTCATTTGGGGAAAATAAAAGCATCCTTCCCCCAGATTTGTTGATACCGGGTGCAATCTACTGCATTTAAAGGCAAAGCAGTGTTTTTGAGCCCAAGGGATAATTTGCATATTGTTGGGGAGAGGTGGGTGAACTGCTTCAGAGACAAAGTATCCCAGTCCTCTCTGGAATTTTAACAAGGGCTCTTTAGCCCATCATGATATACTTTATTCTGAAATCAAAAAGGAGAATAATAAAGCAGTTGATTTAAATAACCAAAGAGAAGGTGCAATAAACTGTGGATGTCATTCTCAATAATCCTGGTTAATTTGCCTTATTAGAGTTATTTATATTATCAGGGAATTAAAATAGTAAATGTAATTATTTATAGATAGGCCTACACTAAAAAGGGGTGCTGAACAATGTATTTGTACAGCTTTGCAAAGTGAGTGAATAAGCAAAATTGTGTGCTTATATTCCCTTAATAAAGTATTTCCCTTAGCATGCAGCAATCAAATAGTTACATGTTAGCTAAAATACAGAAAACATACTACGCTGAAAGTTCTCCAGGACAGGGACTGTCTCTCAGCTTCACTGCACTCGACAAAATGGGACCCTGGGCACTCTGTCATACAAATAATTAATTATAATTATAATAATACACCATACAGAGAGCTGAATATTCTCTGGGGTTTACTTGTAAAATGTTTGCTACAAAAATTGTGAATTGATGAAAGTTTACAGATTGCACCACTGAAATTTCACTAATTTTATTCTGAATTTGAAATTAGCTAATGTCTTTTCCTTGACTTCAGTGGGATTTGGAGCTGGCTCTGAGTCTGCCAACATTTGTGAACTTTGGATTTAATTTGTTGAGCATTGGCTTGTTTTGGGAAAAATAGACAAATAATATTATGGTCTATGAAACTGCAAGTACTGAGATCTCCATTTCTTCAATATTGCATCAGAGACACAGATGTAAACTGCAGTGCATGCTGTAGCTACATTATCTCCTCTATAAGACTGTTTCCATGTAATTGTGATAAACAAGATTATTATTAGTTTATTACTGGGAATACATAAATGGCAAATATTCCTATTGGTTAACAAACAAGTTTGTTTCCTTTTTTTTTTAACCACCATGACTAATAGAAACTTCTTCAGAGCATAGTCATACCAATGGCTCAATCCTGTACTACTACTTCATTCCTTACTTGGGCAAAGGTCCCATTGGAAATGATGGGATTTCTGCCTTAGTAAGCAGTGAGTAAGATGTGGGAGTAAAGCTCCACAGGCACAAAAGCAGAGGATTTCCAAAAAATGCTGTTATGAGACAGATTTTGCTTGTTTGTATTTTTTCTCTTCCCCCTCCGATCACACTCCCTCCAGCCCAGTGCTGGGTAAGTATAACACAATGCTTTCAGTTTACACTCGTAGCATAATGGACGCTAAGGATCAAAATCACCTTTGTGCTCTGTCTTATGGAAGACTCTCAGGAAAATAAATGTTGTCATACAAAATCCCAAAGTCCTCATTCAATTTCTTACTGAGGCAGAATTCTTACTGGATTTCAGCTGAATGTTTTTATCATTGTGTTTTTACATCTCTTTGATACCAAGACCTTGATACAGAAAGTTTAAGTCTTTATAAGACACATTTTTTGCAGAGCTGGAAATATCTGAGTTGTGATACGAAAAAATAGAATAGCACTGTAATTGTCATTGTATTCTTACTATTGATTTTACTTTTTTAACTTCCCAGGATGTGAATAAGACAGTCGACTGCCTGGAGATGGATAACACCCTGCAAAAGTATTATCTTTCTACCATGTATACCATTGAGTTCATTTTTGGCATAATTGGAAACAGCATTGTTGTCTTTGGATACGTATTCTGCCTGAAAGTTTGGAAAAGTGGCAATATTTACTTGTTTAACTTATCGCTATCAGACTTTGTGTTTCTGTGCACACTTCCAATGTTGGTGACAAGCTACTCCAAAGGAAAGTGGACATACGGGAACATGTTGTGCCAAAGCAACAGGTTCATGCTGCATGTGAACCTATACACAAGCATCCTTTTCCTTACCTTTATCAGCATTGATCGTTATATGCTCATGCAATATCCTTTCAGAGACCATTTTCTACAGAAGAGGAAGATAGCTGTTGTTTCCTCTGTTGCCATATGGATCCTTGTTATACTTGAACTGGTGCCAATAATCACCTTTACAGGATCTAGAAATACTGCTAGTGATAACCAATGTACAGATTATGCAAGTTCTGGAGATCCAGCAAAGAACCTGATCTATAGCATATGCCTGACTCTTCTGGGGTTTGTAATCCCTCTTTGTGTTATGTGCTTCTTTTATGTGAAGATGGTTATCTTTCTTAAGAAACGTAGTGAGCAGCTCACAGCTGCGCAGAACCTTGAGAAACCTCTTTCTTTAGTCATCATAGCACTGGTTATCTTTTCACTATTCTTTACTCCATATCACATAATGCGCAATGTGAGAATTGCCTCCCGAATGGAATCCTGGAAGCTATCTCTGTGCACACAGAACATCATCAACACCATTTATATTATCACAAGGCCTATTGCATTTTTAAATAGCGTAATTAACCCCGTCTTTTATTTCCTAATGGGTGATCACTTCAGGGAGATGCTGATGACTAAAGTAAGACAACTCTTAAAAAGGTTTACACCCACAGTAAATGAGGTGTCGACAAAGCACTCTGACACGGGAACACATTGAGGAATAAAGGACCCTGGTTTATGGGACAGCATTTACTGCTGTATAGCAAGGCTTATGTAGCTAGCTTCATTTAGGCTTGGTTAGTACATACACAATGAAGCCATTACTAAGCAACTGCATAATAGACCTGATTTTACTCTCTTTATTCAGGCAAAACTCTCACTGGCTTCAATAGCTGGTTATAAGAGTCACAGGACTGGACTAAGTATTGCTATATGATAGAAGAATATAATATTGATGCACTTGTCTGTTTTAACTAGGATTACCAGATAGCAACAGTGAAAAAATGGGACAGGGGGTGGGAGGTAATAGGTGCCTATATAAGAAAAAGTCCCCAAAAATGGGACTATCCCTTTAAATTGGGACATCTGGTCACCTTAGTTTTAACTTAATGGAAATCTAATGTCCTGATAGTGTCTGTCAGAGGGCAGAGATTATATGTAGTGGTGGTGTAGCTGTATCAGTCCCAGGATATTAAAGACAAGGTGAGTGAGGACAGAGACTATCTTTTCAGCTGGCCTGGCAGACACCTTCCACATACTGACAGAGGGCTGACCTTAAGCACCAGTGACGTGTAGCAGCACTAGACCCCACACTCAACATTCATCCCATGGCCTTTCTTTGTTCTTGTTTCACACTGTTTCTGTGTGACTGGAGACCATTCATCTTTTACAGAAAGAGTATGTCTACACTACGGGATTATTCCGATTTTACATAAACCGGTTTTTTAAAACAGATTGTATAAAGTCGAATGCATGCGGCCACACTAAGCACATTAATTCGGCAGTGTGCGTCCATGTGCCGAGGTTAGCATCGATTTCCGGAGAGTTGCACTGTGGGTAACTATCCCATAGTTCCTGCAGTCTCCCCCGCCCCTTGGAATTCTGGGTTGAGATCCCAGTGCCTGATGGGGCAAAAAACATTGTTGCTGTACATTCTGGGTACAGCCTCACCCCTCCCTCCCTGAAAGCAGCATACAACCATTTCGCGCCTTTTTTCCTGGGTGAACTGTGCAAACGCCATTCCACGGCAAGCATAGACCCTGCTGAGTTCAAGACAGCAATCGTGGAAGTTGTAAACACTTCATGCATTATTGTGCAGTCTATGCTGAACCAGGACCTGCAAAACCAGGCAAGGAGGAGGCGGTTATGGCAGCGTGGCAACGAGAGCGATGAGGACATGGACACAGAATTCTTTCAAACCTCGAGCCCCTGCGCTTTGGAGATGTGATGGTAATGGGGCAGGTTATAGCCATTGAACGCCGATTTTGGGCCCGGGAAACAAGCACAGACTGGTGGGACCACATAGTGTTGCAGGTTTGGGATGATTCCCAGTGGCTGAGAAACTTTCGCATGCGTAAGGGCACTTTCATGGAACTTTGTCACTTGCTTTGCCCTGCCCTGAAGTGCCAGAATACCAAGATGAGAGCTGCTCTCACAGATGAGAAGCGAGTGGCAATAGCCCTCTGGAAGCTTGCAATGCCAGACAGATACTGGTCAGTCGGGAATCAATTTGGAGTGGGAAAATCTACTGTGGGGGCTGCTGTGATGCAAGTAGTCAAAGCAATCATTAAGCTGCTGCTACGAAAGGTAGTGACTCTGGGAAATGTGCAGGTCATAGTAGATGGCTTTGCTACAATGGGATTCCCTAACTGTGGTAGGGCGATAGATGGAACACATATCCCTATCTTGGCATCGGAGCACCAGGGAACCCAGTACATAAACCGCAAACACCCAGTACATAAACTGCAAGGGGTACTTTTCAATGGTGCTGCAAGAACTGGTGGATCACAAGGGATGTTTCACCAACATCCACGTGGGATGGCCAGGAAGGGTTCATGACGCTCGCATCTTCAGGAACACTACTCTGTTTAAATAGCTCCAGCAAGGGAATTACTTCCCAGACCAGAAAATAACAGTTGGGGATGTTGAAATGCCTGTAGTTATCCTGGGGGACCCAGTCTACCCCTTGATGCCATGGCTCATGAAGCCATACACAGGCAGCCTGGACAGTAGTCAGGAACTGTTCAACTACAGGCTGAGCAAGTGCAGAATGGTGGTAGAATGTGCATTTGGCCATTTAAAGGCATGCTGGCGCACATTACTGACTCGCTCAGACCTCAGCCAAACCAATGTCCCCATTGTTATTGCTGCTTGCTGTGTGCTCCACAATCTCTGTGAGAGTAAGGGGGAGACATTTATGGCGGGGTGGGAGGCTGAGGTAAATCATCTGGCCGCTGATTACGTGCAGCCAGACACCAGGGTGATTAGAAGAGCACACCAGGAAGCGGTGTGCATCAGAGAAGCTTTGAAAACCAGTTTCATCACTGGCCAGGGTATGGTCTGACTGTTGTGTTTGTTTCCCATTGATGACCCCCCCCCCGATTGACTCATTCCCTGTAAGCAACCCACTCTCCAGCTTTGATTACAGCTTGCTCAAGGAAATAAAGTCACTATCATTTAAAAATCATGTATTCTTTATTAATTCATTATAAAAAGAGGGAGAGAACTGACAAGGTAGCCAGGGTGTGGTTTGGGAGGAGGATAGGAGGGAAGGAAAAGGCCACTAAAATAATTTCAAAGTAATGACAGCCTTTTGGTTAGGCTGTCCATGAGGTTGGAGTGGGCAGGTGCACAGAGCCTTCCCCCACGCTTTCTTACACATCTGGGTGAGGAGGATATAGAACATGGTAAGGGGTGAGGGTGGTTACACAGGGGCTGCAGCGGCACCCTGTGATCCTGCTACTGTTCCTGAAGCACCACCAGATGCCGGAGCATGTCAGTTTGATCACGCAGCAGCCCCAATATTGCATCCCGCCACCGCTGATCTTCCTGCCTAAACCTCTGATCTTCCTGCTGCCACCTCTCATCTCGAGCGTGCCTCCTGTCCTCACATTCACTGGCATCTTTCTTGTAATTTGATACCACATCCTTCCACTCATTCAGATGAGCTCTTTCATTGCGGGTCACTTCCATGATTTCCGAGAACATTTCATCTCGCGTCTTTTTTTTCTGCTGCCTTATCTGAGATAGACTTCGGGATGGAGTAGAGAGGCTTGAGAAATTTGCAGCTGCATGAGGGAGGGAAAAAAGGGAGAGAAGTATTTAAAAAGATACATTTTACAGAACAATGCTTATACTCTTTCACGGTGAACAACGCTATTCATCTTACATAGCACATGTGATTTCACTACAAGGTCGCATTTTGCATCTTAATATTGAGAGCCTGCAGCTCTGGTGTTAGAGATCTCATAGACGCAGGTCTGGGCAGCAGAATTCAGCTTGCGTGCAGCCATGGTAAGCCATTGTCTTTCGGCTTCTGCAGCCTTCATATACACAGTGCCCTCCTTTCCCAAATACCAAGCAAATCCCTTTCAGTGCTGCTTCTTTCCTGTTAACATGCAGCAGCAGAAACCGACCCCCTCATCCAATTCTCTGGGATGATCGCTTTACCCCTCCCTCTACCACGTGGCTGGTATCATGGAAGATCACTGCTAGCAAAACGTATAAAAGCTCAGCGCTAATCACCTCCCCACACACACTTGGCTACCTGCAAGGAAGGATTTCTTTTAAGCAACAGGCAAACAAGCCAGTAGGAATGGCCATCTCTGTCCCCTTAATTAAATTCCTGAATTTCAACCAGGTTACCATGAACGATATCACTCTCCTGAGGATAACACAACGAGATAAAGAACGGATGTTGCTTGAATGCCAGCAATCACCGGGATCATACACAGCTAGGCTTTGTCATGCAATAATACCAGATTACTTGCTACATGCATGGCGTGGTCAAGTGTCCTACCATGGTGGACGGAATAAGGCTGCCTTGCCCAGAAACCTTGTGCAAAGGCTTTTCGAGTACCTCCAGGAGAGCTTCATGGAGATGTCCCTGGAGGATTTTCACTCCAACCCCAGACATGTTAACAAACCTTTCCAATAACTGTACTGGCCCCGAATGCATCCCAAGTCCTCAGGGCAAATCAATCATTAAAAAACTCTTGCTTTTAAACCATGTTTTATATTTACAAAGGTACACTCATCAAAGGTCCCTTCCATGGCTTCATTGTGTGGGATAGTGGCTTGGGAGGGCTGGGAGGGTAATTCCATCGGGGTGAGAAAAAGCTCCTGGCTGTTGGGGAGAACGGAGTGCTGTGTGCTCTCTGCAAGCTCGTGCTCCTCTTCCTTCTCCTCATCTTCCCCATCTGCAGAATCCTCAGCCATGGCTGAGATAACCACCCTCACCTCGGAATCCACGGACAGGGGTGAGGTACTGGTGGTGGACCCCCCTAGACTTACATGCAGCTCAGCGTAGAAGTGGCATGTTTTCGGCCCTGCCCCAGACCTTCCATTTGCTTCTTTGGTTTTCTGGTAGGCTTGTCTGAGCTCCTTAACTTTCACACAGCACTGTACTGTGTTCCTGGTATGGCCTTTCTGCATCATGGCCTTGGAAATTTTTTCAAATGTTTTTTCATTTCATCTTTTGGAACGGAGTTCTGTTAGCACAGAATCCTCTTCCCATATAGCGATCAGATCCAGTACCTCCCGTGTGGTCCATGCTGGAGCTCTTTTTCGATTCTCAGGAGACTGCATTGTTACCTGTGCTGATGAGCTCTCCGTGGTCATCTGTGCTGGTGAGCTCTCCACGCTGGCCAAACAGGAAATGAAATTTAAAAGTTAGCGGAGCTTTTCCTGTCTACCTGGCCAGTGCATCCGAGTTCAGATGGTTTTTCAGAGCAGTCACAGTGGTACACTGTGGGATACCGCCCGGAGGCCAATACCGTCGATTTGTGGCCATACTAACCCTAATCCGACATGGTAATACCAATTTCAGCGCTACTCCTCTCGTTGGGGAGGAGTACAGAAACTGGTTTAAAGATCGATATAAAGGGCCTCGTTGTGTGGACAGGTGCAGGGTTAAGTCAGTTTAACGCTACTAAATTTGGTTTAAAAGCGTAGTGTAGACCAGGCCTAAGTGGCTGGGCCACTTTCAATTCTTGATTGAACTGGTGGTGAGGAGGAGAGAGTTGGTGCATCCCGGGATGGGCTCAATAGTTTTATAATAAATTATCTTTTGTGTGTGTTTGTATTTGTTGAATAACTGAAAAATGGAGAACCTTGCTTTTGGAGCCCAGGTATTATCTGATACCTGACTTGGGCTACAGAAGTCCAAATTTCAAGCCAGACTTCACTTCAATGCATTCCACAGGATAATGAAGTACTGTACATAAAAAGGTGGTTCATGCTGGGAACTAAATGGCCTGATTTAGGACATGGCATCTAGCTGTTGATAGTTGTGGACCCATAAAGCATTGGGGCTGTAATAGTTGTTATGCAAGACGAGTTAAATCCTTATTGTATTATTCCTCGAGTGACACTCCAATAAGTAAGCATGTCAAGATATGGCCCAAAATTTATTTTATTTTGTCATCTGATATAGTTCGTGAATTTTTTAAATATGTTTCATAACTGCCTGATAATAAAACATTCAGTACATAAAGTTCAAAAACCTGTTCAGTGTTTTGCTTTTAATATGCACGTTCCCACAGCCAGGGGCGGCTCTAGGCATTTTGCCACCCCAAGCACAGAAGGCAGTCTGCCTTTGGCGGCTTGTCTGCGGTGGGTCCACTGGTCCCGCGGCTATGGCGGACCTCCTGCAGGCATGCCTGCCACCTCAAGCACACGGGGCCTGGAGCCGCCCCTGCCCACAGCTTCATGACATCTGCATTTCTCAGAACACAGTACAATCCTGTAAACTGAATAACTCAGCATGAAAATTGAAATGTATTGAATATGAAGTACATTTGAACAATATTAGCTGAGATCTCTGCCTTTGTCACCTATTCGACACATTTGAATATTTCAGATCAGATTTTCAATGGGTCTAAATGCTAATTTACACCAGCACAGGATCTCACCTGCAATGCCCTGTTAAGTATGAGAACAGCAAATTGTCCAACCATCAACCCTGTACATTGAACTGAGCTATTTGGTTTGAAGTTCAGCGGGATCATGAAACTGTTTTCACCCATTCTCCACCAGCACCTGCCATAGAGTATAATTTTTGGGGGAAAGAGTGGTAGTAGACATCTCTGGACAAAAACTCCATGCTTTATTCATTCATATTCATTTAAATAGTGTTCTTGAACAACTAGTTTCTTTTGCAGAAAAGTTACAAAGTAAACTTCATCTAACAATTTCAACTCATTTAGAAGCATGATTTAAGCCTTGCAACAAGCCTGTGAGGTAGATAATCATTCCTGTTTATAGATAACCCTTTTTACTAGATGCCACAAAAACACACTTTGAGAATCTGCAGTAGACAGGCAAAGAGAAGAGGAAAGGCTGGTAAGAAGGAAATTCTTTCACAATTGTTATCTGCAAAACACACTGTGGAAAAATAACTTGAATTTTGCACAGACCTCGTTCATAACAAACTCTAGCTGAAGTTGATACTCCCTTGCAAGTGAGATAGTAATTTCCATTCTGCAATCTGCTAATGTAGTAGCTTTTTCAATATCATCAAAAGAAAATTGACTTCTACAGCAGAATGAGATCAATAACAAGGAGCATAGATATTAAAGACGAAATTTAGTCCAGCTCCAGCCAGGGCAGGAGATTTTCCCCCTTCAGTAAGTTTTCTAGGGTGTATCACCGATCCTTCCTTCCCATTCTAGGTATGAATGATTTTATAGGTGGCAGGTGTGTTTGCCATATTTGAAAGAGTTCATTAAAACAAAAGCAAAATGCATGTTTTTAGCATAGCCCCTGTAAACTGAATATTAAGTGTTCACTGCAATATCCTACAATATTTACACTCTAAGCCAAACAGGTTTTTATTGGAAATGAATAATGTGCATCAAACCTCCATTTCTACACTAGTTTGTTTTGTGCATAAAACTTCAGTGTTGACACCCATTGGGTTTGTAACAAATCTGCATAAATCTCATACCACTTTGTCAGTGAGGAAAAAGATTCATCATATGAACTATGGCAGCACTGCCTGCTAGCATTGATACAGATAAGCCTGCTTTCGTTATCAATGCTTCCTGTTTTTTTAAACACCACAGTACTTAAAACTAAGCAGCCATTATTCACTTGAGTCTGGATCTTGACATAAAACATGTTCAGACCAAAGGACAAGGGTTTATATGTAAAATATCCAATATAATGGTTAAATGTTACATTTTAAAATAGGTATTTATCCATTTAAAAAGGGGCTTTCATAGAAGGAAAACACTCAAATGTTAGGTTCAGGCTTAGATGTAACTTGTTTTAACAGGGCCACCCAGAGGATTCAAAGGGCCTGGGGTCTTCGGCGTCGAGGGTCGCCTGCTTCAGCGGTAATTTAGCGGAGGGTGTCCTTCTGCTCCGGGACCCGCTGCCGAAGTGCCCCGAAGACCCACAGCGGGGACCCCCCTCGCCGCCGAATTACCGCCGAAGACCCAGCACTTCAGTGGCAGGTCCCGCTTCAGCAGTAATTCGGCAGCAGGGGGTCCTTCTGCCCCGGGCCGGAAGGACCACCCCCGGCTGCCAAAGACCCAGAACGGAAGAAGCTCTTGGGACCCGGGACCCGTGAGAGTTTTCATGGTCCCCAGAAGCGAGTGAAGGACCCCGCTCCAGGGGCCCTGAAAAATGCTCATGGGAGGCCCTTGCAAAGCCCGGGGCCTGGGGCAAATTGCCTCACTTGCCCACCCTCTGGGCATCCCTATGTTTAAATATAACAAAGGTATTAGCTTCAGTTAGGAAAGACACTTGGTTTAAATAAAGGTTTTTACACTTCTCCTCCTGACTAGTCCAGCAATAAAATCTAAGCACACCACGTGTACAACTTCTCACGAGACTTTAATTTAATCTGGGCTTTCACATGTCTTGCAAAAGATGGTTTGTTCTGAGATGTTTTCCTGCAAGCGGCTGAGTGCTCTCAACGCTATTCCTCCAACTTTCCCAAAAATCATCTCTTTCCGTGGGAGTTGAATTCACTTAGCTGTAACTGAGGCAATAAGTAACCCACAGAACTAGGTCCTAAAGGTTTGTCCACACATAAACTTGCCTTGGTTTAGTTAAGCCACTCCAAACCCTTGCATGGACACTCTTGTTTCAGAGTAGCAGCCGTGTTAGTCTGTATCTGACAAAAAGAACAGGCGTACTTGTGGCACCTTAGAGACTAACAAATTTATTTGAGCATAAGCATGCATCCGATGAAGTGGGAAAGCTTATACTCAAATAAATTTGTTAGTCTCTAAGGCTCCACAAGTACTCCTGTTCTTTTTTACTCTTATTTCAGTTCATCTTGAAGAGATTCCTAAACAGAATTAGCCCTGGTTTAAACTAAATGAAGAGTGCCCACACAGCCTCTTGGTTGCTTTACCAAGTATGAGGCCAGTCTAATGAGATAAATCAATTAACAGCAGGATACTAAGGGAGGAAAAATAACTTTTGAAGTGGTAAGAGAGTGGCCCATTACAGACAGTTGACAAGGAGTTGTGAGTAACAGTAGAGAGAATTAGTAATGGGAAAATTAGGTTTAGGTTTTGTAATGACCCAGCCACTCCCAGTCCTTATTCAGGTCTAATCTGATGGTATCCAGTTTGCAAATTAATGGACACAAATCTGACATTGGGAATCATAACATTCAAAAACCAGTAGGATAACACTTCAATCCCTCTGATCACTCAATAACAGATCTGAAAGTGGCAATTCTTCAACAAAAAAACTTCATAGACAGACTCCAACATGAAGCTGCAGAACTGTTGATACAAGGCCAGGCTTTGCCAGGCGGCTTAGGTAACATTGAAGATTTTTGTTGTTATTGTTGCTAGTATGAATTACCAATAAAAACCAACTCCAGGAAAGGTGCTGGTGTAGACTGTATCTGATGTATTCAGATGGTTTTTAAAACAGGATGTGGACTTCATTTGTTTACACAGTATTAAGGAACACAAAGTTCAACAGCAGTAAAAGTACTCTCAACTATCTATACAGCGCATGTAATGTTGCCTGGCACCTGTTGATGCAGGGCCATAATGCAATTCAAAGGTAAGATTTTAATTTCTGTCCCATAACTAAACAATTTTCACTTGAGGATTGTGCATGTCATAATCTAAAATGTTATTTTCGGGGTTATTTAAAATGTAATCCTGACTCAGGGTTCAGGGTTTCTGCAACCAGAGTCATGCTGATTCAATCTCATCTAAAGCCAAAAGAATGAAACAAAGATAAATAACTGATTACTTTGCCACTACGTTTTTGTGGAAATCAAGCTGTTGGACTGTTTTTACCAGTAGTTTAAAAACTAAACCTAAGTAACATCCTGGAAATAGTTGATTCCCATATCAATCTTAGCACTGACTGCTTACCTTCACTTTTCCACATAAAATGGTATGACAGTGCTAGGCATGTGCAAGGAATATAAGTCTTCTCTGTTGTACATATAAACTATCGCGGTATGACAATCGTTTTGCGCCTTTTTTCAGTGCAGACGCCAAACCATGGCACCCGCTCTGCTCAATGCAGCAGTCATAAACATTGTAAACACCTCGCTCATTATCATGCAGTTTAAGCTGAACCAGAACCTGGAAAACCAGGTTAGGAGGAGGCAGCCATGGTAGTGGGGAGATGAGAGTGATGAGGATATGAACACAGCATTCTCTTAAACCGTGGGCCCCGGCACTTTGGAGATCATGGTGTTAATGGGGCAGGTTCATGCCATGGAATGCCGATTCTGGGCCCGGGAAACAAGCACAGACTGGTGGGATCACATAGTGTTGCAGGTGTGGGACGATTCCCAGTGGCTGCAAAACTTTCACATGTGTAAGGGCACTTTCATGGAACTTGTGACTTGCTTTCCCCTATCCTGAAGAGCCAAAATAGAGAGCAGCCCTCACAGCTGAGAAGCGAGTGGCGATAGCCCGGTGGAAGCTTGCAACACCAGACAGCTACCAGTTAACTGGGAATCAATTTGGAGTGGGCAAATCTACTGTAGAGGCTGCTGTGATGCAAGTAGCCAGAGCAATCACTCAGCTGCTGCTACCAAAGGTAGTGACTCTGGGAAATGTGCAGATCACAGGGATTCCCTAACTGTGGTAGGGTGATAGATGGAACCCATACCCCTATCTTGGCACCGGACCACCAGGGCAGCCAGTACATAAACCACAACGGGTACTTTTCAGTGGTGCTGCAAGCACTGGTGGATCACAAGGGACATTTCACCACCATCAGCATGGCATGGCAGAGAAGGGTTCATGACGCTCGAGTCTTCAGGAACACTACTCTGTTTAAATGGCTGCAGCAAGGGATTTACTTCCCAGAAAATAACATTTGAGGATGTTGACATGCCTATAGTTATCCTTGGGGACCCAGCCTACCCCTTAATGCCATGGCTCATGAAGCCATACACAGACAGCCTGGACAGTAGTCAGGAACTGTTCAACTGTAGGCTGAGCTAGTGTAGAATGGTGGTAGAATGTGTGTTTGGACATTTAAAGGGTCGCTGGTGCACTTTACTGACTTGCTCAGACCTCAGCCAAACCAATATTCCCATTGTTATTACTGCTTGCTGTGTGCTCCACAATCTCTGTGAGAGTAAGGGGGAGACCTTTATGGCAGGGTGGGAGGTTGAGGCAAATCGCCTGGCCACTGATTATTCACATCCAGACACCAGGGCAATTAGAAGAGCGCACCAGGAAGCACTGCGCATCAGAGAAGCTTTGAAAACCAGTATCCTGACTGGCCAGGCTACAGTGTGACACATCTGTTTGTTTCTCCTTGATGAAAACCTGCCCCTTTGATAGACTCATTCCCTGTAAGCCACCCACCCACCCCACCCCACCCTTCGATCACAGCTTGCTTGCAAAGGAAATAAAGTCACTATCATTTAAAAACCATGTATTCTTTATTAACTGATTATAAAAATAGGGTGTGAACAGACGATGTAGCCCATTGGGAATGTGGGAGGAGGGGACAGGGGAAGGAAAAGGCCACTTCAAAACTTTTTGAATGACCACCTTCCGTTGCTTGAGCTGTCCACTAGGGTGGAGTGGCAGGGTGCACGGAGCCTCTCCACCTCTCACCTCCCGCATTCTTGGGCATCTAGGTGAGTAGGCTATGAAACTTGGGGAGAGCGGTTAAACGGGGACTGCAGTGGCACTCTGTGATCTTGCTGCCATTCCTGAAGCTCCACCAGATGCCGGAGCACATCCGTTAGATCCTGCAGTAGCCCCAGCATTGCATCCTGCCTCCTCTGATCTTCTTGCCACCACCTCTCATCTCGAGCGTCCCTCCTGTCCTCACATTCATCCCTCCTGTCCTCACAGTCACTGGCCACTTTTCTGTACTGTGATACTGTGTCCTTCCACTCATTCAGATGAGCTCTTTCATTGCGGGTTGATTGCATGATCTCAGAGAACATTTCATCTCACGTGCGGTTTTTTTTCCGCCTTATTTGAGATAGCCTTCAGGACGGAGGAGGGAGGCATGAAAAATTTGCAGCTGTGGGAGGGAAAAAGGGAGAGAAGTATTTAAAAAGATGTATTTTACAGAACAATGGGTATACTTTTTCATGGTGAACAACACTATTCACATTACATAGCACATGTAATTTCGGTACAAGGTCGCATTTTGCATCTTAATACTGAGTGCCTGTGGCTTTGGTGTTAGAGATCAAAGATGCAGGGCCGGGCAACAGAATTCAGCTTACATGCGGCCATGGTAAGCCATTGTCTTTCGGCTTCTGCAATCTTCATAAAAGCAGCACCCTCCTTTCCCATACCAAGTAGAGCCCGTTGAATGCTGCGGTTTTTGTGTTAACGTGAAGCAGCAGAAACCAAACTAACCACCTCCCATCCACTTCTCTGGGATGATCGCTTTACCCCTCCCCCCACCGTGTGGCTGGTATCAGGGAAGATCCCTGCTATCTAAAAGTGAACTGCTCAGCACCAATGCCCCCTCACTCCCACCACTTGGCTAACTGCAGGAAGGATTTCTTTTCAGTCACAGGCAAACAGCCCAGGAGGAGCAGCCACCTCTGAATGTCCCCTTAATTAAATTCCCATATTTCAACCAGGGTATCATGAACTATATCACTCTCCTGAGGATAACATGGTGAGATAAAGAACGGATGTTGCTTGAATGCCAGAAAACACTGGGACTATACGCTGCCAGGCTTTGTCATGCAAAGATACCAGTTTGCTTACTACTAGCATGGCGTGGTCAAGTGTCCTACCATGGAAGGCGGAATAAGGCTGCCTTCCCCAGAAACCTTGTGCAAAGGCTTTTGGAGTACCTCCAGGAGAGCTTCATGGAGATGTCCCTGGAGGATTTCTGCTCCATCCCCAGACATGTTAACAGACTTTTCCAGTAGCTGTACTGGCCCCGAATGCATCCCAAGCCCTCAGGGCAAATAAATCATTACAAAACTCTTGCTTTAAAACCATGTTTTATATTTACAAAGGTACACTCACCAGTGCTCTAGGCATTAGAGCAGGGGAGGGCACACCACAGCAAGTGGGCTGGATCTGGCCCATCAGAGCTTTCAATCCGGCCTGCTGGATTGCCAACCCTGTGGCACAGCAGGGCTAAGGCAGACTCCCTGTCTGCCTTGACCCCGTACCGCTCCTGGAAGCGGCCGGTACCACATCCCTACGGCTCCGGGGAGGAAGTGCAGGCAGCGGACTCTGCGTGCTGCCCTTGCCTGCAGGCATTGCCCCCCAAGGCTCTCATTGGCCGGGAATGGGGAACTGCGGCCAATGGGAGCTTCGAGGATAGTACCCACAGGTGAGGCTGGAGTGTGGTGGAGCTGCCTGCCCCACTCCACTCCCAGGAGCGACTGCCGGACATGCTGGCCACTTCCGGGAGTGGCGTGGGGCCAGGGCATGCAGGGAGCCTGCCTTAGCCCTGCTGCGTGCCGTTGCCACCCCAGAGCCACTCGAGGTAAGCGGCACCAGGCCATAGCCTGCACCCTGAACCCCTCCTTCACCCTATACCCCAACCCCTTGCCCTGAGCTCTCTGCCACACCCCTTCTGCACCTGACCCCCCTGCCCTGAGCCCACTCCTACACTCTGCATCCCCTCCTGCACCCTAACCCCTAGCCCTGAGCCCCTAACCCCCTTCCCTGAGCCCCCTCCTGCTCTCTGCATCCCCTTCCGCATCCCAACCCCCTTCCCTGAGCCCCTAACCCTCATGCCCTGAGCCCCCTCCCACACTCTGCAACTCCTCCTGCACCGCAGCCCCTTGCCCTGAGCTCCTTCCTGCACACCGCACCCCCTCCTACACCCCAACCATCTGCCCCAGCCCTACAATCATGGCCCTTCCTACAATTTCCCCACCCAGATATGGCCCTTGGGCCAAAAAGTTTGCCCACCCCTGCATAAGAGCATGCTATCATCTACCTTTCTAGCCATAAGGTATTCTAATATCTCAATAAGCAAATGTATGGTCTTAGAGTGCATCTGGTCAGTATATACAGGGCTGACAATGAAACATCTGATCTCTGACTTTTGAATAGAGCATGTGATCTAGTGAAGGTGATCTTCTAGTGGAATATCTAGCTTTTAGGGCAGTCGTGAATAGAAAGAGAAGCTCTTATAGGCTAGAGGTGAAGGACAATATTTGATACAGCTTCTGGGCCAATAATTTAAGAGTGAGGGTTGCCCTGGTTTCCAGCCCCTAATTAGTGGAAAAGTTTGTGTTTTACAGGCTAGCAAGGAGTTTTCTGCTGCTTTAATGGGAGACTGCAGGCTATCGCTGACCTGATGGTCAGGTGCAAAAAGTCAGAATAAATGTTTAATTTGCTAACCTATATGTATGCACAATACACAATATCTCTAACTCTCCTGAACTGTGGTCTGTCATCCAGACTGTCAAGGTATTCTGACATTATTTTAGACTTATAAGGCTTAGCCATGTTGGATTGACTGGGGTGATTTGATGTTCAGCTGAGAGGATAAAGCTCAGAACAAAATGGGTAGCAAAAAATTGAAGTATTGGGCCACATCTCATGCAATTTTTGAGACAACGCATTAAAATGCAATGGGACCAAAAAGTCTGGTCTTGCTGTTTTCTGTCATCTTGACAGGGACTATGAGACTGCGGGTTCCTCTAGCTCAGGATTTGCTTTCAGGAAGTCATTAACGTTTTCCATGGTGGTGAAGAAGAGTCAACCATTTTGTAGCTGAAGGTAATTACCACTTCATCACAGATCTGTTTCATTCTTGCCCTTTTACCTAAAAAATAAGCAAAGAACCCCACCGTCTGTCTATAGTTAAGTCAAGGATTCCAGTAGTTTTCTCTTGAAACATCAGGCTTTCTGATTTCTTAGCTGCTTTTTCTATGGATTTTAGACAGCATCAATCTTCACACAAATATTCATTTCCACATGGCGTCGGCTGCAGAAGAAGTCATAGAACTCAAAAAACAAAATAAGGAACTTGCCCAAGCTGAAACCTTACCTCGCCTAATTTGACCTATTGTATGACTTCCTGTAGTATGCTGAAAACTAAATAACCAAACAAAGGAAGGAAACACACACAGCATACTTGCTTAAAATGCTTGGTCATCAATTCAAATCCAGCACAGTTGCTAATGACTAAAAGTTGTTACCATCTGATGACAAATTGATCCCTATTTGACACAAGTGTAGTATCATTCAGTTTCTAATGGGCAGCAGTTAACAGCACTATAATAACCTTGGACAGCCAGCAGTCAGTACCTTTTAAGGGCCATTGAAAGAATAACTGGGTGTGACCAGATTCCCAGGGGAGCCAGCTGAGGTCACTCAACTAGGGTGAACTGCAAAGAATGGAGCAGACAATCCCCAAAGCTGGTGGATATACCAGTACTTAGATTTACCAAGCCAGCACAAAAAGGTTCTGTTATACCTCACTGGTTACTCAGAAGCCAACAATACAGTTCCCTTAAAGTAACCCAGCCTCAGGCCTCCACCAAGTCACCCAAGTCAAATATGGTGTGGATTAATGAAAATCTTACCAAAGAAAAGGTTCTACCAATCCCAGAGGATCAGACTCATTACCTCCCAGGTTAATTAATCTTTCAGACCTTACCCAAATACATGCTTACAGCCAGTTCTTATTAACTAAACTAAAATTTATTAAAAAAAAAAGACAAGAGAGAGAGAATATGGTTAAAAGATCAGTATACATAGCGATACGAATTCAATTCTTGAGGTTCGGATTCATAGTAGAGATGGTGAGCTTTGTAGTTGCAGAGTGTTCTTTTAGAATTTAGTCCAGAGGTTATAGGCCAATGTCCAGTATCACATTTAAGGTGTTCCAGCTTAACTGGAAGCTCAATCTTGAGAGTCAAACTTTCCCTGATGAAGCTTAAGCAGATCTGAGAGGACAGGATCAGGACCCACGGGTCTTTTATACAATGTTTTAGCATTTACTTGACCATATAGTCCTGGGTAAACAATAAGCAATCAGGGCAACTATGAAGTAGGTTTACTTCCTAAGCATCGCCTGGTAATTATTCACACAGAGTAACACAAGGCAATTGCCTGTTTTTCCACCATTCACAGATGATTTGCTGTATATTTCAAAGAGAGCTGAATACAGTGATATTCCATGTTTACAGTTCATTTAAAGGTTAAGATGTTCTTTTGATCTCTGAATTAACAGAATACAGCATAGATAGGGACTGCTTGATTACATTGTTGACCGCTACCAAGCATCCTGAATTTGAGTCAGGATGCTTAACCCTTTCTGGTCATGCATCATAATGGGTTCAAAAAATAAGTAGCTAAATTCATGGAGGCTAGATCCATTGATGGCTGTTAGCCAAGATGGTCAGGGACATAGGCCCATACTCTGGGTTTCCTAAACCTGACTACTAGAAGATGGGACTGGATGACAGGGGATGGATCACTTGATAAATTGCCCTGATCTGTTCACTTCCTCTGAAGCATCTGGAGGAAGAGAGGATACTGGGTTAGATGGACATTTGGTCTGACTTGATATGGCCATTCTTTTGTCATACAGACTTCATTTTCCATGGCTGTCATATCATACTGTTCTAGAATACACTAATTCATATTAACAGTTTTGTTTAATATGTTTTTTTCAAATTAATCACAAATGAATGATCAGATCTCATTGTCATGGTCACCTTCATAGATTCAGAAATAGGTTTTGTTTCTTTATAGTTTTTCTTCTTCTTTTGGAAGCCAAGGTGTGGTGTTCAGTTTCATTTTTAAAACAAGTGGTGATACATTTTCTGTTATAGCGAGAAGTGTTCCGTGTCTCCATGTCTGCATGCTTCATTTCCATAATTGCCAGGTTAGTATTTTTAGCACGAGTCTGTTCAGTATCTACATCGCAAAGAAGCTCAAATGAGTGAAAACCGTCGGGGTGTGGTGATGTACTGGTTTACATTTGCTGGTAAGTACTCCCTCCTGTGAGGGGAAAATAAATAAAATCTTCAGACTCCAGTAAATCACCAGAACCCAGCTCATCCAACATTCAGGTCATGCAACATCTCAAACCAGGATGTGTACACGCAGAAGAAAAGTAGATTAAGGCATCCACAACAATAATTTGAAAGCGTCTCTTTCATTAGGGTATATTAATTTCATATTTTAAGTTGCAACATACTTTTAATGAAATTAACAAAAACACTTTGTTTTGCCATCTGGTCTTAACCTACTGAAAATACCCAAGTTGAGAGTTGCCCTTGGATAGTGTACAAAATGAAGTTGAGCTGAATGGCCCATTTAAATTTGTTCCAGCCTACTGTTTGAAATGAGAATTTCTGCAGAGTAAACTCTTCCCAACCACAATAGCATGAACTAAGATATTATAGTTCATAGACTTCCTTGCATGTACAGGAATATGGAAAAGGTTTTTTTTTAACAAATAGGGCTTGGTTCTCAGACCTATATAAATCAAGACCAACTCCATTTGAGTTAGAATATAAGAATGGTCATATTGGGTCAGACTAATGGTCCATCTAGCCCAGTAACCTGTATCCCAATAGTGGCTGGTGCCAGACGCTTCAGAGGGAGCGAACAGAACAGGACAATTTACTTAGTGATCCATCCTTTGTCCTCCAATCCCAGCTTCTAACAGTCAGAGGTTTAGGGATACTTGGGGTATGGGGTGGCATTCCTGACTATCTTGACTAATAGCCATTGATGCACTTATTTTTATCTAAACCTTTTTTGAACACAGTTATGCTTCTGGCCTTCACAACATCCCAAGGCAATGCATTCCACAGGTTGATTGTGTGTTGTGTGAAGTACGTCCTTATATTTGTTTAAAAATTGCTGTCTATTCATTTCTTTGTGTGACCTCTGGTTCATGTGTTATGTGAAGCGGTAAATACTTCCCTATTCATTTTCTCCACACCATTCATGATTTTATAGACCTCTATTTTATCCCTTCAGTTGTCTCTTTTCCAGCTGAACAATCCCAGTCTTTTTAATCTCTTCTCAATGGATGGTGCATACCCCTAACAATTATTGTTCCCTTTCTCTGTACCTTTTCCAATTATAATATATCTAGATTTGTTGAGATGGGGTGTCCAGAACTGCATACGGTATTCCAGGTGTGTGTTTACCATGTATTTATATAAGAGCATTCTATTTTCTTTCACATTATCTATCCCTTTCCTAATGATTCCTAGCATTGTTAGCTCTTTTGACTGGTGTTGCACATCAAGCAGATGTTTTCAGAGAACTATCCATGCAGAGGACTGGACTAGGTGACCTCTCATGGTCCCTTCCAATCCTATGATTCTAGGATGAGTCCAAGATGTCTAATTAGACCCCATCATTTTGTATGTATAGTTGGGATTGTTTTCCAATGTGCATTATTTTACTTTTATCAATATCGAATTTTATCTGTCATTTTCTTGCTCAGTCACCTGGTTTTGTGAGATCCCTTTGTCATTCTTTGCAGTCTGCTTTGGACTTAACTATCTTGAGTAATTTTGTGTCATCTGCAAACTTTTCCCCTCACTGTTTCCCCCTTATTCCAGATCACTTATGAATATGTTGAACAGCACTGAGCCTAATGCAAATCCTTGCGGGACTCTGTTATTTACCTCTCTCCACTATGCAAACTGACAATTTATTCCTACCCTTTGTTTCCTATCTTTTAACCAGTTACCGATCCATGAGAGGACCTTCCCTTTTTTTCCATGACTCCTTACTTTTCTTAAGAGACATTGCTGAGGAACCTTGTCAAAGGCTTTCTGAAAGTCCAAGTACACTATATCTACTTGCTCATCCTTCTCCACGTTTGCTTATACTCTCAAATGGTTACACATATGTAAAGATGGTTTGAATAAAATCTAATTCCAGACTATTATGTATATGGGCAGAGAATTCCCAAGTGAAGTCATAGGAAAGCTGTCTCATATAAAGGACTGAACAAGAGAAATATGTTGTTCTTACAACACTTAGATTAGTAATTCAAGTTCATACATTTTTAAGATCTGAAAAGTTGAGCACTCAGGGTTCTATTTAGTGGAGTCATGCAGCAGTCTCAATTAATTTCAAACCCAACCAGAAGGTCTTATCTTGTTGTGTGGCATCTCAAAAATAGCTGCTTCTTATGTTACTAGTCCAGTCAATGCCTCTCTGGAAAGGTATCAATGATTAATATAACTACTTAAGACAACAAAATGGATGATAAGTTGGAGAAGACACTGAAAAGCCTAACACCATTTAAAATGATAAATCATATCCTTCTTGAGTCAAATGTTTGTTATAACAAGCATGATATTACTCTTCTAATAGATTTACCAGCAGCATCAATGACTTGTGAACTCTGAAGGAATTCAGACTTGCTAACTGGAACATAGGTAATTAAATTTACTTTATCAGAAATTCTGTAATGATTATTATTGCTCTCACCTAACAAGGAATAGGGATAGATTGGCAGCTGTTAAGCTTTTTTATTCTCTATACTAGTTAATTACAGGATGAAGACTCAAAATCACGTCATATTAGTTACACAGCAAATGGTTATGCAACAATTTATTTGTATTCATATTCCCCACGGCATCAGGTTAATATCAATGTAAATATACTAGGCCATATTACCTCTTTCAATCCTCATTTCTGTAGTTATGAAACAAAAAAAAAAAGTAAATGCCTCCTTTTTATTTTGTTAAATCCTGTTTTAACAAACAGTGTCATTTATATTATATCAGTGTGAAAATAGAATGAATTATATCAGGGGTAGGCAACGTATGGCACGGGTGCTGAAGGCGGCACATGAGCTGATTTTCAGTGGCATCCACACTGTCCGGGTCCTGGCCACTGGTCCAGGGGGCTCTGCATCTGAGTTTAATTTTAAATGAAGCTTCTTAAACATTTTAAAAACCTTATTTACTTTACATACAACAACAGTTTAGTTATATATTATAGACTTATAGAAAGAGACCTTCTAAAAACTTTAAAATGTATCACTGGCACGCGAAACCTTAAATCAGAGTGAATAAATGAAGATTTGGCACAGCACTTCTGAAAGGTTGCCGACCCCTGAATTATACTGTAAAAATAGAAAGGCTTAAAGAAATGCTGTGTGTATCTTTAGGCAAAAGAGCTGAAATGTTAAAATACAGGTGTCAGGAAGAGGAACATTAAGGCATAAACAATAAGCTAATGGTGAAACATTAGCCGGAGATTGGTAAAAGTTAGAAAGGAAATTAACTGTGCATGTCTAGCCTCCGGTGAACTTGTCAGTTCTGCTCCCTTTGTTATCTTGTCAAGTTTGCTCCCTTTTGATCTGTATAAATTGAGATAGTTTGTGTCTTGTATGGTGCTCACATTATCTGGGTGTTATTAGCAGAGCTCTGTGCTTATAAAACAAAGTGATCTGACAAACTGTGAGTCCTGAGTCTAACTTTGACATCAGACAAGAAGGTTGCTTTAACTGAATGTGGATCATCTAATTTAAGTACTACTATACATACCACATACAATCATTAAACATTAACTTGTAAAAGCAGCAAAGAATCCTGTGGCACCTTATAGACTAACAGATGTTTTGGAGCATGAGCTTTCGTGGGTGAATACCCACTTCTTCAGATGCATTCACCCAGGAAAGCTCATGCTCCAAAACATCTGTTAGTCTATAAGGTGCCACAGGATTCTTTGCTGCTTTTACAGATCCAGACTAACACGGCTACCCTCTGATAATTAACTTGTAGTTGACTCTTATCCATGGAAATTACCATAATATAGAAAATGAGGCACTGTAGAAAGGATCTGTTTTGTTTTTGTAGCTATGTTTGTATTTTTTCCCCCAGTGAGAACAGCAATGGAAATGGAGAGGTGATTATTTCGACTTTATTGGTTTTTCTGTGATGTCGATCACTGTAGTAACTGAGCTGCACCCCTGTGAGAAAGATAGACACAATTTGTCTCATTTTACAGGTTGTGAATTGAGGCACAGAGAGCTAGGGTCCTGATCCAAAGTACATTGAAACCAATGAGAGTTTTTTCCACTGGCTTCAGTAGGTGTTAGATCAGGACCTGAGTGTCTTGCCTATGGTCACACAGAAAGTAATAGACCATAGTTGGGAACCCCAGTCTCCTGCCCCCACAATTATTCCTCTCTAGATGTTGGGCTAAAGATATCTCCTGACCTAGGCAGTTGTTAAGTACATACTTGTTTTTACATCTAATTTTTTTCCCTCCAGAACAGGACCGTGGCCACTACAGCATAGGGTTTCTTCTTTTTCTGTTTCTTATCTACTAGATGGTTTATCTACGATATATTTACCCAGGCAACAACATGCCAAACGCTTTCAAAGTTTGTGAATAAAGCAGAACCAAAGACAATAATTTCATTCCACAGGTGTTTGTAGGAAATCTTTTGCTTAGATGATTGCCCAATCTTTTTCCTGGATGCTGTTTGTGGTACTGGGGTTTGAACAACTTCAAAACATCGAAACAAAACTCATATGGAACTGCAATTTCCACCCAAAACCATTGTGTCCGCATGTACCCCAATGTTTACTCCTTTCACGAGACTATGATAAATTTTATACAATGTGTGACTTGTGAGGTATTGTTTGAAAACTCATAATTTACTGATCATTATTGTCCTCGTAAAATGTGTGACAATGCTGTATGTGAAGTTACAGGATTCTACTGTATTATATTACTAAATACATTCTAAGTCTGGGTAAGAGTCATAAATCAGTGCCTAGAGACAAAAGGTTAGCCAATGCCTCAATGAGGTGGCAACAAAATCAAATGAACCATCCTCTGGTTAAGTGGCCATTCTTTGCCAGAAAAGAGGATGTGGGTGAAAATCTACATCTCGATAAAGAAAGAGCTGGGGATTCCCATCCACACAGACTTTGTCTCTTGAACCTCAGCTGAAAATTTTTCAAAAAGAAGAAAAGAACTATAAGAGGAAAGAGGAGATGACCCAAGTTACATCTTCCTCCTTTTCTCTCTAATGCAGGTTTCACAACTTTCCTTGTAACTAGCATCTCATAACTTCTGTAAATGTGTTTGCCAATTCAATCAGCATGTAATTAACAACTTTACCACCCATAAGCAATTGTTACAATGTATATTCTAATCTAAAATTTACAGTTGATTCAAAACTATACAAACCTAACCAATGAAATGAAGCTGACATGAATAAAAGGCTAATAATAGGATTTTTTAAAAATAAAATCACTATAATATGCTGTGATGGTCCATTATTAGGCCCTGATCAATACAAAGAGATCTGCTAGTGTGGACACCTGACTTTGCATGATCAAACATTTAGACTGTAAATTCTTCAGGGCTGGGATCATGTCATTTTCTTTGTTTGTATAGTGACTGGCACGTTTATAGACACTGCAGAAATAATACATAGTAATTACTATTTGAGAAAGGAAGGAGTAAAATGCGAGTGCATAAAAATATACATTTATAAAACTAACAAGCAGGCATGTGCTTAAATTCCAGCATTTATAAAGATAGTTAATTTCACAGCTAAACTGAATCAGGCAATATAGTCTTGAAACCAAGAAGAGAAAAAAAACTGCTTCCTTGCTGTATCATTTTTTTAAAAATAAACCAAAAGGCGCAAACATTCTCTCAGTCCCACCAAAACATTGAAGTTCACAAGTTCATAAGGCTGTATTTAGCATTACTTCATCAGCACATTCAGCCATTCCCAGTGTGACAGAAATGACTTTTGCATGGATATTCACTGTAGGTTTATATTTAGTTATAAAACAGAAACTCCTCTCCTTCAGTATAAGAAACGTAAGAGCTGGTTCCAGCCAAGAAGCGTGGTAACTGTGTTTGCAGGACCGTTAATTTCCCATCCCACCAAGCAGTTAGATTATCCTGTCCTTAATCATTTCCCCCTTCTTTTGTTACCTCAAGGAGGGAATATTTTTGTCTCAATAAAGATTTTTGTGTATTCAAAAACAGGAAGTAGAAAGTGTCATTTTAAAGAGACATTTTTTTATCAAAGTTTGTGAGTCCCAAATTTACTCCTTCCTGTCCCTTATGTAAGCAGAGTCAGGATAAGCTCTACCCTGACATCTGGTGGAAAGAATGTCAGAGAGTGTATTTGCATAGGCACGCCTACCCTATCCCAGACTGCCGAGCTGTGGGACTGCTTGGTGACAGATGACTCACCCTCAGTTGGGTGGTACTTGCTAGACAAGGGACATGGGTTCCAAACCCAGTGAATTGAGAGAGAGGCTGGGGACAGGTATCTGTGCCTGGTGGTGCAGGCTCCTTGTGGAGCTAGAAGCACCAGTTCCACCCCCTCCTCTCTCCACTGTGGAATGTCAGAGTTGATTTTTTTTATTCTCTCAAGAATCTAAATACAGGTTACTGAGCTGAACTCAACTCACTTTGGGCTAATGGTGCACTAGCACTGGGGCTCCCCCACTAAGAGCTGAGATCACTAAAGAGCTGAGATTATTGAGCTGAGAGCACTGAGTACTCTGCTAACTAGTGGGGGAGCCTGAAGATATGCTGTGGAACAGAGCGGCTGGCGGAGTGGAGCAGTTGTGGGGACAGCTGGAGCGGATCACGGGACAGCTGGTGGCAGCAGAGCGGCTGGCAGAGCGGAGTAGCTGTGGGACGAGTGGAGCGGCCCACAGAGTGAGCGGAGCCGAGCAGTTTGCAGAGAGAACTGGAGCAGCTCATGAAGCAGAGCAGCTGGTGGAGCGGAGCAGTTCCTGAGGACGGCTGGAGGAGCAGCGTGGAGTGGCTGGTAAAGCGGAGCAGTTCGTGGAGAAGGCGGAAGCAGAACCCACGGAGAGGCAGGGCAGTTGGCCCTGGACCACGTAAGGTGCCCCTTTCTACCCAGGCTGGGGGGAGGGACCTCTACAGATAAACTCTCGAACTCTGGGGTGGCATTGACCAGAGACTTTTGGGTTGTTGGACTTTGGGGTGATTGGACTTAAAACCCTAAGGGGACAAAGGACAGTGCCAAACGTAGTTGGAGGTGGGTTCTTGTTTATGGTTTGTGTTATAACCCTGTTTGTGGTGTTTCTCCAGTGGGTTGCCGCATTAATTCCTTCCTTTATTAAAAAGATTTTGCTACACTCAGACTCCATGCTTGCGAGAGGGGAAGTATTGCCTCCTAGAGGCGCCCAGGGGGGTGTGGTATGTGAGTGTCCCAGGTCACTGGGTGGGGGCTCGAGCCAGTTATGCATTGTGTTACTGAAATGGAACCCCTGGATACTGAACCCGGCCCTTGTTGCTGCCAACTCAGAGGGGCAGAAGGGTTACACTTAAAATCAAATAAACAAACAAAATCCTTTATATGAATGTGCCTTACATAGTGAAAAACATAGTATATTTTTTCCATTTCAAATACTTCTGCTGAAATCCTAGATCTATCTGCTTGCATCTCCCATTGCTTGCTTCATAAATCTTCTAATGTTACTGCTTTTATAAGATTCATCCAAGGTACCATATTCCAGCAGCTGTATTTGTGGCTTACCTGAAATGCATGAGAAAGGTTCAATAATTTAACAACACTTTTATCCTAAAGTTGACTCATATTTAATCCCATAAAATGTTAATTCTATTTAATATTATATTAACATTTAATTTCAGTGGGAACTGTTTTAATGAGAAAGCATGTCTCAGTTTGCCTATTCCAGTATGAGCGTCATATGGAAAAAATACTTTTTGGCCTCTGTCCTATAATCTGCACAGATTTTTTTTGATAATTTCTTTTAATATTAGCTTTTTTCAATAATTAAAAAACATTGATATGAGTAATTCAAAATAGTCTGAGACTACAAAATAAAATCCCAACCCAATCCCTCCCTACACTCAAACATGATCTTCCATTTTTCAAGAAATATTATCTCACTATGCACAAAGAATCAGCCATAAAAACACAAGCCCCATAAATAAGAAAAATCCAATTTAATAATGCAACAGAATTTTAGAAGCAATCTACACACAAATACAAGATAACGAATTGTAAGTATTAGAGACTGGCTACCTCTTTATATGAGGAAATCTTTAAGGGAGAACTTTTGCAATGCGAATGAATGACTTTGCACCTTCTAACCTAAAGGCAAAAAAGGGGCGGGAGGGGAAGAGATTGGGTTAATCTGAATATATGAAAACACCCAGAGTAACATAGCAAGAACCCTTTCAGTGATCAGCAGGGTGCAGAGCTTTGCAGTGGTTTTAAAAATATCATTATCTTGGAGACAGGCTGCAGGCGGCTCTTGGTCCTAGTGGCTGAAGTTAATCTTGTAAAATTCATATCCAAGAAATGTGATCTTTATGCTCTCATGTGGTTAAAAAGCAGCACTGCAACATGTTTGTTTGGGATACAGTTTTGTAGCCAAAGCAAGTGAAACAAGAATGCAGTAATATCTCAAATATTTGTTGCAATCTAAGTAATTAAACAAGTTTACTGGCAAAATACAGTTTGGAGGCAAGAAATCTTTCTTCCTTTCCTTTTCTTTCTTTCTAACAACAAACAGGTACTCTCTCTATATAGCATGCGTATGAAATAAAAATTTTTTGCCTCCAAATTGTACCGTGTATATGTGTGTGTATATCTTCTTTAATATTACTGCAGCTGTCCGTTTCTGAATCACCTCTTACCATGACAAATCTTCACTAAATAAGAAAAAAATTATTTCTTCTTTAGTAAGCTGTATATTTTCATCATCTGAGTAATGCCAAGTCTTAGACTAAGTCCTTTCTTAGATGTAATTTCTGAGTAACAGTCCACTTTAAGGTGCACTATATTGAGACCCCCAAATCATTAACTGTTTTTGAAAATCTGTACTAAATTTTGGGTGCAATTAATGAAATAAAAGCTCTAGAGACAGGGGCTTTCCTTTTAATGAAATGTGATATTATTTATTCACCACATAATAAGAAACCAGCTGCTATGCTGTGGAACGTAGGGGTGGAAATTCCCCAAAAATGGCAACTCAGAAAGCAAACCAGAGGATTAGCACAAGAAATTCAGTCCCAGTTTTGTAAGATGCTGAATGCTCACCCTTAACTCAAATTGACATCACTGATTCAGGGGCTAACCAGCTGGCAGCTATTTGAGCCTGATCCCACAAAATTCAACTGGAGTTTTGTCACTGACTTCAGCTAGAGCAGGATCTAGTCCATTTTGAGTGCATTAGTATATATCCTTTAAATAGCAAGTCCCAGTTCAGATGACGCAGCCTCAAAACTTGTGTGAGGAGTTCTGACCTTTAATTAGTGAGTTTCTTGTAACATGTAAGAAACAAAGATAAATAGCAACTTCCAGTTAAAGCCCTGCAAGAAAGATATCAGTCCCATTATTACTACATTTAGCTGGTTGAAATATTCAGGGGCTTCTTGGGGGAGAGGGATGGGTTTCTGGTCAGTTTTTTCCCTCTCATTTCCCCACTACCTCCAAGGAGGCAGTGTATTCTCCAATGCTGGAACTCCATTGCCACAGTACCCTCTGTTACAGGTTAAGCTGGCCCTTTAAAATAGGTTCCAGCCAGGACCTGTTCTGCCCTGCTAATGGTTTCTGCCCAGCATAGTGTCCTCGTGGGGGTGGCAATTCCTAAGGAGCATGGAAACCGTAGGCCTGAGAGAGAGGCATGCTGGGAAAGAGGTTGGGGCTATAAATAACTTTCCTATGTGCTGCATGAGAGAGAGCAGAATTTGTGTTGGGGTTTCCTGTAAGAAGGGATTGTAGGAAAAAGCCTGTGAAAGGGCCAGGGTAGGAAACAGGCAGCAGCAGTGGTGCTAAAACTGAAGGTACTTCCACCACCCCTGGCTTGAAGTAGTAGTAATAAACAACTGACCAAATATATGGCATTCCAGCAGCCCTGGGCAGCAGACTAAGGAACCCTGTGAAGGAACAAGCTTGTGTGGGCATTTTTGAAGAATGCTCAGGAGGTTAGAGCAGGGGTGGTAACAAAAGGGTTTCCTGGACTATCTAGAGAAGGGACAGACTATGGAAAGTAGCCTTAGAGGAAGGAGGAGTGGGGGTAGGTTGGAACCAGACCTGATGTCTGTGTCCAGAGCTGCAGGTCACAGAAGAGGCATGGTAGAAGTGTCTCTTTTGCCCTAAGGAACAGGGTGTAATACCCTGGAAATGGGCGAAAACTCACAGACTTCATTGGTGGCCTGCAGCGCTGAGAAAGAGAGAGCAATGTAGGTTAAAGACCTACTAGTGAACCCTTGAACAAGCCCTTGAGGGAAGTTTGTGGCCAAGAGAGCAGGGAGACATAGAATGGGTTCTGTTGTTTGCCAGACTTCATATTCCTGATGGATTTTTGTTTTGGCTGGTATAGCCTCTCAGAGAGCAAGATAAACTGAAGCAGCCGCCATGTCCATGTGGTAAGAGGTAAGTTACTCCCCCTTACACAACATTTGACAAAGACGGAGAGCTGTTATGATGGTGTGGAAGTGATTTGCTAAGTGCACACTCTGGTGGGGAAGGGTGGTTTCTGTTCCTGGGGAGAGGGGGGCCAGTAATGGGGTTGGCATTGTTTAGGAGCATAGTTTGCTCATCTGACCTGCTTCAAAGACTTCTTCCTGATGGGAGTGAGATGCGCTGTCACAGTGGGAGGAGAAAATAGGATATGGGGGTAAGGAGAGCAAGATATTACTTCATTCCTGCCCCACCCAAGAATGCGAGGAATTTAGGGTCTGATGCTCCCTGCCATCAGCATTGGAATTGGCTCTTCATTGCTACCTGCTGGGGTAGCTCCGCCTGTGCTGAAGATCTGCTGGGGAGCTGGGCTGGCAGCTGGACTCTTCAGGCAATCTTGGGGAGTCAACTGCCGCCTCCTCTCTTGCGATCTGGAAGGTGTAAGTGTTGGAGGGGGGACTTGTTTCTGAGGCTACCTAAAACGTGCAGATGAGTCCTGACTCCTCAAACTGCTTCCCCTGCCAAGAGCCACCTGAGTATTGCTGGCTTCCTGTTGACAGTATGAGGAAACCACCTGAGACTGGCTGAGTCTTTTCATAAAACTTACCAGTTCCCTGGTGTAAAAGTGATTTTTTTTTAGGTGTCAGAGTCATCCTGGTATGGTGAGAGGGGTGTGCAGGGAGTACAGATGCCCCCACTTAACAGTATGGGGAGGGAAGAGCAGTCTTCTCCAGTATTGGTTTAATCAGTGTCTGAGACTGAAAGTGAGTCATAAGTCTACTAATTCACCAGTTACTATTGATGGAGCTGCTGTTTTTTATGTCATGAAACTCTAAGTTAACCTTTTGAAATGTCAAAAGCTGTTTGCCCTGTGGCTTTCTGAAACAATGCAGAGAATCTTAGGTTTGTTAGTCATCTTGTCTTGCGGAAAAGTGTTCCAAAGAAAGGTGAAACTCACAGCCCCAACATCTCACAGATTGGGTCCCCCACCTATTCCTTTAACCTAACTTCACCAAACCACTTGGAGAAATTCACTTTCTAGAAAATCTAGACTGCATGTGTACTAGGGTGACTTTAAAGTCTTGTCACGACCATCTGGAGGGCACTGGCTCCAGGGGTTCTTGAAAAGCTCCTCAATACTATTGATAATGCTCCTGTGGAGACAGAAAACGTGCACATGCAAGTGCACACACATGAAAACCCCTAGGAACAGCAAACACAAGCATCAGGTGGGAGACCCTTGAGATCAGAAAGTCATTGAGGTTCAGAGAATGTTCTTCCTCTTACTGGACAAACTTCTCATCAGTCAGGAGGTTGAGATCATTCACACTAACCTCCCCTTCAGTTATTTTACTTTTTGGGTATTAGCTGGTTGTAATAGAGAGGAATTGTGGCCTTGTGGATAAATCATTGGACTGAGACTCAGGATATCTGGATTCTATTCCTAGCTCTGCCACTGTCCTGATGGGTGACCTTAAGCTAATCTCTTACCCTCTTTGTGCTTCAGTTCCCCCGCTCTATAAAATAGGGATAATGATACTTTTCTTCTTTGTAAAATGCTTTGAGATCCACTGATGTAGTTGTGAGTTTGTGGCCATAGTTGTAGGGGTTGTTTGTTGTCTTTCTGTCTTATTTGCATTTTATGTAAAACAAAATACGAGATTTAACAGGTGTCAGTGAAAGGGGTCTGAAATAAAGGTGTTTCTTAACAGAACTTCTGGTTATCATAACCTTATTACAGGATGGTGTAGGTCTGCTTCTGCCACCAGGTGATTGCTCCCACTTCACAACTTGCGAATAGAGATTTACATACCTTGAACTCTCAAAAAGTTGTATTTCTTCTATTAAAGATAAGATTTATGATGATACAGTTTTATTGGAAAATATGAAAACAGACTTACAATTGGCTTGGTTTACAGGACATCACATTGGCCTGGTCTACTCTACGCGTTTATACCGATTTTAGCAGCGTTTAATGCTGCACTCGTCCACACAACGAGGCCCTTTATATCGATATAAAGGGCTCTTTAAACCATTTTCTGTACTCCTCCCTGACGAGAGGAGTAGCGCTGAAATCGGTATTGCCATATCGAATTAGGGTTAATGTGGCCGCAAATCGACGGTATTGGCCTCCAGGCGGTATCCCACAGTGCACCATTGTGACCTCTCTGGATAGCAATCTGAACTCGGATGCACTGGCCAGGTAGACAGGAAAAGCCCCTCCAACTTTTGAATTTCATTTCCTGTTTGCCCAGCGTGGAGCTCTGATCCGCACGGGTGGCGATGCAGTCCCAAATCCAAAAAGAGCTCCAGCATGGACCGTAAGGGGGACACTGGATCTGATCACTGTATGGGGAGGCAAATCTGTTCTATCAGAGCTCCATTACAGAAGACGAAAAGCGAAAGCATTTGAAAAAAATCTCCAGACAGAGGCCACAGCAGGGACTCAGCATAGTGCTGCGTGACAAGTGTAACGGAAAGCCAAAGAATCAAATGGACGCTTATGGAGGAAGGGAGGAGGTACTGAGGACTCCAGCTATCCCACAGTCCCCGCAGTCTCCGAAAAGCATTTGCATTATTGGCTGAGCTCCAAATGCCTGTAGGGTCAAACACATTGTCCGGGTGGTTCAGGGTATAGCGTGTCAATTTACCCCCTCTCCCCCGCCGTGAAAGAAAAGGGAAAAAAATCGTTTGTTGACTTTTTTTATATGTCACCGTATGTCTAGTGCATGCTGCTGGTAGATGCGATGCTGCGGCACTGAACAGCAGCACCCTCTCCCTCCTCTCCCCAGTGGCAGATGGTACAATATGGCTGCTATCCATCATCATCATCAGCCCGTGACTGCTCCTGGCTGGCCTCAGGTGAGGTCAGCCGGAGGCGCCTGGGTAAAAATAGGAATGACTCCCGGTCATTCCCAGTAGATGGTACAGAACGGCTGGTAACCATCTTCATCATAGCAACTGGGGGCTGAGCTCCATCAGCCCTCTCCTTTCATGTCTAAAGAAAAGATTCTGTACTACCTGGACTATCATAGCAGCGGGATCCTGGGCTCCTCTCCTCTGCACCGTTTAATGTCCTGCCTGGACTATCATAGCAGCTGGAGGCTGCCTCCCCCTCATTTTATCTCACTAACAAGTCAGTGTTTCTTATTCCTGCATTCTTTATTACTTCATCACACAAATGGGAGGGACACTGCAATGGTAGCCCAGGAGGGTTGGGGGAGCAGGAAAGCAACGGGTGGGGTTGTTGCAGGGGCACCCCCTAGAATGGCATGCAGCTCATCATTTCTGTGGGATCTGACACAGAGCAGCTGTGCTCTCTAGTACACTGGTTCTCTAGCACACTTGCCCCATATTCTAGGCAGGATTGACTCTATTTTCAGATACAACATAAAGGAGGGAATGACCCAGGGGGTCATTCCCATTTTTGTCTTTGCACCCCTGGCCGACCTCAGCCAGGAGCACCCATGACAGCAGCAGACAGTACAGAACAACTGATAACCGTCATCTCATTGCCAATTTACAATGGTATGGCAGACGGTACAGAACAACTGATAACCAATCTTGCAAAGGCAAATGAATGCTGCTGTGTAGCACTGCAGTACTGCCTCTGTCAGCGGCATCCAGTACACATATGGTGACAGTGACAAAAGGCAAAACGGGCTTCATGGTTTCCATGCCATGGCGTCTCCCAGACCAATCCAGTGAAAAAGGGCACGAAATGATTGTCTGCCATTGCTTTCACGGAGGAAGGAATGAGTGACGACAGTTACCCAGAATCACCCGTGACACTCTTTTTGCACCATTATGCATTGGGATCTCAACCCAGAATTCCAATGGGCTGGGGAGACTGCGGGAACTATGGGATATCTACGGGATAGCTACCCACAGTGCAACTCTCCAGAAATCGACGCTAGCCTCGGTACATGGACACACACCACCGAATTAATGTGCTTAGTGAGGCCGCATGCACTTGACTTTATACAATCTGTTTTACAAAACCGGTTTATGTAAAATCGGAATAATCCCATAGTGTAGACATACCCTCAGTTTCATGTGAGGTTTCCTTAGAATAGCCTGTTTCATGGTATTCAAGTGCTTCTGCTTTTGTGTGGCTGAAACTGAGCAGTGCAAATGGTGACGTATGCTTAAAAATAATAATTTAGACTTTTTGATGAGTAGCTCAAGCCGATCTTTCTAAACCTGTTTATGTATCTATAGTAGTCATAAGCATTTAATGTTGATTTATACATTAACACTGATAATGGAATTGAACCAGCAGTTCAAACTTGTACACTCACAGCTATAGCTTAGTTTTATTAATTTCTTTTTCTTTTGTCTCCCTTTGCATGCAATTTGTGATCACTTTGTATCTCTACTGAATTTCAAATTGATGAATTTAAACATTTACTTTCTGCCCAATTTACACTTAATGTGCAACTTACCCCAGTGTTTATATTATCCCTGAACTTGGTGCAGAAAGTCGTGTAATTATGTGTTTTTATGGCTTTTAAACATTAGTACTCTTTAGCTTCAGAGTTATTGGGCAAAAGTGATGTCCCAAGTTTAAGACACTTATGGCCAGATGAGTAGTGTTTTCCATCACTCTTTTGTTGTGATCAAAGAGCATAAATTTGGCTTATAAGACCTCTATAAGACCCACATCCATTGCCATTTTTGCCACTTGTGTTTCTGAAACCTTATTGACAACAGTAGTGATCATCAGACATCTCTATAGTGGAAATACCAGAAGGCTAGTACCAAATAACACATCTTCAAGGAGGCAGTGCTGAGGAATGACAGAAATGGGAGACCCTAATGAAAATTATCTTAAAAGGAAGAATTAGGTCCATAGTATTAAAATGGACAAGTAGATCAGTTGCTTTCTGAAGGAAATGGGTATTCAAGAACTACTACCAATTCTCAGATTGCTTTAGCATTTTGCTTTCCACTCAGATTACTTTTATTAGGCTGCTCTAATTTTGTTTTCCAGTGTAATGTAAAGCTTATTGACATCTGATTTATCTATGGATGAATTGGCTACACTCCATGCCAATTTAGACACTGAATCCATATTGCTCTCAGGAAGCATCTGGATAACAGTGTTGGGACATGCAGGGCATGACCTTACTGTCTAGTATCACCACACTTCTAGTACTGGAGGGTATGTGCTTTGTGTCTGAAAACAGATAGTATGTGTGCTTATATTAGAAATATTACTGTCATTGCTTTGCTTTAAATTATATTATTAAAGTTAAATCAGCCTATTTTACTTGAACAATAGTATGTGTTGTAATTTAAATGATGTAGTACATAAACTATCCCCTCATGGGCTGCCAAATGCCAAACAAACTCAGCTCTGTATTGATCTTTGTACTGACGCTGGACGTGATTTCAGATATAAAGAAGGTCACACAGTGTGCCAGTGTATCATTTCTCAATTCATGGTAAACTAAATCCGACACCCCTCTTCATGAATATGTTTTATTGCATTAGGATGCAAGAATAGTTTGTTCTGTTTTTCCAGTTCAGGAGAGGCTGTAGCATACCTGTCACATTGAATAAGGTTCTAACCTCTTAAAGGGGAAAATGTAATTGACTGCATTATTATGACAGTTGAAATATTCTGAGATTTGTAGCAGCTTTTGATCTTGATTGTTCAAGAGGTGGTACAATGGCAACCCTTCAATTTGTCTGTCTTTTCTGTGTATGGATTATCCTGTGATGATTGTATATTGCAAAAATGGGGGGGGGCGTGATTTTCCTACAAATAGCTTCATCCTGTTAGCAGGTTGGGCAGCAGAATGTGGATCAGTGGTGATTAGAACTGTTGGAAGCAAAAATGTATTTGAATTTTGGCCTTTTCTATAAACGAACTATCTGCAACAGGCTTTGAATATTTGAAATAGCTTATTTGAATTTTTTCACATTAAAGTAAGCACAGTCCAAATAGCATGTGTTCGGAGCTTAAACAGGCTGAACTATGAATTACTAGCCAGAGTGAGTGTGAAAGGAACATGACTAAAGTTACTGTGTCTTTACCCAGCTGACTGTTGCTGGGAACTGCTACAGCTCCTGCCATATCAACTTTTACTCCTGACTTGCCTAATCCCTACCACATCCATGTTTCCCATTTTTGTCTTGCAGGACTACATCATGAGATGTTTAACTTAATTGGACACACTAGCACAGACATTATCTGGAAGCATATTTACAGGGCTTTGCTTCGAATACAGCCTTTGTTTCATTTTGGGTGGGGACAAAGTACTTAGAACAGGAATAGGAATGGATGCATTTCTGAGTCAACCATGGAAAGGATCCAACTATGTTTGAATGGTAGCAACTGTTCTAATAATAAACTCTGCTGGCTAGAGTGAGATGTACAACTTGAAACTCTAACTCATCAAAATTAAAAAGGTGTGGTCCTCACTCCAAAGCTATTTTTTCCTTATGTCTGATAAATTGTTTATCTAAGCTTTTGGGTGTCTTAATTTTTTGGGTGCCCAAGTTAAAATGCCTATGTCTATGCTTTTTGGTTTTTGGTTTTGTTTGTTTTCCCATTCTGAAGAGCTGAAGAACCACAGCACTAACTAAAATTTCAAGGAACCTTTGAGTCAGCCCTCTTTAAAATGAGGCCCAAGTAGTCTTAACTTGGGCATCCAGGATTAGAGACCAATATAGCTGGTTGAAGTTTGAGAGCACATTTTTTTGTTTGTTTTGTTTTTGTTTTTATGAAACAGTCTTTTTTCTATGTAAGTACTTTAGTTGGGGTTGGTCCTGCTTTGAGCAGGGGTTGGACTAGATGACCTCCTGAAGTCTCTTCCAATCCTAATCTGCTATGATTCTAGGATACTTTTTGGACAATATGTAATTTATTTCCAGTTTTGGTTATTTAAAACATTACCAAAAATGTGGACATTTTTATTTTTCTAAAACCTAGGTTTTGAGATAAATTGAAATCCCTGGTTTTCATTAAACAAACAAAAATCAGTGTTTGATAATGTTTTCAGTAAAAATGCTTAGGTCTGGTCTACACTAGAGAGTGGGGATTGATCTAAGTTACGCAACTTCAGCTACGTGAATAACATAGCTGAAGTCAACATACTTAGATCTACTCAACTCGGTGTCTTCACTGCAGTGAGTTGATTGCTGACGCTCCCTCATTGAGTCTGCCTGTGCCTCTCGCTCTGATGGAGTACTGGAGTCGACGGGAGAGTGCTCAGAGGTCAATTTGTCGCATCTAGACTAGATACGATAAATTGACCCCCGCTGGATCGATCGCTGCCTGATGATCCGGCAGGTAGTATAAACATACCCTTACAGATGGTATGAAACTTAGATTCCATTTAGAACCATTTGAAATGAAAACAAGTTTGTAACTTTTCACAAAAAGACTTTTGAATCTTCTTCACACCAGTTCTAAAGGTCACAGAACAATCATGTTTTTTAAATAAATGAATAAAAAACCCGATCATTCATCTTTTACGGTAATAGATAAAAGGACAGAAACACCAATCCTGTAGTAATAGAGGGACTCTATAGTGTAGATTTCAGGCACTATGAAGACATTGTGATTTTGTTAGCGAAGGTTGTGGTGCTGAGATTCTGACTAAAACTAAGGATAATGATAAAGGGAGACATAAATAATGCCCACTGTCATGCTGGCAGAACCCCTGGTGGTGGAATGTCCTTTTGGAAAGGGATGCATTAGCAGCGCTGGTCTGGGAGGAATTGTGGTCAAGGGATTCACTGAGTACAGCCTCAGGATCCCTGAGCATGGTCTAGCAAAACCCTTTCAGGGTGAGGGCATAAGTTCTACACTATTGAAAACAACAGAAAATTATATAAAGTAAAGCCCATGGGTGTCCCCAGTAGTGCCAAGGATTGAACTAGCATGGAAAATGAATGGAGCTGCTGCTCTCTCTCCTAAAAGTGGTCCCCCACAGTGCATCATTGAGGTACATTGGAGGTGTGATGTATGCAATGTAACAGAGACATTATCTGTGCTTCACCTGTTTTGCAGTTATGTAGAGGGCTTATTTTTCAGGCTTATGATTCTAGCATCTTTCATTAGCACTAAATTCAATTATAATTGTTTTAAAATATTCACTGGTCATCAAGCAAAGAACATACTCTACTTAAATATAGTTGATGTGTAGATACTTAAATCTGACCGCAGTGCCCACCTCTGTATTTAAGCCCTAATATTTTGAGCAGCTATTTGATATATTCCTCAAGACTGTAGAATAACAAGGAATTAATCCACTAGCTAGAATATGAGGAAAATGATTCACAGGTGAAACCAGATACTCCACAAATGAGCAAACTAAACAGTTTTCTTGACAGCAGGCTCAATTTAAGGCTTAACAAGGAGCTTCCTGTTATCCCATTTAACTGAGTGTTTTATTGGAAAATTACAAGGATTCTGCATAGCTTGGGTTAAGGGTTATGTTTAATAAACTCCTTTAAAAGTAGTGTAAAGCATTACAATTATATTCTGTTGTATTGGTTATGTGGCCCATGCTCCAGACCCTTTTGTATTACTCATACAAAAAGCAATAGGTTTTCTTTACATTGCATACAGCACATCATGTCCAACAACTTCTAAGGGTATGTCTACACTACCCTCTGGATGGGTAGGCAGTGATCAATCCAGAGGGTATCTATGTATCACATCTAGTTTAGATGCAATAAATCGACCCCCGAACACTCTCCCATCAACTCCTGTACTCCAGCGCCACGAGAGGAGCAGGAAGAGTCAACGGGGGAGCAGGAGCAGTCGACTCACCACAGTGAAGACTGTTGTTCAATATTCCCTTAACCTTTACATGCTGACCACTAGTGAAGACACCATGGTAAGTCGATCTAAGTACATCATAACTTAGATCAATTTCTCCTCCCTGTGCACTCCCCCCCGCCAATGTAGACCAGGGCTAAGAAGACAGCAGGAAGCATCAGAGACAAGGAGGTGAAATTCTAAGTTTGGCCTGTAGTCCTAACAATGTTAGAAGACTAGAAAGGATAGAAAACCTGTTAGAAGTTTTTAGATTGTGCTTATTGTGACGTACAATAGATCTTTCAGATTCAGTGGCTTCAATGATGTTATTCTTGGTTTATAATGGTTTAAGTAAAATTAGAATCATGTCTCATAAGTGGATAGATTGATGGGTTTGATTCAAGTCTAACACTCCCACACTGAGACGGTTCAGCTCCAGATCTAAGAACGCCGGGGCTTAGGCACACGTTTACACCGAGAGTACCATTCCTGTTTACGTTAAACTTAGTAAACTAGGTAGTAAAACTAAATTTTAGTTTGAAACATTCGTATTCCTATTTATGTATAAATTGGATATAATCCATTGTTCAATATTCCCTTAACCTCTACATGCTGACCACTAGTGATGAAAACTAAAACATTTCCATTTTTTTCCCCGACCCAGTGCTAAGTGCTGAGTAATAATGTAGATTACTCACTAATGCTGCTAAAATCCTAGGACTTTATATTGGTTATAATATAAAAGCTATAATGAAAAGCTTACTTTACAGCTCAGACTCTCAATAGGAATAACAAGGGAGATGTCTGCTGAGATGTTAGTATTAGAGCTGTCCAGTAGTTATGCAACACGTCCAAGAGATTTAGCCTTGAGAGAGGAACTAGATAAGGATTGTCCCAATTTTCCTGTTAAAAATGGGAGATCCAGATAACAGAATAACATTATTGGCCAATCATACCCATATCTATCTTTTCACCATTATCATCATTGTTTTGATACATAACTGTCTCCACCTAAGTTTCCTGGCTATCGGAGCAACTGGAAAGATTTCTGGCTGTAACCCCAAGCAACTGTTTAGTTTGTCTCTGTGGGAATCTCTTTTTTTCTAAAGCTAGCAGGGCTGAAACATGCTTTTCTCTTTCAGTGCTCCAAAGACTCCTTCAAGTACTTAAGAGTACAAATGTCAGAGATGAGCTGTAAAACAATTTTTTTGCCTGTTTAAAAAAAAAAAAACTCCCTAAAGATGGGGAAGGGGAATATGGAAGCCGCTTACCGAATCTTGGTATGCCAGATGAGACTGTCTTCTTCAGACTTAACATTTTCGGTCTCTGTGCTTACCAAATAAAGTTATTTTGTAACACTTGGCTGGGATTTTCATTGGAAGTACTTGGTGTAATCTGCCCAAATAAAACTGAATATTCATTGGCAGCCTAAGTGCTAGGGGAATGTGACTGTGCCCATCCTTATAAAAATAGGTGGTTTGTTCTAAACTGTGTGCTATCATGTAAGTCCAGATTCTGAGAAGAATTCCTCTGTTGAGTAATACTTGACTCGGCAACTAGTCCTACTGATGTCAGTGGAATTGTTTGCAGAGTTAAATGCCCCTCTGGGAGTGTAGGTGGCAGAATAGTGATTTGGACAAGAATGCTGAAGTATTCTTGTAATGGGAAACAGGACTAGGTTTGTGTAAGAATGAATGAATACTTTTGGTGCTAATGTCTACTTATGCATAGTTAAGGTGACCAGACAGCAACTATGAAAAAACAGGATGGGGTGGAGGGTAATAGGTGCCTATATAAGAAAAAGTCCCAAAAAACAGGACTATCCCTTTAAAAATGGGACAACTGGTAACCCTGTGTATTGTAATAATCATTTAAAGCAATGTTGAGTGTTTTGGACAAAGTGAAAGCTAGAATATGATGTATGGCTTAAATCTGGCCCACTGGGGGGGGGGAAGCTGTCCATTGTAGCTCTAATCAAGAAAACCAGCAGCTCCACTGTGGGAATTAAGAGAGGGGGCAGAGGTATGTGAGACTGTGGAAAGGCATCCGAGCCTTCCAGTACAAGTGGGAGAGTTTTCCCCCTTGACTGAATGAACTATTGGTCAGTGAGAGACGCTTCAGGACAAATTGGTATTCAAAAGAGCTCTGTACAGAAAGGAAAGACCTTCCCACGGAAATTAAGGAAACACCAGAAGAAGATATTGTAAGTCAGTGTTTCTCAACAACTGGTCCACAGACCACTGCATAGCACTGACTGTTGTGGAGCTTGACCTCAGTGGGACTACGAAAGCATATATTTGACTTTAAGCACATGATGCTTTGTTGTATCGGAGCCTAAATCCTTATTGCAGTTGCCTCTTGTGGTGGAAGTCCAAACAGCATGTTCCAGACTTGAAGTGGCATGGGAATAGAGTAGTTTATCTCCCTGAGGCAGAGGCCCTTCCAGCTCAGAGTTGAGGCTCTATGACTATATGGTCTGGAGTGACTTACATACCTTCAGCACCTGTTTTCTAAATAAATAGAGGACTTATTTTCTGGGAATGTCATCCCACAGACTGTCACCAGCACTAAATTTAAATTACTATTTTTTTCAGTATCCACTAATCCAGGGGTCGTCAACCTCTGGCACGCAGCTCACCAGGGTAAGCACCCTGGTGGGCCCAGCCAGTTTGTTTACCTGCCGCGTCCACAGGTTTGGCCGATTGCTGCTCCCATTGGCCGCAGTTCACCGCTCCAGGCCAATGGGGGCTACAGGAAGCGGCACAGGCCAAGGGATATGCTGGCTGTGGCTTCCCGCCGCTCCTATTGGCCTGGAATGGTGAACTACGGCCAGTGGGAGCCGTGATCGGCCGCATCTGTGGAGGCAGCAGGTAAACAAGCCAGCCTGGCCCACCAGGGTGCTTACCCTGGTGAACTGTGTACCAGAGGTTGCCAACCTCTGCACTAATAATTAAGGTAGGTCCACAAATTCCTTTAAATGTGTGACTGAAGCAAATGTCTAAAATTCAGCTTTAAGAGGAGCCCATCTGTTCATTCAAGCATTTTGAACAACTATCTGAAGAACTTTTCAGACTTGTCTGCTCCATTGTATACTAGGGTTGCCAACTTTCTAATTGTACAAAACCAAACAGCCCTGTCTCGCCGCTACTCTGAGGCCTCACCCCTCACTCACTCCATCCCTCCCCCACCATTGCTCGCTCTTCTCTATCCTCACTCACTTTCACTGGGCTGAGGCAGGGGGTTGGGGTGTGGGAGGGAATGAGGGTTCCAGCCTGGGGTTGTGGGCTCTGGGGTGGGGCCAGAAATCATAAAATCATAGAAGATTCGGGTTGGAAGAGACCTCAGGCGCTCATCTAGTCCAACCCCGCTGCTCAAAGCAGGAGCAACCCCAACTAAATCATCCTAGCCAGGGCTTTGTCAAGCCAGGCCTTAAAAACCTCTAAAGACGGAGATTCCACCACCTCCCTACACAGTCCATTCTGATGCTTCAGCACCCTCATAGTGAAATAGTTTTTTTCTAATATCCAGCCAAGATCTTTCCCATTGCAACTTGAGACCTTTGTTCCTTGTTCTGTCCTCTGCCACCACTGAGAACAGCTGAGCTTCATCCTCTTTGGAACCCCCTTTCAAGTAGTTGAAGGCTGCTATCAAGTCCCCAAAAACAATGAGAATTCCTTGTGGCACCTTAGAGACTAACAAATTTATTTGGGCATAAGATTTCGTGGGCTAGAACCCACTGATGAAAGCCGTGAAAGCTTATGCCCAAATAAATTTGTTAGTCTCTAAGGTGCCACAAGGATTCCTCGTTGTTTTTTGCTGATACTAACACGGCTACCACTCTGAAACCTATCAAATCCCCTTCACTCTTCTGCAGACTAAATAAGCTCAGTTCCCTCAGCTTCTCCTCAGAAGTCATGTGCCCCATCCCCCTAATCATTTTTGTTGCCCTCCACTGGACTCTCTCCAATTTGCCCATATCCTTTCTGTAGTGGGGGGCCCAAAACTGGACACAGTACTCCAGATGTGGCCTCACCAGTGCCGAATAAATGGGAATAATCACTTCCTTTGATCTGCTGGCAACGCTCCTACTAATGCAGCCCAAAATTAGGGATGCAGGAGCGGGCTCAGGGCTGGCACAGGGGGTTGGGGTGCAGGCTTCAGCTAGGGACGTGTGCTCTGGGGTGGGGCTGGGGATGAGGGGTTTGGGGTGCAGGAGGGGTGAAGGCCTGGGGCAGGGGTGTGGGCTCTGGGAGGGAGTTAGGGTGTGGAAGGGGGTGCAAGGCTGGGGTAACGGAGTGAGGGGAACTCTGGGATGGTGTTAGGGTGAGGGAGGGGTTTCTGCCCTGGGGCAAGTGGTTGGGGTACGGGAGGGAGATCGGGGTGCAGGCTCCAGCCGGGCAGCACTTACCTCAGGCAGCACCCAGTCGGTGGCACAGCGGGGCTAAAGTAGGCTCCCTGCCTTCCCTGACTCCACGCAGCTCCCAGAAGCGGATGGCATGTCACTGCAGTGCCTAGGCGGAGGGGCCAGGGGGCTCTGAACGCTGCCCATGTCCACAAGTGCCACCCCTGCAGTTCCCATTGGCCATGGTTCCTGCCAATAGGCACTGCGGAGCCGGCACTGGGGGCAGGGATAGTGCACGGAGCTTCCCTGGTCGCTCCTGCACCTAAGAGTTGGACATGGTGGCCGCTTCTGGGAGCCGCATGGAACCAGGACAGGCAAAGAGCCTTCCTTAGCCTTGCTGCACTGCCGACTGGAATTTTAAGGGCCCAGTTAGCAGTGCTGACTGGAGCCACCAGGGTCCCTTTTCAACTGGGTGTTCCGATCAAAAAACGGACAACTTGCAACCCTATTGTATACGCTTCAGGATTGTGCCTGTGTAAATTCTTTAGGAAAGGGATGTTTGGAAACTGCCTAGCACACTGTAGATGCTACCAGAAAGAAATAATAATTTGGAAGCCTTTCCTTTTTGCCCTCTGATGTTCAAGGTCAAAATACATGAAATGTTGAGGGAAAACTACTAAAATGCTAATACACATTCTGTCTCCATCTGTGGCAGAGCAAGATAATTGCAGCTCCAACTCTGCCAGAGGCCTTCAACCATAAAGTGGTAGGGCAAGCTGAGAAAGGGGAATTCCAGCCCGCTTTGTAAATGCAAGTGGTATAAACAGTTAGGATAAAGTTCAGCTAAGCATTTGAACTTCTGGGCCTGAAAGCCTTTGAGCCTTTTGAAGTTTACCCATCATTTAAAGGAATTGGATTTTCCTTGGACAGGTCACAACTATTCCACTGAAAAAAGTGTAATATAGGTGGAAAATGAGGAAATGTGCCTGAAGTTAAAGAAAAGCCTATCTGTGCACAAGACATTTAAATCATTATGCAAAAGCAGTTCATCTTCCTGAAAAATATGTCCTGTCCTGCTGCCAAAGCTAGTGTAAATTTGGGCAATGTGGAATGCAAGGGCTGGCTGCCTAGAATGTTAGAAAAAAGTCTCGTTCAGATTAAATCTTCTCCTAGTTACAGCACGTCTATACTTTTTTTGTGTTTATAAACTGTCATAGTGCGCCCATTCATGCAAATCTCACCCTCTGTGAGCTTTGGTTTTCTTGCATACAAAGCTGTACAAATATATTCATTAATAGTGTAGTCAATCTGCTGCACAATATCACTGAGTTGTGGACACCTCGGGAATGGAGATTGTTCGTAACTCTGAAATGTTCCTTATATCTGAACAAGACATTATGGACTTTAGCCGGGCGGGGGACATGTGTGTGAGGGGGGATTCATGGCTTCTGCCCCACAGGAGCACCAGGGCTCACAGCTTTAAGGACTTTAGACCTGAGAGGAACACCGGGGCTCAGGGCTTCAGCCCCGTGGCTCCATTCCTGGCTTCTGGCTTCTGTCCTATGGGGAAGCTCAGGACTACAGCCTCACAACTCCATTCCCGGCTTCTGAAGGTCCAAGCCCTGGTGCCCCCCGTGGGGCTGAAGCTGGGAATGGAGCCCCAGTGCTCCCCCTTCTCAGTCTAAAGCCCTGAGTCCTGGTGCTCCCAAGGGTCAGAAGCCCCAAACCCCTGCCCTGCTTCCCCCGGCCCGGGAGCTCTGACCCTTCCCTACACTCAACCTCCCACCCCCTTCTGTGGCTGAAGCCCTGAGTCCCAGGGCTAAAGCCCCAAGGCAGTACAGTATTTGCTGGGTATTTTTTGTCTCCCCTGCTGCCTGATTGATTACTTCCAGATGCACAGGTTGTCTGACTGGTAAGTCTGTAACTCTGGTGTTCATATCTTTGAAGTTCTACTGTAGATCCAAGTGCACATAATTACTTTGGGTCAATGACTGTGGGGGAGATAGAAGTTTGCACAATAGTAGTTGCAAAATGTACATTTTACATGAGATGGGACAGTACGTAATTGTGCCCCTATGAACAACAGCTGCATTCACTGGACATCAGAAGGGCGCTTGCTTTCTATATCAACCACACAAAGCCATTCCACAAGACAACCCAGTTGTTCGTTGCTTTAGCAGAGCGGAGAAAAGGTTTGCCAGTTTCTTCCCAGCGAATCTCCCCTGGATCACAGCGTGTATTTGCGCTTGTTATGACTTGGCGAAGGTTCCTCTGCCTGCCATCACAGCTCACTCCGTGAGGGTGAAAGCCTAGTTGACAGCCTTCCTGGCCCCTTTACCTCTTCAGGAGATCTGCAGGACTGCCACGTGGTCTTCAGTGCACACCTTCAAGTCGCACTACACCATCGTCCACCAGTCTCAGCATGATGTGGCCTTCAGCAGAGTGGTACTTCAGTCTGCAATACTTTGACTCCGACCCCACCTCCGAGGTAAAGCTTGGAAGTCACCTAACTGGAATTGATATGAGCAAGCACTCAAAGAAGAAAAATGGTTACTCAACCTTTTTGTAACAGTCGTTCTTTGAGATGTGTTGCTCATATCTATTCCATTTCCCCCCCCTCCGCCCCCGCCACCTTCCCCTCTGTTGGAGTTGCCGGCAAGAAGGAGGGGAAAAACAACTGAGGAGAGTTGGCAGTTTTTCAAAGGAACACTATTAAGGGCCCAAAAGCAAGCTATTCCGATGGATAGGAAAGATAGAAAATGTGGCAAAAGACCACCTTGGCATAACCACGAGATCTTGCATGACCTACAAAATAAAAAGGAGTCATATAAAAAATGGAAACTAGGTCAGATTACAAAGGATGAATATAGGCAAACAACAGAGGAATGCAGGGGCAAGATTAGAAAGGCAAAGGCACAAAATGAGCTCAAACTAGCTATGGGAATAAAGGGAAACAAGAAGATTTTTTATCAATACATTAGAAGCAAGAGGAAGACCAAAGACGGGGTAGGCCCACTGCTCAGTGAGGAGGGAGAAACAGTAACAGGAAACTTGGAAATGGCAGAGATGCTTAATGACTTCTTTGTTTCGGTCTCCATTGAGAAGTCTGAAGGGATGTCTAACATAGTGAATGCTTATGGGAAGGGGGTAGGTTTAGAAGATAAAATAAAAAAAGAGGAAGTTAAAAATCATTTAGAAAAGTTAGATGCCTGCAAGTCACCAGGGCCTAATGAAATGCATCCTAGAATACTCAAGGAGTTAATAGAGGAGGTATCTGAGCCTCTAGCTATTATCTTTGGAAAGTCATGGGAGACGGGAGAGATTCCAGAAGACTGGAAAAGGGCAAATATAGTGCCCATCTATAAAAAGGGAAATAAAAAAACCCAGGAAACTACAGACCAGTTAGTTTAACTTCTGTGCCAGGGAAGATAATGGAGCAAGTAATTAAAGAAATCATCTGCAAAGACTTGGAAGGTGGTAAGGTGATAGGGAATAGCCAGCATGGATTTGTAAAGAACAAATTGTGTCAAACCAATCTGATAGCTTTCTTTGATAGGATAACGAGCCTTGTGGATAAGGGAGAAGCGGTGGACGTGGTATACCTAGACTTCAGTAAGGCATTTGATATGGTCTCACATGATACAATTTAGATGGGGCTACTATAAGGTGGGTGCGTAACTGGCTGGATAACCGTACTCAGAGAGTAGTTATTAATGGTTCCCAATCTTGCTGGAAAGGTATAACAAGTGGGGTTTTGCAGGGGCCTGTTTTGGGACCGGCTGTGTTCAATATCTTCATCAATGACTTAGATGTTGGCATAGAAAGTACGCTTATTAAGTTTGCAGACGACACCAAACTGGGAGGGATTGCAACTGCTTTGGAGGACAGGGTCAAAATTCAAAATGATCTGGACTAATTGGAGAAATGGTCTGAGGTAAACCAGATGAAGTTCAATAAAGACAAATGCAAAGTGCTCCACTTAGGAAGGAACAATCAGTTTCACACATACAGAATGGGAAGAGACTGTCTAGGAAGGAGTATGGCAGAAAGAGATCTAGGGGTCATAGTGGACCATAAGCTAAATATGAGTCAACAGTGTGATACTGTTGCAAAAAAAGCAAACGTGATTCTGGGATGCATTAGCAGGTGTGTTGTAAACAAGACACAAGAAGTCATTCTTCTGCTCTACTCTGTGCTGGTTAGGCCTCAACTGGAGTATTGTGTCCAGTTCTGGGCACCGCATTTCAAGAAAGATGTGGAGAAATTGGAGAGGGTCCAGAGAAGAGCAACAAGAATGATTAAAGGTCTTGAGAACCTATGAAGGAAGGCTGAAAGAATTGGGTTTGTTTAGTTTGGAAAAGAGAAGACTGAGAGGGGACATGATAGCAGTTTTCAGGTATCTAAAAGGGTGTCATCAGGAGGAGGGAGAAAACTTGTTCACCTTAGCCTCTGATGATAGAACAAGAAGCAATGAGCTTAAACTGCAGCAAGGGAGATTTAGGTTGGACATTAGGAAAAAGTTCCTAACTGTCAGGGTAGTTAAACACTGGAATAAATTGCCTAGGGAGGTTGTGGAATCTCCATGTCTGGAGATATTTAAGAGTAGGTTAGACAAATGTCTATCAGGGATGGTCTAGACAGTATTTGGTCCTGCCATGAGGGCAGAGGACTGGACTCGATGACCTCTCGAGGTCCCTTCCAGTCCTAGAGTCTATGAATCTATGAATCTATGAACTGAAGTGGGGGTCAGGCTGCCAGGGTCATATATTGAGCACCATACACACTACTCCAGGGGGCTCCACAGCCGGCCCGATGGGTAGTTGCTAGGGAAAAGTTTCTGACAGCTGTGCACACGGCGCGCACACACACCTAACGGGAATAGATATGAGCAACACTTCTCTAAGAACAACAGTTACCAAAAGGGGTGAGTAATCTTTTTTTTTTCTTTCTGCCTTTGGGATAAAACAGAACCCAGTGGACTACGGGAAGCCTGCAAGAAGAGAAACACTGCCTCAGGAAGGTGGTCTATGGTTATCCTGCCCTAAGGGAGAAGACTTAAGACCAGGATTGGGTCTCAGAAAGACCTAAGAGAAAAGACTCTCCAGAAAGGCCAATCTGGTGGGAAGGAAGAGAGAAAACTTGGCTTTGAGGAACAGGTCAGATAGTCCAGTTGTTTAGGGTTCCCAAAACTAGGAAACCATAGTAGATGGTAGGTGTGGTTTCCCCCATGCTGCCACCCTGGCAGGGATGTAGTGACTAGCATCTCCTCTGTACAAGAGAAAGAAGAGGTGGCTTAGAAGGCTGACAGATGAACGCAGGAGTGTGCTTTTAGCCAGAAGGCTGTACCACCTGAGCAACTGATCAGCAATGAAGGCTGAGAGAACCACAACAGCTGAAGGGAAACTGAGGGAGGGTGATTGCCTTCCTACACCATGAGGTAGTGCAGTCTGGGACTCTACCCTAGTACAAAAAAGAACAACATTGTTTTAATGGTACTTTTCATTCAGTTCTGCAATTAACGGTCAATGCACAGTATATATGTGCCAAATACTCTGTGAATGACCTTCATGAAGTCATTCGTAATACAGGGGCTAAAGTCAGGGCAGAGTTCGGCTCTAAATATAAGACACTTGTAACATCTTTGTAAATAGATTGTTTAAAATCTTTTCCTAGTACTTTTTCCAAAGTGACAGGGGTCAAAAAAATATTTCGGGTCTGAGCAAGGAGAATATTTGAGGATGCGGGGTGGGAAAAGGGGCTGATTCAGCCAGGTATACAAGCCAAAAGTAAGCCGAGTCACTCAGTAGACTACAAAAGCAACACACAAACATGAAAACAAAAAAATTCATAGAATAATATACTGTAAGATCAGTGTCACTGAAAGCTTGCTGCCAGAATTCTCAGTGGTTTTGACTCCTCCTTGGCTCAGCCTAATTCATGGCATGTAAATGAACCAGAGCCAGATATTTAACTCAAGCCTATGGGTCAAGCTTTCTTTAGCTCACTTACTTCTCTGCCATAACTTGTCAATTTGATGTGTTCACATAAGATTTTCCAGAAGCACTGTCTCAGAAATAACCTTTCACATGACATAATAGTCATTTGACAAACAAGAGCAATTCAGCAGCTTGCATTTTGAAATAAATCCCATGTTTCCTGCTGCTTTAAGATGTGATCCTCTTGGTGATTTTTCTTCTAAGAAGGCCTAAATTTGTTGTAGTGAATATTGTTAGTAGCTAAATTCAGCATGATATAGTTTACCTACTGCTGGTTTTATTGATGTGAAGCTTGATTCATTCGTGCCAATACAGGGATAAGGAAACAGTAACTCTTGGCCAGACATACAAAAAGAGCTCAGAACCCAACATGCTGAGTGCTTTGGAAAATCTGGCCAATTATTTAGGTGTCTTAATGGGAGCTGAGCACTCTTGAAAACTGACCCCAGGTGCACCATGCCCAGCAGATGCTTCTAGCCACCCACAGTAACAAAAGTGTGGAGTGTATGAGGTTTTCTGCCCACTAAGAAGGCTCTCTCTTCTGGCACTTGCCATAATGTGAGTGGGAAGGTGGGGGCAGGGAAGGGAAGAAAGGGGCTGTCTTTGCAGTGAAAGGAGAAGAATTTAGGGGGAAACAGAGCTCCTGCTTTGAGGAGAGGGAGTGGAGGAGTGTAATGGGGCATACAGACCCACACTGACCAGAAGGTCCATTTAGCCTCACCTGTTACATCTGTGCAAGGTGTAAGTCGGGGTGTGTGTGAGGAAGGGAGATGAAAGAAGAAAAGCCCAACTCAGTGGTTGCTGACCTGAAAGAAAGTAACGCTGTGAAGGAAGACCTGGCTGGGCCTAGAGTCTAACCAAAGACTGTCTGGAAGGAAAGACCAGCTGGGTGACCCCAGCTACATACTCCTACGTGTCGGAACTTCCTTGGAACAGGTGAGCCTGGTGCAGAATTGGTTTCTCATAACTTGATTGGATCTCCTTTTGTTCTGAGATCTGCATACGAGTCAGCCCGGCAAGAGGCTGTGAGAAAGGCTTAGCTGCAGACAAAGGTAGGAAGCAGCCCAAGGATACAGCAGAGGGTCTGAACAAACAGATCTCCTCTGATTCATACAGGATCTCTGGGCTGGAACCCAGGATAGAAGGTGGGAGCTTGAAGACCCTGGAGCCAAGAGCTAGCAAGGCCCAGAAGTCTGAAGTTGGGCTGGATTCATGTTTCCCTGGAAGGGGCAGGATTAAGAGTGACCTGGCCAGAAGGCCAAGTCACAGAAAGATTGCCACAGGGCCAGAGCAGCTGTCAGCAGGCAGCACCAGAGAAGGAAAACCACTACACCATGCCCAGCCACTAGAGGGCACCTGTGACGGGTAGACTCTTCCACAAGGAGAGAGACCCATTTGCTAAAACCATTTTAGACTCTTCATGTTAGCCTCATCCTCTGAGTTCTAAGATTAAGATGGCAAGAGAATGAACTTGGCCACCACTCCTAGAAATAAGATCACAGGTCTTATCAAACAGAACTGAGCATTGCTCAACCATTTGACTTTCAATGTTCTTACGTAAATCAAAATCCTAAATTTATTCTTCATGGGTTGTGACTGGTGCAGGTAGGTTAAAATGGCACTTTATTTTAACCTACCTGCAATCATCAACAAGCCCAGATTTGCTCCAAATTGGGGATGTATCTTCAAGGGTGACCAGACACTATTAACATTGTTGTTCTCCTTTAGGGTTCCCCCTAGTGTGAGGAATAGCTCTGGCTTCCACTGGGGGATCCATAATAGCCCCACCGACTCCTGAGGAGCACAGACGCCTGAGGAGACAAGTTGAATCTACAGATAATCTTGTCATGTAACTTCCTTCTAGCACTGGTCATAGTAGGCTCTTGGGCAGAGGGAGACTGTGGGTGTTTCTGCCACTCCAGCCTCCCCTCTGGTAGACTTTGTGTGGCTGAAGGTCCTGCTGTGTCATTCAAGTTGGCAAAGATCAGCGTGTAAACCAAGGTGAATTTCTAAGTATTTCCTTGTGCAGTACCCTATGAGATTCTATTGCTCTCTTTGCTATGGTTGGAGAGTCTGTTATCTCAGCATATCATGCACTGCATGGATTATTTTCTCTTCTTGAGTGTGTGCTTCATAATTGTCTACCATGTGGTATGTTGTGAAATACTACATCGTGATCAGTGCTCATGAATTGACTTTCTTCTGGGAGCAAAAAGTATATCTTTGCAGATTGTTTATGGCTTCTGTTTGGAGTGTATCATGATTTAGTAATCCAAAGATAGGGTGGAGCATGAAAGTTAGGTAGAAGAATATTGGAGTAGTGGTGGTTTAATTGCCTATGAATTCATATAAATAAAAATGGGTGGCAGGTAGATAAGGAGCAATGGAGACATACTGTACACAAAGACCATTACTCAAAGGAATCTAGCAATGATATAGCTGAGGTAGAGTTTAGCTTTCTGCTGAAAGGTCTTTATTGCAAAAAACACCCCCAAAATAGTTCAGCTGTAGTATTATCCAAGAAAAGCTAGAACCAGTAATTGCTTGTGATACTAGTAAAGGCTTGAACCTGCTATGGTTCTTTATGACAAAGGACTTATAGAAAGTACACTAAATTGATTGTCTATTAAGTCTGGTTGCAAAAATTGCTTTTCAGTCTCTGGTATTATCAAGTATATATGATATCACGTACCAAGAAATCTTGCTTGAAAAATTAATGCAATTTGATTTGGGCAGGAACATTGTGCTGGAGACTGAAAACTGGTGGAGACCTATAAACTAAAAGTAATGATAAGGCAATGATGGTGGAGTATCAGCAGCAATGTAATGTGTCTAAAAATAAATAAATCAGGACATAGCTTCCCTAAAAGTCCCGAGACTTCAAAAATGTTGTTGTTTCTGTGCCTTCTGGTTTCTGATAGTTTAGGGTGCTTTGGGGTCATATTTTCAAGGTTTTCTCTGCAACCATAAGGGCTAGAAACTTTAATAATGATTGCATGATCTGAGACTTAAAGAAAAACAGGAGGAGTTGGCAACTCTATCTGTCATGGTACTTGCAATGAAACTTTGCTACTCATCTCCCTGAACCAACTCCTGCTGGCAGCTGTTTGTATGTTTTTGAAAATCCCTCCCCCTAAACTGACTTTCTTGGCTTCTCATATGACTGGAATGGCCTAACCTTGTTTTTCTCTCTCTCTTCCCCCACCCCCAGTTCTGTGCATTGCTCAAGGGAAGTAGGGGCTGAATGCTATTCATCTGAGGGTACTGAAGGAATTAGCTGAAGAAATCTCGGAGCCACTGGCAATAATACTTACAAACTCATGGATTACAGGAGAGGTCTCAGAGGTCTCAGTCTCCATCACTGGAGATTTTTAAGGGCAGGTTATGCAAACACCTGTCAAGGATGGTCTAGATAATACTTAGTCCTCCCATGAGTGCAGGGGACTGGACTAGATGACCTTTTGAGGTCCCTTCCAAGTCCTACAATTCTATGATTCTATAAGACTGGAGAAGTAGTGCCCCTCTTTAAAAGGAGGAACCCGGAAACTATAGACCAGTCAGCCTGACTTTGATACCTGGGAAGCCACTAGAGCAATGTATAAAACATTCAATTTGTGAATATCTGGAGGATGAAGAGGTAATCACTAGCAGCCAGCATGGATTTAGCAAGAACAAATCATGCCAAACTTGCTTGATTTCCTTCTTGGATAGGGTAACTGATTTGGTGGATGTGGGAGTGTGGTGGACATAATATGCCTGGACTTCAGTAAGGCTTTTGACACAGTCCCACATGACATTCTGTAACTGGAGAAACGCAGGCTCAACTGAACTAACATTAAGTGGATACATAATTGGTTAAACAAAGAGTAATTATTAATTGAATGATGTCGGATTGGAGGTGAGTCTTAAGTGAGGTTCCACAGGGATCTGTTCTGGATCTGGTGTTGTAGAGCGAGCATACTGATCAAAGTTTGCAGATGACACAAAGCTAGCAGGGGTTGACAATACTTTGGAGGATAGATCTAAAATTCAGAGGGATCTTGATAAATGGAGAACTGGGCTATAGAAAACAAAATGAAATTCAACAAAGACAAAATGTAAGTTGCTACACTTAGGGAAGAAAAAACAAAGGCACAAATACAGAATGGGGGATAACTGGCTTGGCAGCAGCATGGCTGAGAAGGATCTGGGAGTTGTGGTGGATCATAACCTGAACATGAGTCAGCAATGTGATGCCGTTGCAAAAAAAAGAAAATGCAGTTTTAGGTTACATTAACAAAGGCATAGCATGCACATCATGGGAGGTGATAGTACTGCTCTACTCTGTGCTGGTTCAGGCTCAGCTGGAGTACTGTGTCCAATTTGATCATCAATGTATAGAAAGGATGTTGAGAAAGGATTCATAAGCAAACAACAAAGATGATCAAAGGGTTGAAATGCAAGCCGGATCAGCAAAGGCTGAAGGAACTGGATATGTTTAGTTTGGAAAAGGAGAGATTAAGGGGGGATGTGATAGCAGTCTTCAGATACTTGAAAGGCTGCCATAAAAAAGATGGAGAACAGTTGCTCTGTTTTGCCACAGAGCGCAGGACAAGAGGTAATGGGTTCAAACTACAGCATAGCAGATTTAGATTAAATCTCAGAAAAACTTCCTAGCTGTAAGAACAGTAGGACAATGGAACAGACACCTCAGGAGGTTGTGGAAGCTTCTTCACTGGAGGTTTTCAAAAGGAGCTAGATAGCCATCTGTCTTGGATAGTTAGACACAACAAATCCTGCATCTTGGCAGGGGGATCAGACTAGATGACCTTGAGGTCCCGTCTAACCCTATGATTCGAAATCATTCTCTCCGTGGCTTGCTCTGCTAGACACTGTATAATAAGTCCTGGTATTTTATTTATTTTTAGACACTAGAGTCTTTAAACAAGGAGAACAAAACTATAAGAAAGAAAATTAAACAGCATGAGGAAATTTAAAAGAACAAATACATTCTCTCAAGTGCCTCTTCCTAATGAAATAATAGAGTAATATGAACTGCAGCAAAAAAGTTTACTGCTGAACATGGAATTAATGTAAAAGGCACAATTACAAGATGTTTTCAGGGAACAGAATAAGATATGGACATTTTAGGTTATTATGCAGTAGTTTAACCAATCAGAGTTAAAATGTGATGACGATTCCAGTGAAACAAAATGACTCAGTCAGGTTGACCTGGAGCAAATAACAGTAATATGCATCCAATTTCTAGACAGGAGGGACCAGACAGAGAATTATTGTATGGTGAGATAAGAGTGGGAAATCTTTGAGACATGGTGCAATGGAGGTAGAAATTAAAAAATGGAATAAATGATTGCTTCCTGAGCAGATTGTAACAGAAACCACACACTTTCTTATCAGGTTGAACTCTTACTATGATAAGCTCTAAGGGGACCAAAGTAGTACATGAAAATAGATGATCTGATCTGATATAAGAATAGGAAAACTGTCCTCTTATCATATACTTTGTTCAGATGACTAGACTGTATATCAGTGGACTATATTTATTAGTGGGATCAGGGTATGGAACTCATTTAATTTTTAGTGGCAGATGTGCATTGCTGTGCAAATACAGATCTTGCTGCATCAACGTTGCATAAAAAACCAGACTGGTATTTCTTTAAAAGGTTTGCTCTACTCCAACTCTTAACAAGACTAGGTTGACGGAAGCCCCTGGTATTCAATCTGTGCACCAAAACATGTAGAAGACCAGCTTTAAATAAAATGGGCCTGCAATGAATGGAAAGAGGCAAAAACCATTAGTAATCTCAAGAAAAGGAGCCAATGAACTCCAGTGATTAAAAATCAGCAAAGAGTATCTGAAATGAAACCGTGGTAAATAGGCATCATCTATGAATCCCTGATCATTTCCTTTCTGTGGGAAATGGGGACAGAAAGATTTACAAAGTTTCCCAATCCCCAGGCTAAATGAAGGCATTGTCAGGGCTCTTTCCATGCCAATTGCTGAGGCAAGGGACATGTCCTATATTCTGCGGTGCTGATACTGCATAGCTACAGAATTCCAGAGAGCCTGAATACCAGTTCATTTTACCCTCTCTGGGTATACATGTGTGTGAGAGTTGAGGTGCATGCATACTGTCTGATAAATGCACAACTTAGAACATTCAATTTCATGATTAATATGGAGATAGATGGGGAGAGACTAAGTTCTTATCTCCCTGGTGCAGTGTCCCAGCTCTACAGTGCTTCTTCTGTCTGTATCATCACCACGCCCAGCCACCAGAAAGCTTACCTTTGTAGTAACTTTGTGATTAAATCATAAGAAATAATTCTTGGTAGCCAGCTTCCAAATTGTCTAGAAAAGTTTGGATTCTTAGAATGGTTAATTTTTTGTTAGGGGAGAGAAGTAGATACAGATACTTGGCAATAAGATACATAGTAGGATATACTCCCTTAAATGGGGCTTTAGTACCCACAGCAAACTAACTAATATTTCACAGAAGTATCTTCTCTTTCAAAATTTCAGCTAAATAGTAGTACAGTATTTGAGGATTCTGCTTTTCCTACCGACAGTGCTTTCGTCTGCTTGTAGCCCTGTGTGAAGTTTCTAAAATACTCCGTCTATCACACAACCTGCTTTTATCCTAATCCAGATTATGCTTTGGGTGTTGAGCAAGTGAATTTTCCTAGCTTTGTTCAGCTGTTCTGCTGCACAAAGGAAGCCCACTAGGATTTAATGTGCCTGACTCAAGTGTTTGCTGTCAACTGCCTTTTACAGCCATTGTTGCCTGTAGTTCACTGAAATTGCTTTGAACATGGAGCTGTTTTTCTGTTAGTAAGATGTATAGGCAGTAACCATTAACCAGTGGGTCCCATCTCTCTCTTTTTTTTTTTTAATGATTGGCTGCTTCTCTGTATCACAGTTTTGTCACTACATCTCATTGGTGCACAAGATAGTGGTTTGTCAAAGTTGACTATTTGCACAAGTGCTTAAAATAATGTATTGTACCGTGAATCTAATTATGGCAGATGAAAACGCTCTGGGCCTTTTTTTACCAAGAAGATTATCATCAATTGTGGTATGTGCTAATGAACTGTAGTTAAACCTGACCGGATGATTGCGAATGACATAAAGATCAAACAGGTAACCTACTTCTTATATTCTATTCTACATCCCTATTTTCATAGGAAAAAAATCATCTTCATGTGAGAAAGTTATTGGGGAAATGCTGCTGGAGAATTAAATTGATTCCTCTGCCTAGATTTCTCAACAAGGACAAACTCAATGTTAAGGGGGGAGGATGTTAAATGAATATAATATATATTTTATTCTAATGCCCAAAATGTATAATTGTTTTGTTAAAAATCCACTGGAATCTAATTCACGAAAGCATTACTGAGGAGTGCAAACAAGGGTGACTATCCTCAACATCTTCTCATTAGCTATGAACTCGTAAGCAGGGAGGAAATAATTTGAATATCACGTGACTGATTGAGGTCTATAATTGAATAGCACATACTTCCAGGTCTGTTTGAACCTAACCCCAGTTAGGGTCTCTGAGGGATATCTGCACATACTGAAGGGATAGTGGACACTCCCTCCCAGTCCTCACTCCATGCAATACAGTCAAATTCCTCTTCTTGTTTGAAATGGGCCTGCACCCAAACTACATGTAAGTTGCTCTGCCCTCTGGGAAAAATTCAGATTCAAACTAACCACAGCCATAGCTGACCCTTATCCTTAAAGGCTTAACCAAAAACCTAGATATGAACAGCCTCAGGCTTGGGAAAGGGTTGATTTTGATTCAAAACCTTGCCTCTCAGTCCCATGTTTTGTACAGAATTCCAAAAGAGCAAGAAACTCTAATTAAAACATCTACCCACTAAAAGGATCCAAGGATATATTTATGTAACTCCAGGAGGAATTTAGCTCAGGGCACACTTTACGACACAATCCAAATACAAAGAGTGCTTCAAAATACTTTCTTCTGTGTAACTAGAGATAATTCAGTCCGTAAGAGGCCACTGTTTTCCACAGTCCCTTTTGTGTATGCAACTGATTGTAATCATAACACCAGATAAGCAGCACTAGTTTTGTGTGAAGTGGGTTGGTGAACTATCTGACGCACACAGGCAACTTCAGTATACAAAATTTCTGTGCCCACACTTCCTGATCATGATCAGTGGTAAATGCAGTAACTTTGCAAAAATGCAGTTTGGCTCTGACTGAAATATAGTCTATGCTGTCTGTTCAAATGAAGTCTGTCATGTTCACAACGAAATATTCAAATACTCTATCTGCAGATAACATCTGTACAGTACTTCATGCCATGACCTCAGGTAGTTCAAACCTTTGACTAGATTGAGAGGGCTTTGGAAATCTTTTGATGGAGTATCAGAGAACTTAAAAACTGGGTAAGGGCAACAGAGGCTAAAATGATAACAGCTCTGTTTTTTTCATGCAACAGGGTCTTTTCAAAGACCAAAGACTGATTACATTTTTTACTCAGTAAGCATTCTGTATTGTAAAGAAGTGAAACCACAAATGAGAAAAGAGGTGGACAATGTAGTATCTAACCTGCTGTCATTTTTCAGTTAGCAATACAAGTAATCTAAATCACTTTATAAAGTGTATTCTGCTGTACAGAATTTTCATATTTAAAACAAATCAAGAAAGTACTCTCTGGTACTAATGGCAGATAGCTCTAAAATGCTTCCTATCAAGGTCACTATTTGTGATGATGGGAACTGGAACAACTAAAGGCTCAGTTAAGATCAGCTCTGACATGAATTAACTAAGAGTGACTGTATAGAGCAGGTGTGGCCAAACTGTGGCTCCTGAGCTGCATGCAGCTCTTTTACAGTTAAAGTGAGGCTCCTGGAGCCCCTCAATGCACCCTCTCCCATTCTCCGCCTACAAGTCTGGGACTTGGGGCTTGTGCCCTGCAGCATCGTGGTGGGACTAGGAGCTTTAGCCCAGCAAGGTCGGGTAGGCTTCAGGGCAGAAGTCTCACACTCTGGCAGGCAGTGCCCCACAGGGCAGGTTGTGCATTTCTTGTGGCTCTTGAATTTCTGAAGATTATTGTATGTGGCTTAGAGGGTCAGTAAGTTTGGCCATTCCTGGTATAAAGCTACCTATGTTTTTGTTTTTAAAAAATCATGTGCTAGTTGCTCAGGATCACTGCTTGACTTTGATTTCTTCATGGCTACAGAGAGGCTTAAACAGCACGGCAACTGCAGGCCAGTGGTACAAGTGGTAAGAGGCTACTGGTGAACTGATAACAAATGCCGAAGAGGTGCTGGAATTATGGAAGGACCTTTTTAACAAAGGGCTGAACCCTGTAGTTGATCCAGATGTGTGCATTTTAGACATGATAATGAACCAGGTTGCTTGCAAGGCAGAATGGATATCAGCACTGAACTACCATCAGAAGAAGAAATAGAAAATGCAGTGACTCAGTTAAAAATGGGAAAGCTGCAGGAATAGACAATATGACAGCTGAGCTGCTAACAGCCAGTAAGTCAAGTGCTGTGAAAGAGTTAGGAAAAATATATAAGAAGGTATAGGACCAAGAGGAGATACCAGATGTCTAAAGGCAATACTTTCTAAAGGCAATGAATGTACTAATCCTGAAGATGGGAGATCCTCCTGATGTGAATAATTATAGAGATATACATTTATTATCAGTACCAGGAAAACATATGATGAAAGTAATTGTCTTAATCTGTTGACCGGTTTTAGAGAAAGTAGTAGGCAAGGAGAGCAGGCTGAAGTTGCATTGATCAGATACTCATGCTCCAACAGTTGATTGGAGGGTTGAGGGGAGGAGAAGTGAGAATGAGGCTTAAAGATGTTTGCTGTTTTCATTAACTTCATGAAGGCATTTGATTCATTTTGATGGGAAGTATTATGGAAAGCAGTAACATCGTATGGTGTTCCAGATGATATAACTGTAATTATAAACATTATGTATCAAGACTCCTGTAGTTTTGTAGGAATTGGTGGAAAATTAAGCAATTGATTCAAGTCAAAATTTGGTGTAAGACAAGTGGTAATGGAATCACCATCTCTTTTCATGTTCCTAAATTGGACTTTAAGAATGGTAGACAATTGGGAGGGTGTGACATCGGGGGTCTACAGTTAAGATTTTTAGCTTATGCACATGAAATGGTACAGCTGGCAGACATGTTTGAAGTAATGATGGTACTCTTTGCTACTTTGGAAAAATTGGTGGGGTGACTTGAACTTGCAACGGTATCTTCTTGGCGTTTATTGTATCTTGGAAAATGGACAATAGATAAAGTGTTGCAATGCAGCAGTGGCACAATTGTAAAATAAGCAAAATCGTACATGTACCTATGGATAGGGCCCTATCAAATTCACGGCCATGAAAAACGTCTCATGGACCATGAAATCTGCGTCCCCCTGTGAAATCTGGTCTTTTATGTGCTTTAACCCTATAGTATACAGACTTCATGGGAGAGACCAGCATTTCTCAAATTGGGGGTCCTGACCTAAAAGAGAGTTGAAGGGGAATCACAAGGCTATTTTAGGGAGCTGGAGAGCAGCGGGTGTTGGCCAGGTGCCCAACTCTGAAGGCAGCGCCTTGACAGCAACAGCACAGAAGTAAGGGTGACAATACCATACCATTCCACTCTTACTTCTGCACGGCTGCTGGCAGAGGCTCTGCCTTCAGACCTGGGCTCGCAGCCGCCACTCTCCGGTTGCTCAGTTCTGAAGGCAGCATCGCCACCACCACCAGCAGCACAGAAGTAGGGGTAGCAGTACCATAATCCCTTCCTACAATAACCTTGCGACCCCCCCCAACTCCTTTCTGGATCAGGACCCGTCAAATTGCAACACTGCAAAATTTCAGATTTAAATAGCTGAAATCATGAAATTTATGGGTTTTTTTTAAATCTTATGACCATGAAATTGACAAAAATGGACCGTGGATTTGGTAGGGCCCTCCCTATGAAGCTTGATTAGTGCTGATTGGTTCCAGCAAGGATGATGTTAAAAGGAGATGTGCTTTAGGTATGAGGAAGGCTGAGATTTTGTCATTATTATTTTTAGTAAAAGTCACGGACAGGTCATGGGCAATAAGCAAAAATTCACAGAAGCCGTGACCTGTCTGTAACTTTGGGTGCTGTGGCTCCATGGTTTCCCCCACTACCCATGGTGGCTGAGAGCTGTGGGGTACCCTCTGCCTGCAGCAGCTGGAAGCTGCAGATGCCGCCCTCCCCCTTCACTCACGGCCACTGGGAGCTGCAGGGTGACCATATTTCCCAAAGAGAAAATGGGACCTCCACAGCCACTCATCCAAGGCACACTCCCCCCACCTTCCCGCACAAGGCTGTCGCCTGTAGCTGGAACCCTGAGGAGGGCCCCCTCAGAAGGCTGTCGCCTGTCGCTGGAATCTTGTAGGGGGCCCTGTTGCCTGTTGCTGCTGTAGCTATTGCTGGAACACTGCCAGAGCCCCACTGGCTGCCAGCTCCAGACCCTGGCCCCTGGGGCTGATGCAGGCTATGTAATGGAGGTCTCTGGAAGTCATGGATTCCGTGACTTTCGTAACACAAATGTAGCCTTAGGTATGAGTGTTGCACAGGAGCTGTCTGAAATTACGGACTGACAGAAAGCATTACACTTGGTATTAAAGTGGAAATTTATAAAACCAGCCTGCTAATAGTGTTGTTCTCTGATCTGTAAGAAGCTGCATTAATTGAAATGGTTGCCAGAAGGCTAGTGGCAGCAGAGATGGGAGTTCTTCTGAAGATGGCAGGTGTAAAGTGGAATGATTTTAAGACACAAAATTAGAAGGAAAGAAGGATGTGAAATCAGGTGCAGGACTGGCAGCAATCAAAAAGATTATGATAGGGTCACTGTAGAAAAACAAATAGATGATAGGTTGCCAACAAAAATAATGCAGATGCAATCAAGGTCAGTCAGACCTAGAGGCTAACCGCTGACTGGATGGTGAGACATTGTAAGCAGGGATGTGACTAGGCTGGGCTTAATGGAGGAACAAGACATGGCTGGAAATGAATGGTGATGCTCTACTGTTCCTGTAAAGATGCTTTGGGATGAGAAGAATTCCTGTTTTTCCTAATGTACATTATTGTTGCTTGCAGTGTTGTCGTTGTGATATTGGTCTCAGGATCTTAGAGAGACAAGGTGGGTGAGGTAATATCTTTTATTGGACCAACTTCTGTTGGTGATGTGTTAATAGGACACTTCCCCTGGACCAGTCCCTTAGAATATGCTAACTATTTACTTGTCTATACTTGTATACTTTAGCTGTGACATTGTGAGTACTTTTCCCAGACCTGAAGAAGAACTCTGCATAGTTTGAAAGTGTGATTCTTTCACCAACATAAATTGGTCCAATAAAAGAGATTACCTCACTCACTTTGTTTTTCTAGTATTAAATATGTCATTTTAACTTTATTGTGCTTCCTTTCCTGACTCATGCAGTCTCCCCTGGGCTGCCTCAGTTCTGGAGGAGTTGAAGAAGAAGAAAAAAACCCTTCTTTTGGCATGGAGAACAGAAAGATGATTGCTATTCTCTGCCCCAGAATCATTAGGTTATATTCAGCCTTCCCATTAAGGTTAAAGAAAAACGGGGCACAATCTTAAATTTGCTTTGTGCAAATGTGCCGAGATTCTTGTTCAAGTCTTTCTACAAGAACAGCTCTGCCACCTGACCAATTTGCTACGAAAATATCCTCAAATACCACAAAAAAACTATTTTTGTGCACCTGAGTCTCTTCAAGTTTTAAGGTGCTTCCTGAACGAGGAAGACAATTACGGCAGTAGCTGTGGTTCCTGGAATACACCCAAAGGAAAATGAATGTACAAGTTGCCTGCAAATGGACTGCTATTTAACACACTGCAGAAAATCCTCTAGAGTTTTGTCACTAGGCCAATTGTGATTAAGCATGTGTGACTCATAGGCACAACCCTTCAGTATCCTTTAAAGCCTAACATTTCTGTTTAAATTACTGAAGCTCATATTTTTATTAAAAAGAGTTATGCATTCCACTTGGGTGAAAGTCACTAAATGAGCATGAGCTCTCCGTGTCTACGTATAGCAATTTGCACTGCATGTTAAGTCTTTCCTGGTCTGCAGAAACTCAATCCATCACTGGACTATAGTCTTGGTTTGGAAAACAGTTCTCTGTACCACTGAAATACTTGCTGTGACAGATCACTACAGCAAAGACTGTGATCTGTTTCTATAGTTCCACTGGAAATAAATCATACACTGCCCTGATTGAAAAATAGCTTTATTTTATTAATTCAAATCAATGAATTTCTGTGCGTTCCAGAAATAATAGTGAACTGTGATTAACAACATTTTACTACCTTCTGTGGGTCCTGTTCTTGAGAGATGCATGGCTTTTTAGTTGTGCTATTATTAAAATGTCAGTCTCATATCAAAGGGAGTGGTAGAGGCATTGTTTTTTACTTGGAGAGAGAGTAAGGTGGTTCTGGAAGGATGGTCATGTAGTTAAGGGACTGGATTAGGATCTGAGAAATCAAGGTTCAATTTCTTGCTCTGCCATAGGCACAGAAAATGACTCATCATATAAGAAGACTGTTACCTACCTTCTGTCTGTTTTATCTTAAATTAAACATTTTTGGGAAGCAAGGACTGTTTTTTAAGCAGTATATGTGAATAGTGTACACTGAGCACAAGGAGGGCCTGATCTGTTTGCAGCATCTAGGCACTGCTGCAACATAGGTAATAAAAATGATATAAATTCTAATAGTGTAGATATTTAGTTTTATCATTAATCAAGACCATGAACCTATTGCCTTTTTAGGGAGGTTATAAAGTGGCCTTGTTTAAAAGTGAGGTGCTTCACCATTGCCCTGTGTTATTAGGGTTGCCAACTTTCTAATGGCACAAAACCAAACATTCCTGCCCCGCCCCTTGTCCAAGGCCCCGCCCCTGCTTGCTCCATCCCCCCACCCTCGCTCACTTTCACTGGGCTGGGGCAGGGGGTTAGGGTGTGTTGGGGGGTTAGGACTCTGGCTGGGGGGTGCAGGCTCTGGGGTGGGGCCGGCGATGAGGGGCTCAGGGTACAGGAGGGGTCTCTGGGGTGTGGGGGGATATGGACACTGGGCTAGGGGTGCAGGTTTGGGTGGGGCCAGAAATGAGAGGCTCAGGGTGCAGGAGAGGGCTCTGGACTGGGGCAGAGGGTTGTGGGGTGCAGGCTCTAGGGTGGGGCTGGGGATAAGGGGTTTGGGTGCAGGAGGGGTCTCCAGGCTGGGGACAAGTGGTTTGGAGTGCGGGAGGACATGTGGGCTCTGGGGTGAGGCAAGGGATGAGCTGTTTGGGGTGCATGAGGGGGCTCTGGGCTAGGGCAGGGAGTGGAGGGGGGGCTAGGGATTAGGGGTTTGTGATGCAGAAGGGTGCTCCAGCCTGGTTTGGGAAGGCAGGTGGGGGATTAGGGCTGGGACAGGGGCTTGAGATGTGGGAGGGGGTGAGTGGTGAAGGCTCCGGATGGCACTTACCTCAAGCAGCTCCTGGAAGCAGTGGCATGTCCCCCTTCCAGCTCTTATGTGAAGGTGGAGCCAGGCAGCTCTGCACACTGTCCATCTGCAGGCACCACCCCCACAGCTCCCATTGGCTGCGGTTCCCGGCCAATGGGAGCTGCAGAGCTGGTGCTTGCAGCGGGGGCAGCGTGTGGAGCCCCTTGGCTGCCCCTACACATAGGAGCCAGAGGAGGGACATGCTGCTGCTGCGTCTAGGAGCCACGCAGAGCCATGGCAGGTAGGGAGCTTGCGTTAGCTCCATTGTGCTGCTGACCAGACTTTTAACTGCCCAGTCATCAGTGCTGACCAGAGCCGCCAGGGTCCCTTTTCGACCGTGTGTTCTGGTTGAAAACCTGATACCTGGCAACTCTGTTACTTACACACATAGACACAGACACACACACAGGCACAGATATACACACACACTGAGGATGTGGCTTGCATACTGGAAGGCTGTGAGCAGCCAGGTGGGAGCTACCTCAGCAAGGCATTGTAAGGCCCCCAAGATTGCAGGGCAGAGTGACACAGTCCTCCCTAGTCTGAATTGAGCCCTGGAATGTCACAGAGGTTGCAGCATTTGTTAAAATAAACTGCCTACATTTCTCAATAGATTTTAGCAAGGGAGTTGTTTCATTTTAACAAGTCATGCAGCATTCCCTCAGAATGAGATTTGAAAAAATGTGGGGGAAGTGGCACCCTTAAGCAGGCATAACTTCATAAGCAAGTAACTGTTCATCTGTCCTCAGTAGAAGGATCATCTCACAGCAAAGCACTTGTGAATGTGTCCGTCTGGAGGGCAGGATATGAAAAAAATGTCTGCCAGACCAGCAAAATGTGTAGCAAGCAGGTAGTTCATTAGCAGGTGTCTTCCAACTGATTTTGTGCCCAAATTTCCTGAAAGACAGATTATTGTTTGGGTACCTTCACAGGCAAGCAGCTCACTCTCCTCTCTGTGGAAGGCAATTTAGGTTATGTGTTCAGAAATGGTAGATAGCTATGAAGACTTGCCTCTACAGCAGTGGTGCAAGTAGAAATCATTTCTTGCTGGTACTGCACTCATGGGAGGGACACAAGGGGGGACATGTGACCTCCCCATGTGACTCATCCCTGCCCCACCCCAACCCAGGGACCCCACGGTCTCCCTGTCCCCTCCACTCCCCCACTTAGTATATACAAACATCAGCATGCTTAACTACTGACTTTCCCACCAAAAATGTAGTATTTCAGTCTGTTTATATGGAGTATGGGAGTTGGGTGAGGAGCCATTTCAGCATATATATGATTTATTAAAAGACAATTTTTAAGTAGAACTGTATCCTATACTGCTCTATGGTCGTGTACCCAATCATTGCATTTCAGTGGAGGATTCAACTTATAGGAACAGACTCCTGAAACTCTTACTAGTCCACAAAAGTGGTTCATAGTCATGCAAATAGTCCCATTGTCTTCAGCAAAGTTCTTGGCAGATTCCTGAAGCAGCTGGTTTAAGGCCGTCTGTCCGGCATTATAATCTTCACTTATAGTTATCTCACCAGCAAAGCTGGAAAATGAGGCATTTGTTTTCTTTATTTGGCTGCTCCAGTACCAGTTAACAAAATGCATGTTAGACTAGTTTGGCTGCAAAGAAAAATTCTAGGTGCACTGGGGACAACACCTGATTCACATCAGGCTGCAGAACTAGGCTGACATCAGAATCCAAACATCCTCTGGCCAGTGCAAGCAGAGGCATTCCTCTAATGATTTGTACTTGATGTTATGCAGTATGGATGTCATGGATAATTCATATCAATGGGGAGAAACAGAATCAAAAATACTGTTTAAACACCTTTGGTCCCCACCACCACCAGCCCCCTTCCTCTCTTGAGGACTCTTGACCAATGTAACAGCACAAAACATAGGCTAACAAACTTACAAATCCTTTGTTTAAGTTTGTTAGCATATGCATTGTGCTGTTAAAGCCATATAAAAAATGAATGTCCTCCCTAGCCCCCTTCTGCTCCCTTAAGGAGCAGAGGGCAGACTCCCACCCTCCATGGAGGTGGGGAAGCACACTAGCCCCAAATCTTTCCGGTACCCCATACCCTCTAAAAATCTCTTGCCAGTACTGCATACTAGAGGGTATCACTCTACTTGCATCCCTGCTCTACTGCATCCTGAATGACCCATTATATTTGCCATCATTGCAGGTAGTGAAAGAGAACTCCTGTTTAGAGCTAAGCAAATTATTTTCTGTGAACAACTTGTGAATTTAGTGGGGAGCTTTCTGTTTGTGAATTGTCTGCAAATAGATTTTTTACTAATTTAAGTATTCTAATACTTTCTGCAAACATTTCACTCTAGTCTTTAACTACTTGTAGCTGTTGGCTATTCTGTTTGTTTGGGATGTGATAGGTCTAAGCCCTAAGTCACATGGTACTGTTTCTGCTTCCTGCTTATTTCTTGTTTCTTGCTTATTGGCATCACTTGACAGTACTTGATCATCTTTGATTCTTGGATATTTCTAAAGTTTTAAAAGCTTGTGGTTTTTTCTTCTTTTCAAAGAAGCATTGTCAAACTAATCCTTTCTAAAAAAAAAAATTATTTTAACCACATCTGTTTTACTCTCAATATTCACTATGGACACTGCCTCTTCTGAATAGCTAAAGTAATTTTAGATACTTCTATGATTCATATAAACTATTGAAGAGGTAGATCTTTTTCAAATGCACAAATGGAAAGTATGTATTTATGGGATTACTGCCTAAATGAAATGGAGGCCAGGTATTTAGCAATCCCTTATCTTTGGTAAATGCAAGTGTTCCACTAATGTTTTCATATTTTATGTTTTGCTCTTAAGGCCTTATTCAGTCTGAGTTAGGGCTTTATGATGTGAACAAAATTAGCTGAAGCTATTACATTATTTTATCAGTTTAGCCCATTAATCCATAATGCACATGCAGTTTGTGTATTATGAATTATAATGGTTCTTTCCCCTTTCTCCCATTCCCCAACATGATTTACACTTTGCTGAATATAAGCTTTAGACTAGCAATTTGAGTTGTATTGTAACATCATTTTACTTTTTGTGAAGAGAAAATGAATAAAGCAGCAGTAATACTACGAAGTTTATGGCATAAGAAAATAGAAGACTTGTAATGAAATTAACTGAGAATTTAAGGCAATTACATATAAATTCTTTACATTTTTACTTCTGTTATGTTATCCCCCAGAATTCCTATATTTTAAAAAACTGATTCCTGACTACATAGTGAAGTTAAACAATAAAAAGTTAACAGCTTTTTCATCAAGAGATCATGCTCTTGTATTTATTGACTTACAGGGTAGCCAATTCATAAATATTCAAATACATTATAAATAAACTGTACGAATGCACAAAAAAATTGAAAATTAAAAAAAATGGGGATGTATTGTTTTCTAACACTTATAGACAGGATGGGCTGTGTGGATATTGTTGGGTAGGGAATACCAGGCAACTTGTCCTGCAAGTGTTTTAATTTAAGCTTCAAATCCTGTCCTTGTCAAAAAGTTGAGATCACTTCTGTAAATCAGTTTTTAATCACTGAAAGAGAACACACTAGTAAACATTTAGCACACACATTTTCAGAAGTGCCCAATTGTTTTGGATGCCTCAATTTTTATGCCCAAATTGAGTTACCATAGGTCTGATTTTTTTTTTCCAGGAATGTTAAGGGTCCAGAGATCCCATTGGCTTTAGCTGGAATTGTGGGTGCTTAGCCCTTATGAAAATTAGTTTCAAGAAGCCGTAAGCTGGGCGCCGAGAGATGGAGGCCCCCAAAATGAATGGCCATTCTGAAAATTAGGATCTTAAAGAAGACATAAGATATTTATCCTCAGTTGCATAGTTCTTGTATGGGAATTTCAAGAAACAAACTTGTTCCTTTTACTACTAATCTTGACACTGGGGTTTCTGAAATAGAACATACACATTTGATTTTTAAGTTTTTTAAAAAAAGAAGAATCTTAGACTGCTGTGCAATGGAGACACACGCAAAAATAACTGGTGTGAACTGTAAGACTTGGAAGCATCAAAAATACAGGGAAAACATGCTTCTAATTTTAGATCCTGTAGGAACTGAAATAACTTAAGTTACAAAAACTCCCATAGCAACTTCATAATACCTTGTCCAATTAAAGTAAACACCTTCTGAGTTAGAACATGTCTCTCTCCAAGCTATGCAGAATCTTTTTGGGATGTTGCAGGCCTCTGCCTGGCAAAACTCTCTCACAGCTAGAATGTGTGTCTGCCTAAGTCAAGCAAAGTCTTGCCAAACTGTTCTACTGTCATAGTCTTGAGACTGGAGCAGGCTTTATAGCACCTTGGAAGAGGCTAGTAGGTGAGAGGCTAACCAGCCCCTACATTAGCTCAAAATGGGTTCTCCCAGCTGGCAGCAAATTCTACAGCTTTCCTCAACACCAAGAAAATTAAAGCACCTCTACAGCTTCCCCACAGCAAACCTATTGACTCAGAAGAAAGAAACCAATTATGCAGAACTTTACTTGCAGTTGGTTAATCTATGTTCCCAGTATGCTTGCAATTTAAAAGAAATTAATATCACGTATCCATTTAACCTTATACCACTCAACTTCCTGAGTCTCCTCTCTGTTCACCATGTCTATTATCCTACCTAGAAAATAATGTTTAACACAGTTTGTATATATAATCTTATATTTCACTGAAAATATCTAAAAGTAAAAATCATTTTGGGACTAATCTCACAATAGCTAGTCTGTCAGTGAGAACCTCCAATCTCAAGACAGGGTCTGAATTTGCAGCTGTCTGGGAAACTAGGGTACTTGCTAATTGTACAACCTTAAAACACTTTAATTAGGATAAATGGTTTGGACACTCTACCTTCCTGCACCCCCATTTTGACATGCTGTCATTAAGGTTCTGATTTGTAATTCTTAATTGGGTGTAAATGCAGCCTTCCTGCTGTGTCTGTGGAAGGCACCTGTGCAGCAGAATTTGTGGGGGGAATCCATGCGTCTTCTGCATGGAGCCCTGTTTCTTTTGGTCCCCAGCATGATAGCAATGTAGAGGCAGAGCATAGTTAGGGATCTGGAGATTCCCTGTTGCATAGATCACCTCATCTGCTTCAACAGGGGTCTGTAGAAGGGCTCTAGAGTCAGTTGGCGTTATGGCCACGGAGTGACTCCATAGAAACTATACAAGCTGGGGAATTCTGCCCATACATGCATTTCTCAGCACTTGGCCCAGATACTTGGTGTGAGTGCTGGGGTTTGGATTTGCTCCATAAGGCAAAACTTGCCTCAAGTTTGTGGGAGTTTTCTCAAATAAAGACTCCATAGGTTTGGCCCTGTGTTTAATACATTGTCTTTGATTGTGTATGCAATATTCTATTCTGGTGTTCCAACTGGAGAGAAGGAAGACAGAGAATGGGGATAGATTCTCAGTAGTTCATTACTCATAGCAAATATTCGAGAACACTTGAGATTGAATGGAAACATTAATTGATTCTTTCTTTTCTTTAAAACACAGTGCTGAAAATTTTCTCTGCCTAGAGGAATGCTTCTAAATGAATTGCTAAAATCTACTACATTTGCCACTTCCCTCCATGAATAAATAACTTTAGTAAAGAGCATATTTATTATTTTCCTCAACAAGGTTTCTTTTTTGGGCAAGGAATCTTAAAATGAATTTAAATTGATAACAGCCTTCTCTTGCTATCTGTCACTAATTCTTCCAGTTGGAGGAGGAGACCAAGCAACGTATGAAAAGTGAGAGAGCAAGAAGTTGTGTAATAAAACCAGACTATCAGGAGCATATTATGCAAATAATTTGCTAATATTACAATTCAGCTTCTTAACAAAGTAACTGTTATGTTGGGGTAATATTGCAAAATGTCCAGGAACTGAGGGATGCTTAAAGAATCATTGCTCTCCTCTGATATCACTTCCATTCCCAGTGGAGCCTCAGAAGTTTCAGTACTCTTGACTTAGTAGTATTTGGGAAAGTATTATTTAGATATGGATCTTGCATCTAATCTCCCTAACAAATAGCTACTCCCAGGCCTTCTAATATGCATTACGTGGAAGACTTTTTGCTACAGGAAAGGAGTTTAAAGTGGTTTAAAATTTTAATATGAGTAAGTAATCTTTTAAGGGCATTTGGACAAGAAGATTTGCCAGCTTGCTTTGGATAGAACAGTTAAAAATTTCTAAAGCATCTGAATTGGCTTATTTTAGTTCTTTTGAGTGGGGGTTGCTTTTTTTAATAGTATATTCCAACTTTAATTAAGGAGGCTTCTTTTATTGGACCAAATGAGTTGTAAAAAAGATTTGAGTTCCTCTAACACTCAACATGTAATCGGAAGTAAAAAGAATAATTCTCATCCATACAGTACTCCTTTGTATCGCGTTATCATGCACATTACCCTTATTTTAAAATTTTTCTTTTAGCTGGAGTGATCAAAAATGGGTCTGTCCCCTCCTTCACCCCCCCCCCAAGGAAGGTGTTCTATGAAACTGTAGAAAGACCTTCTAAATGGAGCCATCCTTAGGCATAAGCCAATCAAGGAGTTGCTTGGTGCTCTGCTCTTTTGTGGCCTCCTATCTAGGGTTACCATATTTCAGGTTCCCAAAGAGGATACTGCCCAGGAGTGGGTGGGAGGGGAACTGGAGAGGGTGTTCTGTTGGGGGTATTGGAGGGGGTACCTGCAGCAGGGGTACTTACTGGAGGTGGGGGGCAGTGTTGCTCCCTATCACGGTGGCAGGGCAGATGATGCAAGCCCAGGATGCAGCAGTCATCACCTCCTCACTGGATCCCCTCTCCAAATTGCTAAACCCAGCAATGATTTACTTAGTTTAATGACTCTTCCAAGATTTATAATCTTAAATTTATTAAGAACAGCTTTGGATTGTTGACCTTCCTGATATTTTTTTCTTTATGATAAATTGTCATCAGTTTATTTTAAAATACTGGCTTCTGGCAATAATTGTTGAACTTCTCAATAAATACATTAAGCTAGGGAATGGAAGAATGAGAATTCTATTAAATGTGTGTGGAATAATGCACAGCTTCAAAGAAAAAAAAGACTAATAAAATATATTAATCCAGTTATTTAGATTCTTGTACTGGCTAGAACATCCAGTATCAGAAGGATTTCCTGATGCCAGCCTCATTTGGCCTAGTAACCATTCCTTTCCCAAGTGCTTTTGTATCTTCTACTTTGCATCTCTTTTATGTATGGAATATCCTCCCCAGACTAGTCTATAAAGCAACTACCCTGTTCCCCCTTTAAACCCCTCCTCAAGATGTGTGTATCTTTCCACAGGGTCACAAGGATAACATTTACAATATTCTGCCTTGATGTGTTTGGGAATAAATTTTCAGGGATTATGATAAAAACATCTGGAAAATAATCTCTATAATAGGTCACTGTCAGCTAACATAGGAGTGATGGGGAAAATTTAGCCTCTGAGGGGGTTAGGAAGAATGCTATTCTGCATACAAAGAAAAACAGTAAAAAAAATAAACATAATTCCATGCATTTACTGGGACTTTAATGTGATCTAGTTAAATAACAATACGAAATAACCCTATCCAAACAAAGCATTTAAATTACATTCTGAATGATACTCTTGAAACAGGTAAGAAAGGTATTCAATATATTGTACATTTAAAACTTACATTTCTTTTCTTCTTTTAGACTACACTGACCTTCACATTCAGCATTGAAACCTAAAGCCAACCTGCAGGAATAAGCTAGATTCCATTTTTGTGCAGTATTGCTCATCTCCTCAAGGAGATGAAGGTAACACAGTTTTATTGAGGAGAGATTGTAGAAAACACCTTTGAGTCATGGTTTTGGCAATTCATGTGTAGTGATGTTTATAGAGAATTACATTTGAAAAGTGACATAGAAATTTGTTAATAATAACATTATTCATTTATCCTGTTCACTACATATGAATGCACGTAGTTTTCTGTGCAATAACATTTCACGTGGAAAGGTCATTATGGCATATAGAATTGTGACATTATCCAGGGTACAACCAGGACCGTTGAACATCTGTATCCCCTTAATTATGCAACCTGGGATGCCTTTTACATTGCTTCACTGTGAGAGCAACCACTTCTGGTCTGTTCTGACACAGCCTCCAGCATGTAAATTACTCCCAGCTACATGATATGAATGCTATATCCAGCCATTCTTGAATTACATTGCAGAGGAACAACAGAAAATTCCTGGTCCCAGACTTTCCCTCAGAAATGTGTGTGTATTGCCCAGCCGCCCTCTCCTGGACAAGACAAGCTCATAATAAGTCTGCCATTTATGAATAAAAAATGATGTGCACAAATCCTGTTATCTCAATAGAGTCTCCCAAACACTTCAATCCAAGCACACTGGCTTAAATGAAACAACAAAACAAGTTTATTGACTACAGAAAGATAGATTTTAAGTGATTACAAGTATTGAAGCATAAAAATCAGAATTGATTACAAAGAAATAAAAGGTAAAATCCAGCTAATGCTTAACTTAACAAGCTAAGTGAATTCAAAGCAAAAGTGTTTCTCACCACATGTTTTATCAGTCTTACTGGCTGAATTCCTTCTGTCAGGATCCCTCCCCAGTCCAATGATGCTTCCTTTGTCCTTCAAGTGGTGTCAATGCAATGAGTAGAAATGAAGGGAGGGATGATTTGGGGCACCTGTTCCCCATTTTTATGTTTTCCTCTTCTTTGAGAATCATCTCCAGCTGGGGTTCAGGAGATACAAAGTCGGTGGGGATAGGAACCTTTGGCAAGATGCAAAGAATTGCCACTTAACAGGGTGATGATCCATTTGATTTCATTGACACCTGGCTGAGGCATCAGTTTGCCTTTTTTGTCTCTGAGAAACTGGTTTGTGGCTGCTTCCCCAGATTTGGAGTATGTCTTAATATCTATGACCGGGCGCTGGATGGGCAAACTCAGGATGCTATACTCAAAGCAGATTGCAAGGAATAGGGCAGAACCGGTGGCTTATTCTATAACTAGATTCACCAAGCCAGTAACAAAACAGCTTCTGTAATATCATGCTGGTCATCAATAAGCCAAATACAGTCCCCTTAAGCGTTCCAACCCTAGACTTCCATCTAGACAGCCAAGTCTAATATAGTGAGGGGTTTGTGAAAACTTGATTCACCATGTTAGGTCCTCCAATCCCAAAGGACCGGACACTTATCCCGTGATCAATACGAGTCTCAGATCTTACCCAATAATCACACAGATGCCAGTCTTTTAGTAACTACAAGACTAAAGGCTTAATAATAAAAGAAAGAAGAGAGTTGATGTGGTTAAAAGATCAATACACAAACACTTTGATCTCTAACAATACAGGCAAACAAGTTAAAGATTCTATTCTACTTAACGTGCCTTTGATAACTATCTATCAGGAATGGCTGTGTTTACCTTGCAACACCCTTTTGATATGTCCTTAACAGTTGCTTCCAGATCACCCAGCTTGCTGCTTGTTTAACCTTTGCTGGCTCAGTATTACAGTATCATACAGTAGAATCTGATAACTTTACATACAACGTTGCCACATATTTTATCAGGACAATACTAATCATCAAATCATGAGCTTTCAGATGATATCTTACAAGGCACGGTTTGTACAAAATTTATCATAGTCTTGAAAAAGGGGTGGACATAGGGATACGGACTGTCACAAAAGAATATCACAGTAAGTAGTTTAGCACAATGTCTGGTCAGGAAATGGAAATCATTTTTCATGATCTGCAGTAAACTGGATCTGCAGATGATTAAATCCCAAAGCTAAACTGAGTCATATGATAAGACCAGATGCTATTGATTGAAAATATATTCCAACTCCATGAGCATCATTCCTGTTGGTATAACAAAAAAATAGATGATTGAGAAAAATCAATTTTTTAAAAATGCTTTTTTCTGCCTCTAGAGTTGGAAAGTTGTGTGCTGCTGCTTTCATTGATTTTTTTTTTAAGATTGTAATATGACTTTGAGGACAGGACTTAGGTGAGTAACTCCTCAACAAAAATATTTTGTTAATATATTGATGATACAGAGCAGATTCAGAGATGGATGACAATAGTTAGAGGAATAGAAAGTCTTCTATATGATGAAAGATTTGGACTGCTTAGCTTAGAGAAGAGATGGATTAAATGGCACATGATAGAGATAAAATAATTAATGGTGTAGAAAAGGTAAACTGGTGATTTGATTTACCTCGTCTCATAATACAAGAATGAAAGAACATTCAGGAAAACTTAATGGCAACATATTTAATGTTGGATAAATGAGAATACTTCTATATAAAATCTGATTAACTTATGAAACTCATGACCTCTGAATATCACTGAAGTTAAGACCTGAAAAGAATTAATCACTTACATATATTATGAGAACTTTCACATTTATATTACATAGCCCTCATTTCAGAGTGTTAGACAAACACCAGTTTCTGGGACATAGGAATAACCTTCCCTATGGAGAAGTTATTCCACAAACTTTCACTATGGAATTTTCTGCATTATCTCTGAAACATCTGGTAATGGCCACTGGCACTGGACTTAAAAAATCCCTGGCCAGATTGGTATGGACAATTTTATGAATTTAAATATGAGTTAAAAATGGGAATGTTTGAGGGGCTGGTCTATAAGGAGATGAGATTGAGTACACAGTGGGGGTAAACATCTTATTATTTTTCTGAGTAGTAACTGGCTAAAATCCTTTCCTTGTAAAGTACTGTTTATGGATTCAAATGTTGGTCAGCTGTTTGTGAAATTTGCCAGACAATTACTCTCCTTAAATAGGAATACTTTGCTTAATAACTCTTTAAAATGTAGTACACTGAAATCTAGAATGGTCTTAAAACCTTTATCAACTAGTGGAATAGAATAGATCCTCTGACACTGCTGGGCTAGATAAAAAATGAAATGTGTAAATATGAGGGATCTTGTACTTCAAAGTCACTGAAATACTTTAACATCCTGAAGTTTGTATGCATATAATGCTGTATTTTTAGAATTACCATTAAAGTCCTTTCATGGCTCTGAAATAAATTGCAGACATTCACACTGCTGTAAATTAAATAAATGATTGGTATGTGAACATGATCCAGAAGAGGGCAGACCACAATGCATTACTATGACTAAATGAATATAGTAATAAATTATTTAAAAGCTTTTGCTGCCAATATGCTCTATAATATTGTCTGTGGCATTACAGAAGAGATCTTTGGGCAGGAAAAAACTCACTTAATTCCAAATACTTGCTGGACTTAGCTTTCATCACTCTGTTTTCCTATTTATTACCCATTTCCATCCTCTTTGTTCAAAAATAATATCCCTCTTTTGAACTCCCAGTTGTTACTTATTTTAAATGTCAAGTGTTAGTAATCCATTTCATTTGATTATTCTCCTTTCAATGTCTTAGTTTAGATCGTGCTGTCTAATTGTTTTGTTGAACAAAGCGTCATCTTACTACAGGAAAAAAAAACATATTTTCGTTCCACATACAGGAAAAAATGGATCCATAATATTTGTTTGTGTATTTATTGGAATATTAGAGAAAAGATAAAGGGGTGTCTGAACAATTTAAAAACTCCTATAATGTACTGTATGTTGACACTACATGGTAATCCATGGTCCTGAAAATTAATCCGCTAACAAACAGTTATTTAGCTTTTCATTCCTTCCAAGCAGGGCTGATTTGAGGACTTCTGGAGAGAAGACTTGCAAGGTTAACCTTGGAGATAACCTAACTTTATTTCCCACCCATCTCCCTACTGCCTTCCCACACGCTGTCATAAATCCCCTTCTTTCCCTCTTCAACAAACCCCTCCAGTTGGTTTCCCTCAATGTTTCTTTCTTTCTTTCTTTCTTTCTTTCTTTCTTTCTTTCTTTCTTACGTGCTTTATTAATCTCTATTCAACCCCAGCCCCCCAACTGCTTCTCCCAGCATATTTTTCAACCACAAGTCCTCCTAGTGCCTGCCGCAATCTGTTGGAGACCACCTTTCTTATTTCCCTCTCCCATGCCCTTCAGAACCAGTAGAAGGGGCTCATTTAGGCTTGGCTCACTGCCCCTTTGATAGCACCATGCTCCTAGAAATGGGATTCTAGTATGTGGCGGGGGTGGGGGGGTCTGTTTTCTTTTTGCAAGCCCATTGTTAGGATTCCTCTCTAAATGGCAAAAGCCCTGGTCTTTTGCAAAAAGGTGCATAACTGATAGGCTGCACTTCACTGAGGGTCTTTCCTCTCCCTCTGTAGGGAAGAGGACTCAAAATGTGAAACCTGCCCCCTGGGGAAAGAAATTGATGATTCATTTCTAATCCCTCTTTCCACCATGATTTGAGTATCCTCCAGGAACTGGAGGAGCCAGCAAACTGAGGGTGAGTTGCAAAGACCACACTGCCACCAGCGGGGCCTGTGCTGTCAAGAAAAAGACACAAATTAGTGCTTCCACCTCCTCCGTCCCTGACCACTCCAATGAGGTTTGTGGAACCTTAAATCAGCCCTGCTTCTACATTTAAACTGTGAAATTATGTTGTCTAGAAATCTTAAAAATCATAAGATCCTATCTTCATAGGTTTATAAACTTTGTTTTAAAAAAATTGCTCCAAGCTAAAATTTAGCATACGAGTTTAACATTTACACTTAAGTCTTGCAAATCCTCTGTTTTAGGGGATTAAATTTGCTCCAGGCTAAAATTTAAAATACAAATTTAGCATTCATTCTTAGCTTTCATTTTATTTTTTAAACAGAAGTCTTGCGAAGCCTCTGTGAATAAGGGATTAAAAATTACCAAGAAAAGTTGTTACTTCACATGCAGATAATTGTGGGTTGCAGAAATGTCTAGCAGTGTCCAACTTAGAGACTTTTAATACAGATATGGTGTACGGTGCAGCAGCCACATTCATAGTAGGACAGGGTGTAACACTCTAAGATGTCAACAATTCAAGTATTACAGAGTCCATAAGCATTCCTTGATGTAGTATGAAAGACTGTAATGGTATTAAAGAGCCAGTAAATCTATCTCTGAATGTTCCTAAATAGGTATTAATGCCATAGGCCATAATGGCTACAAAGGAACAGCTGGTATCAGATCAGAGACAATTTTAAAATTATGCAAATACATATTTATTTGATAGACCATAATAGATTTAATATAGGTGCATTTAAAAATAGTCGGAACTCTTAAAGTAAATGGGGCAGTTTTGGAAAACTTTGCCCATCATGAGGACTACTATACAAAACCCTATGGACAATCACATTCTGATGTGTGGAGAAGTCACTGCTATTGGAGAATGATAATAACCTATAGACCAGCACAATATGTGTAACAAGGGCCTCTTTATCATTGATATGTCAGCCAGTCCTATGTGGGTCCTAATCCTGCAATAAGAATATACATTCAGAATAGTAGAATTTGTTGCGGGGGATTTTGTACACAACATAACTATATTTTTTAATTTTAAATTAATCAAAGCTAATAATTTTTTACTTTTTCATTAAGTAGAATCCTTTGCAGAAGACGTCCTCAATTTTCTAAGTAAATATTCACACATACCTCCTATGCCGTTGAATCCACAGTTTCAATTATAATCTAATAGTTGTTATAGTGCATCATGTGACCTCTCTTACAAGCATGAAGGCAGGAAGCTCCTGAGACTGCCATATATTGGTAAAAGACATCTCTTCCAAAATGTCTTTCAGCAGGTGGGCGGAAAGGAAAAGCTGGCTCATCAGTAATGCTGTAATTGTACAGAAAGCTTGCTTGATGAGCAATATATTTTGTAAGTATTAGTATTGCCTGGTACCCCATAGCAGGAATATATTCTGTAACTACTTAGTAGGATCTTCATTACTTTAATACTTGTATATTCTTTTGCTCCTTCTCATTTTATTGCATGTAGGACTCGATTAAATCCATTTTCAGTGTGAATTAAGACAGAAGCCTATGTGGCCTGTAAATGGGGTTTTATCAAAATCAACACTAAATTCTTTATAATGTATATAGTAAGCAGGATTAGTGAGGACTGAATTTGCATAGGATGAATTACATCTATCTGCTAAAAATGGCAGTCCATTTGGCTACTTCTGTAAGTTTTCCTTACATCAGTGTTAGGCAGCCTGCACTGCAGTGACTGTTGAAGATTAATAGAGAAATTAAAGCTACAAATGGTAGGGCTTTTCAGTGCATGAGTCCAACATAAAAAATAGCCCTGGAATCCTATGGAGTGAGAGAGGCTGAGTTTATGCATCACATGATCAGTGGCCTCGGTAGGAAGGGTGAGGTTACTCTGAAACAGGCTGATTAAGGCCCAGTCCTACTCTCATTGAATTTAATGGGAAAGAGTGCTGTGGGAGTCAAATCGGACCTCAACACCCAATCTGTGTGTGAGATTCCATAATGGCTGCCACATTTATCTACAGAGTCGCTACATTCGTCATTCCCTTGTATATAATGATGAGTGAACTGGCACAGAAGAAGAAGTTGGACATAAGCTTGGCCTTCATCATGAAGCACAGCAGAGCCTGTATAGTGTTCTACAAAGTTTGAATAATAAGCATTGCCATCTCCCTCTGTCTCAGCACTTATTGCAATCTCTGCTAGGCTTGCTGGTATCTTTAAATGTCATTAGGTTTGAGGTATGGATTATAGGAGAATAATGATTTCTGAGGAACTTCTAACTTGGGAAATCCCAGAGCATAACACAACCCAAAGAGCAGGCCTGATAGTCAGCAAAAAGTTCCATGCCATCAAGTATCGCTAAATGTCATTGAAGGCCTATTGAAGCTTGTGGGGGCAAAGATTTTTTGGGAAGGAGGGTGTGTGTGGTGATGACAAACAGCATATCTGATTTTATGGAGAGAAACAGAAGAGGCACTCAATTTTTAGATAAATGTCGGATTTTATTAATAATAATATTTGTGCATTTGTTTTGTGATAGCACCTAGATGCTTCAATCAGGGATCAGGCCCTGTTGTGCTAGGCACTGTACACACATAACAAAAAGATAGTCCCTGTATGCTCTGAGGATTTCCCAGGTCAGAAGTTCCTCAGAAACCATTTATTCTAAATTCCAGACCTCAAACCTGATGACATTTAAAGACATTGGAGAGCCTAACAAAGATTGCCATAGGTGCAATAATTAGATAGCTTTTAGAGTAACTGATATACTGGGTTAGAATTGAAACAATTAAAGTTTGAAAAGTGATTTGAGTGCTCAAGTTGAGTCACCTTACAAGAACCTGATTTTCAGAAAGAGGGTTCTCAGCACTTAGGAAATATCCAACCCCTCTAACATGTCTGAAGCTAGGTACTAGAAATCACTAGTTACATTTCAAACTTTAGGGTTTTGTCTTCTGTGAATGTTTTGCATGCTCAAGGGACCTCAAAACATTTCAAGAACAGGAACAGGTGAACTTCCTAAAGATTTCAAGGGTCCAGATGACTACTAATTACACTAATCATAATCATCTGACTACTATCTTATGCTCTCCGCCCCCCCCCTTTTTTTTTTTTGGGTATCCACCTTCCTATAAATAGCTATGTTTTGTTCCCAAGTAGTATACTAAAAATGTTTGACTTGTGGAATGAGAAATGTAATAAGCAAGATATTTGATTAAAGACTTTGGGAATTTGGTCTAAATGTATTCTTCTTCAGGATTCTTTACACTGTGTCAGATTTTCTTTCAATCTGGTCCATTCTTTCCAAGGCCAAAATATTACTCTTCAAAAGTCTTTTGAGCCACAGGTGTAAGCATATCTCGCTCTTGCTACACCACAGCTTCCAAACATGAAATCCATCAGGAAATCATCTTAGCACTCCTTTCAGTTAAATGGTCTGGTTTGAACGAAGACCACCCATATGCTCTTTCCAGTTTAGACATAATTGAGATCAGTAATAAACTGCAAGAGGAGATGTAAATATCATAGCTAAAGCATTCATTTGCACAATAGACTGGTAACAGTGACACATCTTTAAACTAGATATAAAGCAAGTAATATTGTACGTCTCTTTGCCACAAACTCAGTATACTACCAACCCAATAGCAGTGACTTCAATAGATATTTCCTTTTGTTTCTTCTCTGTGGGTTGGTTTTTACAACATGTATTAAAATGTAATGGGATTATAGCCAATTTTATAAGATTGCTACTTATTCATCCAATGTATGATTATTAGGGATTTAGATGAATATTTTCAAAGGGATTTAACAGAATTGTGTATTGCAAAAATATGCAGCACCATGCTAAGCATTCGGAAGCTATTAAAGACACTTTCATGGAGATGAAACTCTCATATCTAAATAGAAATGAATAGCTCACTATTGGTCATGAATAATCCAAACCTTTATGTCCCTTTAGTGCACAAAAGTGTGTAAAAGATACAAGTTGGCCCAGAATTTAGCACCATATTCCATCTTGTTCCACTGACTTCACTACAGAAGTAGGCACTGGGAAAATAGGATGGCAGGAAGAAATAAGATCAGTCTGGTATGCATACTCTGACCTCATTCTGTTCCACTAACTGATCTCTGATGCATATTGCAAATGCTTATTCTAGTCAATACACTTTTGTAAGAGATCACATGTCAAACTCACTTTTTCTTGAAAAGGAAATTCAAATGTTAACATTTTGCTGCAGATATAACAGATTAGTATGTAGCATGTGAAAGGGTTTTTGAAGAGAGCTGGTTGACAAGTTAAAAAGGATTCACAAATATTTTTGTGAATCAAAGCATGGGGTATTATTACTCGCTAGTCAAAAATTCAGACAACCTCTATGTATCCAGAAAAGTGTTTGTGACCCTTAACATGAAATTGTAGTGCAAGAGATTATGAATCCAAAAATTCATACCAGAAGTGTGGTGTTTAGTATTTGAAATGTTTTAAATAGGAGACGAATGAGCAGTAATCATACTTACAGGAAGCAGAAACAATATAATGATTACCTATACAACAGGCTTGTGGCTTGACTCTTAACTTTCAGACTATGGGTTTAATGCTGATTTGTCCAAAAACTTATGAATATCACATTTTTAATTTAATTTTATATTTATTTACACACACACAGAGTTCGCAAACACTTCCTTAGTGAAAGCATGAATAGTAATTTAATATTAACTACTATTATGTGACCAAATTCTCCGAGTCTACTTTTGAACTGCAATCCTAAGATTCTTTAAATTATAAAATATATTGACTATGAATAAAAGTCACAAAACGTAGTTTTGAACATATTGGGAGGACGGTTTCATAATTAAGGTTAAAATTTTGGCAACTATAAATATAGGCTGAATATTCTGTTTCCATTCAAGTCAAAGGACCCAGGATTTCGCCTGTACAGGTCTGCTATGAAACCCATCTGTCACAGTTGTGAGCCACTCCAGACAGAGTAAGTGCCTAACTCGGGCAGACTGTCGGAAAACAGGGCAGACACCCCAAACTGGTGGTGTGTACTATAATTAGATTTCACCAAGCCAGTGACAAATGAACTCCTGGATCTCTATACCAGTCTTACCATGGGGTCATAGACAGTCACCTTAGACTCTCCAGTTTATCTTGCCGCCAGACAAACTGGATTTTGTGATAAAATGTCACTTAAACCAGAAATCACACCACGTCAGGTCGCTCCCACTCCCAAAAGACCAGTAATTTACCCCAGATCGACTGGTAAACTAGGTCTTACACCAAAGATGCCACTGGTAGCCAATTCTGTAGTAAAATAACCAAAAGTTTATTAGCAAAGAAAAGGAAATGAGAGTTATTGAGAGGTCAAAGCAAGTACAGTTTATGCACAGGCGAGTCACAGTTTGTAATTCCAAATGGTGGCAGTGATGTGATAAACTGACAGTTTCTCAAAAGTCTTTTCAGGGTACTCAGCTTGTCCCCAGGGATCTCTGCTTTGTATCTCGTACACTTATCTGAAGAGTCCAAACAGTCTAGAGATCCAGGATCTTTCCTTGAATCCATACTTCATAGCTTCTTCTCAAAGAAAACAAGCTGACAGTGTCACTACCCATGTGGGTTTTACTTTTGATGACAGAGAGTGAGGAATACATTTTAAGTCTTTGACTTCCGATCATCACAGAAATGACCACTTGGTTTGAAATGAGCACTTTTCTGTTAAAGTTCTTCATTTGCATTCTACAAGACTTCTTTCTCATTTCATGGGTTATTTAGTTTCAGGGGTCTACACAGTGTAAATGTTCGCTACTACATTATAATGGATACAGATACGTGAGAACAATGCAAGGAGCATCCCACTAGTTTTCATGAAATTTAAACACTAAATATACTTTATTAAATGTATAAATCACTTTGATTTGTACACTAGTTAATTGGACTAGGGCTCTGGTATAAGTTGGCACCTGGTTTGCCAGCATCACATCATCTCTATAGCTCTGATCCTGCAGTCAGACAACCCTGACCTAAGCTGACTGCTCAGATCTGCTGTAGTACTTTACCCACTGTGATTGCTGCTGGATTCCACATGGATGCAGGCAGGGGCGGCTTTAGCTTTTTTGCCTCCCCAAGCACAGCAGGGAGACTGCTTTTGGCGGCTTGCCTGCGGGAGGTCTGCCAGTCCTGTAGCTTCAACATACCCAGCGGACCTCCCACAGGCAAGCCACCAAAAGCAGCCTGACTGCCACCCTCACAGGGACCGGCAGGGTGCCCCTTGCTGCTTGCCGCCCCAGGTACGTGCTTGGAGCGCTGGTGCCTAGATCTGCCGCTGGATGCAGGGCTTTGTGCTAGGCCTTCATCCTGCAATCTGATCCACAGTGTATATAGGTAAATAGTCTAATATATGTTAATCATCCTAAAAGCTTGGACATGACGTATTATAATCACATACTCTATGTAACATACATTTTTTGGTAATTAGTTCCTTCATATAAATGAGGACTCCTTTAAAACATACTTCTATAACAAATCCATGAATAGTTTCACATTGACATTGCTTGACAATGGATGAGCCCTGAGTGGCTTAATTCTGTTTTTTCTGTTGAATAGCTCATGCTGCTTTATGACTTTACCATGTGAGTAACCAAATAAAGTAATCAAAATGTGTGATTGTTTGGGGCTTTTTGGGGGGTGGAGGGATAGGGGAGGTTACTGGCAAGTTTAGAGAGGAAATCCTCCTTCTGAACGAGCACAATGGCTCTTGATTTCTCCAGGGTAAGTAGCAGCCAGTGAAAACAAACATTATCCTGTTATAGTACATTTTTACAAAGGCCTCAGTTAAAAAGCTTATATATATATATGAAGTTCATATGAGAATGAGGGAAACTAAAATCCAAGGAGATTTTTGTGGGGGAAATATATTATCCTCATAAAATTTTCTTCCTTTATTTGGCAACAAAAAAGGTACTGTGCTATATTGTTGATGTGATAATACTGTAAGTCCAAAGGGTAGTTCAAACATTGGCTACCCCAAACTATATGTGTATTCTTGTTGGTATTTTCTGTGTGTGTAGTTCTGTTATGGTGGAATAATTTCTTCCTGATGTGAGAGGGCAATTTATTTCCAGTGCCTATTTTATTTTTCAGGCGTTTTTGTTCTTATCTTTTTAATTATGCTGTGTTCTTATGATAACAGCTATTCATTACTGGCTCAGTTAGCAGGGAGTTTAAGATAAAGCTTTAGTAATACAATAGGTAACTGTCAATAGATTTCAGCTCATATCTCCAGTTTGGTTCTTATTTAATAGCAGGGCTGATGGTACAAATTACTGGGGCCTGGTGGTCCGGAAGTGGGCCCGGGGCCTGGCTTCCCCGGCTTTGTCGGCCCTGTTTAGCCGGTCTGCCCTTGCTGGGGGGCCCGAAAAAGTTTTTTCACCCTCTTTTGGCAGCCCTGGTTAATAGCAAACTTCCCATTGAGCTCATTTGAGGTCTAATTTGCTCCTATTGAGCAGACCGTTTATATGCCATCCATTGCTTCACTTAAACCCAGAGGCCGATAACTAGGAAACCCTTTCCAGGAAGGTGCTGAAGTGGCAGAATATGGAGCAGCACTCAAGACTCCAGAAACGATGTAACTATAGCACAGATGCCAATTTGGGTCAGTTTTGTAGTGTCCTTATCACTGAAAGTGGGTGATGACACCATAGTTAGCTCTACTAGAACTAAGAAGATCCTTTTGTTTCACTGCTAGAAACATCAAAACTAGTCATGAATTGAATGATCAGTGTCAGCTCTTGCCCTGGTTTGGCCCATAGGAGTTCATCCTGATTTGACAGGATAGCGCTAAAGTTCGTTGGAATACTAATCCTGAAACATAAATGTTAAAGCCAAAAGTAACTTTGTCACAACTAGCCTAACTTCATGTTATTTTAAAACATGGCATAGTGGGGACCATACACCACTCCTTATCTTGTCTGACTGGGCAGCATAGTCCATGGATTCCCCAACACGGTTTGATTATGACTTACAGTTTGAGTGCCAATATGAATCTGTTTTGCAGTGTTGTGGTAAAACATATTCTCTCTATAGTACTGATCCTGCTTGGGACAGCATGACAATGTCACAAGCTCAACTACTTGCTGTTGTGGGTTTATTATGACTCAACTTCCTATTCCTGTTGCAATCCTGTCCTAAGCTGCCACCTCAGATTCTGCTGTGGAAATGGTACCTGCTGCAATTGCTGTGTCATGGGGAGTATCTGATGCTGCTATTTTTTGGCAGATTAACAGGGGTTGAGACCTGTATCTACTATTTTGCTTTTTACTTATCTCAAGTACATGGGTAAGTTAGTTTGAGGCTTGGGGATGGAACTGGGTCTTTCCTAATTGATTCTACTTGACCAAGGCCTGGTCTACGCCGTGGTGTTAGGTCGACATATGCAGCGTTAGGTCGAATTTATAATGTGCGTGTATATACTACCGAGCCCTTTCTGCCAACCAAAAGGGCTTGTAAAATTGATGCCTGTACTCCACCTTAGTGAGAGGAATAGTGCTCCAGTTGACCTTCCTGGGTCAAATTAGGGGTAGTGTAGACACAATACTGTGTAATTCAACAGGTTTGGCCTCCGGGAGGTGTCCCAGAGTGCTCCAATGTGACTGCTCTGGACAGCACTTTCAACTCCACTGCACTTCAGCCAGGTATACAGGAAAAGCCCCAAGAACTTCTGAATTTCATTTCCTGTTTGATTAGCATGGAGAGCTCACCAGCACAGCTGACCATGACTGCCCAGGGCCGCAAATGCACCCCAGTGTACAGCATTCAGTAAACACTGGATATGATTACTGTTTGGGGAGAAGAGTCTGTGTATGCAGAGCTCTGAACCAACAGAAAAAACACTGACATCTATGCCAAAATCGCACAGGGCATGGGGGACAAAGGCTACACCAGGGACGCACAGCAGTGCTGTGTGAAAATAAAGGAGCTCAGGCAAGCATACCAGAAGATAAGGGAAGCGAACAGTTGCTCTGGTTCTGAGCCACAGACATGCCGCTTCTATGAGCAGCTGCATGCAATTCTAGGCGGGGACCCCACCAGTACCCTAACACTCTCCATGGATAACTCCTAGGGCCTCAGGAGGCCATGGGCAACAACCAACGAGGAGGATATTATCGACAAGGAAGAAGAGGAGAATGCGCAGCAGGCAAGTGGAGGATCCATTCTCCCGGACAGCCAGGACCTTTTCCTAACTCTGGAGCCAATCCCCTCCCAGGACTTACTGTTGCAGGACTGTGATGGCGGGGAAGGCACCTCTGGTGAGTGCACACTTGTAATCGCACTACAGAGGTTAAATGCAATTGTGGTTAATGTTTAATCTGAGGTAAACAATTGGGATACAGTGGTGGCCAGCCCAGCTACGCAGAGGGTGCTCCGCAGAAAAGCTTGTTTATGTGCCAAGAATTTCCACACCAAAACATGTCCCCAGGTGTGCCCTGACACCTCCTACCCTTTCTTGTGTGCTTACTGTGCCTGCATGCAAACCAAAATCTGCTGCCCAGCACTCTGCCATGGGTTGTACCTTACTAGGAGGCGCTTCTTTTAAAAGACAAAATGTGACCGTGTACCTCAGGGAATGTATTTACTGCTGTAAAGTGTTTCATTCATTGTGTAACCCTCCTGCCAGTCTGAGTTGGCAGCAACAAGGGCTGGGTTCAGTATCTAGGGGTTCCGTTTCAATAACACAATGCAAAACTGGCTCGAGCCCCCACCTAGTGGCCTGGGACAATTACATACCACCCTCTGGGCACCTCTAAGAGGCAATACTGCCCCTCTCGCAAGCACAGAGTCTGAGTGTAGCAAAATCTTTTTAATAAAGGAGGGAAACAATGTGGCATTATGTTGGGGAAACAGCACAAACCATGAGCAAAAGACCCACCCCCAAGTAAGTTCAGCAGTATCATTTTTTCCCCTCAGAGTCTTAAGTCCAGCAACCCAAAAAAATCACCCAAATTCCCAAAAGTCCAACATCCCAAAAGTCTCTGTCCTTGGTCAGTGCAGCCCCAGAGTTCAAAAGTTTATCTGCAGAGTTTTACTTCCCAGCCTGGGTGGGGGGGTGCAGCGGTGTTAAGGGGCATCTTACATGGTCCAAGGCCTACTGCCCCGCCTCTCCATGGGGTTCTGCTGCAGCCTTCACTGCGAGCCACTCCACTAGCCGTTCCGCTCCACCAGCTATCCTGTGAGCTGCTCCAGCCATCCCACAAACTGCTCTGCCAGCCGCTCAGCAACATATCTTCAGGCCCCCTACAGCACTCAGTGATTTCAGCTCTTAGTAATTTTAGCTTGTAGCAGGGGAGCCTCAGGGCTGGTGCACCATTGGCCCAAGGTAAATTCACCTCAGCAGCCTGTAACTAGACTTCTAATAGAATTAAAATTAGCTCTGATATTCTACAGTAGAGAAAGGAGGAGGTGCAATTGGTATTTCAGGCCCTCAGAAGGGGCCCATACCACCCAGTACAAATACCTGTCTCCAGCCTCTCTCAATTCACTGGTGATTGCTACTTAGTTGATGGTGAGTCCCTCTGTTATAAAACAGTTCCATTGTCCTTGATTCACATAATCAATGTAACAACACTTTACTCTTCCTGCCCCAATAACAGAGAAACTGGGGATCCCACAGTGACCATTTGGGCTGCCGTGGGCTCATGCTAGGCAGGGTGGGTGTGCCTATGCAAACAAGATCAGCCCCTGAAGCTCTTTTCCACAACTCGCCACAATTCACCACCAGATGTCAGAGTAGAGCTCATCCTGACTCTGCTTACAATTGCAAGAGTTAATCTTCTGTTTTCACAATGTATGTTTTTCCTTGCAGCTGCAACTTTGTCTATGGATGTTTCCTCTACACCAGCACAGTGGCTGTCCCAGATTAGAAGGCGAAAAAAGCAGGCAAGGGAAGACATGTTCTGTGATTCAATGTATTCTTCCAAGACTGACAGGGCCCAGCTGAATGCATGGAGGCTTACACTGTCGGAGAGCATGTGCACCGACCAAGAGGGCAGGAAAGCATGCAGGGAACAAGAGCGTAATATGCAAGAGAAGATGGTGGTTTATGGAGGAGAAAACAGACATGTTGAGGCATCTGGTTGAGGTACAGGAAAGGCAGCTAGACCTTAGTTCTGCTGCACCCAGTGATGAACCAACTGCCCTCCTCACCAAGTTCCATATCCTCCTCTCCCAGACCTCCTAGAATGAGGGAGATTGGGCGTGGGAGGAAGTGCCGTTATCCCTTGAAATCAACTCCAGGGGATGGTTCATGGGAGCAGAAGGCTCTCATTCCCACAGCTTTGATTGCTAGACAGTGCAATTGTAGTAAGCTACATGTCCTTGCCCCTCCCCCTGCATTATCAGGCCCTTAGACCCAGGTTATCTTTGCTATTCATTGCTGTCTCTGGTCAGTGTGTGTTAGCATAATAAAAATGCATGAATTGAGGCCAAGAGGCTCTTTATTCACTGTGCACACTGGTGGGGGTTTAGTTTACAGGACATGCAAAAAGGGGGCAGCTTGGTAAGGAACAACACACAGAACTGTCACATCAGTGTTGGATCATTCATGAAACTGGATTTCAAAGCCTCTTGGAGATGCAGTGCACCTCAACATGCTCTTCTTATTGCCCTGGTGTAGCTGCTCAAAATGGACTGCCAGGCAATCTGCCTCAACCCCCCCTCCCCTGCCAGAAAATTTCCCCCCTTACTTTCACAGATATTATGGAGCACACAGCAAGCAGCAACAACAATGGGAATATTGCTTTTGCTGAGGTCTAACCTAGTAAGTAAACTGCCCCAGCGCCCCTTTACATGTCCAAAGGCACATTCTATCACCATTCTGCACTTGCTCAGCCTATGGTTGAACTGCTCCTCACTGCTATCCAGGCTGCCTGTATCTGTCTTCATGAACCATGGGAGTAAGGGGTAGGCTGGGTCTCCAAGCATAATTATTGGCATTTCAACATCACCAATGGTAATATTCTGGTCTGGGAAAAAAGTTCCTTCTTGCAGCTTTCTGAAGAGACCGGAGTTCCTAAAGATGTGAGCACTTGATGTTGGTGAAATGGCCATTGTGATCCACTAGCGCTTGCAACACCACTGAAAAGTACCCCATGCAATTTATGTACTCTTTGGCAAGGTAGTGTGGTGCCAAGATAAGGATGAACATTCTGTCTATTGCCCCACCACAGTTAGGGAACTCTATTGCAGCAAAGCCATCCACTATATCCTACACGTTTCCCAGAGTCACTACCGTTTTTAGCAGAAGTGAATTGATTGCTCTGGCTACTTGGATCACAACAACCCCCATAGTAGATTTACCCACTCCAAACTGATTCCTGATTGACCAGTAGCAATCTGGCATTGCAAGCTTCCACAGGGCTATTGTCACTCACTTCTCGACTGTCAGAGTCGGTCTCATTTTGGTATTCATGCACTTCAGGGCTGGGGAAAGCAATTCACAAAGTTTCCTGAAAGTGGCCTTACGCATTCAAAAGTTAGGCTGCTACTGCTCCTCATCTCATACCTGAATAATTATATGATCCCACCAGTCTGTGCTTGTTTCCCAGGCCCAGAAGCAGCATTCCATCATGTCAACAAGCCCAGCTGCTGCCACCAGCATGTGCAAATTGCTCCATTCCATGGCTTCCAGCATGGCTATTTGCATGGCATTACATTTTTCCATACGGCAGCTCCTGATTAGGCTCTGCAAATACCACAGGATGATGTGTGAGGTGTTTGCGATGCTCACAACAACAGTGTACAGCTGAGTGGGGTCCATGCTTGCCATGCTATGGCATCTGCATGAGTAACCCAGGCTTAGGTGTGAAAATGATTGTTTGCCATTGCTTTTGGGGACAGAGGGACAGCGAGAGTAAGGAGGCAAGTGCATCATAGGAAGCTGATGAGTACCCAAAACAACTCGTAAAAATGTTTTTGTCCCATCAGGCATTGGGAGCCTAACCCAGAATTCCAATTGGCAACAGGAACTGTGGAATAGCTGCCCACAGTGCATCGCTCTGTGAGTTAATGCTTGCCATGGTAGTGAGGATGCGCTCTGCCGACAGAATGTACATAGTGGAGACATGCAGAATCGACTTTGTAATCGGAGGCTAAATGTTGACTTAAACAAATTTGACCTAATTTTGTAGTGTAGACATGCCCTGAGTCCATGACCTTGGATCCTTTTGCTGGAATTGCTTATTTACAGTCACAAATATTTGGAGGAGGAGGATGAAATGGTATCTAATCCTCTTTGGTTTATTATTCATAGTATATGTGACATTTGAATTAGAATTGTAGGACTAGAAGGGACCTCAAGAGGTCATCTAGTTCAGTCCCTTGCACTGATTACAGGACTAAGTATTATCTAGACCATTCCTGACAGGTGTCTGTCTAAGCTGATCTCAAAAATTTCCAATGATGGAGATTCCACAACCTCCCTAGGCAATTTATCCCAGCTCTTAACCACCTTGACAGTTAGGAAGTTTTTCCTAGTGTCCACCCTAAACTATCCTTGCTGCAATTTAAGCTCATTGCTTCTTTTCATAATCTAAAAATACTAGATGTAGTAATTTCTTGAACACTGTTCTTCCCACAGCCCCCTATTAAGCTAGATCTATGCATTCATGCAGGAAAGTCTTAAAACCCAATATGCAATAATTTCCCCTCACTAACCATATCACTACAAGCTGGCAGGAACAATGGCCCTAGACAAGGACGCCTAAGGACACTTGAAAGACAATGAGAGCAGCTGTTGGAGACAAGATCCTTGAAGCTAAGTTGCCGGATTTATTTTGCCAAATCAGTGTTCTTTTGATCTTCAGGTTCCCAGAATAGTAAAAAAGCCCCTTTCAAGTGGACAAAGTGGAAAGTCACTATTAGAAGCTGTCTAGGGAGATAAACTGACACAGAGTAGATCTGTGCTATAAACTTTGGTCAACACAAGCTAAGTCAGTGTACAGCCACCAAAGTTAGTCTATTATTTATGTGCATGCATATTTAGCTTCTTGCATCAGTGCTGCATGTAGTCACCAGGAGTGCTTGTGTCAATGCAAAATGCAGTGCACCATGGGTAGGTATCCTGGTGTGCTACATACTGTCATCTGGCACAAAGCTTTTTGGGAAACTTCTACAATGCAGTGTGAGATAGAAATGACTCACTCAGGGATCGCTGGGAGCCAGGGATCAAGTTCCATACTCCATAATTTTCACACTTTTTTAAAAAGTGCCACAAACCCACATGGCACTTTTCCATCTCTGTCCTCTCTGACAGAAGCATGGAGCCTATAGAGCTCTGTGCTGTTCTCATGAACATTGCAAATACAGGACACACAATTCTCCTATATTTGCAGACCTACAGGAAGTACCACAACAATGCAGGATATGAGGATTTTTTCAAGGACAGTTTCCTGAGGGACCTAGTTGGGGATGGGGGGGGAAGAATACTCAATTCAAGATGGTTGGTGGCATTCATGGAGGAGCTGTAGATGCTTCAGTGCTTTTTCTGGCCTTGAGAAATGAGCACTGGCTAGTGGGGTTGCATCAGAATTCAGGTTTGGGCTGACTAGCAGTGGCTGCAGAACTTTTGGAAGTGAAAGGCCATGTTCCTGGATCTGTGTGCCAAGTTTGCTCCAGCCTTCAAACAGAGGGACATCAGAATGACAGCTGCACTGACAGTGGAGAAGCAAATGGCAATCACACTTTGGAAACTTGCAATTCCAGATTGCTACCAGTCAGTGGAAAATCATTTTGGAGTTGGAAAATCCACATTTGGGGCCATTATTATGCAAGTATGTAGGGCCATTAATTGTCTTCTGCTATGCAGGACTGTGACTCTCAACAATGTGCAGGACCAACAATGTGGGTGGATTTGCAGCAATGGGGTTCCTAAACTGTGTGGGGTGATAGATGGCACAAATATCCCTATTTTGGCAGCAGCCAACCTTGCCATGGAGTACATCAACAGAAAGGGCTACTTTTCTAGATTTTGCAAACACTGGTGGATCAAGGGATGCTTTATTAATATCAGTGTGGGCTGGTCACAGAAGGTGCTTGGTGCTCACATCTTTAAGAACAAGAGACTGTTCAGAAAGCTGCAAAAGGGCATTCTTTCCTGACCAGTGGATTACCACTGGCAATATTGAAATCCCAGTACTGATTCTGGGGAGACCCAACCTACCCCTTGTTCTCCTGGCTCATGAAGCCACATACTGGCCATCTCAACAGCACCAAGGAAAGATTCAACTAGTGGCTCAGCAGATACAGAATCGTTGCTAAATGCCCTTATGGTAGATCAACGTCGGCAACCTTTCAGAAGTGGTGTGCCGAGTTTTCATTTATTCACTCTAATTTAAGGTTTTGCGTGCCAGTAATACATTTTAATGTTTTTTAGAGGGTCTCTCTCTATAAGTCTATCATATATAACTAAACTATTGTTGTATATAAAGTTTTCAAAATGTTTAAGATTCATTTAAAATTAAATTAAAATGCAGAGTCCCTCAGACCGGTGGCCAGGACCCGGGCAGTGGGAGTGTCACTGAAAATCAGCTTTTGTGCTGCCTTTGGCACGTGTGCCATAGGTTGCCTACCTCTGTGATAGATGAAAGGGACAGGGGTAGTGTTTACTCACTAGATTGGATCTCAGTAAGAAAAATATCCCAGTGGTTATAGCTGCCTCTTGGGTCCTGCATAATACAGTAACTGTAATGCAAAGGGGGGAAAGTTGGTGCCATTGTGGAGGGCAGAAGTGGAGTGGCTGTCTGCTGACTTTGAACCTCAGTGTGGAGCTATGCAGTTAAGGGAGGCTCTGAAAGAGCACTTTAATGGTCAGTCACAGTAGCGTTCTCTGTTGCAGTGTTCTCTAGGCCTGAAACTTTGGATGCTGTTACAAATTGTGTAGTGATTGCTGTACATTTATAAAAATGGTGTGTTTTCCTGAAGCTGTGAATCATGTTGTGTTTCAGCACATTTACAAATACTGTTTGCTTTGATTACCATTGTGCTTTCTGTAATATTTGTTATAAACTAATAATGATAATTTGATTCTCCAAAAATAAATCTCTACAGAGTAGGAAGAACAGTGCAGAAAAAAGTTCAAAAATTCTTAGGCAATGTAATACAATTTTTAAAAAATTAATGAGGTGGAACTTTAAGTTTGGAAAGGGAGTAAATATTTCTGTCCATTTGAGTGCACAAATGTAGTCCACTGTGGCTACACATATACCAGCTGTGGTTGTCATAGGTCAGTGTATGTGAAGCTGTGGTTTTCCTTGCTGTCCCCCAGAACAGAGTGGTATAGTTAAGGATATAATCCATGATGCCATGTGAGATGTTGGGGGTGGTGTCAGAGGAGTGACTATGGAGTTCTCCAAGGACTGCAAAGAGTGGAGAATCTGTGATTTTTTGAATATGTAGGTCAACCACAGTCTGCAGCAATTAGGTTTGCTGCCTTAGAAGACCCATTATGTCTTGGTGTATTTCCCTCTCCTTGTCCTACTGGGACTCCTGTCCTCATTCCTTCTCCAGGCTGTCATATTGGCCCTTCAGGTCCTCTGTTCATGGTCTGAAGAATCACTGGCTTTCAGGATCTCACTGACCATGCCCTCCCTCATCCTATTCTTTCTCCTCCTCATCAGGGCCAGGTGTTCCGCAGTAGTGGAAGGGGCACACCAGAAGCTGCTGATGTACCAGTGGATTTACAATGCAAAGGGAAAGATAAGTTTCAAAATTTCCTTCCCTTATTCCCATACGCACTCTTAATAAGAAACGCTTATTGACACTTCAGCTTTGGAGCTCCTTAGCACAGCACTGCCCTGGCCATAGTGAGTATGCTCTGCTAGGGACCAAGGGAAGAAGGATGTTCCGTTGCATGAAGCTATACAATTTTGGTCTGTCTTTCAGGGGTATAGGGTGATGGCACTGAATACTGGCATTACTTTCCATAAGCGGTAGTGATTTTAGCTAATAGCTCACACCTGAGGGTTACAGAGAACACAGCTGCTCCTGGCATCCTGAAGTTGCTCAGGCCTGTATCCTGCTAGCCAGTTTGTAGAACTAGTGCCAGCTGAACTCCTTGCAGAATGGTGTGGGAAAGTGTCTTACTGTGGAGGAAGAAATAATGCAGCCATCACTAGAAACCTTCAGGAGAGGATTGCAGAGCATCTCCATGCAAGTTTCATTGAGGTGTCTCAGGAGGATGAAAAGAACATCCCTGTGATGTTGCAGTCTATATGATTTTATAAAAAATTGATGAGTGAATATAATGTAACAGGAATATGCTTCATGCAAAAGGTCTCTTGTGAGGTATAATTACAAAGCTTATTATCTACTGAGTGTGATCATCCTATTTGTATAAATGTAGCACTCTCGTATCTGAAACTAGAAATATGAAATATAACTTTGAGGGCCTATTGTAATTATGTAAAGTGTGGGCCATTAATGGGGTTTGGAATCTTGATGACTCCTATTAACCAGGACAATTGTCTGCATGTGGGTGTGTTTTATCTGTAAGTCTTCCTGTATAAGTGTGTGCTGGCAAGTGGGCAATGAAGTCTTGCAGTGACATGTGATCATGTCACCTGAACTGGAATCCATCTTTAACCTGGTGTCTTTCCATTGAGAAGGCGGGGGTGGAAACCCAGAGAGGGACAAAGATATATATAAAGGGGTGGAAGAGAACAAAGAGGAGAGATGAGCCATCATGAAGAATCCCCTAGCTACCACCTGAGCTGGAACAAGAGCTGTACCAGAGGAAAGAATTGTGCCCAGGCCTGGAAGGTGTTCACTCTGAGGAAAAAAAAAAAAAAACTTACTGCAGCATCTCTAAGGGTGAGATTATCTGTATTCAGTTTGATTAGACATAGATTTGTGCATTTTATTTTATTTTGCTTGGCAACTTACTTTGTCCTGTCTGTTACTACATGGAATCACTTAAATCCTACTTTGTATTTAATAAAATCACTTTTTCACTTATTGGTTAACTCAAAGTATGTATTAATAGCTAGGGGAGCAAACAACTGTGCATCTCTCTCTATCAACGTTTTAGAGGGCAAACAATTTATGAGTTTACCCTGCATAAGCTTTATACAGGGTAAAATGGATTTATTTGGGTTTAGACCCCCTTGAGAGTTGGGCATCTGGGTGCTAAAGACAACCACACTTGTTAGCTGCTTTCAGGTAAACCTGCAGTTTTGGGTTAAGTAATTCAGACCCTGGGTCTTTGTTGGAGCAGACGGGAGTGTCTGGCTCAGCAAGACAGGGTGCTGGAGTCCTGAGCTGGCAGGGAAAACAGGAGCAAAGGTAGTCTTGGCACATCGGTTGGCAGCTCCCAGGGGGATTTCTGTGATCCAGTCTGTCACAATCCCTATGTACATAAACAAAATCCTCCACATGGCATCCCCTGCTTAACCCAGCAGAGGAATGAAAAGCAGATAGCAACTCTATCTTCATTTGTTGTACCTCTACTTCTTTTCAAATAATACAATGAAAAGTCAATACCTTTTGTCTTATTAACTTGGGAATAGGCCAGGTGCTGTCTTTACATTTAAAGGGGAAAATGCATGCATATGTTTACATAAGCTCACTTATCCTTCATTATGCTCACCTGGTAAGTCTTCTAATTAGTTAAGGGCTGTTATTAGAGGAGAGTGATCAATTGTTCTCCATGTCCACTGAAGTCAAGACAACAAGTAATGGGCTTAATTTGCAGCAAGGGACATTTAGATTAGTGTAATGGGGGGCACTCATCTCTTATAAGTGCCCCCAGTCGAGTGTGTACATACCTGCAGTGTTTCTCTATTTCCTCTGCTCACAGTGCCCCATTGGCCGCTGTGCTTGTCAGGCGGGTTTTCGGTGACTCAGCCCTCCGGCCAAGTCACACTCTGTCCATGTGTCAAACAAAAACCCCTTCTGGGGTACACAATCCAAAATGTCCCCAATGTGCTGCAGCCCTCCCTGGGCTCAGTCTTCTAAAACAGTCCAATAGGACTCATCACGGTACCCTCGCTTGGTCTGGCTAAGTTGCAAAGCTCCTACTCTGGAACTGAGCAGTGCCCCAATGGCTTCTTCCCTGGGGACTCCTTGCCTCTATTTGAGTCCTCAGTGACCCCAGCCTTCCTGCTGAGCCACTCTTCTTAGACTCAGCTCACTGATCACAGCTCCCTGTTGGAGCTTCCCTGGGATGCCACAATTCTAATGCCCTTCCATAGGGCATAGCCACTTCCCCCAGTTGCTGGTGGGGAGAACCTGGTACCACCCACTGCTCCAGGTCCCAACCCAGGGACCCTTTAAGTAAGCAGTCTCGTGCTGTGTCCATTCAGTAATTGCTGCTCTGTTTCCCTGGGTCACTTCCCCATAGTCTGTCTTAGTTGAGTCCCAGCAGCAGCCAGGAGCTATTCTCTTGCTCCTGGCTAGGAACTACCTGCTTTGGCCTTTGCATGCAGTCAGGAGCACCTTTTGCTCCCCCAGTCCCTGCTAGCAGACTGAACTCTCTAGCTCTGCAGCTCCTTTTATATGGGCCTGCTGGGTCCTGTTTGGCTGTTCCCTGCAGCCACTCTAGTCCTCTTGGAGGACTTCTCTACTGCTCTTTTCCTGGGACAGGTATGGCAGGACCATGTGGCCTTCAGCAAGGGGCCTGTGGGCCTAGTCCACCCTATCACAGTTAGATAGATATTAGGAAAAAAATTCTAACGATAAAGATGGTAGTTAAACTACAAAATAGGCTTCCAAGGGCAGTCACGGAGTCTTCATCGTTGGAAGCTTTTAAAAATAAGTAGGATAAACAGCTGCCAGTGACGGTCAAGGTTCCTTCCAGCCCTTCATTTCTATGATGCTATGATCTGCACTAGCTGTGTGAGACTGGCTATGGTGTGATGAAGTCTTGAATAGGTCCTGGCTCACAGCAAGGCTTGAGTGCCCCCCACATTGTCCCTCTCCCTCCACTATTTATGTATGAGTCTCCAGGTTCTGGAGATATGTGTGCTCTAGTGGTTACAGAACCTTCTGCCCCTAGGCTGCACCCTCGCCCGAAACCCCCACCCCCACCCCCTCCTTCTGCATTCAGGTCAGGCAATTCCCTCCTCCTTCTCTTACACTACCACTACCACCGTGTCTGGGTGCCAATAGAAGGGGCATTGAGAATAGATGAGAAATTGTCTCCCTACTCCCTTCTGGTGCAGTTGGGAGGAGCAATTGCAGGAAAAGTCCTGCTCAGTCCTGGGCTGGAGCACATGCACTGATCTCTGTGGGGGTAGAATGTGCTCATTGGAGAATCACAGGAGGTGTCTAGTGTATAGGGGACAGGGCCATGGTTTACTGCTGGCGCTGCTCAGGGAATGCAGGCAAACAATAGTGTTCTCTGTGCATTAGTGTGAATAGCCGTTCCTTCTACCCTCTTCCTTCGGTCATCCTTGCCACTATAGACAGTTAAAAGTTAGTCCATAGTTCTTATGTGTAGCAAAAGAGCGTGTATATAGAATATGTGATGGCAGCAGGCGTTGTGGGATCCGGTGACATTATTCAGACTGGTAGTTGGGAAAGGAAAGGATTTTTATATTGGATTGGCTTTACTTATGTATGATGCATTATAACTGAGTACTAGTGGTAGATTTCTCTGAGGGAGCTGCTTGTGGAAAGTTTTAGGACTCTGTGAGAATAATTCTTGCGCTTTGTGGTGTGGCTAAAGTGAATAATGGATCAAAGAGAGAATTTCAAAGTGAATAATGGATTGTAGGTTTGGCTTGTGTTGAACAGAGTGCTCTGACAGATTTTTGCTGAGGATTGTGATGGGATACTAATAGATTTGTTCTTGTCATGCATTGGCTAATGGGATTCTGTCCCTACATATTTATAGTTAGCTTAAATATGCAACAGTGCCACCAAGGTGGGTTATTGTTTTTTTTTTTAAGCAAAGAATTTAGGCTGTGAATCTGTAGTCTGAGCGACCATCCTCTGGAGACTGATTACCATGGTAATCTTATCGGGAACTGCTGGCTGAACTGAACTCAGAAGGAGAGATCAAATACTGGCTCATTCTTCATTTAACCATTCAGTCCTTTTGACTTTCACTCTGGAGAGTGGAAATCTAATGTGAAGTTTGGGCAGTGCAGATCTTTTTATGAGAACAGACAGGATTTATTTGTTTTAAATCTCTGTGTACTCAGGAGGAACTGTTTAAGAAAACAGAGAAACAAATAGCAAGTCAGAGGTTTCAAGCGAATAAAACAGAAAATGTGGTGGCAGCTCCATTTTTTCTTAATTCCTATTCCTACAACTGGTAAACTTCACTATTGAACTATGATGATGCCCTATGAAATGTGATCATCTGGACACTTAGGAAGCCGGTGTGTGGAGAGTTTTATGTGCTGCAGACTATAACTGTGTTGTAGCAGCTGTCTGGAAGAGCAGCCTTTGCTGTCTGAAGGAAGTCCTCATGGGAGTTCAACCTGTTGTAGAGCCTGATTCACACATCAGTGCATTCTAATTAATGATGCGATGGGGATTAGAAAAAAAGCGGCATTTTTATATTTTGCTGAAACTCATATTACTTGAGACTGGACTTAAAATATCTTGTACATTCATTATTTAAATATTGAAATGTAGTTCCTTTCAACCATACAGTATTTTTTACTATAATGTATAAATGTTAGATATATGTTGCTGTCAAACAGATGTTAACAAGTCCATCTATTTCTTATTCAAATTCTCCTCGTCTGGATGGTTATTTGAATGATTTACTCTATTTTTCCATTTCAGTTCTGGTTCTTTATGTAAGGTGTGAGTGCTGGTTACATCCATGTTACCTTTCCTATATGTCTGTAATGTCCCAGGACAGGCTGAAAGTATGAATTTCTAGTGAAAGGCTTTACCAGTTTTGATATAGATGGCATCATTTATCGCACATCCTTAAGTCACAGGCTTTCAGTATCTTGCGGGTTTTTTTCATGAAGCCATCTGGTGTTCTGTGACTGCTTTGTCTGTTTGAGTGCCCCACAGATAATTCATTTGCTCACTTATCTAATTTCAGCCAATAGGACTGCAGTATAAGACTATAAGGAGACAGTTCTGAGTTACTTGTCACCACTCAGCAGAGAGGGGGCAAGTGGGAGAAAAGAAACAGTGAAGAAAAGCGGGGATGGATAGAATGCTCCAAAACACCATTCACAAACATTGACATTCTGAATGGCTAGTTGGTTTGACCCTGGTCATGAACATTTATGTGAATTGGTGTTATTCATTGAATGTTTGGGGGATAGCTGGTTTTCACACAGATTTGCGCAGTAGTATGTCTATTAGCACACAAATAAGAGCATCTACTATTCATTGCTGGTCATCTGCTAGTTGCCTCGTGGTATTTCTATTTAAAACTTTTATCATCCAGTCAGTGAAAGGAAATAAGACCACTTGATTTAGGTGACTAATCACAACAATCAAAGTGCAAATGAACAGTGTGCTAAATGCCCAAAGGTTGAAAATTGTTTGCAGAAACTACTCATGACCACTTAAGATAAACATACATTCAGAGAATCCACCTCTGTTCAAATATTACTCACAAATAGCAAAAAAAGTCTAGATTTGCTGGAGGGTTTTTTGTTTTTTTGTTTGCAACTAATAGTTTCCTTTAAGTCTGTCTGAATGTATTGCAGTAACATTAGAGTAAGTGTTACTGTTATTACTAAATTTACAAGTTATTCTGCTTCAGTATGTCTTTAACTCTTGTTTCCAAAGTAATGGTTAAAGTGTGTGTGTGATGTGAGTCTTGTTCTCTCTCTCTGGAAGTGTTAAACCAGGTGGAGAGTAAGTGAATGAGTAAGAGGTGTAATGGTGTATTTGCTTATTTGCTCTGGCAATGAAATGGGTTACAGTGTTGTCTACAGACAGACTTAGGAAACTAACAGTTGGAAAAAAAACGCTCTCTAACAAATATAAACCTTTTTTCCCCCTGTTTGTGAGTACTACCTGAACAGAGCTGGATTCCCTGAATGGATGTTTACCTCAATCAGAAAGGCAGGAGGTGGGACGTGTGTTCTGACATGGAAGGCATTATTCCTGGAAGAAAATGAGTGGGAAAGATTTATTATCTTTCTTTCAGAATAATAAAGATGAGGTATGTACTGTACGTGTAGAATGCACTCTGACATTATATTTAGGGCTTTACCAAATTCATAGCCATGAAAAATAGGTCACAGACCGTGAAATCTGGTCTTTTGTGTGCTTTTACCTTATACTATACAGATTTCACAGGGGAGACCAGCGTTTCTCAAAGTGGGGGTACTGACCCAAAGGGGACTTGCGCGGGGGGGAGGGGCGGTTGCAAGGTTATTTTAGGGGAGTCGCGGTATTGCCACCCTTACTAATTATATTTAATGTTTAACTTGTGACCTTTAAAACGGAATAAATACTTGTAGAACAGATGCCTGCTGAGGGGAGAAATAGCTCATTGACCAGTACATAAACCTCTCACTTCTAATGCCATGGATGAAACTAAATGCTGTGGTCCAAATCTATTCCCTAGTGAAGATCTTCCCACATTAGAAGAACAGTCTCAATTTGCAGCCCTTCTTCAGGAGAGTCCCAGTACTTGAAATAACAGGTGTACGTGTAAGCCGGGCAGGATTGAGATGCCTAGGCAACAAAATGCAGAGAAGCTTGTCTTACTGTGCCAACACTATTTCTATTTTTGCAGTTAGGATTATTAGCTCAGGGTTTCAAGTACAATCGGGGGGTGGGGGGGGACTCAGGCAGATCTAAATCCCCTGTTCAGTAATTAATCCACTTTATTTATGTATAATGCATATAGAGTAGTCTTTTCCTCTGTGCAGTGCTGTAGGAAAAGTAGGCTTGCTGGACATACTTTATGTTACCAAAAGTAATGTCTTTTTAATATGAACTTCAAGTTGATAATGACATTTATCATACCCTTTCCACATTTGAAACCAGATTGTTGGTCACTTATTTCTTTATCAGTCTTTTCTTGTATTCAGTTTTGAAAAACTCACAGAAGTCTGAGGCATGCCATTAGGCTGATTGTTCTGTTGTTTTTTCAATCCATTGTGGTGGTGGCCTTTTTAGGATATGGAAACACCCTGAGGTTCTAAAGTCTTCTGGCAATTCCATTATCTTAAACATATCCTTCATTAACTCTGACAGGTTTTTCAAGCTGTCATCACCTATGCTTTTTAACAATTCAGCTGGTATTCTATCACAACCTTGTGTTTTTCCATTTGGAAGTCTTTTCATTTCTGCCATGATTTCTTCATCCATTTTTGACTGGCTTATTTGATACATCTCTAGCTGAGGTTTTTCAGGCTTATCACCACATAATTCCTTGATATATTCTCACCTTCTATATTCTTGTCTGTCAAATATTGTCCATTTTTGTCCTTAAACACCATATCGATCACCTTTCTTCTGTAACTGAAGGCTCTTATTTTTTGATAAATCTCATTTTATTTGTTCTCTTTATTCAGTGATCCAATTTTTTGGCATTTATCATTCAGCCATTCAGACTTTACCAATCTGCATTCATTCTTTACCATTTTATTTAGTCTTGGGTATTCCTCTTTTTCTGTTGTTGATCCTTGTGCTCTCTCATACCTCTTTCATACATTGACATCCACCTGCACTGATAACTCAGAAAACTTGTGACAAAGTCATCTTGACCTCTCCAGAATGTCTCCCTTAGTGACATTATTGTAATTTCTCTCCACATATTGGCTAGCTTCCCAGGTTGATTCAGTCCCCTTACATTCCGATCCCTGCAGTTGCCAATTTCACACATACGGCCATGCAGGGCACCAGTTCACGCTGAGGACCACTCAGATTGCATAGCAATTGAGGAATATTAGGTCAGGTTATAGTGGAATAATTTCAGGGCCAGTACTGCATAAGGGCCACAAGAGTCAAGTTCAGCCAGTTTTTTTCAGGTTGGAACCTCAGTCTTTAGCCAAAAGGCTTGACCCACGAGGCAGCAGGGATTTTGGCAGCAGGCATTTTGAATGGTGGCTTGCACTTGGCTGTCACAATACCATATTTGGACACTTGTGGCATTTTATAGGGGCAGCAGTGCCATCTGCTGCGCCACCACACCCTGTTAGTATTTCTGTCAAACTCAACTTGAAGCTCATATTAGAGAAATCAATTGAAATGGGGAAAACAGTATACTCATGTTTTTACTGACTTCCAAAAAGCATTTACCAGAACATTCCAGTACAAATTGCTCTCCATATTAAATCTGTAAGGATTGATGGAGACAAACTCTGAGTAATAAAACAATTATACTGGAATCAGAAGGCAATTATAATGGGAGATGAAAATGAAAATTTAATAGAGATTGAGAGGAGTGAGACTCGGGCCATGAGCACACTACAAACCTACAGTGACCTAAGTTATGTCAGCGTACAGCTGCCGCAGTTAGTATATCATACAAAAAAAGGAGTTTTTGTTTGACACTCATCATTGTTTATGAAACAAGTTTTTCAAAAGCAAACTCTCTGTAGCAGGAAGAGGGAGTAAGCTTTGCATAACTGCTTAAAATAGCTTTCACATTGCTTAACACAAAACTCATGATCTGCATAGGAATGAAAATGGACAGTGCCTTCATTATTGTATGTCAGAAACTTGTGTCACCATCTTAGAAAAACATCAAGGAAGAAACACCTATCTAAGGGTATGTCTACACTACGGGTTTATTCTGATTTTACATAAACCAGTTTTGTAAAACAGATTGCGTAACGTCGAGTGCACACGGCCACACTAAGCACATTAATTCGGCGGTGTGCGTCCATGTACCGAGGCTAGCGTCAATTTCCGGAGCGTTGCACTGTGGGTAGCTATTCCGTAGCTATCCCATAGTTCCCACAGTCTCCTCCGCCCCTTGGAATTCTGGGTTGAGATCCCAGTGCCTGATGGGGCAAAAAACATTGTCCTGGGTGGTTCTGAGTACAGCCTCACCCCTCCCTCCCTGAAAGCAGCAGACAACCGTTTCGCGCCTTTTTTCCATAGCACAGCAAGCATGGACCCTCCTCAGATCAAGACCGCAATCATGGACGTTGTAAACACCTTGCACATTCTCGTGCAATCTATGCTGAACTAGGACCTGCAAAGCCAGGCGAGGAGGAGGCGGCTACGGCAAAGCGGCAATGAGAGTGATGAGGACATGGACTCAGAATTCTCTCAAACCGCAGGTCCCTGCGCTTTGGAGATCCTGCTGGTAATGGGGCAGATTCTAGCCATTGAACGCCTATTTTGGGCCCGGGAAACAAGCACAGACTGGTGGGACCGCATAGTTTTGCAGGTTTGGGATGATTCGCAGTGGCTGCGAAACTTTCGCATGCGTAAGGGCACTTTCATGGAACTTTGTCACTTGCTTTCCCCTGCCCTGAAATGCCATAATACCAAGATAAGAGCAGCCCTCACAGTTGAGAAGCGAGTGGCAATAACCCTCTGGAAGCTTGCAATGCCAGACAGATACCGGTCAGTCGGGAATCAATTTGGAGTGGGAAAATCTACTGTGGGGGCTGCTGTGATGCAAGTAGCCAAAGCAATCATTAAGCTGCTGCTACAAAAGGTTGTGACTCTGGGAAACGTGAAGGTCATAGTGGATGGCTTTGCTGCAATGGGATTCCCTAACTGTGGGAGTGGCGATAGATGGAACCCATATCCCTATCTTGGCACCGGAGCACCAGAGCACCCAGTACGTAAACAGCAAGGGGTACTTTTCCATGGTGCTGCAAGCACTGGTGGATCACAAGGGATGTTTCACCAACATCCACGTGGGATGGCCAGGAAGGGTTCATGACGCTTGCATCTTCAGGAACGCTACTCTGTTTAAACAGCTGCAGCAAGGGAATTACTTCCCAGACCAGAAAATAACAGTTGGGGATGTTGAAATGCCTGTGGTTATCCTGGATGACCCAGCCTACCCCTTGATACCATGGCTCATGAAGCCATACACAGGCAGCCTGGACAGTAGTCAAGAGCTGTTCAACTACAGGCTGAGCAAGTGCAGAATGGTGGTAGAATGTGCATTTGGCCATTTAAAGGCATGCTGGCGCACATTACTGACTCGCTCAGACCTCAGCCAAACCAATGTCCCCATTGTTATTGCTGCTTGCTGTGTGCTCCACAATCTCTGTGAGAGTAAGGGAGAGACCTTTATGGCGGGGTGGGAGGCTGAGGCAAATCACCTGGCCGCTGATTATGCACAGCCAGACACCAGGGCGATTAGAAGAGCACATCATGAAGTGGTGCGCATGAGAGAAGCTTTGAATACGAGTTTCATCATGGGCCAGGGTACAATGTGACTGCTGTGTTTGTTTCCCCTTGGTGAACCTCCACCTTGATTGACTCATTCCCTGTATGCAACCCACCCTCCCCCTTCGATTACAGCTTGCTTAAGGAAATGAAGTCACTATCGTTTAAAAATCATGTATTCTTTATTAAAAAGTCATTATAAAAAGAGGGAGAGAACTGACAAGGTATCCTGGGTGTGGTTTAGGAGGAGGATAGGAGAGAAGGAAAAGACCACTAAAAATATTTCAAAATAATGACAGCCTTTTCAAAGTAATGACAGCTGTCCACGGGGGTGAAGTGGGCTGGTGCACGAAGCCTTCCCCCACGCGTTCTTACACATCTGGGTGAGGAAGATATGGAACATGGTGAGTGGTGAGAGTGGTTACACAGGGGCTGCAGCAGCACTCTGTGGACCCTGCTGCTGTTCCTGAAGCTCCACCAGAGGCCGGAGCATGTCAGTTTGATCACACAGCAGCTCCAGCGTTGCATCCCGCCACCGCTGATCTTCCTGCCTACACCTCTGATCTTCCTGCCACCACCTCTCATCTCGAGCGTCTCTCCTCTCCTCACATTGGTCCCTCCTGTCCTCATGTTCACTGGCATCTTTCCTGTAATTTGCTACCACGTCCTTCCACTCATTCAGATGAGCTCTTTCATTGCGGGTTACTTCCATGATTTCTGAGAACATTTCGTCTCGCGTCTTTTTTTTCCTCTGCCTTATCTGAGATAGCCTTCGGGATGAAGTAGGGAGGCTTGAAAAATTTGCGGCTGAATGAGAGAGGTAAAAAAGGGAGAGAAGTATTTGAAAAGATACATTTTACAGAACAATGGTTATACTCTTTCACAGTGAACAACACTATTCACCTTACATAGCACATGTGATTTCACTACAAGGTTGCATTTTGCATCTTAATATTGAGAGCCTGCAGCTCTGGTGTTAGAGATCTCATAGATGCAGGTCTGGGCAGCAGAATTCAGCTTGCATACGGCCATGGTAAGCCATTGTCTTTCGGCTTCTGCAGCCTTCATATACATAGTGCCCTCCTTTCCCAAATACCAAGCAAATCCCATTCAGTGCTGCTTCTTTCCTGTTAACATGCAGCAGCAGAAACTGACCCCCCCATCCAATTCTCTGGGATGATTGCTTTACCCCTCCCCCCACTGCGTGGCTGGTATCATGGAAGATCACTGCTAATCACTCCCCTTCCCCCCCACCCCACCGTGTGGCTGGTAGCAGGGAAGATCCCTGCTAGCCAAACGCGAAAAAGCTCAGCGCCATTACCCCCCCTCCCCCCACTTGGCTACCTGCAAGGAAGGATTTCTTTTAAGCAACAGGCAAACAGGCCAGTAGGAAAAGCCATCTCTGTCCCCTTAATTAAATTCCTGAATTTCAACCAGGTTACCATGAACGATATCACTCTCCTGAGGATAGCACAACGAGATAAAGAACGGATGTTGCCTGAATGCCAGCAATCACCGGGATCATACACAGCTAGGCTTTGTCATGCAATAATATCAGATTACTTGCTACATGCATGGCGTGGTCAAGTGTCCTACCATGGTGGACGGAATAAGGCTGCCTTGCCCAGAAACCTTGTGCAAAGGCTTTTCGAGTACCTCCAGGAGAGCTTCATGGAGATGTCCCTGGAGGATTTCCGCTCCATCCCCAGACCTGTTAACAAACTTTTCCAATAACTGTACTGGCCCCGAATGCATCCCAAGTCCTCAGGGCAAATCAATCATTAAAAAACTCTTGCTTTTAAACCATGTTTTATATTTACAAAGGTACACTCACCAGAGGTTGCTTCCATGGCTTCACTGTCTGGGCTACTGGCTTGGGAGGGCTGGGAGGGTAATTCCATCGGGGTGAGAAAAAGCTCTTGGCTGTTGGGGAGAACGGAGTGCTGTGTGCTCTCTGCAAGCTCGTCCTCCTCTTTCTCCTCCTCATCTTCCCCATCTGCAGAATCCTCAGCCATGACTGAGATAACCACCCCCACCTCGGAATCCACGGACAGGGGTGGGGTAGTGGTGCAGACCCCCCTAGATTTGCATGCTGCTCAGTGTAGAAGCAGCATGTTTTTGGCCCTGCCCCAGACCTTCCGTTTGCTTCTTTGGTTTTCTGGTAGACTTGTCTGAGCTTCTTAACTTTCATTCTGCACTGCACTGAGTCTCTGGTGTGGCCTTTCTCCATCACAGCCTTGGAAATTTTTTCAAATGTTTTTTCATTTTGTCTTTTGGAATGGAGTTCTGTTAGCACAGAATCCTCTCCCCAAATCGTGATCAGATCCAGTACCTCCTGTGCAGTCCATGCTGGTGCTCTTTTTCAATTCTCAGGAGACTGCATTGTTACCTGTGCTGATGAGCTCTGCGTGGTCACCTGTGCTGGTGAGCTCTCCATGGTGGCGAAACAGGAAATGAAATTCAAAAGTTTGTGGGGCTTTTCCTGTCTACCTGGCCAATGCATCCGAGTTCAGATTGCTGTCCAGAGCGGTCACAGTGGTGCACTGTGGGATACCGCCCAAAGGCCAATACCGTCGATTTGCGGCCACACTCACCCTAATCCGATATGGTAATACCAATTTCAGTGCTACTCCTCTTGTCGGGGAGGAGTACAGAAACCGATTTAAAGAGCCCTTTATATTGATATAAAGGGCCGCGTTGTGTGGACGGGTGCAGCATTAAATTGGTTTAACTCTGCTAAAATCGGTATAAACGCATAGTGTAGACCAGACCTAACTGAGCGGCTTACTGCATATTATAGCATTATTCAAACCACATGGTTTGTCACTGATGTTACATTGGAAAGTAATCATTTTCTGGAGCAGCATTTCCTGGGATAAAAATTCTGTATAACCCTTTGCACTTACTTAGTTGTAATCTTTATTTTTATAAATTTTGTGTTTCACTTCATACCCTGAAAGTGCAACATGCCATATACATTTCTTTGTTTGTTCTGGTAGATGTGTTGCCTCAATCTAGTAAGAAATGTTTACATTATTTTGCTTCTGAAAAACAAGATCAATGCTTAACCAATAATTAAGGCATCACTATGTATAGAATTCTGTTTGAGCTTTAAGTCTAGTGTGTCTGAGCCCTGGTCTACACTATGAGTTTAGGTTGAATTTAGCAGCATTAGATCGATTTAACCCTGCATCCGTCCACAGGACGAAGCCATTTTTGTTGACTTAAAGGGCTCTTAAAATCGATTTCTGTACTCCTCCCCGATGAGAGCATTAGCCCTGAAATTGGCCCTGCTGGGTTGAATTTGGGGTAGTGTGGGTGCAATACGATGGTATTGACCTCCGGGAGCTATCTCAGAGTGCTCTATTGTGAGCACTCTGGACAGCGCTCTCAACTTAAATGCACTAGCCAGGTAGATAGGAAAAGCCCTGTGAACTTTTGAATTTCATTTCCTGTTTGTCAACCGTGGCGAGCTGATCAGCACAGGTGACCATGGAGTCCCAGAATCGCAAAAGAGCTCCAGCATGGACCAAACGGGAGGTACTGGAACTGATTGCTTTATGGGGAGACAAATCTGTGCTATCAGAACTCCATTCTAAAAGACAAAATGATTAAGTGCAGCCAGACGCCAGAGCAATTAGAAGAGCACAGCAGGGTGCACTGCGCATCAGAGAAGCTTTGAAAACCAGTTTTATGACTGGCCAGGCTACAGTGTGAAAGTTCTGTTTGTTTCTCCTCGATGAAACCCCGCCTCCTTGGTTCACGTTACTTCCCTGTAAGCCAACTGTCCTTCTCTCCTCTCTTGGATCTCCGCTTGCAGAGGCAATAAAGTCATTGTTTCAAATTCGTGCATTCTTTATTAATTCATCACACAAATGGAGGATAACTGCTGAGGTAGCCTGGGAGGAGTAGGGGAGGAAAGAAGCACAGGGGTGGCGTAGCTGCAGGGGCATGCAGCTCATCACAGAAGCGGGATGTCTGGGGCTCTGACCCGGAGTAGCCGTTTGCCTCTCTAGTTCTTTGGTAGGCTTGCCTGATATTCCAGGCAGGGCTGAATCTCCATTAGATGAAACTTAAAGAATGGAATGACCTTTTTTGTCGCTCCCGTTTATGTCCAGGCACCCCAGACCAACCTCAACAAGGCCGGCCAGGAGCACCCATGTCTGCCCAGGAGCCCCCGACTGACCTCACTGAGGCCAGAAAAGAGGAACTAGGAGACAGCAGCAGCTGGTACTATACGGCTGCTAACCATCTTTGCTAACCTGCAAAGGTAAGAAGCTGCTGCTGTGTAGCACTCCAGTACTGCATCTGCCAGCAGCACCCAGGAGACATATGGTGACAGTGAGCTGAGCGGGCTCCATGCTTGCCATCTTATGTTGGCTGCATGGGTGAAAGCCCAGGAAAAATGCGAGAAATGATTTTTTGCCATTGCTTTCATGGAGGTGGGAGCTGACGACATATACCCAGAACCACTTCCAACAATGTTTTTGCCCCATCAGGCATTGGGAGCTCAACCCAGAATTCCAATGGGCAGTGGTGACTGTGGGAACTGTGGGATAGCCACCCACAGTGCAACACTCCGAAAGTTGATGCACTCCACCGACTTAATGGTCTTAATGGTCTTAAGTGGGGACACACACAAACGACTGTATCAAATCAATTTCTAAAAAATCGACTTATATTAAATCGACCTAATTTTGTAGTGTAGACATACCATTATTCTGACTGTTTATTTTAGGTGGGCTTCTCTTTAATTAGGCCAAACAGCTCAAAACAGTAATTGAGCTTGTAACTGAATGAGGGATAAACATTTGTCTTTAAAATACAGGATCCAAAAGCTTACCTGTCATTTGTGTGGTCATGAAATACAATGAATGTGTAACATTTTCCCCTACTTCTCATTCCTATTCACTACTGTTACATCAGTTATGTAAAGCCCATTAACAATGCTGCAGTGAATACACTGTACTAAACCAATGTGTGTGTGCACATATTTTACAGTTAGGGTTGTGGCATTTGGTAACCTAGGACAGGTGCATCATTTCACAGCCGGGTTTTCAGCTGTGACATCCTTCCTTGACTACATCATGCTTATTTCTTTCTGAGGAGCAGGGTACATGTCAAAAAGTGTTGCAGTCCCCACCCAAGTTTTGTAAATGCATTTTTAATTCAGTTGATATTCCTCTTTTTTCCACTTGTGATAAATGAAGGGGCAGGGTAGCTCCCTTTTATGGACCCAGCCCACCAGCTAGCTATAAAATCCCTCTTAGTAGCTGTTCTCTACTTGCTTTACCTGTAAAGGGTTAAAATGCTCATTGCGATGCATAGGTAAAAGGAAGTAAGTGGGCATCTGGCCAAAAGAGCCAATGTGAAGGCTAGAACTTTTTGAAATTGAAACAAGACTCCGCTTCTATCTATCTGTCTGTCCGTTATTCTCGGAGAGAAGCAGAGACAAGGCTGGAACTATGCTGAAAGAAGCTTGGGGCCAGGTATAAAAATCATTGGTATCATACCTAGTCATACTCATACTACTCATATGAAATCCCATATAGGTAAGTAGATCAGGAAATGTCTAGGAAGACATGATTAGGTTTATCACCTTATTTCTTTATGGCTTGTGGACTCCTCTGTGCTAACCCCAAATGTTTTTGTTTTGCTTGTAATCTTTAAACTGGATCTCAGGAACATTATTTTTGATGCTTAATCCTTGTAAGAAGTCTTTTTAAATCTAGCAATAGCCTGAGTTTCCAGATATATTTTCTTTCTTTTTGTTTTAATAAAATTGTTCTTTTTTTTTAAGAACAGGATTGGATTTTTGTGTCCTAAGAGGTTTGTACACATGTTGTTTAATTAGCCGGTGGCAACAGCTGATTTCCGTTGTTTTTCTTCTCAGCTCTTCCCTGGGCAGGAGTGGGAGGTGAGGGGGCTTGAGGGTACCCCGCAAGAAGGAATTCCCAACTGCACTTTTCTGGGTCTTCGAAGGGGTTTTGCACTTGCATGGTGGCAGCATCTACCCATCCAAGGTCAGAGAAAAGCTGTAACCTTGGGAGTTTAATACAAGCCTGGAGTGGCCAGTATTAATTTTTAGAATCCTTGCGATCTCCCACCTTCTGCACTCGAAGTGCAAGAGGGGGGAATCAGCCTTCACACCAGTGCATGCTGTTCTGAAACTATTAAAATCATTATTACTTCTAATGTATATTGTTATTATGTACAATAGTTATCTGTTACTGACTTTAAAAAACAAAACATACATGACTGAGAGTGATGATCATTATCTTATGCTTCAGCAATCCCTTAGAATGTCATAAATGCACATGATACCCCAAGTACTGTATTTTGCATCTGAAATTTTGAGATCTTCTTCCACCCTACAATCCAGATGTTTCTGTTCAATGTTTGTCTCCCAAGATATCATTGGATTAGGGAGCGTGGCCTACTATGCCCTCTGAAATATAGAATGGGATAACAAGCCAGCCTGTTATCTCAGCTCTTGGAAACCTTTGGAAATTAAAGGTGGGGGTATCAGATAAAGGCTTTTTTCATTCAGAAGATGGTGCCAAGGAGGTGAAGGGACACATGGCTAGATGTCAAGGAGAGGTGTGTGTGTTTAGTCTGGGCAGAGGCCAAAGAATATTAGACAATAGTACAAACACTTGTTTGGCTTGAGATTTCAGGTGTAGTGCAAAAAACCCTGAATCTAATTTAACTTTTCATTGAGTTCTTGCATACCTTTAATCAAATCTTGGTATTCCATTTTGTAACCTGAAACCAGGATAATTTCACCTATTGTAGAATTTTGTTATGAAAGTTTGTTTCTGATGTAATCAGGACACAGACATATCACGCTCATAGACTCATAGACTCATAGGTCAGAAGGGACCAATCTGATCATCTAGTCTGACCTCCTGCACAAGGCAGGCCACAGAACCCCACCCATCCAAATTTTATACAACCCCTATCCCAGGACTGAGTTATTGAAATCCTCAAAAATGGTTTGAAGACCTCAAGCTGCAGAGACACCACCAGCAAGCGACCCGTGCCCCACGCTGCAGGGGAAGGCGAAAAACCTCCAGGGCACCTGCCAATCCGCCCTGGAGGAAAATTCCTTCCCGACCCCAAATATGGCGATCAGCTAAACCCTGAGCATGTGGGCAAGAGTCACCAGCCAGCACCCAAGAAGGAGTTCTCCGCAGCAACTCAGTACCCATCGCATGCAACATCTCCCCGCAGACCATTGAGCAGACCTGTCTGGTGGTAATTCAAGATCAATTGCCCAAATTGACGATCCTATCATAACATCCCCTCCATATACTTATCAAGCTTTGTCTTAAAGCCAGGAAAGTCTTTTGCCCCTACTACTTCCCTCGGAAGGCTATTCCAGAACTTCACTCCCCTAACGGTCAGAAACCTTCGTCTAATTTCAAGTCTAAACTTCCTAATATCCAGTTTATACCCATTCGTCCTCGTGGCTACATTAGTACTAAACTTAAATAATTCCTCTCCCTCCCTAACGTTAACCCCCTTGATATATTTATATAGGGCGAGCATATCCCCCCTCAGCCTTCTTTTGGCCAGGCTAAACAAGCCAAGCTCTTTGAGTCTCCTTTCATAAGGCAGTTTTTCCATTCCTCGGATCATCCTCGTAGCCCGTCTCTGAACCTGTTCCAGTTTGAATTCATCCTTCTTGAACATGGGACACCAGAACTGCACACAGTATTCCAGATGGGGTCTCACCAACGCCGTATACAACGGTACTAACACCTCCTTATCCTTGCAGGAAATACCCCGCCTGATGCATCCCAAAATCGCATTTGCTTTTTTAACAGCCGTATCACATTGGCGACTCATAGTCATCCTGCTATCAACCAGTACCCCAAGGTCCTTCTCTTCCTCCGTCGCTTCCAACTGATGCGCCCCCAACGTATATCCAAAATTCTTATTATTAATTCCTAAATGCATGACCTTGCACTTTTCACTATTGTATTTCATCCTATTTCTATTACTCCAGTTTACAAGGTGGTTCAGATCTTCTTGAATAGTATCCCTGTCCTTCTCCGTGTTAGCAATACCCCCCAGCTTCGTGTCATCCGCGAACTTTATTAGCACATTCCCGCTCTTTGTGCCAAGGTCAGTAATAAAAAGGTTAAATAAGATCGGTCCCAAGACCGATCCTTGAGGGACTCCACTGGTGACCTCCATCCAGTCCGACAGTTCACCTTTCAATACGACCCTCTGGAGTCTCCCCTTTAACCAGATGCATGTTATCACAGGTTGAAAAAAATATAATAATTTGAGAATGGTCCATTAGCAAATGATGCCTTTCGGTACAATATATTACTCTAACCACCCTTCTTAGTAAGGAGTTCTCCTGCCTCCCACTAGTTTGTAAGGTTTTGTAGTTATTAATATTTTTAATGGATGGGAAAATAGCAAATATATATATACAAAATAAGCATTAGAATTTTTTTCTTGACTTTTGAGATATAAGAGTCCTGAAAGTCAGTATATTAAACTGTACAAAATGGAAGAGAATCAGACAGACCTAAATTAGATATTTTTTTTAATTATCCTAGTACAACAAGCTATGAAATATTGGCCCTGGAAGGTACCAGATTGTACACCAGATACAGCAAAGTACAAGGGTGGGGTGTGGGAGGCTTCGAAGAGCTTTCAGCCTCACTGCACCCCACGGTGCATCCAACTGTTTAAGGGATGCAGAGGAAGTGGAGCCAAAGCTCTCTTCCCCCCGTACGCCACCCTGTGGAGCTGGATGATTACAAAGAGGAATGCATGATGCATCTTCCTTTGTGTGGCTGGGAGCTCCTGAAGTAACTGTGCCTCTCGGAGATCTTATAGTATCCCCAACATGGACCAGTACATGGGTATAAGTGAGGACAGAATATGCCCTATTGGGGCAAATCCTGCTTACCTAACTCATGTGAATGATCCTATTGGTTTTAAGTGTCCCAAGGTCAAGGCAGCCTTAGCACATTTTGAGTGGGCTTACAACAAAGTTGTTTCCTCTCCACAAACGTAATTGACTTTTAATTTCGTGGGGTTAGTGAATTATCTTGACATGTGGGTAAAATCAGACACAGACTTTCAACTCTTTCTGAAACTAGCTTCAAAAGGAGGTGGTTTTTGCTTAGATATTTACTGTTTATAGCAAATAAAACAGGTTTTAGCTCCCAGATGTCTAGTTCTGTTGTGTGCTTTGCGAGAATCCATAGGTCAACTCCATGGAAGTTTATAAATATGCTCAATCGTGTAGAAAACATGGAGGGAGCTGCTGACTCTCTGTACTAAGGAGCTTGCAAGATGAATTCAACATAGTGTCATTCAAAAAAGGAATATTATACACATGATGCATTGCCTGGAAACAAAGACTTCATGCAGTCAGTAATTTTTTGTTTATATTTTCCAGTGACTGGGGATTAAAACCGAAAGGGATTCTACTGTCAACAGAGACCCCCCCCTCTTCATGGGTTAGTTAACGTCCTGAGTTTCTGCAGTAGACATTTCCTTTTATGCGTAAAGGAATACTATGTTTGCAGATCCTTGGGTTTATGTTAAATTCAGTAGTGGTTATACAGTGGGCCAAATCCTGTTTGCCTTACACAGTGAAAGTTAGACCTTCAGCCTTTACATCATGTCTGTTTTATGTATATGTAATATTGTCTTTGCTTGATTCCGCATTAAACTTAATTTTAGACTGTAAATTCTTTGAGGGAGGCAAATCATGATTTGTACACCACTATGCACACTTTGGGCACTCTGTGAATAATAATCCTAACCCTCATACTAGATGTGATCACTTCCCTTATCCTGCAGCTAATATAATTCTCCTTTAAGAATGCAATGCTGTTTCATGATTACGGTAAATAGGAATCTATCTCCCTCTGTCCATAGAGCTCACCGCCAAGTTGTTTCAAGGACAAGTGCTTACAAGGATGCTTCCAACTTTTGTATTCCATATGGTGATGCATAATACTATGTATTAGGTCATCAAGCTGACATGACTATTCTCTTCTGTTCTTGGATGGTGAGATAGTTGTTCATTTCACCAGAAGATGTGTTGAGCCTGTACCTAAGTTTGTTACCCTAGTTTTATAACCTAATCAAAATGCCCTAAGCAGACAATAAAATCATATAAATTTATAGGTGGAAATGAACTACTAGAGAATCACTATCTTCTTAGTCAAATATCAAAATGAATCTTTAAAAGATTTTAAATGTATTGCAATTATTTTTCAAAATGTTTTAGTAACTGTCTCTCCTCCATTTAGCTAAATAGCAGTCATTTTACATTTTGCATATTTGCATGCTAATTTTATTTTTAAACTGCTCTTTGTGTGCTCTTTTCAATTTTTTTTAGCAACTTGTAGTTCAGAGATATCCTTAAAAGATAATATAACAATGAAATAGAAATCTCTTCTGAGATTAAAGCATTAAAGTAATGTAAGTCACAACAGTAAAGCCATTGAAGTTGTATCAGCAGAGAATTTGGTCTGCAGTCAATAATATAGCTCAATAACTTTTTAAAATCTGTTTGAGAGAAGATTTTTTCCATAAGGAAAAATATTCTAATATTCTAATATTGTTTGCATAAACTTAAACACAAGTTTCTTAAAATTAGTCTGGAAAATGTTTTCATATTTTTGCCAATGAATCTTTATAAGTTATTATATCTGTTAGCCAAGACAAGAACATTTCTGTTTTTGTAATCTTAATTTGTTTTAAAACTGATGTCATTGTGTATGAGTTCTCTTTGCAAGCAGCAAACAATTTCCTTCCCTTCTCCCACAAACAGATGTGGAGAGTCCTGCTACTGTTGTACTCAGAACTCACTCAGTTATTTTTTTCATAGCAAGCAAAAAAGATGATTGGTATCACAAACTTCCTGACAGGTAGATTTCTAATACTGTAGAATAGTCTTCCAAGGGAAGTTGAAGAAATCCCATTCCTGGAAAATTTTAAAACTAAGTTGGGCAAAACACTACATAAGAAAAATTCCACTCTGGCAGGAGTATTGATTAGTTGACCTAACGGCTCTCAGTGCCAGGCATACAAATTTTGACTTACAATGAACAAAAAGTTGAAGCGGTGAAGTGCCAGTGCCCCTATGCAAGTGATCCCTCATAATGATATTAACCTCCAACTTACACCCCTGGCCTGTTCAGTTAGTTATTAGCCCCCTCTTGTGTCATGAATCTTTCCAGGACTTATTAATCTCTCCAGGACAAATTTCACCCCCATTTCTTCCCCCTACCCACCTCCAGCCCCTGTTTTTCCCATTCTCCACACTCTTTTTCCCATTCTGCCCTGCAGCTGCTTTTCTCTGGAAGGTCCTCTTCCACCTCCATCTCTCCTTTGGCCCCCAAATAACTTCTCCTTGCCCCCCGTCTCTTTGCCTTCCCTGTTTGGTTTGTCTCTAAAAGCCCTTCCCACTTCCTTGTACTCGGGGAAATCTTACTATGTAGCTTAGGGTGGAATGACTCTGACTCCTGGGAAGTTAGAAGGAGCACAAAGGGATGAACGCATCTTGATTCCACTACTTAAAGGGGCAGAAATGCTTAGAAATGTTGCTGTGCTAAAATGTGCTACACAATAGTGAGGAGCATGAAACCTTGCATTGCAGATACAAGTTGAAAGTATGCACATTTGAAGTCCAATGAAATGTCCCATCAGAGAAATGGAAGAGAATTAATTAGGAAACACCAACAAGGGCTTCAGAAATACTGAGTGACTGATAGGTATTGGAATTGTTATATCTTTGCCTTGATCTTTTTTGAACAACTGCTTTGGTTCCCTCATTGAATCTGTGAAACGGATGTATAAAGACTGCTTAATTTTATCTCTAAGATGTATAGGCTTTGTGTGCATGCCTAGCAAATACAGTGATTCAGTACTAATGTGCTAAAAATAATTCATAACTACATTATATTCCTTTACTTCTCCAGAATTTCAATCTCTCTCTCTCTCTCTCTCTCTCTCTCTCTCTCATATATATATATATATATATATATGGAATATATATATTCCCATAGAATGTTATGTAAACCTGTCATGGCAGCTTCTTACATCTCAAGGACTAGTTAAGGAGAGACAGCAAGCGAAATTTATGCAAAATTTCTCTCATACAATAGATTCCTTCTTAATTGGAGGAGAGATTTGGGTTTTCATAATCCTACATTAATAAACAAAGCTACAGGAAGACTCAGTGCCCAAAGGAGCTCTTGCCACTCTGCAAGTGCTCATAAGGTAAGTAGTATAAACATGAATTTTGTAATATAAAGTGATGGGGAAAAAATGTTCAGGGACAATTTGCTGGAGTCTTGAGGGAGTTGCAGGTTGCTGATGGAACTCAGTCTCTCTAATCTCTTGGACCTAGGATTGCTACCTATCCAAGTTCTGATGGGGCTACCTTGGCAGGCTGGTTATTAAAAGTATCTCAAAAGCCAGCTGCAAGGTATCACATTACACTGCAACACAGTTGTCATTATATCACACTGTGCCAACTTTGTCCCGGGGGTGACATATAAAAAATGGCTGTTGGGCACACAGCTAGCCATGGGAGCATCACCCTGAAATATAGAAGACTGATGTGTTCTCCTAGGCCTAATATAATTATTTAATTTAAATTTAATTCCTCCCACTGAACTGTCTAGCAGGAATAAAATCTCAATTACAAAGCAAGTGCTGGTGTTTTCTTCTTGCCACTTATTTCAGTAGGGAACAATCAAATGTCAAATAAATTACATTTCCAAAAATAAAAAAAGTAAACAAATAGAAGATTGCTATTTTTCATCCTCTGTGTATATATGCTGGATAATTGGATGTGGAAATCCCAGTGTAGTCATTACTTTGCTATTTCACAATCTACATGAGTGGAAGTAATATAAGGAGAGGGTAAAATAATACTGCGTCACTTTAAAGATTACTCTTTGGCTTGTGGAAATTGAGAGGGAATTTAACTGCTGGCCTTTAAAGGAGGCAGATCCGTAGAAGGGACAGAATAACTCACAAGGAGTTTGGAAGGGCTGTTTCAGACAGCAGTTGTTGGCTTCACAATCCCTTGTGAAAGGGACCAACAATTCTCACCCTTTTTCCCCCGTCAGTCACAATCCTGCTGAAGTTGGTGAGGAAACTCCCATCCACTTTAGAGGGATCGCGGTTTGACATTTAGTGCCAGCCAACATTCTTTGTTCCAAGACCAGAGTGCACTGAGAGGTATATTGATTTGCCGAACAAAAAACTTTTCCTGCAAAAGCACTCTGTGGCCAGTGTAACTGCATCTACACTAGGGCTTTTGCTAGTGTGGAAGTGTCATTTAAAACAAAATCACACCCCTAACCAAAATTATTATACCGGTAAAAGTTTCTTGGATAGACCTGGACTAAAGCTCATGAACACTCTGCAGCAACCCCATGGAGCTGCCAGGAGCATTCTTAAGCAGGGTCTCTTAGCCCACCTTTAAAGAGCGATAGCTTGTGAATGCCTTGCAAGTAGTGTGGAAAGTGCCTTCTCGCTGTGTGAGTGCCGTGGAAAGTGGGGACTCCGGATGTCTAGGAATCCAAAGAGGGAGTCAGGTAACTTGCAGGCAGCACTCATCCATTCTGTTTACCAAAGGATGTTTTTTTAATATGGAAAAATCTAAACAGTAGTAACGCCTCTGTAAAGGAGTGTGGGACAGGGTAATGGACCTGAGGGAGAGGGTCTCAGGCCTGTGCTTTACAAATGTAATGTAAAGCACTTCCCTTTGCTCAGCAGCTGAGCTGCAGATTGGTGTCGTTTGAGAGAGGCTGGAGGACTGTTCTTATGGGGATGGAGCCACCTGTCTCCAGCTTTAGGAGGGACTGGAACTGTTGTGTGAGATCTATAGCTGCCTTCATGTTTTTTCTTTTGACTTTTGACCATGTATTTTTACCTCATTTATTGTGAATCGCCCTCCCCTCGCCACCAATGTTAAAATACTGACCAAGAGTATCATATGGTACAATACTGGCTTTGTCATTTGTGTCTCATGGCAAATATAATTGTTTTGGGAAGGAGGCTTGATCTGGCTCTGTTTATAGCATAACTAGGACAGGGGAGTCTTGATCTTGATGGATGGCTTTTGTTGCCACAGTAAATTAAATAATAATGTTTTTAAGAACTGTTCTAAGCTGCTCATCTTTCACTAGGGACAGTAGCGTTACCCGAACAGCGGAACTGTTCTGGTTCTGCTGCACAGTGGAAAGCAGGATTTCAGAGGCTTCGCTGGGAGTACATATCTCTTTGCTTAGTGTAGAGCACACCGTGCTTTGGGCCAGGCTCAGAGACTGACTAACTGATTGCTTTTTTGTGGTGTGGGAGGTGTCCTCTTGTGCTGTGGAGCGGTGTGTTAGGGTTCTGAGGTTACTGCAGCTGCAAAGACCATGAAGCTGGTAAAGGAAGGATTCTTTCCTTTCCCTCAGCCCATAAGGCATCTCCAGTCACCCAACCCTGCTGCTCAGGCTGTGCTCTGAGTAGTTTGTTCCTCCCAAGCTAAAATGAAAACTTTGCATTTTACGAATCACTGTCCACAAGCAGACATATGTCTCCTCCCTAATCTCACACACCCTGCACAGAGCAGTATGCAACTCTATGATATGGGGACAAACTTCCAATACTAACAGGTCAGATTTTGCCCCTTAAATATTTCCCTAGGTGTAAATACTGTGACATAAATATTTTTGCTCATAGGCCTTGATACTGCAGCAATTATAGGCATTTGCTACAACACATAAAATCCACTACGCTCGTCCTTTTTAAGTGAACTCACTAAATCTGCGCTGCAAACTAGTTAATGGAAACTACATAACTCTGGATAATGTTTGTTTGTGTATCACAGTAGCAGAAAAAATATTACAGCAATTTTTTTTCAGATAAATCTATTTAGTTTGGATGAGAAAGCTCTTTTAAAAAAGTGCTCTGATTTTTATCACTTTTTAAAATGCCAGGAGTCTCAATATAATTCATTGTAGGATAACTTTTTCTGAGGTTAGAATTGGAAATCAAGAGTTGAATATTCAACTTTATACAGCAGTCCCTGCTATGACATAATAATATGCAAGTTCTTTGTACTTTTCCTTGATACAATTTTCAACTCGGCTGTGACCATCCTTTCTAATAGCTTTTGCAGGAAGTGTTGATTTTGATTTTGCAGGAGAAATGTGGGATTAGAATCCAACAGTGAACTATTAAACTTAAGGCGCATCATTATGAATGCTTAATATTTTGTAATGTCAGTGGACTATCTGCAATAGTAGCTATACCTTCAGGAATTTAAATCTTTCCATAGAGTATAAATAACTGTTGGATTGAGTGAGCTCACTTTGCATATTCTTCATTACTTATTGCTCACAAGAATGTACAGTGTCACTTCACAAACGTGTCTTGTTCGGTTTCAAAAATAATATTGCACACTCTGTAAACTGCTCAGTCCCCACCCCCTACTGTTGTTCCAAAACCTGTGCAAATTGAGTTTTGTAGGACACTGTGTTTCTCTTACAGCAGTCTCAGCATCATGTCCTTCAATGCAGTTGCTGTGGGTTGTTATAAATACACCTCTACCTCGATATAACACTGTCCACAGGAGCCAAAAAATCTTACTGCGTTATAGGTGAAACCGCATTATATCAAACTTGCTTTGATCCACTGGCGTGCGCAGCCTCACCCCCCACCCCAGAGCACTGATTTACTGTGTTATATCCGAATTTGTGTTATATCAGGTCACGTTATATCGAGGTAGAGGTGTATAGCCACATTGGCCTGAGTATTGTCACTGCCCCAATCATGGGTCCAGATACTATGACGATATCCTTCTAAAATTCTTTTTAATTTTAGGGAGCCATTTTTTTCTTCTAAACTAATTGACTTTATTGTAACTGTGCAGCTCCGTGGATTTAGAGTAAAGACAATGGTAGTCTCCCTGTTCTGTTCATTTCCTTCTCCCACTTCTGTCTCCATGTCCTCTTCCATGTTGTCCCCTGTGCCTGAAATAACTTCTGTATCCTAGTGTGCTGTGCTCCTTCTCTCTCATAGGAATCCTCCTGACAACAGTCTTCTGCTGAGACATCCACAAATGCTAACCTCCCTCTGCACATACCATTGTCCTCTCAAGATTGTAACTTCACTCTCCAGTGCAATTTTAAGTTATAGTTCTCATCTGTGTTTCCCAGCGTCCATCTCTTTTTTTTTTGTCTGATCTGCCTGTCCTTTAGTCTGTAAAATCCTGTCTCTTAGCTATGTCTTTAACAGTGGCAAGCACCATACATCAGTGCTTTAAAAATGCTGATAATATATTTTGCAGGATACTATGGGCCTTAGCTACCAAACAGGAGAGGTTGTTACTACTTAGTAGAACTGGCTGAAATTTTTCCATCAAAACTTTTTTTAATAGAAAATTGAGGGGTTGAGTAAGTAAAAACTTCTGTGGGAAGTTTCTGCTTTCTTTTTTTGGTTGCCAAATGAAATTTTTCCAGCTTTTCATTTTTCAGGGAAAGTCAGTTTTCTGCAGGGGAAAATGGTCATTTTCCAACCAGCTCTACTCCTCCTCTGCTCACCACCTTCTAGCTTTTAATGCAGCAAAGTTCTCCCCAACCATCCTCCCTCTCCTGAACCTCCTGGAAGCCACCTTCTTTCACTGGTTTTTCTGTTTTGTCTGATGCATTCTGGGGAAGACAATGATTAAAACATATAACTTTAATAGTCAAAAACAACACTGTAGTCTACTATATGACAAGTTTCGTGGCATCTGGTTTATTCTGGTACCTGGTGCTGCTGCTTTGTGTGACCTCCTTCCTTGTGTTCTTCCAGTTGTTCAGGGGTGACTTTTACTCCTAGATGTGCTTTTCAAAGGATGGAGGGACAGCTGTGTGCTCTACTTTTTAGTCTTAAATCTTCTCTACATAAAGGCTGTATTGCCCCTTCTTTATCCCATCTTCCATAACATTCTCATCCTGGAAGAATCACATCTGTATTGTCCTTTATTCTGTTAGCATCAAAACCCTGATTTGTCTATTGGTTTTCCTGTCAATGCAAAAAGAGCTGGAATTATGTCATTTACTCTGAAAGACAAGGTGGGTGAAGTAATATCACCTACCTTGAGTTTCTAATATCCTGGGACTAACATGGCTACATCATCACTGCAACTATTTATTCCGTGGGCAAGTGAGTGTCCTGTGCCTTTCTGAGACTCACTAGGTCAGTGGCTCAACTGGGGGCATCATAAGATGGTGTTATAACAAAAGCTGTGGTGTGTGCAACAGTGGCTGATAAGTCTGCAAATTTTTTTTTTACAAAGTTAGGTTTAATTTTCATTATCCAGCTTTTTTGTTTGCAGCCTGATTCTGACAAAAAAACCCAACCCCGATTCTGACAAAAAAACCCCAAACTTGCCATCTGAAATGCTACATCAACATTAAAAAGCATGACATGGGGGTGATTTTTTTAATCACCCACTTCAACACCTTCCTCCCAATGGCAATAGACTAGAAAAGCTTTAGGAAACTGCCTACAAATGGAAGGAGAGAATAGGATTTGGTCAGATCTCCTGACTAAAGGAAAGTAAAGAAGATATGACCCTTATTTTAATCTTGAATTAACATTTTCATTGGTAGGACACTTGGAAAGAGATCCTGCTTTTATGCAGTAAGACTCTTCATTTATATTAGAATTATAATGAGTCTGGTGCAAAATGACCAGTCAGCATAATAACCAGTTTCTTTATTTTATCAAATTCGACAGGATTAACTTCTAGATACTTAATTAAATAATAAGGCCAAAATTTTAAAAAAGGGAAGACTTTGTTCATGCAACTTTTCCCCATGCAGTCATTTGTAATTAGGTAAGCTCTATCTGATTTGTATGAACAAATGCAGCTTGAACACACAATTTAAAATTTTTGCCCTTTCAAATCTTTCGGGTGCAAACTTAGAGACAACTTTTGAAAATGTTGGCCCACATTTTTATTAATAATCAATGAAATACCAATACATATTGTTCACCTACTGGTATTTGTGTTTTATGTGGTCAGATCTCCTGAAGAGGTGCACAAAAAAAAGTTGAAATATTTAAAATAAGATGTAGCTTTTGTCAGTCTGAGCTGTGAATTATGAGTGACGAGGTGATTTTTTTTCAAAGCTCTGCACAAGTTTCAATCACTGTTGGAGTGATGCAGACAAATCCATATGCACCCAAAAGTGTCCCCTTTGGCTGCTTTCTGCTGCCACACAGCTTGTCTTGTCAGGTCTGGCTCCAGGCCCCAGTGCACCAAGCGCGTGCTTGGGGCGGCATGCTGCGGGGGGGGGGGGCACTCTGCCGGTTGCCAGGAGGGCAGCAGGTGGCTCCGGTGGACCTTCCACAGGCGTGCCTGTGAAGGGTCTGCTGGTCCCGCGGCTCCGGTGGACCTCCCGCAGGGGAGGTCCACCGGAGTCTCAGGACCAGCAGACCCTCCACAGGGACGCCTGTGGAAGATCCACCGGAGCCGTGGGACCGGCGAGCGGCAGAGCGCCTCCCGGCGTGCCGCCGTGCTTGGGGCGGCAAAATGGCTAGAGCCAGCCCTGTGTCTTGTGCACTAATTATTTCAGAATAAAGTGTTTTTTTTAAATTCTAGAATAGAGTACCCATATGGGGAGCTATTCTGGAATAGCTGTTGCAGAATATGGTATTCCACATGAAATATTCTCGTCAATTTCGCTGTGTAGACAAGCCCTTAGTACTGGAACATTAATACTCTGCCAATACTTCAGTGTGAATTCCACTGAATAACATTGAGTTCTTGGGTTTTTTTTAAATTCTTCTTTTCTGCAGGGCAGTTGTAACTCTTCAGGAAGGTATTCCTGTATCAGTAAAGCTTTCAATGACCCGGAATTCATGATCCATAGTAAATAAAACCAAGAGTGTTAAACACCACTTTTACTGTAGAGCATGCAACTTGGATAGTCAGATAGAAGTTGCATAGAGAAGAAAAAAGTTAAAGTAACTAACAGCAAACTATAACATTTTCACTATGCTTTTTGGATTAACATGACACTTATAATACTTCATTTTATGAATACTGTGTATAAAATATCATTTCTCTTTTCAATGCTTTCTTCCTTTTTAAAGCGTCTTTTGTTCAGTTTACTGTTATCAAACACACAATATTTTAATGAACTACCTTGTACTGTAAAATGACAAAGGAACATAAAGCCACGAGTGACTAACTTTGGCTAATGGGAACTTACATTCTATCTCTATTAGAAATTATATTCAAATTGCAAAAATAAAAAAAATATATATTTGGATAGTGTGGCTTGCTGCTGTAAAAACATTAACAATCATGAATTAAGAGACTCCGCTCTCATCTTTCTCATGAAAGTCACAAGTGAGATATGAATTTGACATCCAAGCTGGAAATTGTAGAGAAACAAGAAATCAAGTAGAAATTCAGCTCTTTCTTGTGACTCTTGTAAGGAAGATATGAAAGTCACTTTCATAATGAAATGACTTTTTGCAGAATAAGGAATTAGAATTTTAATGACATATCCAAGTCAATATGACTTCAAAGATAAAAATGTATATCTCTTTAAAGAATAGTGCCCATTATTATTCGGAATAGGTGAATAAATGTTTATGATATACTGCATGAAGAACAAAGGAAGGGAGGAAAAAAGGAAATCCACTACTGGTAACAAACACAGTCCTAAACAGATTGAGTTTTCAATATCTTCTAGAGTAATTAAATGTATAACTTGTTGAATGTTACAAACCATTACCGAATCTATAGACCATTCCATGACATGCTAAGAACCTCTTGAAAAATGACAAACCACCTTAACCATAACTGTCTTCACTGGGAATTCAAATCTTTCAGTAAGCCATCACTTTCTTTTGGGGATTGGACCTAAAGATAGTAACATCATACGGGCAAAGGGTGAAATCCTGGCTCCACTGACCTCAACGGTATTTGCGCCATTGTGTTCAGGAGCGCAGGTTCAGACCCCAAGACCATACATACAGGGTACAATAATTCTAAGACAGTCCATGTCTGAATTAGGTTACAATCTAGTTTATGATGATGGCATCACAGTATTTCAGTCTTGCTAAAATGGCATTAGGACAGGAACTACTAGAAAACTATACACCCGTCAGCCTAACTTAGATACCTAGAAAGATACTGGAACAAATTATTAAACAATCAATTTGTAAGCACCTAGAGGTTAATAAGTAATAACCAATATGGATACGTCAAGAATAAATCATGCCAACCCCTCCTGATTTACTACATTGACAAGAGTCCTGGTTTAGTGGGTAGGGGGGAAGCAGTAGACTTGATATAGCTTCATTTTAGGAAAGCTTTTGACAGTCACACATGACATTCTCATAAGCAAACTAGGAAAATGTGGTCTAGATTAAATTACTATAAAGTGGGTATAAAACTGGCTGAAAAAATATACTCAGTAGTTATCAATAATTTACTATCTAAGTTGGAGGGTGTATCTAGTGGGGTCCCTCTGGGATCTGTCCTGGAGTGGGGAGTATGCTTATAAAATTTGTAGATGACACCAAGCTAGGAACGGTTGCAAGCACTTTGGATGACAGGATAAGAATTCAAAAATGACCATGATAAATTGGAGATTTGGTCTAGTCTGAAATAAGATGGCATTCAATGAAGACAAGTACAAAGAAAAATCGAATGCAAAATGGGGAATAACTCACTAGTCAGTAGTACTGCAGAAAAGGATCTGGGGGTTAGAGTGAATCAAGAATTGCATGTGAACCAGTAATGTGACAGTGCGAAAGGCTAACAGGAGTGGTGCACATAAGACAAAGGAAGTTATTCTTCCACTTAGATCCTCCTTAGATAGAGTATTGTGTCCAGTTTGGGGTATATCACTTTAAGATCACTTTAAGAAAGATGTGGAGAAAATCCAGACGAGGGCAACAATAATAATAAAAAGTTTAGAAATTAGAAATGTGATCTATGAAGAAAGGTTAAAAAAAACTGAGTATAGAAAAATTTAATCTAGTATGAAGAGACTGAGAAATCACCAGACAGAAGCTAGTTTACACCATAATCAGCAGAAAGCGTTAGACATATTTGTGGCATAGATTTCAGATGCCAACATACAGACTTTTTGCAAACAGACTTCCACATGAAGTTGTGAAGTAGAAACTAGTGTGAGGAAATGAGAGCACCCCAGAAACCTTAAGAAGGACCCTTAGCAGGTAGGGCAGAATAGTACATCTCGATGCCATGGAGCAATTGGAAGCAGCAGCAAATGACAGAAAGGAATGGAAGAAACGGTCTTCTGCCCTCTGTGCCAAAATCGGCATGCAGTTTTAAAAAAACCAAAACCATAATGCCACAGTAATGATGAAAACTGGGCTATTACTTCTTACATCTTAAATACAACTTGGTTTCTAGTGTAAGCAGAGTCAGGATGAGCCCTACTCTGACATCTGGTGGTGAATTATGGGGCGTGTGGAAAGGAATTTTAGGTATTTGCATTGGCACACCCACCCCACCTAGCATAGCCCATGGCAGCCTGGGATGGTTATTTTGACAGCTGTGGGATCCTCAATTTCTTTGTTATTGGGGCAGGTGGAATAAAGTGTTGTCACCCTGATTATGTGAATGAGGAACTACAAGACTGCTTTATGACAGAGATGTCTCAATATCAATTAAGTGACACTTGCTAGACAAGGGACATGGGTTCCAAAACCCAGTGAATTGAGAGAGGCTGGGGACAGGTATATGTGCCTGGTGGTGTAGGCTCCTTGTGTGAGCCAGAAGCACCAGTTCCACCCACTCCTCTCTCCACTGTAGAGTTGATTTTTTATTCCCTTAAGAATCTAGATACAGGTTACTGAGCTGAACTCACTTTGGGCTAATGGTGCACTAACACTGGGGCTCCCCTACTATGAGCTAAAATCACTAAGAGTTGAAATCACTAAAGAGCTGGAATTAATGAGCTGAGAACACTGAGTACTGTGCTAACTAGTGGGGGAGCCTGAAGCTATACTGCGGAACAGAGCAGCTGGCAGAGTAGAATGGAGCAATTTGTGGGGATGGCTGGAGCGGATCATGGGACAGCTGGTGGAGCAGAGCAGCTGGCAGAGTGGAGCAGCTGTGGAACGGGTGGAGCAGCCCATGGAGCGAGCGGAGCCGAGCAGTTCGCAGGGACGTCTGGAGCAGATCACGGAACAGCTGGTGGAGCAGAGCGGCTGGTGGAGCGGAGCAGTATGTGAGGACGGCTGGAGGAGCAGAGTGGAGTGGCTGGTAGAGCAGAGCAGTTCGTGGAGAAGGCCGAAGCAGAACCCCACGGACAGGCAGGGCAGCTGGCCCCGGACCACGTAAAGTGCACCTTTCTACCCAGGCTGGGAGAGGGGGACCTCTGCAGATAGACTCTCAAACTCTGGGGCTGCACTGACCCAGGACAGAGACTTTTGGATTGTGGGACTTTTGGAACTGTGGGTGATTTGGGGGTTGCTGGACTCAAGAGCCCAGGGAAAAGGACACGTCCCAGTTTCCTGGGGTGGGTCTTTGCTCACGGTTTGGTCTATGAACTCTAGTTAACGTGTTTTCCCAATTTAATGCTTGTTGTTTATCTCATGTAATTAAACCTTTTCTGCTACATCAAGACTCTGTGCCTGCGAGAGGGGAAGTATTGCCTCTTTGAGGCACCCAGGGGTGTGTGTAAGATTTTCCCAGGTCACTGGGTGGTGGCTCGAGCTGGTTTTGCATTGTGTTATTGAAACGGAACCCCTGGATACTGAACCCGGCCCTTGTTGCTGCCAACTCAGAGGGGCAGAAGGGTTACACTAGGAAAGGAAAGACAATATAAAACATGCAAATATCTGTATTTTCCTTTGTAAAATTTTGTGTATGTTTTTATTTCTGCAGAAACGTAATATCCATTTTGGCTTTCACTAATGTCTCTGCAAAGCAATTCAGAAATAATGGAAAATCTGGATCTTATGTGTATATTTCCACAGATTTAATTTTTTTAAACGACAGAACCTGTGTTTTGAAGATGGTTCCTCTCTGTGTGAGTTAAACCAGTGTTTTAAACACTTCCCCATCTTTTCCTCTCCCTGATTCCTCCCTTTGTCTCAGGTCATAGTGGACGCATAGCTCCTCCTTTTGGGTCACCATAAAGACACAGGAGCTATGCCATGCATGGGGTTGCTCCTTGCCTATCTTCCTATCAGCTGGCCAGCACTGCTAAATGCTGCCCCGAGCAGCAGCAGAATGTTGTGTACTGGCCCATTTGGTGTTATAATGCTGAAAGGAACCTGAATTGGCTCCACAAAACTCAGTATGGCTTAGTCTAGTGGTCTTGCATTTTTCAGCAGAACACAGAGGCATTCCATTTGGCGCTTCAGAGATGAATACTTAATTTGTGGAGCAGCACTAGATGGGTACAAAAGTTAGCAGTATAACATATGCAGATTTGTGCCAGAAAGTTTTGGAGCAGATTTCTGCACAATGGGCCAAATTATGTCAACAAATGCATGTAGTAGCTCCCATTGAAGCTAAAAGTAGTTTTATACATGCATCCCAGGGTAAGATCTGGCCCCAAATTAGACCTTTGGGGGCTAAATTCAGCAGTCTTACATTCCATGAAATCTCATTCTCCTTAATGGGATAACACAAGGATTTTTAAGACTAGGCTGAATTTGGCTCATGATCTTTAACTGCTGTTTGCATTTCATAAGAAAAAGGTTAATGTATTAAACACATGCTTTTTGCTAACAAATGTATGTACCTTAATATATAAAATTACTACACATACTTTCTTCTTGGAGGAGGAGATGTACTCTGGTTTGTGAGTAGCATCACTCTAGTCCTTTAGTCACTAAGATTTTCTTAAGGAGGGACTTTTGAACGGAGAAAACACAAGTATACCTTACCTGAAACCAAGATCCATTTGGTCTGTCATCTTAATTTAAAAATTAAAAATTTTACTTGCCACTTTTGCTGCTTATCAGAAGAGATATTTAAATGAGGGTATTTTCTGACAGCCCATCTGCTCTTCTACTCAGTCCTGCAACAATCTCACTATGGAGAGAGTTGTGATATTAGTCAGTTTTAAAACACAAAATTGCAAAGTTTTAAACATAGCAATGAGATGTTACGTCAGGACAAAGCAGGAAAAGTTGGGTTGTGAGGGAGCAGGCTTTTATTCATGCTGTATATACTTACGAACAATATAAACAGTATAAATCCAGAGCTCACATCAATTTTTTTTTCAAGTATTTGAAATGTTCCATTGGTGCTTCCTGATTTTTAACTGTTGATCATTTGAGTCTAACCGTACTTTAACCCTTAGAAAGCTAGCTAAACTCCATGTTTTAGTCGCCTGAAGAGAAGTTATCTTCTTTCGGTTTTTATGCAGATGCTCGGGTCGGAGGGAAAGATTTTTCATGTCGTATGTGGTTGGTAATAACATGAGAGGATTGCATGTTTCTAAAACTAAACTGGCTCTTTGCTGAGAACTATTTAGAGAGAGAATGCAACTTCATCTATCATTCAAGCCATATGCAAACAGTCTGACTTCCTACTGCCACCTTTAAACTTTTCCTTCCTGCAACTTGTGCTCCTCCCTCCAGGTTTCATGCAGTTTGCTACAGGTTTCTAGCTGTGGGGACGAAGGACAGGTCTAGACCTTTGGGACAAAGCTAGTCTCACTAGCTCCCCCCACTTTCCTACAGTAGAGAACCTTTCTCCTTGCATGACATGTATTCTTACCATGACTGCCCCCGTTTTCCCTGCTCAAATCCCATTCCCCATCAGGCCAGGAACCAGCAGGGACATGGTGTCACTTATACAAAGCTGATGAAGGTGGACAGTACTACCACAGATCCCGTGGTCCTTATGCAAAATGTAGAGCAGAGATGTATGGCAGTCAGCTTGACTGTACAACATAGGTGTTTGAACTCTCTGAGAGCGCTGTGGTGAGAGGCACAGGTGTAAAAAGGGGCTCTATATTGATCGCAGAAGGGAATGAGAGAGAGCAGGAGCTAGGAAGGAGACAGAAAGGTTGAAAACAAATATAACCTGTCTGCCAGTTGGCATAGCAATACTAAGAAGATTGATAAGGGTGCTACTTAAAATAAATAATTAGCTTAAGCCCCCATCCAGGGATGGCTCTAGGCTTTTTGCTGCCCCAAGCACTGCAGTCAGGCAGCCTTTGGCGGCTTGCCTGCAGGCGGTCCTTAGTCCTGCGGATTCAGCGGGTTGCCTGCGGGAGATCCGCCAGTCCTGTGGCTTCGGTGTACCCGTCATCAAATTGCCGCTGAAGTGCTTGGAGCACTGGTGCCTGGAGCTGCCGCTGCCCCCATCTATAAGCAAACCCAGTCTGGCTTTGAGGAATTTAACACTTAAAGTTTAGCATACCCCCCACATCCATCCTAGATGCCTTTCCAGAAGTTTCTTCCCCATTTACAAGCACTCAGGAGCATTAGGAATATGAAACCACATAATCTTTATTAGGAAAAATAAGCAATATTTATATACATAATAAAATGAAATCAGCAAAACCCAACAGTGTCTGAGGGTTATGACTGACCCCATAGTCCCAGTTACTAATTTCCAGACTTGTTTTGGGCATAAAACCTATTCCCCACCCACCTGAACCCCTCTCATAGATTCAATTAGACCTCCAAGTCAAATGGGTGCCAGAAGATGCTCTCATCAGCCTGTCAGCTCTTGTCCTGTGAAGTCCATTACCCCCAGATCCCCCTCCACTCCGAGGCTTCCAGGTCCTGGCTGAGGAAAGTCACCTCCCCTGTGCCAGGTTAAGTTCCAGTAAATAAGCACCACCGCGGCCAAGTTTGGACCCACGAAGCCAGCTCCAATCCAGGTCCTATGTATCTGGGTGGAAAAACCAAGTCAAAGCACAACTCCTGACTTGAGTCCCTACTTTCTTGCTGAATAATCCACTCCCAGTCTACCACCTTTCACAGTTTTTCTCACTTACTTACATGCAACATTTAATATCCTTTCCAAAAAGAGCAAACAAACAAATGAAACACTCTACAGAAATGCACTGAGGTGAAATTTTAAATTAAGCCTGCCATAGACAGTTTTTTCTCTTTCTTCTATAGGCAGAGCAGAGAGATGTTTTTCCCTTTAAGACTTTTTCTCTGGAGCCTACATGTCTAGCCTTCTCTGCAGTTCATGTTCAGAGCTCTGAGGATAGGTACTTAGAGGATGAATATATTTGGATCCAGCTATTTAAGGGTTAAAAACAGGACTTCTAAGGGCTGGTCTTCACTATGGGGGATGCTGCTGCAGTGAAAACCTGCTAAATCGATGGCAGAGCACTCTCTGGTCAACCCTGGTACTCTACCTCTCCAAGAAAAGTAAGGGAAGTTGACCGAAAAGCATCTCCCATCGATGCAGCGCAGTGAAGATACAAGGGTAAGTCGACCTAAGATATGTCAACTCCAGCTATGTTATTCACGTAACTGGAGTAGCGAAACTTAGGTCGACTTACCCTCATAGTGAAGACAAGCCCTCAGTGAGTAACTGCCTCTGAACTGAAATGAGAGGGAAGGAACCATATTTTGCAAAATACTTGAATGGATCACGTGATCTTGTCTCTAACTTTTTGGAGTGCCAGAGTACTAGTTTCACAAGGGGTGCTTATAGAAACTGATCTTGCTAGACACTTTTTTTAATGTCTTTATCTTTACAAACACCTTGACATCTGGGTGTTCCTGATTGACATAACATGGTTACAGGTCAAAGTGTAAGTATTAATCAAGTTTATGAGGCAATAGATTTATATTTTTCCTGTAGAAGCAATAAATGCCATTAAAGAAAACATTTCTTACATTTGCAAAAATATATAGTAAAGGTGAATATGGCAAAGAAACTTCAACACATCATTCCTCAAGGTCTTATATTTCAGTTGAGGGTGGGTAGTACATTACGTAGAGTCACAATCATTTAGTTGTTAAGTTGTTGAAAAGTCTAAAACACTACACAATAAAATTACTTTGTTTGGCCTAAACTTTCCTACTAGCATCAGTCAAAGCTATAATTTACTCCATTATGTCAAGAAAAATACATTTTAGCTTCTAAAAAATTAGTGGTTAAAAGAACAATACAGGGCAGAGGGAGTTATGTAACTTGGAAGCAGCATAGGCGGTACGGAAGAGAGCAATACTGGATGACCAATAATGAGGGTAGAATTTATTAGCATCTGCACAAAAAAGAATGAAATCCCTCTAAAGGTTTTTATCTACCCACTACATCAAATTTCATGAGCACTGCAACCATCTGTCTGATCTTGCTATGTCTGCCCAGTAACCTTGTCTACTGAAACCATAAGGACATATGCAGATATAGAAGTTCACTTAATAGTTCAGGTATTTTGAGTCAGGCATGTTAACTATCAACAGACATGATTAATAATGTGTAAAATGCATGTGAAACCAGTAGTCCAGGGCAATTCTTCCTGTTAGAGAGATAGCGCTTAATTTGTTATGCAAGAAGTCTGTAATTGAAGTCCTGTGACAAAGGTCTCTCCACTAACATGTGAATAAAAACCAAATTATAAAGAAAACCATTCCTGATTACCCATTTTTATTTAGAAGAACCACGGTTCAGAAAAAAGATGTAAGGAAGTACCATTATCAAACAAATGGACAGGAACGTAGTCAATGCCGAACCATGAAAGTGTGAAAAGTATGGTGGAGTCATAACCCCTTTATTGCAGGAGATGCATATTCCTGCTATGCAATTTGTTGATATAGTTTTTGTAGGAGTTTATTTTGTAGGTTCAAATATGCATTCTGGTTACCAAAATTTGCAGTCTTTAGAACTGGATATGGGGAGTGAATTGAAAAATGGCAGACATTAGATGAGTCTTCAGCAGGGCCTATTAAACTTCGAAGTTTGGCTATAGGACTTCAGAATAGATTTAAAAAAATAGCACTACTTACATATCAAGTCAACTTGTGGAGGATACGTGACTTAGTTTTTAAAAGACAGTATTTACTCTCAGTGACCAGACAGTGACATCCGAAAATATGATTTTCCCCTTTTCTAGAGCAGGAAATAAGTATGGTAAACTAGTTATCTGTTTGCAAATGTTGATTATTTGTTGGTGACCACTCTGTCTTTATGGGTTTTAGGTAGGTCCTACATGTTCAGTGGTTATTAAGCATCTTCTTAAATTACTGGTAACTGAGACTATAGCAGTTCTTAGGTAGATCGGATTTGGACACTCAGTATATCTATACTGCAATTAAACACCTATAGCTGGTCCGTGTCTGCTGACTCAGGCTTACTGGGCTCAGGTTGCAGGGCTGTAAAACTGTGATGTAGACATTCGGGCTTGCCTGAGCTCTGGTACACCAGGAGGGGGAGGGTCCCAGAGCCTGGGCTCCAGCCCAAACCTGAACCTTTACAGTGCAATTTTACAGCCCCGCAGCCTGAGATCCACAAACCCGAGTCAGCTGAAGGGCCAGCCATGGGTGTTTAATTCCAGGGTAAGACATATCCTAAGCCCCATATTTTTAAAAGCACATGGGCAAAGTCTGTGAGAACAGACGTGTGCTCCTGACTTGTGTGCACACAAATTAGAGTTGTGCTATATAGATGCATGCATGCACAAAACAACTTGCAGTTTGGGGTTGCCATTGTGTAATGTACATGCACACTTCTAAATATCTAGGCCTAAAATTCTTGACCGTGTTTATTATAACAATAGCTTTTAAACTTGAAGGGAGGACTATTAATTTATAGCAGAATACTTTTTTAAAGTATATTTTGCAAACTATAACTGCCCTACTGGGAATAGGGGCATGTGGTCTCTTATGTAAGTTCAAAGGCTAACCTTATTAAAAATAAGAAAATAAAAAATACTTTCTTTACTATACACACACAGCAAGAAATGCTGCCTACTGTAGTTTCTGTGGGAACATAGTGTTATCAAGAGATTAAATCTTTTTGCCAGTATTGCACTCTAAGTGCAGCCTTGTGTAAAGTTTAAACTATGATTATTTTCTTCCCTGCAACAAATTCAGCCATATATTTTGCTATTTTCTACAGTAGTTATTGGATAAAATTTTCAGAAGTGCCCAAGTCCTATTTTTAGATGTGACTTAGGCACTTAGGGTTCGAAGTCATTTAGGTGCTTTTGAAGATTTTATACCTAGTCTTTTATACTTACAAAATAAAAAGAGGTAAAATGGAAATACTTTAAAGACACAAAGCATGCCTTTGCTTTTTCACACACCTTCCATCAGCATTTTCACAGTTTTTGACAGTGAAAGTGTTACACATTTTTTTATAGTGTTGAAACAGGTTCACTATAGATGCCGTGCATTGGAAACTGTCTCGAACTCCTGCACGTAATATTGGGTATTTACACAGGCCTCTCTGCCTTTTGTATCAGTTGACTTGAATTTACATGTTTCAAATGTTTGACCTCTCTTTATATTCTTTGCAGTTAGACATGTTTATACCCATCTCCATTGAAATGCACTCTTCACAAATAAGCTTGGGTGCTCCAAGTTCTCTGACTACATTCTTTTTCATTATATTCTCTTTTTTTCTTCTAATTAAGATTTTTTTTTCCTTCTCAATCAATCATCCATTATATTAGTGATTTAAAAAGCTGGGGATTCAGCACTCATCCCTGCAGTGTTTTACCATTAACATCTCGGCTTGATAAATTCTGCAAATGACTGATCATGATGATCTTGTCCTCTGACCAGTTTTTTTGTTCAATTTAGTGAGACACCTTTTTATTTATCCTATGAGTCTAGACTTAAAAAACAGAATGGTAAATTTAAAAATTCATGAGTCCCTTCAGTATATCTGTGTTGTATCTGCTTCCTCCCCTTCCTTCCTCGCCACATCCCCCACATATCCCCTTTATCTACCCTCAGAGTTCACAGAATTCCTGAAGTGTAGTCAGGCATGACCTCCCTTTCCTGAAACAATGTATTTTAAGAAGTGCTTCCATAAGTGTTATCCCCATGTGACTTAGTTAAAATAAATATAATCCTCGCTTAGCTCCTTTTTGTTGATGTTACTACAGTTGTTTTTCCAGTAACATTTGGATAATTAATATCCCCCATGTTCCATGTTTTAGCCTTGGTACAGATTTTTCTTGTGTACTATCCCAGGGTAGACCTTGGAAATATGTACTTGTTTCACATGTTATCCTCCACTTTGTCCTCTGCTGATTTGGCACAGAAAGTATACTTTTTCAAGGTAGCCTAGAGAAAAAAATGTAATTGCTGTATAAGTAACCAACAATCTTGATGTGTGCTTTGTAAAATGTTTGCTTAAAATCATGAAGAGAAGACAAAAATGCTTTAGCTTATTTTCTCCCATCAGTGAAGACCAGAGTTTTCTTTACTTACTCGGGTTGAGTAGTGCTTTACTATGTATGTAATACATTTCAAGTCTCTAAATACTGACTTTTTAATGGCAAATACTGTATGTGTACTATTGTCCTTTACTAGAGGCACTGTATATGCTCATGTACCTCTCTCATGGCTAGTCCACAGAGGCTATAAACTCGAATTACTAAACCTAACAGATTTTCTTTTAGTTTCCTTTAGTCACTCATAGGGGTCCAAGTTACTGTATATGAAAAGACATGTCTGTGAAGCGCATATGGGAGCAGTATACTAGCAGACTTTAACATCTACATGGTTGTAGAATCATTAGAAACTTGATGAATGTTACAAGAAAGCAAGACTGTATGAAACTGAGTTTTCCTCAAATATCGCTATATCGCAAAGGACAGCAATCTGAAAGAAGAAAATTGGAATCCAGCTCTTTATGTTGAGGAGTGCCCTACTCAGCAAGTAATAATTGTAGGACTGACCTCGAGAGGTCATCTAAGTATTCTATACACCATCCCTGCTCTTAAAAATCTCCAATGATGGAGATTCCACAATTTGCCTAGATAATTTATTCTAGTGCTTAACTACCCTGACAGTTGGGAAGTTTCTCCTAATGTCCAACCTAAACTGCTGTTGCTGCAATTTAAGCCCATTGCTGCTGCTTCTATCCTCAGACGTTAATGAGAATAATTTACCTCTCTTCTCCTTGTCACAACCTTTTATGTACTTGAAAATGCTATCATGTCCCCTCTCAGTCTTCTCTTCTCCAGACTAAACAAATCCAATTTTTTCAATCTTCCCTCAAAGGTCATGTTTTCTAGACCTTTAATCATTTTTGTTGCTCTCCTCTGGATTTCACCAATTTGTCCATATCTTTTCTGAAATGTGACACCCAGAACTGGACATAATACACTATCCACGGCACAGCATAAAGTGGAAGAATTACTTCTTGTGTCTTGCTGACAACACTCCTGCTAATACATCCCAAAATGATGGGGTTATTTGGGGGGGTTTTTTGGTTTTTTTGCAACAGTGTTACACTGTTGACTCATATTTAGCTTGTGATCCATTATGAGCCCCAGATTCCTTTCCACAGTACTCCTTCCTAGGCCGTCATTTCCCATCTTGCATGTGTGCAACTGATTGCTCCTTCCTAAGTGGAATACTTTGCATTTGTCCTTATTGAATTTCATCTTATTTACTTCAGACAATTTCTCCAGTTTGTCCAGATCATTTTGAATTTTAATCCTATCCTCCAAAGCATTTGCAATCCCTCTCAATTTGGTATTGTCTGCAAACTTTATAAGTGTACTCTCTCTATCATCATTTAAATCGTTGATGAAGATATTGAAAAGAACTGGACCCAAAACTGATTCCTGTAGGACCGCACTTGATATGCCCTTCCAGCTTGACTGTGAACCACTGATAACTACTGTCTGGGAAAGAGTTTCCAATCAGTTATGCACCCACCCTACAGTAGCTCCATCTAGGTTGTATTTCCCTAATTTGTTTATGAGTTAGTCATGCTACACAGTATTGAAAACTTTACTAAAGTCCAGATAATGCTGCCTTTAATTAAGGCAGCAACAGCTCCATGGCATCCAGAATCTCAACAGTTGTCTGAAGTAAGTCCAGAGCAGAGGCAATCACACTGAAGCTTTACACTAGGATTTGTTGTGAACTTGGAAAATAATATCTTGATCCTACGGAGAAACTGATCAGTCTGGGTGTCTATTCAATATCCAGCCTGTATCTAGTTCCAAGCATACATTTCCATGGTAGTACAATAACTAATAGCACAAATGAGTTCTACTTCTGCTCCTTTTAGTGCGAAATTTCTACAACTCTTGGAGATAATCCCATAGCTGCTAGAGCTGGGTCTGCTTTTACTGTTGTCTACTGGTGAAAGGTTGTTATGATAGTGAAAGCTCAACATGGAGACCTGAAAGCGATGTTTTTCTAACAAAACAGTGTCAGACTATCTCTGTTCTAAAGGGAATCCCTCCCCCACCCTAGAAAGAGAAATCTCACAGGGAAATTCCAACACACTACAGTCACTACTCTGAGAAGCTGTGGACTGATGGCTCATTAGGAGACAGCTCTGGGATCATGGATTAGAAAGGAGAGGAGCTGTCCTTAGCTCCTCTCTGGCCTTTGAGAGGTAGAGACTCCACCACCAGTCTTCATCTGGAAAACTCTACTGGTGTGTCTTCTATCAAGAAGTAAGTTGGGACCAGGAACTGGACAGTAGTTCTGAAGGTATCTGCTGTCATGGATAGAATTTTTCCTTAAGTCCTTGAGGCTGACACATCTGCAAGTAAGAGAGGGATCAGGGAGACAGGATCAGTTTCCAGAAGTTGTTGCCTGACAGTGTTCTTTCAAAACATGAGTATTCCAGCAGATCTTAAATGCATGTGCTGCCTAGAGAATAGATCTGTTCACAGTAAGTGCTTGCTCTAGCACATGGGAAACTGCTGCTGGTGATAGATCAGGATGGTGGCAGACCTCTTGGTCTGCAGTTAAAGCCATCGAGAATAGCAGAACAGAAGAAAACAAAGAAAAGCATTAGCAAAGAAAACAGGCTGTGGTTCAAACATGCGGCCATGTCTGCCCAACATGTGGACGCATCTGCAGATCACTTTTTGGTTTACATTGACACAAGAAGACACACTGAATAAAAGTAACTCTCTTATGTCTACTATGATGGGAGACTCCAACCATCTTTAGACTGAAAAGAGAGAGGTTCAGGTTCAGAGTGACTTTGGTCTATCAGTTGGAGATCGAATCTATTTTCCAGTTGCAAATGCTAACATACATGATCCCTTCCCAGTCTCTGATTCTTAAAGTGCAACAGAAGGTAATTTTTTCCCTCCTATATCAACTATTCTGGTAATGAGTATAACATGGTGTATAACTGCTCTTGTTATTACAACCCTTTGAATCCTGAAAAATACTGTTTTCAACAATTAATTTGAATCTCAAACAAATGTTTGATTCATGCCATATTACTGTTCCTTTTTCATGATCATTGTATGTGCAGATTTTACTGGCTTAGATATTTGCAGAATGGCTCTTCTTCATGAATGCAATCCCGGCCGCAGTGAAATCAAGGGGAGTTTTCCATTGACTTCCAGGGGGATAGGATTTCACCCCGTATGAATACCTATATTTGCACAGAAGCTATGTTATTTATATATGAACAAGAATGTTCACTGTTCCCTATTTGCTATTTAGTTTTCTCCTTTATAAAAAGTCTTCTAATCAGGGAGCAGAAACATCCTTGTGACTTAAGTGACCAATTCTGCACAATGAATAGGAGCTGAAATGAATAGTTCACAAGCAACACATTTAAACTATCCAACCAATAGCTATGAATAACAAATAAAGATGCAGTATTCAGATTAGTTTGTGAACAATTTGAAAATGCCAAAACAAGCAACAAATATAATAATGAAAAATTTGTTTAACTAAAAACCACCCACATTTGATGTTAAACAGCAGAGATGTAAATTACACAAAACAATGTATCAAGTGGGAGTGCAATGATGAATATATCAGCAATGTTTACAGTCTACTTATTTGAGGAAAAAATTATTTTAGGAACATAGTGAGTGACATCAAAGATTAGAATATGGGTCTATCTAATCCATTTTCTGGCCACCATCATTAGTACTGATACTTTAGGAAAGGGTAGCCCCTCCTGAAACCCACAGTATATTCAGACAGTTGTATAGTATTATATAGGTTATGATGCCTATAGGATGTAGGGAAGAGAATACTTCTTTCCCAAGCTCTGCAGGGGATCACCTCTTCTTGCATGTAGATACTTGAGGTAGAAATAGCCTATTTTTATAATCTGAAAACCACCCTTATAACTCTGCATTCTTGTGATGTGAGAATGATAAACTACCATGAAAAACGGGGGGAAGTTTCAGAAAAGATCATTTACAATATATATTAAAACAGTGCCCAAAATTACACCAAATGCTTGTTCACCTAAACACAATTCAGGAAAGCGCAAACTGTTCTTACAATGCTGACAAAGTAGTATGGATTTCAGCTTTGAACAAAGACTATTTCAAGCAGTCCGTGAAGGCAACCTAATAGTGCTGTGGAAGTGGTCGCTATTGTGCATTCTCCATGTACTCAGCATGATAACAAATGGGCTGCAGACAGGGCTGGCTCTAGGTACCAGCCAAGAAAGCAGGTGCCTGGGGCAGCAAATCTGAAGGGGCAGCACTCCATCCATTCTTGGGGCAACACTCTGACTTTTCCCCCCTGCCCTTCTTCGGCAGCCCTTTGGTGGCAGCTTTTTCTTTTTTTCTTCTGCGGCAGTTCGGCAGCAGCTTTTTCATTTTTTCTTCTTTGGTGGCACTGCTGTGGCCGTTTTTTTTTAAATTTTCTTTGCTTCACTACTTGAGGCGGCAAAAAAGGTAGAGCCGGCCCTGGCTGCAGATGCCAGAGATAGAGCTGTTAATTCCCAGCATAGCATATTGCTATATTTATGCAGCTCCAGGAACAACATTCTTGGATGCTCTCTCTTTTCTGCGGGCCAGGCACTAATGATCTGGTATCGTAGCACTTCAAACCAGCTTCTCCTTTGGGGCACTCATACCCGATGGCAGTGTTACCATTACCATGGTTGCTGAAAGATGGGCCTTCCAAATCCACATCATCATCATCAACATCATATTTTACTTGTTAAATTCAGTTGAGTGGTGCACAAACTGTATAATGAAAACCAGGATGTTTCCAAAGGTCCATTAATCAAATCAAGGTATACAAAATCATCATAACCCAAAACCCAACATCAGTTTTTTTAAAATTGCACAAAATGCAGACATAAAAAAGAATGAAAAAAGTTTTCATCTAGAAGGATGTCATGATGGATTTTTACACACATTAATGAGAAGAGCTTTCCATACTTGAGAGTTCTTGACTCCCATCTTCAAGATTATACCCAGGTTGTGAAGGATGGCTAACAGCAGGATGTTATCTTGTTAATTGCATGATGGTATATGAATCTAAAGAGGGGAGGATGAATCCTACCAATAGCTAACTATGTCAATGCATGTTAGCAGGAAGCACTGATCTCTACTCAGTTACGGAGACCTTCAGTTTCATTTTGAAACTTACTGCAACTCTAACAGAGACATTTAAACTGTTCTGCAAAGAAGTTTATAGTATAACATATCTTGCAAAAAGGATTGCCTGTTCGCAAGTGTAAGGATGATCCAAACCAATCTCTCTTCCAATCAATTCGCAAAAATCAGGAATTACACACCACAAATAAAACTGAACTGATGCTGAGAGAATTTTTATATGAATGTTCATAATCTCCCCCCTTCTTGTGTCTATATGCTAAAATAAGTAGTCATAGAACATCTGATATATTCTACAATGCTTAAATCTTTCCAAGTGCAATAGGTCTGAACTTACATGTACACTTCCCCAATATTTTAAAAGCATGGAATTTTACACCAATGTCATTACAGTTGACAATTAAATTACATACTTCTTCATGAAAAACATACCATCAAAATAGTATTATGTTTTACTCATAGCAGTTCTTCAACTCATTGGAAGAAGGTCCTTCTTCCTCAGTTCCAAAGTTGTCTGTGTTGAGCTGATTCTTTATGCATCTACTAGATACACCCCTTCACTTCACCACTGTTCCTTCTGCAGCTTCTCTTTTGCTGAGAAAGCTGCTTCTTTTTGCCCTTCCTTTCAGAATAACAGAGATTTCCCCCCCTTTTGGATCTTACCACCACTACTGTGTTCAATGATTTAGACTAATTTGGGTTTAAGTTAGGATTAGATGCTGAACACTTGGTTGCCAACAAAAGTTAGTTACAATAAGAAACCCGAAGCATTAAAACAAGATGTAATACGACCATTTTAAAAGGAGGCCAAATTGTTGTTAAATGGTAGGTAATATTTATAGACTTGGACTGTGATTTCGTGAGATCTCCTAGCTAATCAGGGTTGGGGCTGGTTGGGCCTTGGTTGGGAGACCTCTAAAGATAAGCCAAGGTCAGATCAGTATTAAATCAACATCCCATTTGTGCTTGGAAGCACTGTGTTGTTAAAGATGTTATCTTTTCAGTAAGGGGTGTTGACCACGCATGGTCTCATTAAACCTCTTTCAGGGTTTGCATTTTTGAAGTATCTGTGCTGCAAAAAGCACTAAGAAAAGAAACATCCATGCATTTCCCCGCAACCTCATTCTTCAGATCATCTATCTAGAGAAAACCCAACTTTTTAATGCAGCTTTTTTCAAGGAATAACCCCCTCCCTCGGTTTTAGAATAGGAAAGCTGCACAAAATGCATGATTGAGAAGTGTATGTGAGATCTAGTGTGCCTCCATATGCTCTGTATCACCTTAAACTCTTTTTATTCTTAGTATTTTGGCTTTTGGACTTTTTCCAGTGTCAGTTTTCTAGATAGTTCTGAACGTCTGAGGTGGGGTGGTTACCCCGCTCCTGGGATAAAAGGAGTGGCCAATCAGGGCTAGGGTGACCAGATGTCCTGATTTTACAGGGACAGTCCCAATTTTGGGGTCTTTTTCTTATATAGGCTCCTATTACACCCCACCCCCATCCCGATTTTTCACATTTGCTGTCTGGTCACCCTAATCAGGGCACAGCTGGCCCTGATAAGAGGACCATGAGTAAGGAGCTGGGAGAGTCTCACTCCAGCCCTGGAGTGAGAAGGACCTAGCAGCCTGAGAGAGACAGGGTACCTTTGGCAGAGCAGTGCTGGGGAAGGGACAGGCTGAACTGGGGAGCTCAGGCCTGGCTACCTCTCAGGATGAGGCCTGGCAGGACGGCCTATGGGAGGTACTGGGGCTGCAGGGAGACAGCTGGGCTAGAAAGGCAGCAGGTCCAATCTGCTTGCTAATGATGAGTGGCCACTACAGACTGCAGTTTTCCCTGGAGAAAGGGGGCTAGATGATGACTGGCAGTAACCAATGAGGCAAGGTGGGCCTAGAGGGAGGGGGTTCCTCTGGGAGGGGAGACCCAGAGTGTGGAGGCACTGCTGTGGGGCAGCACCCGAAGGTAAGGGGCACTGTGATCCCGGAGGGACACTGGGCCAGAGGTGGTGGAGATGAGGAAGCAGGTATAGGTAGGGAGAAACCAACCAGCAGGAGGCGCTCTGAGTCTGGAAAGAGCTAATTCCCGGACTACCAGCAGAAGGCACCGTGCCAGTGAGTCAGCAATCTGTTGCAATGTGAAATGTGCAATAAGAAATCAGGCAATGCCAAGGGAAGCTTTGAAACCAATGTTAGAGACATCAAAGAAGGCTTCCCTTACTCAGTTTCCTCTATTTCACATACAATCAGGGTGGCCATGGGTTTTGATCTCAGTTCTTTCAGGACTTTGCATGTAGTTCTTGTGTAGTCCATGAGTATGATCTAAGCTCACAATTTATTTTAAGCAGGGTGCTGATTACTGAATTGATCAACTGTGTAGGTAACCTGAAAGGCAGGATGAGGAGCAGTGAATAAAGAATGCTGACATTTCTAGGGTTTCCTCCTGATCTTTCTCAGCACAAGGGGAGGAAGAGAATATAGCTAACTGGGCAGATTTAGCCCTGATTTACCACTGTTTTCAATGGAGTTACACCAGACATTGATCTGGTTCCTTGTAGCAAATGTGTGAAACAAATATTGCAACACTTAGTCAGTGCAGTGCACCAAAATTATGATGTATGCCCACATCCCTGCTCAGTGATGAAGCTGTTCTCTTGCTCTTCGGGAACACCGAGCGAAGGAGATTACTACTGGTTAAGGGTTTAATTCAGCTGTTACCAAAATGTTGTCGCTTCTGCATATGTGTGTTTGACACCTTTAAAAATGTAGTCCACTGTTGATAAAAGAACAACAGTTCCTTCAAATCAGATGAAAAATTCATGCTGTGAAAATACAGCTTCTGCTCACAAGACACTGATCGCCCTAGCTATTAAAGATAATAAAACGTGGAACAGCAGGGTTGACAAGTTAGAAAACAGAGCCAGGATCACAAACCTCAGACAGATTGGCGTGCCAGAGGGAGAGATGGTTGTTTTAAAACATGGACAAAGGAAATACTGGTACTGTTTCTCTTGGTAGATTTTATTTGGTACTTTTATCTAAGAGAGAGGAATACAGGAAATAATTTCACCCACTCTCTTCCCAAATTGTTTTAATCATCTTGCAAAAATGTGACTGTGAGGTACAGAATTCAAAAACTCTCAAGTAGTGGGCAGCCTGGAATTCGAAAGTAATAATGTTGGGATCTATCAAGGATGCATACCTTCAGAGCTGACACCAAGGAATGGTGTCTCAAGAGCTTAATGCACAGGGACCTCATGGCTGAGCTTTTAAAAAAATGGCTGATTTTTGGGTGCCTCCATTTCTGGGTGCCCAATTTGAAACTCTTTTAAAGGGGCATTTTTTGAATAGGAAGTTGTCTCAGGTCAAGCACACAAAATCACTCATTGCTTTTTAAATCTTGATATGTATTTTTATCCCTTCATAGGACAACTCACTATTCTTGATTTTTGGATCAGTCGGAGATGCCCATAATTTTTTTTCTTTATTTTCTATGATCCATGTGTTGCCTTCATGCATCTTCAATTTTAGAAAGAAAGAAATATACTCCTAGTTGTTACTTAAAGTATTCTTCCTCCATCCTATTACATTTGACTATAAAGTCTTGCTTAATGTTGTGAGCTAATGGTATTTTACACAATGCATTTCCTGTGGTTAAATATAGGATATGAAATCAACTTTAGTTCTTGCTGTTAGAATATTGCATATAATGTGTGTATATGGATATATTATATGAATACTAGTATGTATATGTCAAATATCCAAATTACATATTAACAATTCTTCCTCTTTAATTTCTTGACTTCACTATAATGATATTCACCCATTTATTGTTCTCTGTAAACTTTGAGACTCCAATAATGACAGAATCAAATAACTGGGCTTTCAAGTTGGCCACGGGAAACCTCAAGTGGCTTCAGCTTTAGGAATTAAAAAAAACAAACAAATTTCAATGCACAGAAAGAGCCACCACCCTCCCCGCCAGATCCCTGCGTTATACACCAGAAAGCTTTTCCAATATTCTTTACACTTCTGTCACATTTAGCATAGTATCTCCATGTACCTAATTGCCTGTAGTTTTTCTTCAATGGATGTTTACTCCTGTGGTCACTGTTAAGAAGTCAACAAATATCACACAGTGCTATCTGAGAGAGTGTAGTACAATTAATTAGGAAAGGTACAATTTCAGAGTTATTTCTAACATCCTTGGCATATAAAGCAAAGTTCAGGATGATCTGGCAGCAAATATGAATGCATAAAATGCTTGTGATAGGTGTGAGGCTTTGGAAACATGGAATATTCAAAATCTACGGTATTGAGATGTGACCCAATGCTATGGACACATGGAAAATTCAAAGAGTACTGCATCACTTTTATAAATGTTATATGTACCTTATGGGCTTTTTAGTGATTATATTCCTGGCTCAACGGATAAGATCACAGGTGTGTCCTGCAGGAATTCAAGTCAGTGGGGGGTAATTAATGCAATGCTGAAACAATGCAGGTAACAATTTTTCTGAAGTTGTGCCCCCTAGTTCAGGAAGCCTAAAAGTACAAAGGGCTTGGAACTGTATAAAATAAGAGCCCTGACCTGGTAGAGATGGTCTGACACTCAATCCAAAAGCTGACACGAGGATGCGGTTTGGGCTCTCAGTGGAAATACATTATTTTAGCAAAATAGTGAAAAAACTTCAGAAATAATTGGGGCAGTGGAAAGTTTTCTGCTGATGGCTGGAGTTTTCATCACCAGACACTGATGTTGAATGTACATGCTATTGCTCTGCACCAATACAGTGAGCTGGATTTAGTCATTAAGATTTTAATGTGTTCTACCTTAAAAGACAAGGTCCTGCTGGCAAATAGCTGGAATATATCTTTGTTTTTCTCCTCCTGTAAGCCCAAGGGAGCATCAGTTTACACCCTGATTTGTGTGATGCTTCTGAGGTTCCAGAACACTGTGTGGGAACAGTAAGTACAGTTCAGCCTTCTGTTAGGTTACGGTCAGAGGGGGAGTCTATAATGTGTTGCTTTCTATGAGAAGGAGTTTAAACTCACAAATATCTGTGTGAGGAGGACTGGGTATATTTTCAGAGCTGTAGGTGCTTATGTAGGCTCATGGCTGAGCATGTGCTCTGGTCAAAATCATCTTGGTGTGACGGTAGGCCAGTGTCAGGCTCCCATACCACTTAAACCCTGTGGTGGGACTGAGAAGGATAATGGACTGCTGACTGAGCAGCAATGCAGTGGGACCTCTGCACTTCATATGCATTATGAACGGGGTCTCCACACTTGCTCCCGAATAGGCTAGTGATACAGAAGGCTAGAAGAAGGACCACGGAATCTGTGTTCATATGGCTCCAGTGGCCTAACTTGCCTCACGACTAGGATAAAGGATCTGTGGCTGCTATTTCCACCAATTGGCTGGACTAGTAACCCCAGGGTGGTTGCTCTGCAGTCTTACTCTTGATGATGGGATGAATCTAGCCTCTCCAAGCTTATCACTATCCTTCACCCATATAATGTCTAATTACTCAGGTTTTAGTCAGGTGCAGGGCATCTTGGCCTCTGGGAAAGGAATAATTATTATCAGCACAGCATTCTAGGTGCCTTTGTTTGGTAATGATAAAAAGAATGCTGCTTCTCTCAGAGACCCCTTTTCTTCTGTAACCTGTACCTATCTCCTGTCTTTCCCCTGTTCTTTCTTTATTTTTGTCTTAGGTCTCTGGTATTTTGATAATGTTTCATTGGGGTAATAGTCCCGTTAACTGAAATTTGCTTTTTCAAATGTATGTATATTGGAATTGATGATGGGTAATTTAAAGGCCTATTCTTAGAAGATGGTGAGGGCTCTGAACTTGCATTGACTTCAAGGGGACCTGTAGGTTCTCAACACTTTTGTAAACCAGGCCATGCCAAAATATAGATTTATAGGCACAACTTTAGGCTCCCATATTAGAAGTGTTGGGCTATATATTGCAGATAGGTTTGCTGCAGAAGATGTGAGGGAGATTCCCACACCTGATCTGGTGTGCTTGGACTTTCAGAAAGGGTACCTCACCAAAGGCTCTTAAGCAAACTAAGCAGTCATAGGGCAAGAGGGAAGGTCCTTACATGGATCAGTAACTAGTTAAAAAACAGGAAACAAAGGCTGGGCAGAAATGGTCAGTTTTCAAAGTGGATCTAGCACGTGCCACTGTCTGACGATAGGATAATAAGCTAGATGGATTATTGATCTGATCCAGTATGTCCATTCTTTTATTAGTTTCTTAAGGAATACAATATTAATTGCTCCTGGTGCTGCAGTTGTGCCCTATTATATTCTTTGCCATGATTGTTTAGGGTCACTGCTCAGTGTTTTGAAATTGTGAGACTTTGTCACAATATAGAATATTTTTCTCCAGTGACTTGCATTAGGAAAAAAGAAGGCTGCAAATTGAGTGAGTAACAATTGACCTGCATTTTGCGAGAAGATAATTGACCTATTGTTCCTCAAAGTGTATGCAAAATGGATCAGTTATGGATTCAGTTCCCTGCTCTGCCAGTGACCTTAAGCAAGTAACTCAGTCTTTCTCTTGCTCAATTTTTTATCTGTGAAACTGGTATAATAGCACTTCCCTACCTCACTGGGGTGTTGTGAGGATAAATACATGTAAAAATTAAAAGGCACTCAAATGCTATGGAGATAGGGGCCCTATAAATACCTATCATAGTTAAATACAGAGATTGAGTCTTACTGTAAGTCATTATTTATTAAATAAGTCTTATACTTCATCTGATGTACCTCATCTCCTAAAAGAGAGGTAAAGGGAAAAAAAGGTAAAATGGAGACTAAAACCCTTCATAGCCCAGTCATGTTAAATCTCTTCCCCATGAATGCAAATGTTGCAATAAAGCGTATACTTTTGTTGTTTAAATGGTGATTCAAAAAGATAATGAAATGCAACTGTTGGATTTAATGTATGAGAGAAGGTTCTTCTAACAATAATGTTATTTTTAGGGATAGTATATGCTGAGGGGCGCGTGTCCATCTATCTTATAACTAAAATTAAAAACCCAGGGGATTCTGTTGTTTTTTTCGTTAGGACCTGGTCATTGTAAACATTTCCTAATGAGTGCAGTGCCTACTGCCATGAGTACTGCTAAGTGGCACTGCCTACTGTAGAAGGCGCTCTGCTCGGGAGTAAGAATAAGGCCCTTAGCCTATACAAGTTGAAATAATACATATTTAGCCCAACTGTATTTTCAGGTGGTTGTGTCACAGGAAAATGAATGATGGATTATCTGTTTGCTTTTGGTTTGTGTGTTGATTTGTTTAGGCCAGTGGTTCTCAAACTATTCAATCGCGCCCTTCCCCCTTCTTTGTGTCTGTAGTAATTCATGCCCTCCCCCCGCCACCACACAAGCACATATACCGATTAAAAAGAAATCAACATACAAGTCTCACTAAATATTAAAACCAGTGAGGCATTGATTCAAACAGAGCCAATGATCCATTGTAATAAAAGCAAAACCAAAACTACGATTATGGTTGATGCCTACAATTAAATGTGCACGCCACGTCATAGCAAACGGATTCATGTACAGATGGCAACAGCTTTGTCTAATGCTATGCAGGCTTCACAGAAATCCATCATAATGCACAGCGCCATCTAAAGTCAAATGCACAGCACCATCTGAGGATCTGGTATGTCTGGAGGAATCAGCTTTACTAGTTATTCATTGCTGTGTAAGGTTTTTTTTCCTAAAGCTTCTCATGCCCTCCCCTCCCCCGAATACATTCTGGGCTCCTCCCAGGGGGGCCTGCCCCCCCGCCAGTTTGAGAACCTCTGGTTCAGGTCATTACACTTTGACAAAGTGGTAAGGTATAGGAGCCCATTTGCAGGATCAGGTGGAATGTTTGGGGAGACTCCAGAGGGTCGTATTGAAAGGTGAACTGTCGGACTGGAAGGAGGTCACCAGTGGAGTCCCTCAAGGATCGGTTTTGGGACCGATCTTATTTAACCTTTTTATTACTGACCTTGGCACAAAGAGCGGGAATGTGCTAATAAAGTTCGCGGATGACACGAAGCTGGGGGGTATTGCTAACACGGAGAAGGACAGGGATACTATTCAGGAAGATCTGAACCACCTTGTAAACTGGAGTAATAGGAATAGGATGAAATACAACAGTGAAAAGTGCAAGGTCATGCATTTAGGAATTAATAATAAGAATTTTGGATATACGTTGGGGGCGCATCAGTTGGAAGCGACGGAGGAGGAGAAGGACCTTGGGGTACTGGTTGATAGCAGGATGACTATGAGTCGCCAATGTGATACGGCTGTTAAAAAAGCAAATGCGATTTTGGGATGCATCAGGCGGGGTATTTCCTGCAAGGATAAGGAGGTGTTAGTACCGTTGTATACGGCGTTGGTGAGACCCCATCTGGAATACTGTGTGCAGTTCTGGTGTCCCATGTTCAAGAAGGATGAATTCAAACTGGAACAGGTTCAGAGACGGGCTACGAGGATGATCCGAGGAATGGAAAAACTGCCTTATGAAAGGAGACTCAAAGAGCTTGGCTTGTTTAGCCTGGCCAAAAGAAGGCTGAGGGGGGATATGCTCGCACTATATAAATATATCAAGGGGGTTAACGTTAGGGAGGGAGAGGAATTATTTAAGTTTAGTACTAATGTAGCCACGAGGACGAATGGGTATAAACTGGATATTAGGAGGTTTAGACTTGAAATTAGACGAAGGTTTCTGACCATTAGGGGAGTGAAGTTCTGGAATAGCCTTCCGAGGGAAGTAGTAGGGGCAAAAGACTTTCCTGGCTTTAAGACAAAGCTTGATAAGTATATGGAGGGGATGTTATGATAGGATCGTTAATTTGGACAATTGATCTTGAATTACCACCAGACAGGTCTGCTCAGTGGTCTGCGGGGAGATGTTGCATGCGATGGGTACTGAGTTGCTGCGGAGAACTCCTTCTTGGGTGCTGGCTGGTGACTCTTGCCCACATGCTCAGGGTTTAGCTGATCGCCATATTTGGGGTCGGGAAGGAATTTTCCTCCAGGGCGGATTGGCAGGTGCCCTGGAGGTTTTTCGCCTTCCCCTGCGGCGTGGGGCACGGGTCGCTTGCTGGTGGTGTCTCTGCAGCTTGAGGTCTTCAAACCATTTTTGAGGATTTCAATAACTCGGTCCTGGGATAGGAGTTGTATAAAATTGGATGGGTGGGGTTCTGTGGCCTGCCTTGTGCAGGAGGTCAGACTAGATGATCAGATTGGTCCCTTCTGGTCTATGAGTCTATGAGTCTATGAGTCTAATTACAGGTTATATCTGATTATATCTGATTACAAAGCAGTCTTTGGAATATATTGGTTGGTTGGTTGGTTCTGTTTGAGTATAAAGCAACAAAGAGTCCTGTGGCACCTTATAGACTAACAGATGTATTGGAACATAAGCTTTTGTGGGTGAATACTCACTTCATTAGACACGACCAAGTGAGTATTCACCCACAAAACCTTATGCTCCAATTCATCTGTTAGTCTATAAGGTGCCACAGGACACTTTGTCGCTTTTTATAGATCCAGACTAACACGGCTTCCCCTCTGATACTGTTTGAGTATGTGGCCCTTGATAAAAGCACAGTTTCTGTTTTTCTCATTTTCCTTTTTCCTTGATTTAATAATGTTTTCATTGTAATATCATACTCACAGAAAGAGAGATGTCTACACACGCAGCGGTACTGCTGTACCGATGCAGCTGTGCCACTGCAGCTCATTTGGTGAAGATGGTCTATTCCGATGGGAGAGAGCTCTCCCATCGACATCATAAAAGAAGCTCTCCTGTCTACACAGTGCTGTGCACACGAGCGCATATGTTGGTGTAACTTATGTCTCTCAAAGGGGGTGGGGGATTATGCACACCACTGAGCAATATAAGTTATGCCAACGAAGGTGTAGTGTAGACATAGCCTGAGAGAGAAAAGTATGAATGAGAGCTATTTGGCAGGGAATTCAAATGGGAGTTCTTCATTTTAAATGATCAAAGTACTTGAGTGAAGTAAAATCCTATGCGCTGTTGCATAGCATAAATGTTCTTCTGTGTGACTGTATTTGCCAAGAAACATCACTTTATTGCCACATCACTGCCTGCAAGTGGCGTGATCCAATGTAAGTACAGTATTTCTTAGTCCAATTAGGTGCTTCTAGACTGGGATGAATTAGTCTGATTTTCAGAAGCAGAGCACCTACAGCTCCCACAGAAGTAAATTTGAACTGCTTGTCCTTAGCACATCTGAAAATCATGTTTGTTATTTATTATTTATTGTGGAGGTGATGCATAATCCTCAAGACTTATCTCCCTATGAAATATTATTTGAAGAAATTACTTTTGAACCTCAAGTAATATGACTGTTGAAATCCAGGATAACAGTTATTCTTTGAGTAGAATACATATATCCAGTGCTTTTAAATTATACCCTACAAATGCAAAAGAAAAATTAAATTCTGCTACTGTAAAAATATGAATCATATATCAAAATACAGCAATTTAGCTGAAATACCTTTTGTCTTTGACAGGAATATAAAATTACCCTCATGTGAAATACTTGACAAATACCAAAAACAATTCTAAAATATTCATAGAAAATTAAAAATCTGACTCAAGTGTTTTGATCAACAGTAGATGATCATGAGGTATGTGCTAAGGCTTCAAAGTTGTTAATGTTGGTTGGTAATGGCAAACTTGCCATTTCTCCCTCTCTCTCTGACGTCCTCTATCAAGTAAAATGAATAGAGATGGGGATCTCATTCAGTTTGCTTGTAGACCCAAAACTTCTCTTGATTTCTGTGAGAATTTTGGTTGTTCAGGATTTTGATAGATGTTAGCTATTTAAGTTCTTGGAAAGAGCAACATAGATTTTTTTTTTAATGCATGTGTTTGGAGGACATTTTACAACAGAGAATAACAATTTCAAGATAAGTCAAGATCTGGGTCTAATAGGATTAATGGTGTAATATAAAGCAATGAAAAGTTAGGAAGTGAAAAATTTATTTAAGATATAGGCAGTCATTAATGGGGCTAGACACCAGTAATCTAGATTGGAAGAGGCAACACATTAGAAATGTGTTGCAAATGCACTGTTGAATTTATCCTCATAAAAGATAAATTCCTCATTTATCCTCATCAACGAGACCTCCTGTACATATTAGTTTGTAAAGTAACTTTATGCTTTGGGAGCTATTTACATGGATGAGTCTAAAAATCTCTGGAAATATGAATATGGTTCCAGTCATAACATTACAAGACTTTATTTCTAGCCCATAATAGTAAGCTTAAGTAATGTCTAAATATTTGAGTTAAACCGCAATATCCTATTTTCAGCTATGAACTATAAACTGTAATACACGGATTCCTCCTGCACTAGAATAATTATTCAGTAGGACTGTTCTAAACAGCTTTAAACTCTGCTAGCTACAGCTAATATTACAACATAACTAGCAAAAAGAAGTAGGGTTTGAATTCCACCCTGCTGCAGTATTGGAGCATTCACAGCAACTTAACTCAGCCGTTTATCTGGCATCTCTGGTTTGAGTGGGGTGTGCAACTTAAATGTGCAATTATCCTCTGCCTGTAATGTTTGAAACTTGGTCTTTTTAACTTTGGTGAAATACTGAAATGTAGAATTAAGTGAAAATTCGTTCGGTTATAAATACAAAGTGGACCCGCAAAGAGCATTAATTGCTTACTGATGAATTCTGTACATGATATCAGAACTCTGAAAACCTGGTATTCAGTTTTTGATGCTGCTTTCTTGTAGGCATGTGATATTTTCATGTAGAATATGTAGTTTTTAAAATCTGTCAAATTAACATTTTATAATATTGTACCTATTGCTTTCACGTGATTCACACCCAATTTTAAATCTGGAGATCTAGGGCTATCGTTGTGCCAAGTTTCTGCAGGGGCACTGACTGGAAGAGATTCTTTGCACTCTTTCCTCTCCCTTTCCCCCTCCTCCCCAGGAACCTAATGTAAAAATATCACAAGGTCAAGTATCATTTCACCCAGTGTCTTTTTATTTATTTTGTAATAGTCCCATCCATTCAAAGTGCTAGCTGACTTCTGGCCAAACACTTCTGAGTTACTCAAGTGGTTAATCGCTACTTTGCCAAAATGAAAAGCTCTGCCTCCTCATTCTTCAGTAAATGAAAATATCTTCTCATGGACACAAATGTGTCATTGTGCAAATAGTCTTCCATTTTTAACATTCATGGAATTTGGCATGAGTTGCCTAATATCAAGTCTAATAGCAAAAACCTAGTTTAACCCATCCGGTATTGGGTTCACAAATCCAATACTAAACTTTATTACACTAGCACTATGTTTGCAGCTGTGATTTCCTCAATTGTTTTGTAGACATACATTGTATGTTTTCCCAGGAACTTGGTGGAATGTAACTTTCTTCAGATGGCTACAAGGAAGACTGGACTGTATCAAGGAGGGCTGGACTGTATCAAGGAGGACTATTTCAGACTGGGGAAGAGGCTTAAAGACATCGAGGCTCAGGTGATCTTCAGTGGGATTCTGCCGGTTCCTAGAGCGGGGCGACGAAGGAGGGACAAGATTATGGCGATCAACAGATGGCTCAGGGAGTGGTGTTATAAGGAGGGCTTTGGGATGTACGGTCACTGGGACGCATTTACGGATAGACGACTGTTTGCTCAGGATGGACTTCATCTCAGCAAGGAGGGAAATAGGATTCTAGGATGGAGGCTCGCCGACCTCATCAAGAGGGCTTTAAACTAGAAAGTTGGGGGAGATGGTTGGGAAGTGTTCAGGAGATCTCCACACCAGAACATAACCTGGAGAGGGAAGTAAACAAAGTGAGCGGGGATACCCTTGCAGCCCCAAGATTTGATCCAAGGAGGAATAGTGGAGTAGAAACCAGAGTAACGGGTGATGCTGGTGGCAGACAGTTTGTGCACGATGGGGGAAAGAATGTCACTGACGCCAAACGCCGAAAATTAAAAGGTTTGTACACTAATGCGAGGAGCCTAGGTAACAAGATGGAGGAACTGGAGTTACTCGTGCAGGAAGTGAAGCCGGATATTATAGGGATTACCGAAACCTGGTGGAATAGTACTCATGACTGGAGCACGGGTATTGAAGGCTATGTGCTGTTCAGAAAAGACAGGAAGAAAGGCAAAGGTGGGGGAGTAGCCTTGTACATCAATGATGAAATTAAATGTAGCGAAATAAGATGCGATGGAATGGATAAGACGGAGTCCGTCTGGGCAAAAATCACGCTGGGTAGAAAAGCAACTAGAGCTTCCCCTGAGATAGTGCTTGGGGTGTGCTACAGACCGCCGGGATCGGATTGGGATATGGATAGAGACCTCTTTAATGTCTTTAATGAAGTAAACACAAAGGGGAAATGTGTGATTATGGGGGACTTCAACTTCCCGGATATAGACTGGAGGACGAGTACTTGCACAAATAATAGGGGTCAGATTTTTCTGGATGTGATAGTGGATGGATTTCTTCATCAAGTAGTTGAAGCACCTACGAGAGGGGATGCCATTTTAGACTTGGTGTTGGTGAGCAGTGAGGACCTCGTAGAAGAAATGGTGGTAGGGGACAACCTTGGTTCGAGTGATCATGAGCTGATTCAGTTCAAACTAGATGGAAGGATAAACAAATGTAGATCTGCGATTAGGGTTTTTGACTTCTCGAGGGCTAATTTTAAAGAGTTAAGGAAATTAGTTAGGGAAGTGGATTGGACGGAGGAATTAGTGGATTTAAATGTGGAGGAGGCCTGGAATTACTTCAAGTCACAGCTGCGGAGACTGTCGGAAGCCTGCATCCCGAGAAAGGGGAAAAGAACCATGGGCAGGAGTTGCAGGCCAAACTGGATGAGCAAGCAACTCAAGAGGGGATTAGACAAAAGCAGAAAGCTTACAGGGAGTGGAAGGAAGGCAGGATCAGTAAAGAAAGCTACCTTGCTGAGGCCAGAACATGTAGGGATAAAGTGAGGAAGGCTAAAAGCCGCATTGAACTGGAACTTGCAAAGGAAATCAAAACCAATAGTAAAAGGTTCTACAGCCACATAAATAAGAAGAAAACAAAGAAAGAAGAAGTGGGGCCGCTATACACTGAGGATGGAATGGAGGTTAAGGATAACCTAGGCATGGCCCAACATCTAAACAAGTACTTTGCCTCGGTTTTTAATAAGACTAGTGAGGAACCTTGCGATGATGGAGGGATGATAAACGGGAATGTGGATATGGAAGTGGATATTACTGCAACTGAGGTAGAGGCCGTACTTGAACAGCTCGATGGGTCGAAGTCGGAGGGCCCGGACAATCTCCACCTGAGGATATTAAAGGAACTGGCGCGTGAAATTGCGAGCCCGTTAGCGAGAATTTTTAAGCAATCGATAATCTCGGGTGTTGTGCCGTATGACTGGAGGATTGCTAATGTAGTTCCTATTTTTAAGAAAGGGAAAAAGAGTGATCCGGGTAATTATAGGCCTGTTAGCTTGACGTCTGTAGTATGTAAGGTCTTGGAAAAAATTTTAAGGGAGAAAGTAGTTAAGGACATAGAGGTCAATGGTAATTGGGAGGAATTGCAACACGGATTTACTAAAGGTAGATCGTGCCAAACCAATCTGATCTCCTTCTTTGAGAAGGTGACGGATTACTTAGATAAAGGAAATGCGGTAGATATAATTTACCTAGATTTCAGTAAGGCGTTCGACACGGTTCCGCACGGGGAGCTGTTAGTTAAATTGGAAAAGCTGGGAGTGAATATGAAAGTTGTAAGGTGGATAAGGAACTGGTTAAAGGGGAGACTCCAGAGGGTCGTATTGAAAGGTGAACTGTCGGACTGGAAGGAGGTCACCAGTGGAGTCCCTCAAGGATCGGTTTTGGGACCGATCTTATTTAACCTTTTTATTACTGACCTTGGCACAAAGAGCGGGAATGTGCTAATAAAGTTCGCGGATGACACGAAGCTGGGGGGTATTGCTAACACGGAGAAGGACAGGGATACTATTCAGGAAGATCTGAACCACCTTGTAAACTGGAGTAATAGAAATAGGATGAAATACAATAGTGAAAAGTGCAAGGTCATGCATTTAGGAATTAATAATAAGAATTTTGGATATACGTTGGGGGCGCAGCAGTTGGAAGCGACGGAGGAAGAGAAGGACCTTGGGGTACTGGTTGATAGCAGGATGACTATGAGTCGCCAATGTGATACGGCTGTTAAAAAAGCAAATGCGATTTTGGGATGCATCAGGCGGGGTATTTCCTGCAAGGATAAGGAGGTGTTAGTACCGTTGTATACGGCGTTGGTGAGACCCCATCTGGAATACTGTGTGCAGTTCTGGTGTCCCATGTTCAAGAAGGATGAATTCAAACTGGAACAGGTTCAGAGACGGGCTACGAGGATGATCCGAGGAATGGAAAAACTGCCTTATGAAAGGAGACTCAAAGAGCTTGGCTTGTTTAGCCTGGCCAAAAGAAGGCTGAGGGGGGATATGCTCGCCCTATATAAATATATCAAGGGGGTTAACGTTAGGGAGAGAGAGGAATTATTTAAGTTTAGTACTAATGTAGCCACGAGGACGAATGGGTATAAACTGGATATTAGGAAGTTTAGACTTGAAATTAGACGAAGGTTTCTGACCATTAGGGGAGTGAAGTTCTGGAATAGCCTTCCGAGGGAAGTAGTAGGGGCAAAAGACTTTCCTGGCTTTAAGACAAAGCTTGATAAGTATATGGAGGGGATGTTATGATAGGATCGTTAATTTGGGCAATTGATCTTGAATTACCACCAGACAGGTCTGCTCAATGGTCTGCGGGGAGATGTTGCATGCGATGGGTACTGAGTTGCTGCGGAGAACTCCTTCTTGGGTGCTGGCTGGTGACTCTTGCCCACATGCTCAGGGTTTAGCTGATCGCCATATTTGGGGTCGGGAAGGAATTTTCCTCCAGGGCGGATTGGCAGGTGCCCTGGAGGTTTTTCGCCTTCCCCTGCAGCGTGGGGCACGGGTCGCTTGCTGGTGGTGTCTCTGCAGCTTGAGGTCTTCAAACCATTTTTGAGGATTTCAATAACTCGGTCCTGGGATAGGGGTTGTATAAAATTGGATGGGTGGGGTTCTGTGGCCTGCCTTGTGCAGGAGGTCAGACTAGATGATCAGATTGGTCCCTTCTGACCTATGAGTGTATGAGTCTATGAGTCTATGAAGAAAAATGGAGGAGAAAGTACTATCTGTATTAGTTTTGTTTATAAGAACATTCTTCAGCTGTGGGCCAGAAAAATATGCAAAGCCTTCTACCTTATGTATAAATGACTGTTTTGGCATAGTGCCACCTAGAGTTGTGCAAGCATAGAAATGGAGGTATGAAAAATGTTCATTCCTAAATCAGGTGCTTTAAGAACCACCTATTCAAAAAGGAGAATGCTGCTTACATACTTTCCTCAGAGCAGTTCTAGTATGCCTGCTAGAACTTTCTCAGACAGTAGAAATTTAAGAATCTTTAACGGGAGTGTTAAAGACAAAGCTTCAAAGATTTGACATAGATTTTGTTGGACTGAAAGTTCCAAGATGTGTTTTGAATTAGTTGGGCCATTAGTTCTTGTTGTGCTCAACTGACTTTTGTGGAGGTAGCACTTCCTCTGAATAACTGACAAGAGTAACAACTATAGTCCTGGAAATGCTTTATCAGTGCAGCAGGAACCTTACAGCCAATGGGAGGAGTAATTCAATTTACTGGATTTTGGGAAGTGTCCATATTGCCTCGGGCTTTGACAATTTATACTTAAAGCCCAAAGCAGCCTTCAGATATTTTGGAACAGCTCAGTGTGTGATCTTCGAAATACAAAACACCTTTCTGAAAGTTATCCACTCAAATGATTGGGTATTGGTTTGTTAAAAACACTTTTACAATAAGTATATTCTTTGTCAAATTAATGGAAAGAATAGCATGTGGTGGTGTGATTGATGCCTGTATCCTAAGGCATATGCACCAGGAGGTGGAATTAAGGCTCCTCTGACATTACTGATGCTGACTCCATTCATAGCCATGAACAAATCAAGAAGGGCCTGACTCAGCAAGGTCATTAAGCATGTGCCTAACTTTAAGCAGGTGAATTGTCACTGAAGTCAATGGGATTTGCATGATCATGTGTTTTTTGTGAATTGGTCCAAATTCTGCCATCAGCACAAAGAAGAACTATCAACTTGCACTTGAGGACAGAATCTGTCCTTTCAGCCAAACTCTCCATCTGTAAAATGAGTAGAGCTGGTTCAACCATTAGTTATTAAATTAGCCCCAGTAAATTATGACAGGTTTATAATACCATGAGGCACAATGAGGGGCTGGAGTCAAGGTCCTGCTCCCCTCTGGCCATCTGCATGTGAGGAGAAACATGGCAGCTCTGTGCAGTACACAGAATGGCACATAGACACAACGGAGTAAGTGGTGTTTTACATCCCCTTTATTTCCTTGCACTTGTGTGCAGGAGAGGTCACAATCTGGCCCGCTGTTGTCTGGGTTTTGTGGTTGGTTGTCCAAGTTGCATAAGAATGGTACTGCTCTTTAAAAAGACAAATACTGAATTACAAATAAAAAATAATGCATATATGACATTAAATTTTAGACAAATTATATTTACTGATGCATATTGTTCATAGATACTTAGCAAAAGTGCAAATTGTCATGACTAACTAATATAATTGCAACATTCATAACAACTGAACTTGAGGGTTTTACTTGCAAAAATACTTGTGAATCAGATTTTCTGCTATTCAACTAGCTCTTGTAATGGGCTCATAATATCTAACAATGTTTCAAGCAGCAAAAAGTCCTGTGGCACCTTATAGACTAACAGACATATTGGAGCGTGAGCTTTCATGGTGAATACCCACTTGCATGAGAGCTTGAAACAGTGTTTCAAGAATTTTATGAGCATTAATTACTTACTGTTTGTAAAGCACTTTAAAAATAAATGCATAAATGTCAGGTATTAATATTGAAGATGATCATAATGTGTCCCCTTCCTTGCAGCCCTTTTATATGGTTAACCGGGAGGGCGGGGTGGGGGGGAATTTCCTCCTGGACTTGCCAACTCTACTCCTTAAAGTTTTACAGGGTCAATTTAACACAATATACTACCTTCCGCAGAGTAAGCATCCTGGATCTGCAGTTCTCCTAGACTCTCCTGATTTATGTGTAAAAGACTTTGAAAATCCACGCCTTGCTCTTTTTGCATCAGCAGAGGACACTATCACCAGGCCATTATGTTAGACTATTATTGAATTGCTGATGAAAAGTAATTTCTATTAGAAAAGTGACCAACGCATATTACATACATTTTAAAAATGTACCCAAAGATATTAATGTACTTTATAGACTAATACACTCTGTCGTTTTTAAGATATAGAGGTGGAAAACAGTGGCTGAAACCAAAACACTGCCCTCTTTTCTGAGTTATTTAAATAGCAAATTATGTAAAATTATATTTCAACTATTCATCCAGAAGCATTTGTGTGTGCTCGGCTAGTGAAGAAAACAATAGATGAGCTTTGGCATTTATACAGTGGCCAGAACACTTCCAACTTTGGCAAGAAAGTGCTTGCTGACTTTATGATTAAAACCAGACAAGAAGAGATTCCACAAGGATAAAGACTCATGGCACTCTATTTAGGAAATAAAAGAAGGCTCAGTAAAAATAGAATAAAATGCATCTGTCATAATCCTAGTTGAACCCCCCCAGCTGGACACTCATCTGGTGGCTGTATTTCGACTCCAGCACTGGATCCTTTGTGTTTAATGTGCAGGTACTTGCTCTGACCTCTCAGGCTCATTCCTGCATTGCAGACTCCCTGTCTGGTATCACTTCTAGGGCATGGGACCCTGGCTGCACTGGTCATGCAGCCTGCCCAGCGTTCCACATTTGCAGATTCTCTGGATTATAGTTTAACCCTTTAGGAACATGTGATCGTTGGAGCAAGTTACACACAAAGACTTTGCAGAGAGATTTCTAACACAAACACACTTTACACATAGACAAATCACAAGTGACTTACACAAGGAAGATAAAAACTGCACACACAACCCCTGCTCAGTCTCCTCATCGCTATTGAGTATTCTTTGGGATTTAACCAGTGTCTTTTCAGGCTCCCAAGACCCCCTCTCTTCTTTCTTTCCTCATGCCCAGTCTTGCCTTCTTATTCCGGATAGTTAGCCTGCTACCAAGAGTGGGCCTTATCCTTTTATATCTTTCAGTTCTCTCTCCCATGTGACCTTCCTGGTCAGCCTCAAAGCCTATACCAGGTGATCTGCTGCTTGTTTACTGTCGATTCGGACTGTAAAAACTGGTTTCGTGGGGCTTTGCCCAAAGTCCCAGGGCAAAGTCATTCCATGGTAACAACCCTTTATTGCTCAGCATTGTTCACCTTGTGTTCATTATCCCTTGGAATTTCAGTCCAAGATGTAGGCAAAAAGACAACAGAGAAGGCATAGGACAGTCTTACAAATGAAAGCAGCAAAGAATCCTGTGGCACCTTATAGACTAACAGACGTTTTGGAGCATGAGCTTTCGTGGGTGAATACCCACTTCCCCAAATTCACCCACGAAAGCCCATGCTCCAAAACGTCTGTTAGTCTATAAGGTGCCATAGGATTCTTTGCTGCTTTTACAGATCCAGACTAACACAGCTACCCCTCTGATACTTACAAATGAAAGATGCTCACAAAACAAAATGGTGTAGATGCTTACAGAACATACTAAATCAGGAGTGGCCAAACTTACTGACCGTTCGAGCCACATACAATAATCTTCAGAAGTTTGAGAGCTGCAAGACACAAACAGCCTGCCCCATGGGGCAGCACCTGCTGGAGTGGGGGCTTCTGCCCTGATGCCCCCTGCTGAGCTAATGCCCTTAGATCCCCCTCCCTGCAGGGCTGAAGCCCCTAGTTCCACCACCCCACTGCAGGGCAGATGCCCAGAGCTCCATTCTTGTAGCGGAGAATGGAGGAGGGTGCATAGGGGTTCCAGGAGCCTCACTTCAAATGTAAAAGAGCTGCATGCAGCTCACGAGCCACAGTCTGACCACACCTGTACTAAATTGTCACAGCAAAGTTTTTATTAAATCACATGTAGAAAGACCCTTGAGAGACTGTGTGAAAGATGAGTGGAGAAATGTCTACATAATGGTTCTCTGTGTGGTTAATGTGACCTTGAGAAAATCATTCTCTGTTAATGGAAAGTAAGTAAAGGCATATGTGAGTTATCAGTTTTGCTGGTTTATTATACTGGAAACCATTTTCTAATCTATCTTAAAAGCATAGATCTGTGTGGGGAGTACTTGTCAAAAACCTGGGTTCAACTCCCAGCTTAGCTAATGAATTGCTGTGTGAATTTGACCAAGTGATTTAATCTCTGTATCTCAGCTTCCCCCTAATAATAAAGGGATAATGATACTTACCTACATTTGCAAAAAGCTTTGGGGCTTTTCAGGCGAAAAGGTCTACACAAGAGCTATGTATAACCTTTACTATCTATTATCTAATCTAATGCATCTGATCCTTTTCAGTGTAAATATATGCTATGAATTGCCATAAAGTCTAGGCACCAATCACTATTAGTTCACTTGTGCCTGAGAAGTGCCACCCTGCACTGGGGATGTTTGCACCACCACAGGGAAGTTCAAGGAAGAACTGGTCCTCAGGAAGGCACAACCCCTCATTGAACTTCTTAGTATGCAGGAGGGGTGCACAAGCTATATCATTCTTAAGGGCAGGGCTTACATTCTTACAGAGTATTTCCTGGAGATACCCACATTTTCTTCCCCCTCCCCTTCCCCTATGCTATAAAAACTCCAGGGGGGTTGAAAATATTTAGAGAGGCTCCACCTCTGGAGAGCTCCAGTTGAATTTAAGCCCTGCTTAAGAGGAAATGAACAGGACGATAAGTAAAATGTCTCCAATGAAACTTGTGTGTATGTGTGTGTGTGTGTGAGAGAGAGAGAGAGAAAGAGAGATGAACATTTGGCACAGATCTTCACCAAAGAATTAGCTGCTGCTCATCTAGACAGATTTTGTCAAGCAAATTGAACCCTTAAAAGCTAAGTGGGATCTAAATGAACATAATATGCTGTGCAACAAGATATCTACTGTCAGTAAGATGATACAATATACTGAATGTATCACTACTGTATACTAGTGATTGGCACCAAATTTTAAGTCTGAATGGTAAATGCCCACGTGCTCAGGCTTCATGCCTGTTTAAAATCAGTATTCAGTACAATGTAAACAAAGTTTTTATCAGCTCGATAAGGCTGAGTAGTAATAATAATGCCGTATCTGTGTTTGGTAAAGTACAGGCTACCAACAATAACACTGTTTCTGGCTTCTTTAAGTAAGAAGGGCATCTGTCAAGTATTTTGGATAGTAGCAGACATGGTAAGAAAAGAGCACTTCAGCAAGTTAGGATAGCAAAACTGCTTGGCTAAAAGATAATCAGTTTTTTTTCATAATTTCACTTTGCATAATCCCATTCCTCTGATGTAATTGGTACTTTGCAGATATTTTGGGTTCTTTTACTGAAGAGTAGCATGGTCAAGTGTAAAGCCATTTTTCTGTGCTGAGTGATGTGTTAGCAGTAAAGAAAATAAAATACAATTAAAATTTTCAAAAAACTGCATTAAAATAAAGTTTAATATCTGATGGAATTGAACGTGGGAAATTCAGAATACAGACTGTCAATGCTCCCTCATCTCATTTTTTTATGAAGTGCCTTTCCCCAACTGGAAGATCCCTAAGGCCTAAACAAGCTGCAAATACATATATATAAATTACTTTACCCTCATTCCGAAAGGGATGGAATGCAGGAGCTTTTTAACAACCCGTAGTGACACTACACATGAACAAAAAAATTACCAAAGAGTTTTTAGTACTCAGGAAAAATATTGCAAAAAAAGTAGGACCTAACTTATTTATACCAGTAGGCTTATGTGTAGCAAAATGAATGGCAATTTGTTACAGTAAACAGGAGCCTACGTCTTGGGTCAAAGGAAACTTTTTTAAATATCTTGCATTGTTTGTTTGAGGGCCCAAATTTATCATCATTGCACCCACTATCCATAAAAAAATAGATACATTGTCCATAAAAGAGGGGGGAAATGTACAATGTGTATAGAGAATTTCTAATGCTGAAATGGGGATAGTAGAAGAAAAATTTTAAATATTGCCTCAATGCACAGCAAGTAGTGACATTTATTATCAGAGAAAGAAAAATATGGGAAGCAGAATGGCTGAGTGTTTCAGCTTCTGCATATTTCTCCCCTCATAAAGAAAGACAGCTAAGTATTCTTACAAGAATAGTCTAGCAAATCACACTACACTGTTAATCCCTGATAATGATTTGCCATCAGGAATCCTGTGTGATTCTGTATCAGTGCCACTATGTATTCTTTTCATTGTCTCTATTTTCTAATTATTTCACTTTGTCTGAATATTCCCCTCTCCCTTCCCCCCATTTTTTGTTTGTTTGCGTAAGTGTACCAGTTCAACTGGTGGCATTTGTACAGATACACTTGAGGATTTCCAACAGAACATCATCAGGAATTAATATTATCCAGTGATTTGTTGTTCTGTAGACCCATTTTTGCAAGAATATTTGGCTGTCCTACTTCGAAAAGGGAAGAAATATGCAGAAATGTGGAAACATTCTACTTACCACATTTTTCAAACTTAATTTTTTATTTCTCTGGTAATAAAGTGGGTTACTAGGCAAATGGATCTCTAAAGACTAATTCCTTTTTATGGCAAGTAACCATGTCAGCTTTAAAAAAACAAAACAAAATAAAAATAGTAAGTTTTTGGGAGCAGGCATTTTGATCATTTTCCTGTTAAAGTGTTTATGTCTATCCTCTGACACTAGAGCTCCCAAAATACCTAAATTTTGGCACAGAGCATGGATTGCTTTTTGTTCTCTAAACTAGTGAGAACAAAAAAGGAAGAATATGTCTAAACATTTAGTTGTAATCATCTGTATAATATCCTTTGTTGATTTTTCCAAACAAAAGGTCATCTCCTCTTGATCTTTGTGTAGAACTCCTGTTGAGCTCAACAGACATGCCACAGATGGAATGAGGGTAGAACTTGGCTATTTACAAAAATATTTGTTAAATGACATCTACGGTAGCAGTCAAAAGACTTTGAAGTACTTAACAGTATAAACAATTGTGCTAGAAATATTGTGTTACTTTTGCTGCTGCAGAGAGTGCTGTACAGTGTGCAAAAGCATGCCTTTCAGCCTGGTAAAACATTTGTAACAGGAACTTAAGCTGTTCAACATTAGCTTGCTAAAGAGTCATCACAATCTACCAAAACTCTCCTATTCAAGCCAGGACTGTGCAGAGCGCCATAAAAGGGAAGGAATATAATTTCATTTGCTGGCTCATACTGCTGAAATGCTAAAATGAGAGAGTAACAGAAATTGTTTCTGCCAGATCTGACAGAAGGAGCGTGAAACAATAGATACAAAACATGTAAATTAATGTAGCATTTTCTTTAGCTGGAATGATAATGCTATTATCATGACACCTTTTGAACTTCCACATTAAAAAAATATGGTATTCTCTCTTTATTCCTTTTGGTTTAAAATACTTGGGTTACTTAGAAGTACATTTATGTTCTGTACATGAAAATGAAATTACATTATAATTTACTACAGGCTTTTTTTCACTTTAAGATTACAATTTAATTCTGACATTAGTGTCAGTCTTCCTCGTCGACAAGAATTATGCTTACTAGCAATATACTATTGTGTAAGTTCCTTTAGTCTTACTATACATTAAATGCCATGTCTTTTATAGTAAATTAACTTACACTTACTCTGCTGTTGTTAAAAGGCAATAAAACACTGTTAAAATGATTCAACAAAATCAGTACACAGATTATTGTTGTATTGTAAATTATAGTTAAGATCTATTAGCAAACATCTTGTTTCTTGAAAATGCTGTATATAGAAATAGTTGCTACATACTTTTCAGAGTGCAGTTGACAGTTTTGCAACAAAATTCTTTGTAAAATTCGGTTGCTTTGGATCACATAAAAATAAGGTCCCTATGAAGCCAGGGAAACACTATGATAAAATGCAAGAGCTTTTAAACAGAATATAACATTTACTTATTTTATTGTTAACATAGCAGCATGAATACTTTTACTTCAATATTAGAAGTGACTAATAACTGGCTGGGTACAATGTCATATCATGAAGTATTTTGTTAATTTATAAATGTGGCTATTAAATTATTTGTCACTTACACTCTAATTACAGTGTAAAAGTCTATTTAATCCCTAAAGTACACAGCAGCATCTTATTTTACTTGTACAAATAAAAAGTCAGAATATTTGACCAGACATGATTGTATTTAGTTTTTTAAATTTTGTATTTACTGTAATGGGGAATGGGCAGGAGAAGGAAATGTTGAACTTTACATTTCAATACAGGTGTGAAATCCAAAGTATAGCTGTTTAGTCAGTGTGGGCCATATTGTGCCCTGGGCTGCATGGATCTGTGTGTGTGTGTGAGAGAGAGAATAGAGAATCTTTTTCTTCCTATTCCTTCCCTGCAACATCAGGACACATTTACTTCTGAGTCCTCAGGAGATCACCAGGATGAGTGCAGCTCAGCTTCCATGATGGTTGATGCATAATGATTCTCAGGGGTTGTCATCTGCCAGTTGGGGAGGAGGCCAGGTGTCCAGACAACGCCACACAGGTGTTAGGCAACTGAACGCTAATCCTGTTGAAAGAGGAAATAAGGTACATGCAATATTGTGTCATTTCTACTCCCCTTGGACCGCCCTCGCTCTGAGCCCATCCTGCCTTCTATTAAATATGAAGGTGGCAGTACGCTCTTTCCTGCCTCCTCCACCTTGCCCCTGTACATCTATTGGTTAAAGGCCTATTGCCTATTCTTAACTGGAAGAGCTGTAGAGGGAGGAAGCTGTCCCTTAACATGGGGCCAGATCACCCTTCTTGTCATAAAATTCTTGTGAGGGATCTGGAGAAGGAGTCTTCTTGAAGAGCCACATGTGGAGGTCCTGCCACATCATCCATGATAGGAAAGGGAAGGCAGGACTTGCCACCCTGTGACCTGTTGTGTCCTCAGGGAGCTGCACAGATTCCAGGGCATTTATTGAAGCCCAGGGCCATCTGTATGCAGAGGCAATGTACTCCCACACTGGGTCAGACTCCAAGGATTTTCCATGTTCATCCCCTCTTCCTTAGCTATGGCAGAAAAACTACATTAATGCCATGCTACCAGAGATACCATGGCTGACCCTAGAACTTCCTGGAGGGGGCCTGAAGGTGCAGGCTGTATTTCTGAGGGTACTTTCAGAACGGTAACTCATAATGTCAAAGAGGTACCTAACAAGACTGTAGCATGTTGATTCAGATCATTTACTTCTAAATATGTATGTTGTCACCCATTATTGGCCTAGTATTTTCGCTAAGGAATAACTTTAAAAAAATCTCTGGCATTTGGGGCACAAAAGTACTTTATTTATCCAATGCCAGAGTGAGACTCTAAATGAAATTAAGTTATTAGAGCATGAAGAAAATCCCCAAATTATCTGATATGATTCATCATACTCTGGCATGTTTTAGCCTCTGGAAAAATTGCATAGTATTCTATCCAGGGAACACATGGAGTTGTGTGTGTATTGTCCTATAGACCAACAGAAGACTTTTGTTTTCAGCATTGATGGCTTATTAGTATTATTGCTCAAGTAAGTGTTCATCTTATTTTAGTTTTTAAAAAGTCATTATAAGAACATAATTGCATTTATTTTTGTTTGCTATAATTAACAGGAGGATATTCCTGGCATGCAAAATAGGTATTTAACTTCTTTTGGGCACGGGGAAATTTGAATAAAATATGACAACAGAAAATATTTTTATCTAATATCATGCATTTGTTGCTAGGCTAAAAGTTGTTGATTGCAATGAACTTTCTACCCATCAGATATCGAAGGCCTGATACTTGGAATCCCTTATTCATTTATTTCTTGGAGAATATTAAAACTTATTTTTTTTTAAAATAAGGTCTCCAGGATTTGGCTCATTGTAACCATTTTAGGTGCGTAAATGCTAGAGTCATGAATTTGGTACAAATGGATGGGTAAATAGCTTGATATTTGTTATAGTTTTGTAATATTCTTTCCCTTATTTAGTAGCCATATGAAAGCTGTTCAGCAGTTGTAGAGTATATTGTTTATACTGGGGCTTTGGCTTAAATGTACCGGATGACTGAAGAAGGCTGTAAATTTTAAATTGTTAGATTAGTGGACATGAACATAAAAAGAGAAACAAGCATGAGATACTTTTCTCTTTTTCTTGCTGATGATATTTCCTTTTTAGAAGGGCCTATGAAGCTATCTCTAATTAACATAACCTAGTGAAGCTTTTGTGATAGATTTGGTATATGTCTGAAAAGAATGTTATTTACGCCAACCTAAGTCAGTACTTGGGAGCAACCCAGAGACTCTGTTAAGAATTAATCTATCCGCTACTTATTAGGATAAGTGAAGATGTGTATGCATGAAGTTTACCAAAGAATATATTCTCTAGTAACTAATGCTGGTGAAGAGTCTACCAAGCTCTTTGTTACCTAAACTAGTTCTGCTATGTTGTAGCCAAAATTCTCTTTAAGAGTTTCTTATGAAATTGCAGTTGCAAAAACTAGGCTAAATGTGTGCAACTCAGAATTACATATTGTGGTGCAAGAGGTGGTCTACACATCCATATTTGTCCACTTCTGTTAGAGAATTTAAGTTGCAATAAAGACAAATATGCAGCCAAATATGGGAAATGCATCAGGTTGAGGAAATGTTTTCTGTAGCCCATAAAAGTTCCGTAATGCTGTAACCAAACTTTAATTGCTAGCCTGGAATATCCATTTGGCAGAAAAAGCCATAGTAGGCTTGCAGCGGCATGCACCAGGCAAGTCATTAAGAATTAGAGCTGTCCAAAAAACTTCCAACCATTAGAAAATGTGAAAGGGGGTGGGGATGAAAAATGTTAGTGGATTTTTTTGTTGCAATTTTCCACTCCCTCCTCCATTTGCACTCTGAACTAACTCTAGTGGAAATATATACATATGTGAAACATTGTTTGACCGTTTATTATCATTTCACCAATAAGTAATTTCAGTTATTTTCTCTGTGATGATGGCAGGAGTCCTTCAGTGTCCACATAGATGATAGTTATTCTGGACCAGTTTGTTTTCATGATTGTCCTGCTTATTGTGGGGCCATACTAGGTGGTTTTGGCACAACTCACATAACTGGCTACTCTGTATTTGGAATGAGATTGGCACTGGGGGAACCCTTGTCATGGATGAACCATTATCCCCTGCAGTGTTGGCTTGAGAGGCATGTTTTTACCTCTTTTGATGGTCTGCCGTTGGAGGCTGAAGAACCTTGGGCAATTCCAGGTGGCTGTAAGGAAGAGTATAGGTCAGTCTTCAGACCACTCTATTCATGGTTTAGTAGGACTGTATAATTAACTTTTGTACTCCATTGTTGATACAGTGGCCCTAAATGCTGTCTCCGCCAATTTCTGCCTTAGCGATCACAGTAGTTCATCGATGAACTGTGATGGATGAAACATGAGGAAAGACATTAAGGGAAGTAGAAATTTTGGGATTAATCTGATTAATGCTAATGAAAGGGATTAAGGAAATAAAAAGATAAGGATATGAAATTAATGATGTCTCTGAAATCTTTGAGATACTGACATTTTTTACAATCTGTTTTTAGCAGGAAAAATAAAAGATGTAATGAAGACCTTCTAAAATAAGCTAACCATATTAAAGAGATATGGAGGGAATACTTGGGAAACTCAGACATATCAGAAACATATCAGGAGGGCTGGAAAATGTGCATTTCAGTCTGTTAAGGAAATTTGCCAGTGAACCTGCTGAATCATTAACAGTAACTTCTGAAATTTTATGCAGAACTGGGCAGGTGCTTGGCTGCAGAAAAGCAAATATAGTACCAATATTCAACTGTAAACAAAAAAGAAAAAAGAAAAAGAAAGAAAAAAGGAAAAAATGATCCTTATCTCTAGTAAATTTAATTCTAGTCCCTAGTAAAATAATGGAACAAATATTAAGACAAGGAAAAATACTAAAGTATTAGGGGAAAATGGACCCATAAGCAATAAGCAATGAGTGTTTTATAATGAACAATTATATTTGCATTCTTTTCAGGTATCTGATATTATCTCATGAAATCCTACTTGCAAAATACATGTAATTTGCTATGGCTATGAAAACTTGCATATAGATTAAAAAGGGAATGATGGACCATAAATCATGGCTAATTATCAGTGGATATTCAGTGTGGTTCCACAGTAGTGTGGGCTAGATCCAACCTTGTTTGACATATTTATTCATGCTCTGGAAGTGGAGGCTTGATGAAATTATCAGACGATATTAACTGGGTAGATACTGCAAACACTAATGAATACTTGTGTGTGGGGCCAGGAAGATTTGCAACATAGAGAGGGTAGCAAATTAAGATTCAACTTGAAAAACATAAACTAATATATCTAAGGGTAGATGATCAGACACAGATAGTCCATGGCAAAGAGAAACCTACTGTGATGGGGGTGTATAAACACCACACTGTTTAACCATGGGTTAACAGAGCCTGAGTCCATTAGGTGGCACCTGGAGGGTTGTTAGGCATAATCAATGAAGAAGAAAAGAGAAGCCTGGGAGATTTGAAGCCTGGAGCTTGAACTAGAGGGTACTGAGCCAGAAGGACATCTGGGTGGCCAGGGGCAGTGAAGCCTGGGCTAGGAGGCAGTAAAGCCCAAGAGGCTGAAATAGTAAAGCCTAAGGGGTGTTTGGAACTGAAGCTTGAGAGACTTCCAAGGAGAAAGAGAATCACTCTGCAGTCACTTTTTGGGGAAGTAGGGTAGTAGGAAAGACTTTTGGAAGGAAGGCCTGCAGGGTGAGGAGGAAGCCAGAGGAGGGAAGATACAGAACTGGAGCAAGTTCCTGTGGCTGACCCTGGGACAGGGGTAGGAATCGGATCTGTGGAGAGAAGCTCTGGGAAGTGTTGGTTGTTACAAAGAGACCAGGAAGGGGCGAGGAGAAAGACCTGAGGAAAGGCTAATGGCAGGAGTCCAAGCTGGTAGCAGCAAAGTTTCTAACAGAGCAGACTTTGGCTACTCATCTCAGGATCCGTGGATTGGAATCAAGTGTAGACGGTGGGCATGGGTTTCCCTACCTTCCACTGGAAAGGTGGAATGATGCCCCCTGATGTAAGAGGAGAAGGGCAATTCAGAGCCTGGAGAGAAGGGTATAAAGATCATCATAAAGGTCAAGTCAGAGGCAAAAGACGTGGCACAAAGTCTTAGAATTGTTTGTTGGATTCTTGTCTGTTGGACTTTATTGCTTGAGAAGGGGTGGACTTCAACATGACCCAGACAGAGGGCCGAATCGGGAGAAGAGGCAGACCACCGCAGGAGTGGAGCAACAGTCAATAGGGGCTATAGTGAGAAAACAGTTGCTGTAACACTCCTGGCCATTAGGGGGCCTTGCCAATGATGAGTCAACTTTTCTACATTGGTTTGGAAAGCAGCAATTCTGAAACAGATCTGATAACAGGGCTGATAGTAATCAGCAAGTTAGATATTTATTTGCAGTGCAATAAATCAGCCAAAAAGGCCAACATAGTTTTTGGCTGCATTCTCAGGGTATGTGGCAGTAAGCAGGTGAAAGTTTCTCCTCTGTACTTATAGTGGAAGGGTAGCTGGAATATTGAGTTCTAGGCACCACAGAACCAGAAATATATTAACAAATTGGAGGGAGATCAGAGAAGAGCCAGAAAAAAAAAAGATAATGGTTAGCAGGACCGAGGAAAGTTTACAGGAGTTAATATTTAACTTGGCTAAGCGATGACTAAAGGGGAACATGAAAGCTATCTAAAAGTATATGAAAGATTTGAACATCAAAGATGGAGAAGATTTATGTAAATTGTTGAACGGGGGAAAACTAGCAGCACAAGGGTGAAACTAAAAAAAGGAACTTTTAGACTGAATACCTGGAAATATTTCCTGAGTAAGATGTACTGAAATGTAGAGTAATCTCCTCAAGGAAGTCATGAAAAGCCCATCATTTGGCACATCTAAGACAAGACTGAACAAAGCAATTGAAAGTGTACTCTAGGAAACAATTGTTCTTGGCATCAGGATGGAGTACATTGCTTAATATATTTTTGGATAGCATCTTTAATATCTATCATTCTAGGCTTCTCAATTCAGCAGTATGTAATTGCACTGCCAGAGCGGTGTAAAGGAGCTTTGATGTAAAGGAGAGTGAGACCACTAAATGGTTGAAAAGCTCTTTCTTCAGAAGTCTAGCAGCAGCAGAGCTGTTGTAATAACTAAACATTATTCCTCAGGAAACAATAAATATGCATTTGTTTGACAATCCATTTGTTTAAAGTCCTTGGGATTTCAGAGAAATTAAAAGAAATAAATCATGATTTCTCAGAAAGTATTAGAATTTCTAGGATTCATGGTGCACTCATAAATGATTACCCTCAATGTCCCAATGACACAGAGAGAGATAATTTTAGAGAAATGTCAGACAATATTGCAGTTTGAAAAGGGTATCCCGATGGGAGCTAGCTGTTGTGATGGGTCAGATACTGTCGTTTTGATACTAATAAATACCTAAGAGACAGATTGCTTAGTATACTTATCAGTCTCTCTCATGGCAACTTAATATTAACAGAAGCCTTGAACATTTACTACTGCAACAGCAAATAATAAATACAAAATAGAAAAATTCAGTGGCTTGGAATTCACAAGCCAATTTAGTTAGAATATCAGACCAAACACATTATCTTGATTTCACCTTCTACTTACCTTCTCCAGTATTATGAAGAAATAGATGTCTCAAAAAAGGCTGGTTGCCTCTTTTAAACACTACACTTGCAATGGCATTTGTTCAAGGAATAAAGTAGTCAAGTATAAACAGATTAGAAGTATTAGCTGTTAAGAACGGTTTCAGTCAGTTCCTGCAAAGCTCCCTCTAGCTCAGAATCCATGTCCTGAAAAACAACAGTAGTCATTATTTAAATTGTACATAGAGTATACCCAAGCCCTTTGACTCCAAATGCTATATCACTTGAGCTAAAAGAAAATCTCCAATAAGTATCAGTGGCAGTAAGCAATTTACCTTCTAAAATACAATCACAAGAGGGCAGTGGTATTTACAATAATTGACCTTAAAGTATGCTTTCCATCTAAAGATCTCAGAGCTCTTTACAAATATTCACAAGTTACACATTCCTCTCATTTCAACAAATCACATCCTTGACCATATGGGTTTCATAAGATTCAAATCCCACAACTGAGTCCCAGTCTGTAATAAATTAGGTGCAGATAGCCATGGTATAGCTGATGACTATGATGTCTATATAAGTATTCGGCACATGGAATTATGAGAGTGTGGACATTGCAAAAATTACTTAATTACTTGCCCCAAATTAGTGTTAAAAATTCTGTTGGGTTTTTTTTAAATAAAATCACTGGTTCCTGCTATCAGTTCACTTACCAAGCAAGGAAAACTTTGTTCCTAATTTTGGGTCTGCTTGACATGAGATGGAGCAGGAAGACAAAAGCTGTTGTCTTGAAACATTGAGATGAAAATGATTGAGAAGGGATGCTTTATCTCTCAACTGGAGAGAAAAGAGATTATCCATATGTTTCCCATATTTCCTGTCATTCAGATAATAGTTTCCAAATTAAATCAAGGAGTCTCTTCTCTTTTTTTTTTTTAACAAAAAACAAACCAAACAAGCCTCCCTAACTGATTGTTGTTAATTATTGGTGCGTAAGTGGAGAGAGACAGAATACATATAGACTGTTATTTAAAAAGCAGGAATCAGCAATTGGACCAGCATACAGCACTCAGTTTGGTTTTTTAAAAGAAAATACTAAGAGCATTGATCTATCTATTAAGAACAGAAAAAAAATGAACAGTCCAGGCTCAGTTTCATGCTGGTGATGATAGGCTGCTTTTTTTTTCTCTCAAGGGAAGAGAATTAGAAAACAAACAAGTTACAAAGAATATTTGCTTAGCTCTGACCATTTATTTCATTCCGAATCAAGTTACATTATTAACTCTGAAGCTGTGCAGCACTACTTTTTTTTTACTGTTTAAAGAAAAAAAAAACACTGAAAATTCAACATATTAACTTGTAATTTGAACACATAATTGTTCTTCCCTTTTTTTTTTACTATCATGTGAATAATCTCTCTCTGTTCCATGCTTGTGCATGCTCACTCTCTCTCACATGCCCTCCCCTACACATACACACGCTGAATATTAAGCTTCTATATAACCTATATTGGGTTACACCCTCTTCTTTGTCTAAGCTAAGAAGTAGTGTGGTGTTAATCTGCACTTTCCAAAAGATATCAGCTAATTTCTTAAGTGAAAAGATATAGAACTGGTTTCTGTATTTTGCCCTCAACCTGGCCAGCAACATTTTTTCTTGTGTTTAAGTCCAGAAATATCTTCTTTATTCAAAGAAGAATTTCTTTTATCATTTAGATAATGGGTCCTATATTTCAGAGAGAAGTTAATTTGTTTCTTTTTATATTCTGTGGATTAGACTGTCCCTTTACAGCACTGCCCTGGTGGGTCCAAGGCTGGTAGAATTCTTTTGGGGGAATTTGGGCAATGGTGACCCATGTAACATGTTCTCCCCACACCTAGGACCAGGCTTACTGACAAGGGTAAAGGGAGATAGGGTCATCCATCATCTCTCTCCTTCCTAACTGCTTTGTTGACATAAGCCTGGATCAATCCTCACTCCTTGAGCCAAAGTACTGGAACTCTCTCTGTCCTCTGTGTGGGGATGCACAAGGTCAAAGGATTTTTGTGTTCCCCAACTTGCATGCCTGTGTAAGGCCAGACTCAGAATGTCTTTGAGTCTATTTTTAAGTAAGGATTCCCATCCTGCTGCAAAATCCAGACCCTAAGGATTGGTCATAAGCGCAACATTATCAAAATGGCCTTTCATGGGAGCCTGCATGAGGTGCTTTCTATGAGGTGCTTAGGTACTAGCGTGCGGCACTCTTCTTTACTGAGGTGGGTTGAGCAGTATATTGTTGTCTGTGATATATGTAGACAGCAGGGGGTGCCAGAGAGATTCCTCTGCCTCAAGCACACGCAAAAACAGGTGCTAGATGTGTAGTCATGTTGCTTAATGCGCTATTGGAAGGTGCTCAAATACTACGGCGATGAGCGGTACAAAAATGTATAGAAAATAGTATAGAAAAGCACCAAATGGGCATCATGTGGGACTGATTTTCCTCTTCCACCATTGGAAATTGGGCTTCTCCAGTTTTCACCAAAATCAATAGGGTTTTGCACAGTGATGCCTGGAACGGTGTGAAATTTTGATCAGAAGTGGTATCCAAAAGTTATCGCATAACAGACAAAGTTAGTTGCCACTGAGTCATGTGTGGGGCTTTGGTTCCCTTCTCCAGTTAAAGTCCTGATCCTGCAAGCTGCTTGAAGCATCCTGAGGATGCTCACTGCCTGCCAATTCCTATTGAATTCATCAGGCAGTGGGGATGCTAAACGCTTCAGAGGACTTGGCCTTAAATTCAAATATTCGAGAAACTCCCAGCTGTGCTCCCTCCACATTCCCCCAAGTGTGCTAGACGTGAGGAAACTTAACTATGTTTCCTTAATTTCTACTTTTTGCCATTGTTATAACATATTCTGAAGATGTTTTAAGGGACAATATATCCTTAACCATGACCCTATCTTAAACACTTTTGTCTAGTAATTTGTACACTACTGTGGGCATGTTTTTCATGCATGGCTGCTGGTTATACTCATAAATTATGTTCCTTACAGCAAACAATTTAACAAGGCCATGTCATTGCTTTTAGTACCATGACAGCAGAGCTTCAGGAAATGGAAAGAGGCTCCGGGGTTGAGAAATTTGTGGTAGCAGAAATGTTAATTTTAAAATATTTTTGGTATGCCAAAGCCCTTCACTGCTAACACTGTCCAACGATAAATGATATATTATTATATAACAGTTTATAAGCATTAAGACTTACGGCACTAGAATTTGATTTGTTTTTCAAGGAAGATATTAGCAAGAATATCCCGAAGTCAACTTTCAATGAGATAATCTGCCATATAGACATCATTCTGTGGTATAACAATCCTAGCAGACAAGTAATTTTTTGAAACATGTGAGTGATAACAAATAGGTAGGTTGGAAAATGCTATGACACGTAGACAATGAGTTCATGTTACATGAGTAGTGATGTAAATTAGCAGCCAGGTAAGAAAGAGAAATCACAGTAATTTTTTTGTTGCTCACAGAAACTGAATACACAATACTTAAAGACCATGAAATTACAGTTAGGGATTATGTCAAGCAAATAAATATTTAAAGAATTGAAGCTTTTGATTTGTTTTGTGCATTTCATAATGATGGAATATTGAAAGAGTATAATTTTTTGCTGTCATTTAGGAGGCACACAATAGAATTAGGGATGTTGGGGGTGACAGACAAACTGTATCGCAGGTATGTTGAGCTTCCTAGCCCTCTCTGGCCAAGTAACCTTCGGAGATGGATTCAGAAGGTATCACCTATTTGGCTTTCATAAGAGTCAACTTGTGATGATAGTTGCTACTGCTGATTTGCGAGGCAACAAAAATAATAATAAAAAAAAAAGAGATGTGGGAGAATATAAGCCACTTACACAATGAAGAAAAATGAAAGCATATAATGTGACCTTGTTTTGATGCTGTTGACCTTTTTCTGTTTAATTTGGACTTTTGAATTGGTACTTCTTGAACTGGCTTAAATCTTATTGTCTTCAGCATACTCTGTGTTTCCCTACAGAATTTTTCAGTTTTATTTCTAGTTACTGCTTGGGATGTGCCATGCTCTGTTTTAGGTTCTATTTTGTTCAGAATTAAATTTTTTTTTCAGAGTTTTCAGTATCATGTATGTGCAGATAATATCCAGTTATACTGTTCATACTGTACAAACTCTATAAGGAAGATTATTCTTATGCATTATATTTGTGTGACTCAATCACATTTTCTTAACAAAAGCAATAATGAGTTACTCCTCAGAAATAAGATAGCTAATAAACATGATATTTGCAACCTTTGGTAGTTCTTTCTGTATTCCAGATATTGCTTATGATCTTGGAGTCGTTGTCCTGGTCCAGGCTAGGGCTCCTAGATGCTACGGTGATACTGCCAGGTATCAACGACAGTATTTAGGGTCAGACCCATGACTTCTGTAGGGGGAATCCTTGCTAAGATAAATAAAGTAAATCAAGCCCCCACCTAAAAACTTTCTCCTTAGCTTTAGGTACTTGCAATTTAAATCTTTTGGTCATCTTGCCAGGTGTTTCCTGAGAATATAAAACCACCGTTATCTTTTATGTGGGGAAACATAATTACCATATATTTACATTAAAAAAATAGCAAAACCCCAGCAATGTGTTGGGCTATAACCAGTCCCACACTCCTAATTATTAATTGCCCAACTACTGAGGCCCAGAATTCTTATTCAGAAGACAACCCCATGTACCTGAAACTTCATTCATGAATTCAGTGCTGGTCAAGTAGGCATCATGGGGTGGTTGCCCTCTGGTAGTTGTCAGCGAATCTTGTACCACTATGTCCTGCTCTGACTTGCGGCTTCCCATTCTGTTCTCAGAAAGTCAACTGCACCAGCAACTGGGTCCAGTCCCACAAAGTCATCTCTGCTGCAGCCAGTCCAGTCGCACAAGGTCAACTACGCACAGGGATCAGAATCTCTGGATAGGAAATGCAGAGCAACTCAGGACCCAGGGTTGAGCCTTGCAGGTCTCATAGTTGAATATGGGTTCCTTTCTCAGCCAGAGTCCACTAACTATCAGCTCAGGGTGACCAGTGAAGGGTATGTATTACACAATGCATATACCCTTTCATAAATACATTCACATTACCAAATTATTATCATTCATAAAATCAGAACATAAATCCAGATTATGCAACACAACACACTATATGCAATGGTAGGTAAGCAAAATTGTATTTTATAAAAATAATACCTGCCAAGAGCTTGACTTCCTTATATGGGGGGTGGGGGAGGCACCTTCTGGCCTTCTGACCCTGGGATTTACAAAAAAGATTAACATCCACTGAAATCTAATCTTTGAGGTTTGACCAAGTGGTTTATAGACTGAACATCTCAGTCTCTTTAGATCCATGAGATGGAACAAACCTGAGGGTATCAATATAATATGTGATATCAGTTTGCTTTTGTACATCTCACTAACTGTTGAGTTCACAAATATCTGCTTTACATGTTGTTGTGTTCATATAAAAAGATCATGCTCACATGACTGTTAAAGCATAGTCACATGACTTTTAAAAAACACCCTATCGGTTTCTCCCTTACTCCCTTTCCCTCACAGTATTAATTATTAATGATATTTGCATGAAAAAAGGATTGTTCTTGGTCAGGAGTTGCTTTTGCTGATTTTTGTTTTGTTTTTCATTTTGTTTTGGTTTTGCCTTCTGAAATCATGCCCCTATGTTTGTGATACAATATCTCCACAGCAACAGGTCACAAACAGAGCACCATGACTTCAAGAGAGGAACATGTAGAAATCACTGATGGGCTGCCAAGCAACAAAGATTTTGTTTCAGCACGAACACAAGGCCAAATGTGAAGCTCTTGATTGGGATTTAGTCAGTCGTTTCTCAGGTGAATTTCCACTGAAGACATTGTAAGTCTGCTTGGGTAAGAAATGCTATGCCCACAGTACCAAATCCTGACTTCTGCTAAATGAATTAAATCACATAAAACCTGGCTAAATGTGATCTGTGGAAAAAGAAAAATCAGGTGCAGAACACTCCTGAAAAATATTCAGTAAGGCCTACTCAGTGCCTCATTGTTCTCTCCCCATCTGTGCTTGGAGGTGAAAATTACTCCACAATAGTACAGGATAGCTATTAATTACATTCTTCTTAAGAAATGAATGTAACATATCTAAATAGGTGCATGCATGTATACATTGAGGAAGGGGGGTGAGAGAGCACTGTTTGTTTTTAAATAAGGATCTTCAGGATCCAGTCAGAAGACGTGACTTAAACAGATTCCTGATCTAAAAGAAATTTTGTCCCTTACAATAACTGCATTAAATAGATAGGGTTGTGTTTCATTAAAAGACAGTAGCATGAGACGGGGCTTGAGGCATGGGCAGAACAGACAGGAATACTTTGTCACATCTTGTTAAAACAGAGATGCATGATTAGATTGGATTAGTGTGTCAGAATATAAAAGTTCTTCACCTTTCTGGGGCTGCAGTTTGTGGGACAGATGGCATTTCTCTCCCCTCTCTTCCTCTCCCTCCTCCCACCAGCCCATCCCCTCTATTTCTCCTTGCAGTTATCTCATGGGCTATAATTTGCGCACCACTACATTGTCTTTTCATTTTTTAGCTGACAATCTAGTATCAAAGAGCTTTAAAATCTTTGGGTCTAGGATATGTCTACACTCACAGTTGTACTGGTTTAACTAAATTGGTTTAGAAACTGAATTAAATTCAGGAGTTGCGGAGTGCCATTTAAAGTGTGGGTGTGTGTGGTTGGGGGATCATAGATTTGCTCTATACAGTACACTGCCCCCACCAGTCTGATCCTCTTCTTCTGCTCTCAGGTGCCCCGCCCCCCCCATGCACACACAGGTGGCAGTGCAGGTGAGGGGGGTTAGTAGTAGCTCAAGGCCTCTTTGCCTTTTACCTTCCCATGAGGCTCTACACCCACCTCGTCCCAGGAGCCTCCCTCAGCCCTTGAGGTAGAGGAAGCCTCCCTGTGATCTTTGACACATAAGCCCCTGCCTTTTCCCTCATGAGTCACTACCCCTACCCTACCCTCTCCCAGGAGCCTGAGCCATTGAGGAGGGCCCCCTACTATCTCTTGCCTGGAACTCCTGCCTTGTCCTTACTCCTCCCTGCTGGCGAACCTTGGGTCCGTCTGTCCTGCTTCTGACCCCTGGCACCGAGAGGAGCAGGAGGTTCAGCCACCGTGGTTTTGGCATGTTGAGGGCCTGTCACACAAGTGGAAGCTGGGTGCTGTGCCAGCCATGTGACCTACGTGCTGTAGTTAGAAGATTGCTGCATGGCTGCTGGTGTCACTGGCATGCTTGCTGTTTATGGTGTCTGGTTGCAATGTGCCGGGGGGGGTTGTGTTTTTTTCCACCCTCCTATAAATGTGAACATTGCAACTGGCAACGCACAAGGCCTTTAAAAAAACTGGGTAGGCTGGTCAAAAAGTGGCAAGGTGGCAACTCTCAGTGCTTAAAAGTGGTTAGGCCATGACACAGGTGGCCCCCCTACTCCATGGCCTATGAAACTGGTACAGCCCCCTTGTCTGGATGCTCTTACATTGATTTGAATGTCTCACATTGATTTAGCTTAAAACACTCAAACCAATGTAAGAGTGTCCACACAAGGAGGTTGTACCAGTTTAACTAAATCAGTTTCTATGCTGGTATAATTGTACTGCTAAAGAGACTGTGACATACCAGGGTAGAATCCAGACCAGTGGGGGATTGTGTCACCTCTGCCCTGGAACCTGGGGTGCCTTGCTGTTATAGCCCCCAAACTGGACTGCTCACAAACAGCCACCAGCATACAGATCACTCCAAGATGTGTTTGTGTAACTGCAGCCTGCTAGTCACACCCTGGCTCTCACCAGTCTGGGTTACCCCAGCACACTCCCAGTCCCATAATTTCCCCCAGAAATGTATGTTTTTTACTGCCCAGACCTCTCCTAGACAGTCCAAATATATTAAGTTCATTATTCCTTTAGGGGAATAATATACACTAAACTATTATCTCAAATACAGTTGCCAAGACACTTTAACTTAAACACACTGGATTAGATAAAATCTCTCTTTGCAGTTAATGAACTTGTTTTACTGTTTTAAATGAATACAGGTAATGAGACATAAAAGTCCAAAATAGTTACAAGAAAAATAAAGATAAAACACTTACTAGTGTCTAACTCAGAGGTTCTCAACCCGTGGCCCAATCTGCTCATAGCTGCGGTCTATATGACATCCTCAGGGCAATACAGGTAGTGTGTATATATATTGTATGGATGTAGCCACATAACTCATAGAGAGCTGCAATGGTAAATAGGTTGAGAACCACTGGCCTAACTGCACAAACTATATTAGATTCAAGCAAAATTTTCTCACTGCATGCTTCTAGCAGATTACTGACCAAACACTTTGAGTCAGACCCCTCTGCCAGAGTCCAGCAGCTATTTCCTTTGTCTTTTCAGGTGGAGAGACTGCAATGGGCAGGGAGACAGACAGGGGTGCATTGGTGTGTTTGACCCTCCTTTTTATAGTTTAAACATTTCCAGTTGAGAACCAAAAGACAAAGAATCTATGTGGAAGGATGTTCCCTGCTAATTTTTTTTTCAATCTCTTTGAGCTTCCTTTGTTTTCCCTTTCTGCTTGATGACTCTATTTCCTGTTAAGTGCAAATTAAGGCAAGAACATATTCCTTTGTTTAGGACTGATTTGTTTGCCAACTTCTGCTGGGTGCAGTTATGGGGTTTGGAACATGTATTAATAGCATCATACAGGGGAATCTTGCAACTCCATTTATACTATTTCTATGCATATTTTATCAGGGTAATACTGACTAGCAAATTATAAGTTGTCAAATGATACAAGGCATACCCTGTACAAAGATTATTACAGCAGTATGTGAAATGAATACAGGGGTGTATTCCATCACAGTTTCACTGATATAATCCCTCATGTGGGTAGTGTTATTCCAGAATAAGAATGTCCACAGGGAAGGTTACACTGGTATAACTATAGTGGTATAATTTTAGAGGTAGCTGTACCAGGAAATTTCCGTGTGTAGACAAGCCGTTTAATTAAATCACAGGGCCGTGTGTGTAGTCAAGGCCCTAATCCTGCAGACTTTCCCCTGCACATAATCTTTTCTCATGTGTGAAATGTTGAAGTTCGTGGCACTATTTTCATTAGTAAGTTTTACTCTTGTGATAAGATTTGCAGGGTCAGCCTCTTTGTTTTCTTGTTAAGTAAGTAGTAGTTGATAACCCAATTTGTGTTCTGGAATTGCTGTTTTTATTACTTTATTTTATGGATACCCTTCTAGGATATAGTCTCATGAGAGCTGCAGTATTTAACAAGCACTTCTAGAAACTCTGTTGATTCAATGCTGGGTTTTGGTATGAACTGTATATGGAGAAAATACCAGGGATTAAAGGGCTCTTTAATTTCCAGCCTGAGATTCTTGTTGTGCCTCTCTTTGTTAGATTAAAGTCAGATAAATTTGTGCCTTATTTCTAATTTGAATTTTTAACAGTGAGGGTGATTAACCATTTGAACAAGCTCCGAAAGGAAGTGGTGGATTCTCAAGTTCTTGAAGTCTGCAGATCTAGACTCCTGTAGATGCAATTCTGAAAAGATATGCTTTGGCCAAAGACAAGTTATTAGAATAGATAGAGGAGTAAATGGATTAAGTTCTATGGCCTGTTATACGCAGTAGGACAGACAAGTTGAACTAGATGGTCCCTTCTGGCTTTAAATCTGTTAATCTATGTGAACATCTACTTCCTGGAACTGCTTTTCTTAAACTCCTACTTTTCAGAAAATTACCAACAAGACAAGCCAATTGGAGTAACTGGAAGATAATTTATACAGAAGGGAAAATCTAGAAGGGCTGACTTTTCAGTGGTTCCAAACTGCTTGAATTTTACACTTGAATTAGAGCTGGGTGAAAAAAATTTGCGCAAAACTTTTTCTCCCCACAAAAATGTGGATTTGGATTGACTGAAACAATTCGTGAATTTGGGTTGAATTAAAATTGGTTTGGTCAAAAAAAAATAATAAAAAACGCAGAAAGAAAAACATGCTGTGATTTTCTTCAATTTGTAACTCCTCTCTGTTTCTGAATTTTGCTGCAGTATTATTTTTTAAAAGATTAAATATAAAACAATCTTTTGTTTTGGTATAAACAAAACATTTTGTTCAAACTGAAACAAAATATTGTTTACTTTATCAGTTTGCCAAAAAAAAGAGGGGGGAAATTGTTTTTGGTTGACAAATTGAATTTTATCAATTCGGCCACTGAATTGAAAAATAAGTTATTAACACAGCTCTATTTGTAGACAAAATCCATGCTGAAAAATGCATGCTCCTTGAAAACCATGGGAATACCTGTGTGAGGAGTGGCTTTGAACCTCTGTGCTGGCATACCTTACTTATCAAGGCAATGTGTAGTACCTTAATCACAGGGGAAAGATAAGAGTGTACTGAACCAGACAGTAGTGATGGGTAGGGGGAAGGAAATCTCAAACTTGGTGGCCTAGTTATCTTTCAATGATTGTAAGGTAAAAGATTAGACACGAACATGTCATCTTTGGAACTGTCCTTTGAGATAAGAGCAGCATGCTGAGATGCTGACATACATCAGCTGCCCATACCCCCTTTGCAAGCAACTCCAGGTATTTAAGATTTTTTGTCATTGCAGATCAGTCCAGTTTGCCTCTTCAGCAGTTCAGCCTGATTATACAGCTTTCTAGGATTTGCCTACCCCAGCGGGCTGCATATATTTTGACCTTAATAGGGCTCTTCATTAGTAGTATAGAGTGCTATAAAAGGAGAGCTTAATTCAGAAAAAGAAAGAACCCTCCATATTTAATTATAGAGTCAAACCCTAAATTCATAGTATGACTCTCTTCCAAAGTCTGTACTATAGGGCAGATCCTCAGCTTGTATAAATCGGCCTAATTACACCAGCTATGGAGCTGGCTAAATAATTCTGAATAGTGCTGCCTTTCATTAACTCCTTTTATACCAGGCCTGTTAGAATACCTAGAGATTATCCTCTTTGAATCTGATCCTGACCACTGAAGACTTTCATTGACATCTGCAAGCTTTGGATCAGGCCCTTAAAAGCAAATCCAATATACCTAGTGGAATGGTAGGTACAGAGGGTCAAATTTTCTGCTGATATAACTCCATTGAAGTCAGTGGAGTTATGCTAGCAAAAAAATTGGCCAAGAGCATCTATCTAACTATGTCACTGTTCACAAGAGCACAGTGACAGAAATAAGAAGCATGGCCAAAGATACTTTAACAGTTAAAGTAATCAAGCTTTTAGTGATATAAATATAAAACAATACACAGTATATTGTATTTTTCATCCAAGTCAACACCCTTTTCTCGTTCAAATACATCCTAACAATCCCCTTTTGAAAAGCACATGAAAAATAAAGTTTAAGTAATAATAATAATTTAAAATAAAACAAAACCCATCTGCCCCTCCCCCACCATCTACATTATTTCCTCTTAGGACTTTTCATTGTGGTCTGTCTTTTAGACTGCAAGCTTCTGGGACAGCCTTTACCTTTGTGCTATGTACTGTTTTTAGCCCATTCACAAAATCAATAATAACAAGGGATATCTAAGTGTTTCACTTAAATGATTACGTCTCACAACTTAAATAGGAAATATTTAACATCATCCCTTGTAAATAGCAGTAAACGGAGGCAGAGAGAAGTTTTTTGACTTGCTTGGGGACACAAAGTGTGGCAGAGCAAGGAGCAAAAGCCACGGCTGCTGACTCAGATCCAAGCTCTGACCATTAAACCACATTGCCACTCAAACATCTTTTTATCAAGCTTCTTTGAAAGGTCCTAACATATAGCTTTAATAATAATTTTTGTTTGGCTTTGTAACTGGATGGATGCCAGTTTGTAAAACATCATCTGATTTTCAACAGTGAAATAGAAAAACTGTGTAATACTAGATGCCAACAATCTAATACTTTGAACCTCCCACCTCCTGAAGAAACCATTGCCTTGGACACCTAATCCTTTTGGAATTTACAGGTAAACCCCTCTACCTGTGAAATAAGAGCAAACATTTATTATAAATACATTGTGTGAAGAAGCCTATTTATTTCTACTGTACATTACTATATATAATTTCTTGATAACAGCCACCTGAAGTAAGGCATTCCTAGCACTCAAAATATTCGGTGAAAGCTTCAAACCACCTGCAAGGATTAAAATAAAGCTTATTTTCTTAAAGTAAATGGGCCCTCATGGAGTTCTGTTGAAGGTGATTTGTCCCCGATTTCTCTTCTCCTGTTCTCCTTTGGAGACTCTCCTTTGGAAACTTTCCCTTGGATATCCCCAAATACCCACCCAGGCTGTTTCCACGACTCGGTGTGGATTTGCACAAATCATAATTAGTTAGTAACAACGTGGATATGCTTCCTGACCCCTTCCCCATGTGCAACCCCTAAGGCACTGCTTCTATGAGCACCAGAGAAAGAGGGAAATGATGCGGCAGAAGTGGCATGTCTTATAGCCCATGTTTTTGGCCCTATATCTTGGATCTCAGTTTTGCTGGTTATGAAGGACTAAATCCGGTATCTTATATGAATGACTAAATGAGTAACTCTGTGGAAGTTACTAATTGCACTAGTGTAACTGAGGAGCATTTGCCATATCCACAGTGAAGAAGTCCTGCAGGCTTTTCTTACCCTTTTCAGTTACTGGTATGTTTTATGCAATGCTATATCAGTCTGGAACTCTGTACATACTCTTTGCTGTAACCAATACTGCAGAGTCCTGTGGCTAAATAGGTGGATGAACTGACTTCTTCTAATTACAGAGACTGCATTTAGTGAGTCCTTGTAGCAACATGATTCTTTATTGCAGCTAAACCCAATTTTTTAAAAAAAGAACAGATTTCAATCAACACATTCTGCCAGGAGATCAGGTTTTGGTACGTGGGCACATGTCTGCATGGCGGGAAAAATTTGAACTATATTATGGATTTTCATTCTGAATATTCTTTTTATTATGGTATCTTATACCCTCGATGGTCAAGCAGGGAGCTCATGTGCATGAACCTTCATATGACAAACCAGCATTCTGATATGGGAGGGCTAGGGAGAGAGACACACAGAAATCTGAAGAAAGAACAGGTCCTTATACTGCTACTAGAGAAATAAAAATAAAGCACCTTTGTGACCTGGCATGCTTGAAGGAGGACAGCTAGGCATCTGTTTCCTTCTCTGTAATAGCCTTGCCTCCCTTTCTAGTTTATCGCTTAGGTATTTACACTCTGCTCACCTCTATCGTATCTGTGGATGGGGTGAAGTAACTTCAGCTGGTGTCCTATTTGCCTGACGCAGGTGATGGCTCTGTTTTGGAGTTACGTTCCGAGTGCACAGCCCCTTATATTCAGCTGTGGAGACCAAGCATGTGCCAGGTCTTCCTGTCATTGTGTTCAAGAGCTTGTAGGCAGAGGCTATGGTTTAACAGCCACATAGTTGGCTATGATGATGATTGATGTATTTGTATGATAGCAATTAAGGAGTCTCAGCCAAAGGTTCCATTGTAGTAGGCACTGTACAAACCCTTAATTAGAGACAGTCCCATCATGAGCCAGTGTAATTAGGAAAGATTAGCAAAGTGAGTGAGTTTTATTATCCCTATTTTATGGGACAACAAGGAACAGAGAGATATGACCTGCCCAAGGTCACATTGGAAGTTTGTGGCAGAGGCAGGAATTGAACCAGATGCCTCGGTCTCAGTCTAGTACCTTAACCAAAAGACCATCCTTCTGTGTTTGTGGGAAGTGTTTTCTACCTCAGGTTATAGAATCATAGGGTTGGAAGGGACCTCAGGAGGTCAGCTAGCCCAATCCCTTGCTCAAAGCAGGACCAATCCCCAGATTTTTACCCCAGTTCCCCAAATAGCCCCCTCAAGGATTGAACTCACAATCCTGGGTTTAGTAGGCCAATGCTCAAACCACTGAGCTATCCCTCCCCCATAAGCATATGTGTAGTGCTGAGCATCTTCAGAGCTATGCTAAGATGCAAAGATCCAGCCACCACTACACTCTACTGCAGAATGCAAGAGGATCAGAATTTGGCAGCTGTGTTGCCATCTGCAAACCAATCACCCTCACTTTCACCTTACCCTACAAGGCCATAAATCCCTCCTACTGGATGGGAGAATGTTGAGGAAATATAGCAAGGAGAACCACACAAAATTCCTAATGGAGTGGTCCTTCCTCACTTCCCTCTCTCCAGATTTTTCCACAGGAGGCCAACATCTGGCTCTGTCATTGAGTGATTGTTTATTGTACTCTGTATCCTTGCTCTCGAACTCAGCAGAGCATCATCATTTTAGGTAACATCCCCTTGCACTTGGAGTTTAATTAAAAAGTCTGTAGTTTTATAAACCTACTTAGTGCCAAAGACATTAGATTGCCTGTACATATTATTTCCCCTTTATAAGTAAACAATAAATATTTGCACACGTTTACAAAGAAACAATAGTTTTCACATCGCTCCATGTTTTTTAGACTGAACAGTGGAAGCATTAATTTTGTTAACTCCAGTAATTCATTAGGCTGCTGTCCATCTATTTGTAAAAGTCTTGCAGAATTAGGGTGACCAGATGTCCCGATTGTATAGGCACAGACCTGATTTGGGGGGCTTTTTCTTATATAGGCACCTATTACCCCTCGCCCTCATCCTGATTTTTTACACTTGCTATCTGATCACCCTATGTAGAATTCAAGAAGTGAATTCATAAGAGTGATGATCAGTTTATTCAGCTAATTTTATAATGTCTCAAATCTGGCTGCTATACAAATGTTTGCACTGGAAGTAAGCTGTCATTTGTGCAGGGAGCCCAAAGACTATAGTAGCTGTAATACAAATAACAAAAGAGGTTTTAATGTAGCTTTGCCTGCAATAGTCTGTCATATTTAAGACTTTGCACCTGCCCTGTGATGTTGGTGGCTGAAGTAGATAGTAGCAGTTTCAGTTTTGCAAGGCTTTATCGGTTGCTAACAGACAGCTCTTCAAGAGGAAGGAAGTACAAGACCTGAGGACAAGAAACAAACAACCCCCCCACCATCACCACCAAGTTTCCAGGAACACTTGTTGATCTTCTTGCCAGGCAGGGCAAGTCTGTCTTTTAGACCAGATGTCAGTCGTCAGATTAGCAGTTAGGCTAGACACTAAACATTTTTAATTGGTAGATTTTAAAACACAAGACCAAGAGATCATTCTTTTAATGTGAACTGTACATGTTAAGTTACAGTAGCTGCTTTAATTAGGGATGTGGCTTTAAATACAAAAGTACTTCCTCTAGTGTCTTTTTTTTTTTAATAGCTGGATGTAATTTTTGGTTCTTTAAAAAATACAAATGCAAACCACATCCAGTTGCCATGGTTACTACTGTATGCTAATGTGAATAGCTTATTTCACATTCTTAAACCTATAGGATTGGGGAAGCATAATTATTCTGGTCTATCACTATTTCCCCTTTAGCAAGGCCACCATCCTTCTACTGCGAAGAAAGAATGTTGTAATTAGCCCAGAGTGCACAGCAGAACAGAGATCTTCGAGGTAGTGGTGGTGGCTGTGTCACTGTATTATTTAAGCAGCTTTAAGACCTAACCTACACTTGAGGCAAAACAGGTAAGAACTGAGCTCTACCATGCTTGTTTGATTGTGTAAGTTGACATTAGAATTATGGAAAACTCTACTAAGCTTTAGTAAGTAATTCTGGAAGTCAGTAATTCTGGACTGTTTGTATTGACTGGAACTTTGTCATTTCGCATCTTGGTGATTTATATTAACTGATTGAAGATTTTAATAATAATATATTACAGAGACAAGAAATTGGCACTATCTGTTTAGAAAGGAAACTTTTTTTGATGTGAAGACTATAACTACCTATAAACTTATATTCATTTTTATATCAGAACTGAAAATTTTACTTGTGGATAATCTGTTTAAATTATATTTTCCAAATACTATTTGCAAATGAAGTCCTGCTCTTGCCGTTTAATTCCTGTGGGCAGAACCGGGCACCCATGCAGAATCCATTTGGGGTTCTGGACAGGCATTGGGGCCGCCTGCGTGATCTGATTGAAGGATCCCGGCTTAAAACAAACAAGCAAGAAACCATTTTGGTGGCTTTTTCTCTGAGCATTATTTTTGTCTCCCTTGTATCTTACTTCTCTCAAACTCTCCAAGCAAGTGTTCTGATGTGTTTAAGCTGATGTGCTGACTGTTTCACAATAGTTTCCACTTTTACTACTTAGTAGTAGTATTTGAAGTATAGTTTTATATTTAGGATGAGAACATAGCTGCCTTGAGGTATTATTATAGGGTTATTTTATTCCTCCTGTTCATAATGGGGTTAAATCCTGCTCACCATTCCTTTTGACCCTAATGATTAAGTGGCAGGAATAAGGTAAGCAGGAGTTGATATGAGATGTAGATACTGTTCCAAGTACATTTGTAAAATCTAATATAAATTAAAAAGACGTTAATCCCTTGGCACCTGAGCTCCTGATTTCCTGGTATGAAATATTTCACTGCCAATGAATGTCCCACTAGGGTTTGGTGATTAAATACTGTGTTGGAATGAAGCCAGAGTCCACCTGGGCTGAACTCTTGCACTTCTCATGACGGGAAGTCAAACGAAATGGAAGTGGACCCCCTGTTTCTGACAGCTGAATTCCAGCACTAATTAAAGAATAATAAAGAAATCACCTTCACAGAGAACCCAAAGGATATAGTGTATAGCATTATTATGCACTATAATATTGACAGGGTGCACTTTGCTCATTTATATGCTTGTAGACTAGTGGACATTTGTCTAAATATTTTACTACTTTAAAAAAAATTCATTACTGTTTGCCACCAGTTACTTGCAGATTCAGTGTAAGTCATTTAGATATCTAAGAACCTGCTTTATGGGTGCTGGTCAGACATTGCTGAAAATCAAATCTTAATTGTCATAGTTAACTCTTTAAGCTGAATAGATTTGTAAAGAGATAATCAGTGTAGACACCTCAGCACTGGCGTCATGTAAGAAAAACATGGGCAATGAAGTATTTAAATTGTAAACTCTTTGGAATAGGAACCTTGTCTTGTCTTTCTAAAGCTCCTAGTATTCTGTTGTAGGATAAAAAGTAAAGAATTAAAAATGAGGTGAGTCATGTGTTCTTATACCAGTTTGTAATAAATGTGTGCAGGACTGCATTGAAGTAGACCGAGAGACAGGGATGGAAGAAGGATACAAAGGCGGTGGTTAGTCATCATGGGGCATTAAAGGGGAGTGAGCAAAAATACACATGAGTAGAGTGATAAGCTGGAGCAGAATAGTTGCCAACTTTAGAGATGTTGGCAATAAGATGGTATACCCATCTTAGTTACATCTAACAACTAGATATTTCTTGATTTATATTAATATGTAGATGACACAACAAATGACAGTCAAATGTTCTACCCAGATTTCATATTGTAGAAATGAGACCAATTAGTTTACTTCAAAATAATGCATCCAAAAGGTGAGAAAACTGCCTCAGTTTCTAGACAAAGGGTAATTATGGTATATAAAAAAAAAGGGCACAGATCTAAATTAAGCTTCTTCAAGACACAGGTATAAACAGTGTTGTAACTTAGTTGGAAGCATGCAGTTAGCAAGGTTTTTTCCTCAAGTGATTACGTCAGCTTTTATAATAAGGACATCAAATAAACAGAAAGTAACAGAAAACTCCCCAATTAAGCTTTCAGGTTCTAGGACCCTTGGTGTAGTGCCTGACCTTCCTGAAAGCATTCTGCTTCCAAGCAGCTGCTCTGATAGACCTTCATCAGAGCACCTGTGAAAGGGAATTAAACTGAGGTTAACTGATTATGCCCCTGCAACCTGTCACAAGGAGTAAACTAGTACACATCAAAAATCTAAAGGAAAGAAGCAAAGATGAATTATCAGTATTAGTGACAGAACCTACAACAGAAGGTAAACTCTTAAGAGACCAGAAGGAAATAGGATTGGTTGAATAGATCCTGTTATTGGTCTGCAAGAATCAATACAGCAGAATTCCTTAACAAAACTGAAGAGAGTGAGGTAACAAGGAATATATGGGAAAATAAGGAGACAACCTATTGAGTAGTATTGAGAAAGGGGTAAATCAAAATGAGATTGTTGTGGGCTTTCAAAGTTTGAGACCTAATATACTCACTATGCCCTATGGGTACTTTGTTCTAACCTCTATTTTTCTTATGATTTATCCATGGATAGTCCATGGGAGACACCTCTGGATCCAGTTCTTTTTTCCTCAAGCAAAACAATACCAATATTAATACTTGTAGCTAAGACCAAAACAATTGGTCACTGGCATCCCAAACTGAAGAAAAGGGACAGAGATGAAAATAAATGTATGGCCCTGAAAATGGGAGATTGCTCTGTGAAAGGAATTCATCAGGGCAGCACTGCATGATCCACAAGTGGTAACAGTATCCAGCTAAGTGTGTTGCTGTGATAACCAATCACTTCAAGTCAACAGAATCCAGCATGGGGTTAAAATTCAGAATAGCAGGAATAGAGGAATGATCAAATGCAGAATAAAAATAATCAAACATCATACAATACAGGTGACAAAGTCATTCAGAAAGCTATTCATCAAATTCTTCCAAATAAAAGGAGTATAGGATGGCTGATACAATAAAACGCAAAAATGCAGGGGAAAATGTGGAAACGTATCCACTACATGTTATAATAGCTGAATTGGTCTAAGGTAATGACCTGAACCTTCAGCCAGAAGTAAGGAGCAGACCAACATAACCTACAATGATATTAAGGACTGTTAATGACTTAAACCAGCAAAACTAGAAAAATCTGCGTTAAAGCAGCCACTTTGATGGCGGTTTCTGCCTAAAATAGATATTGCTGCAGTCTCAGAATATTATAATATAAATTCTGATGTGAGATTTAGTCATTTTTGAGGTTTGCAATTTACATGCATCAACAGTGTTAATTTTGTTCTGTTTTTCTTTATTTTAAAGAAACAAAGTTTAAGAAATCAAATTCTCTGCCTTTCCAAGACTTGCCATAACCATACATAATAAGTTTACTTATAAAGTATTTCTTCTCCCCCACTCGCTACAAAGATCATTCTAATAAAATAATGCACTATACGTATGTCTTTAAGTGTATACACACTTTTTTTATATATATTTGATAAATGACTAGACAACTTCCTACAAAAATGGAAAGTAATAGACAAATTAAATAACATTAAAACAGTGATCATGTAATTAAAACCTTTACATTTTAAATATGCAAGGCATTATAAAATATACAAATTATGGCCCTGATTCATAAAGCACTTGACACACTTTATGTGCATGTGCTTAAGTGCTTTGCTGAATCAATGATTGTATAAGTTTATGCATTTAAACCATTATGGGATACTTTTGTTTTGTTTTTACAAAAAACACCCACCCCCTGAAAATCCACTAAAGATCTCCACTATGTAGGGCCTGATTCTGATCATTGACAGTTTTGCCATAGACTTCATTAGAAGTAAGATCAGACCTAAAGTGGACCTTAATATGGCCCTGCTGATTTTTAAATCCATGAATGGTAAGGAACCTACCAATACTAAAGACCTCTGCACTCTGACTCCACCTTTTGTCTTTGACTAATTGGCCTATCATTTAGTTGAGTGACATAGACTGTAGAGATACAGAAAATGTTACTGTACTGGCTATAAGGTAAACATTTTCTAAACTGTTCCCAGTGGGCACAGGCAGAAATTAAGTTGGAAAATTGGGAGAAAAAAAGGATTTTTTTTAAAAGTAAGTTTTAAAAAAAAATATTTCTATGTATCCATTTAAAATGACTCAGTCGCAATCAGTAAACAGTTGCAATATTCCTATTGACTTCAAGGGTTGCACCCTTACTGTGTGTTGGTAAAATATGACAGTACACAGCTTTGTGAAACAGAATGCTGTCGTATTTTAAACCACTTGGGGCTAGACAGTGTCTGACTTTGTGCAAGCACATAGAGTTTGAAAGGTTCACAAGGAGAATGATGCCATGGTGAGGTTTAAGTTAATTTGTTGGGCCCCAATAGCCCAGGTTCTAGTTTAGATACCTTAGGTGCTGGAGTAATCCTTGGGGTATTTAGTCGGTAGCTGTGGCAGGGCTTATCTGCTTCTTCCATGGTCAGTGGCGAAGAATGAAGTTGTAGCTTTTTTGGTAATAAACTGATTCTCTGGTGGCATAGTCAAACTAATTCTGCAGTAACTAAGACTGTGATCTATTCAGGAAAATTCTTGTGCAAATGTGGAGATCTGATTAAATCAACTGGACTCTGCATAGGAACAGGGACCAGCCACATAGATTGCTGTGTCAGGGCCTTTACTAGAAATGATCAAATGGCAATATTCATCAAATGAATAATTTTTTGAAATTCAGGAAATGTTTCAAATACAACATTAGAGGAGTAATTGCTTTCATTATTCATCTTATTTACTTTTTACTCAAGCATGAGGTCGTGGCACCATTGCACTATTTCCTGAAACCTAGGTGCAGTGTATTGACACTTGTAGGTAGTATTACTCTACAATATCATACAAGATCACTGTAAAGATTATTTTCCCTTATCTAATGTGCTGTTCCCTACCCCTGTATTACCTGCACTTGTTCAACACCTAACTAAGATCCAGTGGCCGAGAAATAGAAGCATATACAGTGCTCTTTATTCACACTGAGGAAGAACTCTTCGTGGAAAAACAAAAATTCACCTTCACCTTGACTCTAGTTCTGGAGTGGGGTGACCATTTTTCCTGTTTCACTGAATGTGGAAAGAAATGTTTGTTTTATCTCATTAGAATTACATTGTCGAGTTGTGGGGCAGGAGGGAAGGTTGTGTGTAAACCCAAACAGACCAACATAAAATGGATTTAAAAACATCATAAGTACAAACTGAATTTAAAACTACAGGCCAAATCAAAGTTGATAATGACTGGTAATTTAAGGGAGAAATTGGGCTTTTTGCTGGAGTTTTTTTATTTTCTTCCAGAATTATTAAAAGGGTTGGATCCTGGTACACACTATGAATTAGAAAGTGTCTGTAGTGGAGTACAATAAGGCTAAGGGTGTGATTATTTAAACAAACAGAAACTTTTTGAGCCCTGGAAAAATACAGTGAAATGTTCCTGAGACTAGGAAAAAAGGATACAATCTACAACATCTGCCATTTTTAAAGTTTTTTTTGTTGACAGCATCTGTAAGGTTGGGAATATTTTACATTATTTGTTTGTGCAAAAAATGTTGCATACTTGCAGTGGGTACTCAGACATACATTTCCTGTAAATTTGCAGAGCTGAAGCCAATTGGTTGCAACAGAAAGACAGTCTTTTGCAGACACGGTGCCTGTGCTTAACTAATCACATTGGTACACTGTACAGTGAATTTTAAGTAGCAGCACTTTACGAAGCCGGGTAAAGTCTGAGAGCTTGGTTATATTCTACATCTAACCTTCAGTTTAACCTTGCAGCCTGATCCTCACTAAGCCGTTGAGAATCTTTTACAAAAGGGCTTTACTCATTGTCTGAACAGACGGTCCATTGGAACAGTACTGTGCATGTCACATCTTCACTCCAGTTCAGAGGTTATAATATTTTACATATAAAATGGAATATACCAACACTAGCTTTTAGGGGATGTTTTTTATCCAGATATCTTTTTATACCACATTTGTGTGACTGTTCTGCCAAGTAATGCCAGTCTGCAGTGACCCACGGGTCTGCATTTGGGTCAGTCCCTAGTGTTTCACGAAGGCAAAACGCTGCAGCAGCACGAAAGCATTTTTTTTTCCTTCCCCCTTTGCATTCTTAAGGCTCGACAAGTACGCCCAGTGCTTCCTGGTAGGTTTTGCTGAATGGGGGAGGGGCGGTGCAGGCAGCGACGGAAACCAGACATTAGAGATAGGAGTCTGCACAGCTAGATGCAACAGTCTGTTCACTGCAGCTGAGTGAGTTGTGGCTATCACCATGCTTCTGTGACAAGGAACTGACAAGTTCACTTTTCCAGTCTTTTGTCATCGTGTGATAATGAATCCCACAATGCCTTGGGCAATCTGTCCACAGTCTGGTTGCCTCTGAAAAAAGATGTGAGAGGTAAGTTTCCATTTCCACAGTCTCTCTCTCTCTTTTAAATACAGTCTTCCTATTTATGTATATATTTTCGCTGTGCAAAATGTAGCTGGCTGAATGAGGAAGTGAGATTAGGCTTTCACTGACTTTCAGTTTATCAGGCGGGGGCTGGGTTACCACGGTTTATGGTTTCATATCACACACCATCTATAGCTAAACAGAAAGCAGTGGGTCGCAGTTGCAGTTCTGCTTAAAGCAGCCTCTTCCTGTGAGTGTTCTGCACGCCCTGTCAGATCGCAGGGGGGTTTTGCAGTCCTCAAAAAAGACAGAAGAAAAAAAAAAGGCGGGGGAGGAGGAAGAGAGAGAATAGGAAAAAACAAACAAACAGGTGCAGATAAAGTGTCATAATCGCTTAATGATCTTTGTTTGAAGGGAACACAAGATGGAACAGCAGGGGCTCCTAATCGCTTGCAAAGATTTTTCAGAGGGAAAAATTCTCATCACTTCTTCTCAGTCTGTCCTCTAGCTTGGTTTTCATATGGGCCAAATATGTTCAGGGAAAGGTTAATTCTCTGCCTACTGCACATAAATTACGCATGACATATTTAGCTGTGTTTCCTTATATGGAGAGTGCTGTATTTCAGTACAGTATGTCTTTTGCCAAGTTTGCAGGGTGGAGGACGCCCTGCATAAGAGGTTCTTTTTATTTATTTATTTATTTATTCTGTTTTGTAGTGCGTCACTCAAACTGTAAGAAAAGTGAGTGCGCACACTGGTGAACAGGAGCTAAAGTTCGGTTTGCATCGTATCCATTCACTAAGTGTGAAATAAACTTAAAAAAACTACTTTGATTTTGATGTTCATTCAAAGAAGGAAATAATGAGTCTTGTTTTCTGGAATTTGTTAAGATTAGCACTATGCCATAAGGAAATATTTTGATACAAAATTCTGTAACAGTAGCAATGTGGTGCTGATTCAGTTTAATTTTTTACCTTCTAACTAGTTTACTGTCATTTGGGCATAGAGAATCTAATGGAACCAACTTATACTTTGAAGTTCTCAAGTCCCAGTGAAAATAATGGTGCTTCTAAATTGTAAATTAAACAGTTACATCGTTTGGTCTACCAGAACTGAGGAATAGCTGAAAAGTTCAGTAACTGTGTGTAGGTATATAGGTACATGCATATAAGTGTACATTATATCTATACAGCAACATATTAATATATATAGCAGGCCTGCACAACTCATAAAGCGGCGAGGGCCACATTACTCCAAAGAAAACAGCGGAGGGCCGAAACCTCCCAGCCCCACGGAAACACCCCCCACCCCAGGACCTCTCGGCCTGCGGGAATACCCCACCCCAGCACTGCCCAGCCCTGCAGAAACAAACCCTCCTTCCTCAGCACCACCCCACCAAAACAGAAGGAAGGTCGAGGGTGGGGAGGTGATACTTGATTTTAAATCAACCAGGGGCTCCCAGCTGAAGAGGTGGCTGGGAGCTGTCAGGGGCAAATTAAAGGGCCCGGGGCTCAGGCTGCTGGGGGAACCTGGAACTTTGCAGGGCTGGGGCAGGAATTTAGAGTGTCCAGAGCTCCTGCCACTGAGGGGAGCCTGAGCCCTTTAAATCCCAGCCCCAGCCCATCCGCTAGAGCCACCGCCGGGATTCAAAGGACTCTGGGCTGCCCCTGGTGGCGGGGAGCCCTAAGCCCTTTAAATCTCAGCTGCTCCAGAAATCTCTGCGGGTAGCCCAGAGCCTTTGAATCCCGGCCGCGGCTGGCTGGGATTTAAAGGGCTCAGGGCTCCCCGCCGCTGGGGGCAGCCCAGAGCCTTTTGAATCCCGGCAGCGGCTGAGATTTAAAGGGCTCAGGACTCCCTGCCACTGCCAGCAGCCCAGAGCTCTATGAATCCCGGCCGCGGCTGAGATTTAAAGGGCTCAGGGCTCCCCCGGCTGGGCCGCCCAGAGCCCTTTGATTTCCGGCAGCGGATGAGATTTAAAGGGCTCAGGGCTCCCTGCCGCTGCGGGCAGCTCAGAGCCTTTTGAGTCCCGGCCGCGGCTGGGAGTTAAAGGGTTCTAGGCTCCCCGCGGCTGCGGGCAGCTCAGAGCCTTTTGAATCCCGGCCGCGGCTGGGATTTAAAGGGCTCTGTTCTGCCCGCGGCTGCGGGCAGCTCAGAGTCTTTTGAGTTCTGGCTGTGGCTGGGATTTAAAGGGCTCTGTTCTGCCTGCAGTGGCAGGGAGTCCAGAGTTCTTTAAATCTCAGCTGCGGCCGGGATTCATAGGGCTCTGGGCTGCCCGCGACTGCAATGCAATATAATACAATGTATGTATATAAACTCATGCGCACCTAAATGTCCTGGTCATATTTAATATATACATGTATGTATGTATACATATAAAATGATTATAATCTTTTGAAAATTATCAGGTAAAGAAAAACTTAGATCTATCCAAGTTATTTCTAGAACATCTGTCAGTGCAATATATGCCAACATAATGGATAAAGGAAAATCAGTTGACATAATTTATTAGGACATTCAGAAAAAAATCTTTCACACATCTCAAGGGGCTACTAAGGAAATTAAAGTCATAGGGTAGGAGGGAAAGTACTGTTGCCGATTTGAAACTATCTCAGAGGTGGAAAAAAATTGGAATAAATGGTCAGTTTTCAACATGGCAAAAGGTAAACCATTGCTTGTTTCAAGGTTACATACTAGGGCTATGGCAGTTCTATATATTATTAGTGACCTGTAAATTAGTAAATGACACAATTTAGGAAAGACTAGAGAAAACTGTGAAGAACTTCAGAGGGATTTAATAAATCTAGGTGAATGGACTGCGTATTGGCAGATGAAATTCAGCATGGTATTGTTAAATGTACATTGAAAGGAACAATTTGAATCATTCACACACTTTGAGGTTCTAGATTAACCATAACGACTTTGGCTCAAGACCTGAAGGTTACTGGGGACAGCCTTTGGATGAAAGCCTTTGTTCAGTATACAGAGATTGTTTTTTGACCAACAAAACAAAATATTAGGATGTATAAATAATGGGCTAGAAATATTATAATGGCATTTTATATTAATCAGTGATGCACCTTCACCAGGAATTGTGTATTTGGTCCTGGCCACTTTACCCCAAAATCATGTAACAGAAGCAGGAGAGGCAAGTGACAGACAAATGATTGGAGGCACAGAGAGACTTCTGTGTGAGGACAGAGTGAAAAGATTCAGTATGTTCACTTTTGACGGAATATTAGTAAGAGAGGACATGATACAAAATAATGAATGAAATAGGGAAGGTAAATTGGGTTTTCCTTTACTGGGAACATGAGAAGAAATAATCATTGAAATGGAAAAATTGATAAACGGAAACCCTCTTTTTACACAATAATAATTAACCCATGGAACTTATTACTGCAAGATATGATTGAGGCCGAGAGGTTAGTAGAATTCAGAAAAAAATGAGACACTTCTGTAGATGATGAGGACTTACACAGCTACATTTGATAGAAAAAAATCTCCTGTTTTTAGAAGGATTAGGAAGAAACTTCACCTATGAGCAGGTTATTGGGATTTATTTGCGTTCTCTGTCTGGTACTGGTCACCGTCGGAGATAGGGTCCAGCACTGGGCATTCTATTGGTATGAAACAGTATGACAATTCCCATGTTTTTTGTAGATGACAGTGAAAAGTAAACTGTATCAAGTGAATAACTGCTTCTGCTGCCATTTAAACCAATGGCAGAGCTCCTGACTTCAGTAGAAGTAAGACTGGACCCTATCACATTTGAAAAAACAAAACAAAACAGTGTCAGGCTACTCCCTTTAGAGCAAAATATATAAGCACATGCATTATATATGCACTGAATTGATGGTAAATCTGTGCACTCAATCTCAGCAAACGCAAAACCTAAAGTAAATGTTTATGTGATTATTATTTATTTATTTGTTTGTTTATTTTTATGGTAGCATCTACAATAGGTTAGGCACTTTGCAGACAGACACACAGATAACAAAGCTTGGTCCCTCCTCCAAGGAGCTTCCAGTCTAAGAACAGAAAGACAAACAAGTAGACAGGTTAGAAGAAAATGAAACAACAAATAACATTATACACTGTGTAGTTGTAGCCGTGTTGATCCCAAGATATTGGAGAGACAAGGTGGGTAAGGGAAATTCTTTTACTGGACCTCACCACCTTGTTTCCCTAACAAATAAAGTTATCATTATATGCACTGTAGTCTGTATGGCAGAAATGGGTCTTAAGGAGCACATGTGTTAAGGATGCTTGTCTTTTACTAAGAAGCAGATGAGTTGGTGGTTAGGGAAGGAGAATTATGTGGGGGTTGGAAGTCTAGGACAAAATCCACTCCTAATCCATAGGTGAGGCATAGGGAAATGCAACAGCTCATGGCAGAAACTGTGCTTTTTGGGGAAGTTTTGTAGTCTGTGTTATATAGGAGTCTGGACTAGATGATCATAATGGTCCCTTCTGGCCCTGGAATCCATGAAACTCTATGGTTGCTAAAACAGCCTCTAGGCTGGAAGAGAGGGTGTGGTCCCTGTACACCTCTGTGGGTGTGAAATTCTTGATGTAGTCCTATGTGGGGTATAGGATCATGTCTAAGAGGTGAATATAGCTGAACTGCTTAGTAATAGTGGCCATAATGTAATTAAATTTAACATATCTGAAGGGTAAAATACAAAAGAAATCCATCACCGTAGCATTTAACTTAAAAAAGGGGACTACATAAAAATGAGGCTAGTTAAATGGAAATTAAAAGAAACAGAAGTAAAATGCCTGCAAGCTGCATGGAAACTTTTTAAAAACACCATAATAGAGGCTCAAATTAAATATAAACCCATAGGAGGAGAGGATATTCTTGATTTAGTCCTAAGTGGAGCACAGGATCTGGTCCAAGAGGTAGATATAGCTGAACTGCTTGGTAATAGTGACCATAATATAATAAAATTTAACAAACTTGTGGGGAGGAAAACACCAAAGAAGTTCATCACAACAGCAGTTAACTTCAAAAAGGGGAACTACACAAAGTGAGGAAGCTAGTTAAGCAGAAATTAAAAGGTACAGTCCCAAAACTGAAATGTCTGCGAGCTACATGGAAACTTTTTAAAAACACCAGAGAGGCTCAATTTAAATGTATACCTCATATTAAAAAAAAATCAGAGGACCAAAAAATGCCATCATGGCTAAATAACAGAGTAAAAGAGGCAGTTAGAGATAAAAAGACATCCTTTAAAAATGGGAAGTCAAATCCTAAATTGAAATGAGCATAAACTCTGGCAAATCAAATGTAAAAGTATAATTAGGCAGGCCAAAAAAAAAGAATTTGAAGACCTAGCAAAAGATACAAAGACTAACAGCAGTTATTTGAAGTACATCAGAAGCAGGAAACCTGCTAAATAATCAGTGGGGGTCAATGGATGATCTAGGTGCTAAAAGAGCACTGAAGGAAGACAAAGCTGTTGTGCAGAAGCTAAATGAATTCTTTGCATTGGTCTTTATTGCAGAGGATGTGGTGAAGATTCGCACACCTGAGCCCTTCTTTTTAGGTGACAGATCTGAGGAACTGTCCCAGATTGAGCTCTCCATAGAAGAGGCTTTATAAAAATTGATCAGTTAAAAAGTAATGTCACCAGATGATATTCACTGAAGAGTTCTGAAGGAACTCACGTATGAAATTGCAGAACTACTAATTGTGGTATATAACCTATTTCTTAAATCAGCCTCTGTACCAGATGACTGGAGGAGACTGATTTTTTTTTTAAACAGCTCTAGAGGCAATCCTAGATATTACAGGCCAGTAAACCTAATTTCAGCACTAGGCAAACTGGTTGAAACGATATTAAAGAACAGAATTATCAGAAACATAGATGAACGTGATATGTTGCAGAAGAGTCAACACAGCTTTTGTAAAGGGAAATCATGTCTCACCAATCTATTAAGAATTCCTTGAGGGGGTCAACAAACGTGGACAAGTGGAGATAGTACAATTGGACTTTCAGAAAGCCTTTGATAAGGTCTCTTATTAAAGGCTCTTAAGTAAAGTAAGGAATCATGGGGTAAGATGGAAGGTCAAAGGTTAGGAATAAATGGTCAGTTTTCACAGTGGAGCGAGGTAAATAGTGGAGTCCCCCAGAGATCAGTACTGTGGTCTGTGCTGTTGAGCATATTCATAAATTATCTGGAAAAGGGGGTAAAGAGTGAGGTAGCAAAGTTTGCAGATAAGGCAAAAAGACTCAAGATAGTTAAATCCAAAACAGATTGCGAAAGTTACAAAGGGATCTCACGAAAGTGGGTGACCTGGCAGCAAAATGACAAATGAAATCCAATATTGATAAGTGCAAAGTGATGCACATAGGAAAACATAATCCCACTTATACATATAAAATGATGGGGTCTAAATTAGTTGTTACCATTCAAGAAAGAAATCTTGGAGTTATTGTGTATAGATCTTTGAAAACATCTGCTCAATGTGCATCAGCAATCAAAAAAACTAACGTTAAGAACTATTATGAGAGGGAGAGAAAATAAGAGAACATATCATAATGCCAGTATATAAATCCATGGTATGCCCACACCTTGAGTACTGCATGCACTTCTGGTTACCCCATTCCCAAAAAAGATATATTAGAATTGGAAAAAGTACAGAGAAAACGACAAAAATGATTAAGGATATGGAACAGCTTCCATAAGAGGAGAGATTAAAAAGACTAGGACTGTTCAGCTTGGAAAAGAGACAACTAAGGGGGCATATGACAGAGGTCTAGAAAATCGTGAATGGTGTGGAGAAAGTGAGTAGGGAAGTGTTATTTACCCCTTTACATAACAAGAATCAGGGGTCACCCGGTGAAATTAACAGGCAGCAGGTTTAAACCAAACAAAAGAAAGTACTTCTTCACACAACCAGTCAACCTGTGGAATTTGTTGCCAAAGGATGTTGTGAAGGCCGAAACTGTAACGGGAGTAAAAAAAGAAATAGATGATAAGTTAATGGAGGATAGGTCCATCAATGACTATTAGTCATGTTGATTCAGGGTTGCAACTTGATGTTCCAGGTGTCCCTAAACCTCTGAAACTGGGACTGGACCACAGGGGTGAATGACTTGATAATTGCCCAGTTCTGTTAATTCACTCTGAAGCATCTGGCAGTGGCCACTGTCAGAAGACAGGATACTGGGCTGGATGGACCATTGGTCTGACCCAGTATGGCTGTTCTTATGTTCTTATAGTAGTTTGTGGCCAATATAAGAGTGACCACAGTGGCAACATTGCTGCCTTTTCTCGAGTCATCCGCAGAAATCCCTCTTCATAAAAATCTCTCTCCGCACCTTCCACAGAGATGTTCTAGAGTCCAGCAGTACCACATTTGGGAAGTGCAGAGACTCCTTTCACTCCTGTTTTGACAGCTGTATTCTCCCATATAACGTAAAGTCAGCAGTCTCTCATCTTACCATTGTGTATTTGTGCCTATTTCCAGCTAAACTTGGGAAACTTGAACAGTAAAATTTGTAAAAAAAAAAAAAGAAAATATATATTTTTGTAGCTGACAAATAATTCAGGCTTAATTTGGTTTTCATTTCAGTGAAAGATTCAAATTGGTTTTTATTTTGCCTTTTATTTTTCTCTTAAATGATAATTTGTTACTCAGGTAAATTAGAGACCCTCCACAACTAGAAATTCTCCATGTTATCCTGTTTTGAGTCTGTTTTTAATTTTGTCCAGTTTTGTAGCTATAGGCAATAACACACAAAAAAGTGCAGTTCACTGTGTGATCACTAACTAACATTGAATGGTAATTAATATAAAAATCAAGCTGTAACCTAGCCATTATTCTGCCTAGTGTAGCAAGAGCAAGGACTGAATCAGCAAGGAGGCTGGATTCCCTTTTCATCTCCTACATATTGAGCCCACACTGACTGGTATTGGGAGGCAGCTTGTACTTCTACTGACTCTTGTAGTACATGTTCTGTGAATAAATTGGGGGCGTTACACCCTTCCATCTTGCATACCTTTCACAAGCTTTTAAAAATGTCACCCGTTGGGGAGGAAGGGACGGCCATGTTTACACGCACTTAATATTATTCAGTGGAATCCATCCTGCAGAGCAGGGAACTTTAACTGGACTGATAAATGTTAAGGCCCTGGGACTTCAGGTAGTCTGCGTTGGTAGTTTCGCAGTAGCACTCTCTATTAATGCTTCAAGGCTTGCTCGCTCACTTGCACTTTAGATCCATGGAACTTAGAAGCTTTTAAAAGTAAACTTGATCTACAGGAAAAGGGGATTGATGTTTGCTAAATATGTGCTTCATGTTAGACAATCCTCCAAGGAGCATTGATCTGTGAGAATGTTACTCAGAGGGGCCTCTGAAAGTCCAGGAAAAACAGGGTTTATGGACTAAAAAATACTAATCCACAGAAAGGAGAGGCGGGCAAGATGTAGTTTATTGTCTGCAGCCAGAAGGAGAATAATTAAAGAGAGCTCCATGTTTTCTTGTTTTGTATGAGGCTATAGCAGCCAGTTTACAGGCTGAACACCTCCTATTCTCTGTTTTTATTTGCTTACAAGTACTGCTTGAGTTCTGCTTCTGGATAGTTAATACAGAGATGGTAATAACACAGGAAAGACCTATAATTAGGAGGATGAGACTTTACACCTCTTGATGACCAGAATAGTGTATGGTTGCTACTTAGGAGCTCTTTGGAGAAACTACAACTGTCATACTCCTAAAAGAGCCAAAGCCAAGACAATCATATTAATTGGTATAAAAATAGACCTTGCAGTAAATATTCATTCTCTTCAAAGGCTTAATATTAAAAAATTCCTTTGCTTTATGTATATTTTAATGAAAATGCTCTGAAGATTGCTGTAAAGAAATAATGTTACTGTTAGCAAAGGCCAGTGCATTGTGATAAAACTGGGGAGAAGTCCTTCCTTTTTTAAAAAGATCTTCTGTGATCTCTAGATGTATCCAGATTGATCCAATTTTATTTAGTACTGTATATTTTCACTCCTATAGTACAGTGCCATTATAGTATAATATCAAAGTATGGGTCTAATCTCACAATCTCTTACTTCTTCTGAGTAAAGAGTCAGTGGAAAGGACATAATGAAATTGTATCTATGCATGTGTTATGCACTCAGATACTGTAGTGAAGCCTTTCTGTCTGTTAGAGAGGGAAGTCTGAGCTACAAGAATTGGATTGCAAAGTACTAAGATATTCAGATCCAGGATTTTGATTTGCCCAATTATAGAGGTAATAATGGTTAGCCATGACATTTGGTTTCCGTAACCAGGCACAGATTCATATCCTCTCTCCCTACCCAGGTCAACCATGTTCAGATCCAGGATTTTACATGCCATCTCCTATGTTAGTGGCTAGAGGGATGACTAAGCTTCCCTTGCTTACATGTCTGCTCACATTACTGCTCCGTGGGGACCATAGAGACTGCTCACTGCTTCTCATTGATACAGACACATTTTAAAGTTATTTTTCTAAGTAATTCAATAAGAAAAACAACATGAAAAGAACATTTTCTTTCTATTTGGGCCATGATTACTTACCAAAGGCATAAGGATATGTCTTCTCTTTTATTGCCATCTTCATGACATTTGGCATCTGTTCTGCCACCAATATACGAGTATTACTCCATTAGTGTCAATGGGAGTTTGTGCATTTAGTAAGGGGAAGAGCTGAGCCCATTACTGCTATATTTGGTTTGTGATGCAACTTTTAACATATGTCTAGTTGGTAAAGGATTATAAATTGAAGAGGTGAGGATTTTGGCACGACATGTCATCCAGGAGTTTAGTTTCTGTTTTTGTGTATTAAAATAAATGACTACTAGCGCTTGCCCTGGTATCAAACTTCTTTTACCATCAGTAATCTGCACAGGACATCTCATTATTCAACATTTTGTTTAAATACTAAGGAAACTGACTAATCTGTTTTTAAAATGTGTGCTGGTTAATGCTGGTAATGTTTTTCTGCTGTTCCCTGAGGCATCTCTGAAATGTTCATTCATGTTTTCAAAAGAAGCTGTCTTATTACACAACATATGTCTGTGACAACTGTCAAACAAACCCAACCATTTCAATTGTATATGGTTCTATAGCATCAGTGATTCTGGGCATATATGGCTCCCCTTGAAGTCAATGTACATTAGGCCATTAGTGGATAGTTTCTGTGAGTCCATGTATTTATTTGGTTATTGTTGTAATTGTTCAGTGTACATCAAACTCATGATAAAATACAGGGATGTATCAGGAGAATTATTTTTCCACTGAGGCTTCTATATCTCTGAAATATTCCCTCAAATTATGTTATTTACTACATTATCACTACAGAAGATTGCCTGTAAAGACTAACTTTAGTGCAGCAAGCTGGGAAAACTGTATCTTTAAAAAAAGATAAAGTTAATAGCTTCCCATATATATAAATTCAATATTTCATGCTCAGTATAAAACACAAATAAATAAATAAATTAGTGTTACTGTTCTAATTATAGGTTGTTTTCAATGGGATGATTGCTACTTGGTTTTAATTCAAAACATCATTAGCAAATTTAAAAGATAAAAACATTTCTAATGTCATTAAAATGTTAAGTAACTTTACTGTAAGATTAGTGTAGGGCTGGATTAACCCTTCCTGAATTTAAAAACAAAACAAAACAAAAAAGCCCTGCAGAAGTGAGGAAAAAGAGGGGCAAAAATTGAGGACCATAGAGTGGACAGGGCTATATGACTGCCAGCTGTCTGTTGTACGTCCTCACATATATTAGCAGTCACTGAGATGCTTCTTCAGTCTAGTCACTCACAGTCTCGGGCCCTGGCAGTACTGATTCCTCAGGAGCCATGTTGTTACTGGTCAAATCACCCACAACTTCGCACTAGCAGCTCTGAAGAGAATGCCTCAAAGTTAATGCTATGTCTGTATGCATATGCAAGTGGTCAGCTGGGGACTATGCAGTGGAGGCTGGATAATTCTTAGCTACTCACTTCAAACCCCTTCTCCTAAAGTCTTCTGGAGACTGATCTTCATGGTACATCTGTCGATGGCAGGAGTGGGCAATGCAACAGCGGCAGCATTCTACCTCCTTTCCTGCTTTCAAGAGGATTTCACCTTGAGTTGTGTCTCCTCTTTATGGGATCTGGGGGAATTTTGTGCCGTAGGGTGGCCTGATCCTATGAGATTTGCGTGGCTGTACCCTTACGTTCTCACAGAAGGTCTCTAAAGGCAGTGGAGTTATCATCTGTTCATACAGATATGTTTTATGGTTGAGCCCTTAATAGCCAGTTTAAACAACGTTAGTTCTTCTGACTGTTGAAGCTCTTAGTCATTGCCAGAGAAGCGTAAAGGTGCCTTAATGTAAATTAGAATTCAGCCCACATATCAATGAATTGTGTGTGTGTATGTATGTATATGTTTATGCATTTATATATTTGCGATTTCAAGCTTTGGTCTGTGATATACAGAAGGTCAGACTAGATGATTTGGTGCCCCCCCCCGCCCCGATAAGGGATTCATAGAAAATTAATATTGTGGGACGCTTCCAGTCAGGGCCGGCTTTAGGAACTGTGGGGCCCGATTCGAATACCCGGCGGCGGTCCGGGTCTTCGGCGGCACTTCGGCAGCAAGGGGTCCTTCACTCGCTCTGGACCCCCTGCCATTGAAATGCCGCCGAAGACCCGGAGTGAGTGAAGGACCCCCCCCATCGCTGAAGTGCTGCTGAAGACCCGGACCGCCGCCGGCTATGTAAAAAAAATAAAAAAATTAAAAAGGTGCCTAAGGCGCAGGGCCCTCTTAGGTGTGGGTGGGAGGCCCGATTCCAGGGAATTAGGGGAATCGCCTAAAGCTGGCTCTGCCTCCAGTGTAAAAGCAAGCTGGACATAATTTTGTATTTGAATCAGAACCAATTTTAGCATCATAAATTACACAGTGCATTTGATTTAAATCATGATTTAAATCACTAGTCAGGAATACTCGATTTAAGCATGGGTTTCTACATAAAAATGCATTCTTGTTGGTTGTTATAACCTTAATACATATTCTTCACAGCTCAGAGATAGATGAGACCCAAACTGGATCTCTTTTATGGGCTGCTGCCATTATAGGTTTTCCCTTCTAGTCAGAGAATGGTATGGTAGGTCTCAAATCAAGGAAGGCTATACTCCGAAAGACCTCAAGACTTCTGGAACATGCTGCTCATACTATTTCACTTTTGTTTCTGCTGCCTGTCCCTCCCTTCTCACATTTATCTCCAGACTTCTCCTTGTCCAGCTCTATTCCGCCCCCAACAACCTTCTATTCATTGAACTTTCTGAAACTTGGCACTTTTAGAGAGAGGTAAGGGACTGACGCTGTGTACACAAATTTGCAGAGTGACAGTAGGGTTGAGGTCCGTTATTTCTCACCTCTATGCACTATTTATTTATTTAAAAACATTTTTGCTGTTAACAAGCATATTATCTCTGGAGACACAAATCCACAGTCTGAGAACTGCAAAACTAAGCATCTCTGATGGTATCTTCTAGACCAGGAGTCAGCAGCCTTTCAGAAGTGGTGTGCTGAGTCTTCATTTATTCACTCTGATTTAAGGTTTCACGTGCCAGTAATACATTTTAAAGTTTTTAGAAGGTCTCTTTCTGTAAGTCTATAATCTAGAACTAAACTATTGTTGTATGTAAAGTAAATAAGGTTTTTAAAATGTTTAAGAAGCTTCATTTAAAATTAAATTAAAATGCAGAGCCCCCCAGACCGGTGGCCAGGACCCAGGCAGTGTGAGTGTCACTGAAAATCAGCCGTAAATTGTCTACCCCTGTTCTAGATTGAGCACTGAGTCCCATTGGGTAGATAGAAAAATTAACCTAAATAATATATGCAGAAAATGTGGAACCCCATACAATTGAGTTCTTAATCCATGAACCATTGGAACTCATTTACAAAACTTGTCTTAAATATTACATGAATATATTGTCTCATACTATAGAATTAGAATTTATAGTCCCTATTCCATGATGAGATCTCTTTGAGCTATAATGTATCTTAATTAAAACTATCTTTAGTTTTTCTCCTCAAAAAGCATTTTAGCAAAAAAAATCCTATTTAAATTTAAAAAAATCTGTTTTTAATTTTTTTTTAAATCACTGATTTTTATCCACCCTGTTAAATTAGTATTGGAAAGCCTAAAATCTGTATTTTATACAACTGTGCAGTTTAAAATGTGAAATGCATTATGAGTCCTGAAAGTACTTGGGTGCCATACTGATGGTATTTATTACATCCATTCATTTATTCAGACAGTAGTGGTGCTTTTCTTAGGTGTATGGATGGTAATTTACATTTGAAAATGTTCAATATTTTTTTCTGTTAGAAGCGATATGAATGCATTGTTGTTGTCTGGCAGCGTGAGAAGCTTCGGTTGCAAAAGGACCCTTTCCCTCCCCCACCCCCTCAGCATTTATAGTTGGGTTCTGGTAAAAGTGTATCAGTTACAGTTTAATACACAAAATGAAGTTTTTTAACAGAATATGCACTGATTTTTTCTTTTAACTTACTACCTCACGTTTTCTATATCTTGTAGTAAGAAGTTTAGATTAAAAGATTAATAGACTTAGCAGGCCTGTTTATTAAGCTTAGTTATAATAATGTAATAAGTCAAGAAATGGTCACAGATCATTTGGTGAAGCAAAATATGCATCAGAGTTGAATTCAGAACAGGCATTTTGTGAAAGACAAATCAAATGTTATAAATAACATTTCCTGACTTTGCTAGCTAATCATACGTTCATGTGGTCTGCAGTGCTTGAATAGGAAGTTCAGAAGATTCATAGTGCGTTCGATATGCATTTAATATAGTGAAGATAACTAGCAAAAGTGTTCTATCGGTTAAACACATGTGCAAGTCCAAGTGGTATAGGAATTCATATGCCTGGCTTAGGACCATACGTAGCCCTTAGTTTTTGCATTAGGCCAGCTCCTGAACTTCATAAAGTCATTATGGAGTAATCCTGAGGCCCTTAGTCAGGCAAGCTGTCATTGACCTTGGTAGTTCTATATATTTGTATTCTATTATGGGCTTCATAGGAGTTTGCCTGATTTTAAAAAGTGAGTAAAATAAGTTATGATTTGCATTCATTATCTGAACAGGTAAGAATATTTACTAAGGAAAAAGCTTTACGTAGAGGGTAAAACTTCCACAAGCTTCCCTGGGAGCAGGATCGGGCCTAGAGCCTAAAAATGGACCGTATTCTAAATCCTGGAAAGTATGCACATGCTGCTTAACCTTAAGCTTGTGAGTAGACTTCAGTGGCACTACACACATTAACAATTAATAATTAATCACATAATTAAGTGCCTGGCTGTCTTGGGGCTCAGAGCGCTCAGCATCTTGCAGATTCAAGCCCTAAAATTGCTCATGATAATTTCTGTCAGAAATTAATAAAAACATATAGACTACGAAGGTTTTGAAAACAGTCCATGGAGTGTCAACGGCTTCATAAAACATAGGCTAAATGCAGACGATTGCTTCAGAACATAAAAGTTTTACAGTGTCTGATGTCTTTTTGCATCACAGTCCAAAATTAAACTTCAAGATCTAGAATAATAAAGTAGCAATAATTCAGTCAAGAGATCCAATCATGTGTGGTAACTGACTAAAAGGTTTATTTCAAACCCTACTTAAATAAACTTTTAACGTGGGGTCATTCAGCGAAGCGCTGGTCTTTGAAAGGGACAGCAGTTCAACTATAGTTTAGGGTATTAAATAGAATGAAATTCATAGACTCAGTTATACAGATCACCAGACTAACAATCTAATTTTGTAGAGTTTAGCAAAATTGACACTATTTCTCAAGAGATGTAATACTAAGTCATGAGATATAGCACTTCTTGCTGAGAGAGAGGTTATCCTCTAAGTTCTGAATCCTCAAGGCTTTAATTTCAAATATCTGATTGCACATTCTGTGTGTGTGTGTGAGAGAGAGAGAGAGAGAGAGAGAGAGAGAGAGAGAGAGAGAGCAGTTGTGGCTCTATAGTTAAGGATAACGAGCTTTTCACTTAAAGCAAGTGAAAAGCTCAACACTATATGATGCATGAAAATACATCTTTGTATCCTCAAAGTTATAGCACTTGCTCTTTGAGAATAAAATGAATTTTCTGAGAATATACAAGTACATCTGTTAGTTTGTTTTCAAGTTAAAATTAATTAGAGGTTAGTTAATTAAAGATTGGTTAAAATTAATTAAAGATTTAAGAAGTGTAGCACATGGTATCAGATCTTTGTTTGTCCCTAATGATCTTAAGAATGGAACAACAGAAACTCTTCAAACTTCCCATATGGTTAGAATTCAAAAATAAAAAATTGTGCATAGAGTATGTTGAAGAATCTGTTTAGGATTACTGGTCATTTTTCCCATTATGTTTTTATAACTGAAAGATTTTCCTTCAGCACAAGCTGAGGAATAAGTCTACCACAGAGAATTTTACAAAGAGCTGACCTTTTTAAAAAATAGCTACCATCTTCCGTTGTTCTCAGTGGGACTAAGGCATAGGCTATTGTTAGCAAAGATGGCCATTGTCTCTGTTCACCCATTCCATGGGGTCTTTCTCTGTTTCCTGACAACAGTAGGGCCCATCATCTTCCCTAAGGGACCTTAGCTTCACTTTTATTGGGAACTATGGGAAGCAGTGACCATTTTGAAAGAGGGTATCCTAACCGAGGTAGTTTATAGCTTCAGTCCCATTGAGAACAATACAGTAGAACCATACAGTAGAACCATACAGTACGAACAGCTCAGGAATGGAGGTTTTTCATAACTCTGAAATATCTGTAACTCTGAACAAAACATTATAGTTGTTCTTTCAAAAGTTTACAACTGAACATTGACTTAATACAGCTTTGAAACTTGACTATGCAAAGGAAAAATGCTGCTTTCCCTTTATTTTTTCAGTAGTTTATGTTTAACACAGTACTGTCTTGTAACTGTTTTTTGTTTGTTTGTTTTTTAATTTCTGCTGCTGCCTGATTGTATACTTCTGGTTCCAAATGAGTTGTGGGGTTAACTGGTCAGTTTGTAACTCTGGTGTTCATAACTCTGAGGTTCTGCTGTATGATGATGTTGGCAATTTAAAAAGAAGGCAGTCCTTTGTGAATTATCTGAGGTGCCACCAAGGTGGAGGAGAAAGCTATTTTCCTTGTTTGGCAGTTCTGAAGAGAAACTGCACTTCCCTGCTGCTCCCTCTCCCCACTGCTGGTAGTCTGTGAAATTTTCTACTCTTCTCACCCCACGCTGGAGCTATTATCTGTGAAAGAACAGGGGATATCTCCATCTGAGTCATAAGAGGAGAAGCTGGGACTCTGACTGTCCCCCTGCAGCTGTTCTGATCTCCTGCTTGTGGCGTCATCAGAGCTTTAGTCTCCCAACCACTCATTCAACCAGGAAATGAACTAAAGATTGAAGAATGAGAAACTCTTTCAGAGTTGACTAGCATATAAAAATTAACCCAAATTAGGGCTTCACTTTAAGGGAGGCTTCACTTTTCTTACACATGTGTGTGTGCTCCATACTTAAAGGTGATTTTGTTTTTAATCTGGACTACTTTATGGACGTGGAGGAATATGAATATAGAAATGAGTGCTCAGTAACACCATTTATAAATAATTCTAGCTTAATGTATTAACAGTAGTGCTGTCTTTGCTATGAGGCAATACAGTGATGCCTGTTTCAGAATAAAATATGCATTTCTTTTAAAACCCAAATAAATTGCTTTAGAAAGAAAAGAAGTTTGCTTTATTAATTGGGTCTAGATGCATCACAGTCTTCTAAAGTCTTTAAATTCCATTTTTCCCAGGGGTACCATAGAGTGCTATTTAGGCTTCAGAAGCTTGGTGAACCAGGCAGATTTGTCAAGTTTTCCAAGTAGATTGCCAACCTCGAGGCAACAGTAATTAGGCCGGGGCTCACCTTAAAAATATATGCTACCATTCCAACATTTTGTTGAATATTCAGCTTACGGATTTGGGTATAATGGCCTCTTAGATTTAAGTTCTATTCAGAAAGTTTACACCACTCATTTTCATTGATGAGTGCCTTGGCATTTGTCTGATGACATGCACTCACAGTCTGAAACTTACACTGGCTATTTCAGGCAAGGTACCACTTTACCCATGCCATTCAGTTTCCAGGGAACAGAAGTCCAAACACAGTGATAAACACAGAATGATTTACTTATGAGAATAAGTAAATAGCAGTGTTTTGCCTAGGGATATATGAATCTGCAAGGAAATAAATTTTTCAAGTATTTGGATGTCTACACAGAATTCTTTCTTTTGTATAGTTAGCTTTAAAAAAAAATCTTCTTTTATACATAACCTTGTAGGGAAAATCCTGCAACCCGTAGCACTTACTCAAGCTAAACTCAGGCTGAGTTTAGGATTTCATTCATAGTGCAATGAAAAATAAATGGCAGTGAATCAGTGACAGTAATAAGATAGTATATGCTATAGGTAAAAAAAAAATAAAAAACACCTGACAAATCAAAGAAGAGATTAGCGTTTGCTGGTTCTAAATGAGCATTCTTAGTTTGTATCTCCACTGAAGGAAAGACCACCATTGACTCCTATGGATGTTGGATCAAACGCCCATATTTTATAAATAGCCTACCACGCTATAATAAGAAAACTTTTTTTTTAATAAATGCACCATTATTCTTTTTTCTGGAAGAAATAGAGGACTTATTTCTGATCTTTGTTTTTTTTTTTTAAATAGTGAAGGCAAAAATTAAAGAGTCTGACCCTTTCATTACTGTTGTTTTGTAAGTACTGTGGTACTGGCAGAATCAGTGTTTAATACAGGATGCGAGATAGTTTTGCTATATTTTTACTTTGTTTTTTTGCTTGTTAGTATTCTGTCTCTGAGTCTTCCACACTCAAGATACTAAAGCCTGCTTTGTTCTTGTTCAGACTTTTCAGATAGTACATAAGAATACTCCACTTCCCCATGTAATGATTAAGATTGCATAAAATTCCATTTTTCAAATAGCAGTTTTTTTTAAAGCTGAGAGAGCGCAAGTTCAACTGGATTTATACTGAATAAATTTAGTGTATTGTTAAGTTTCTCTGTTTTCCACAGTTATCATTCATAAAAAAATTATCTTTTTAATAGAATTTAAATCGAATAAAAAAACTAATTTCATTTTTCCATAGGGAAAACACTATGGAAAATTTGATAAATATAGCAGAGGTACACAATAGGGAGTGCAGGAAATACGTTGGAATTAGTGCAGATTTCTTCTAAGGTGCAATGTGACCTTTATAAAAATGGGGTGAAATATTAAGAACATTAATTGACAATAGTGGGGACTTTGAAATTGTTTAGTTGAGAAGCATTTGATGTTTGCTTGTCTGAGGGCCAGTTGTGGTGCTTGAACATGGCTGTAAAGAACATGGACCCACACCCTGACAAACTGTTCAGCGGAGAATCCTCTATTGAACAGTAATGCAGGTGACATCATTTTGCAATGGCTTGTTGGAAGAAAGAGGTTAGAGATGTTATATCCTTAAGATGCCCTTTCCCATCATCTATGCAAAATTAAGCAAGAAATAAATCTCTTATAAGAGGCCCTGATCCAGAGCATTTAAATGTAGGCTTAGCTTTAAGCATGTGAGTATTCCCATTCAGTGGGCTACAGACCCAGATTTTTAAAGGTATTTAGCTGATGCTATGCTCAATGTTGCATTATTAACTGATTTAGGAACCTAAATCCCTTATTTTAAAGGGATTTGGGCACATAGGAGCCTAAATCACATTGACTGTCAGGGGATTTAGAGACCATTGCAATGCTGAATGCAACAATGTCCAAATCTGGTTCTAAGTGCTTTTCTGCATTAGCATCTAGGGCTACGTCTTCACTACCCGCCGTATCGGCGGGTAGCAATCGATTGCTCGGGGATCGATATATCGCATCTCATCTAGACACGATATATCGATCCCTGAATGCCCTTAGAGCGATTCCGGAACTCCACCAACCGCAACAGAGTTGCGGAGTCGACATGGGGAGCCGCAGACATCGATCCCGCGCCGTGAGGACGGTGAGTAATTCGATCTTAGATACTTCGACTTCAGCTGCATTATTCACGTAGCTGAAGTTGCGTATCTGAGATCGATTTTCCCCTGTAGTGTAGACCAGCCCTTAAAATGCTATCTTTTCAATTATTTTAATAAATCAGTCTAGCCAGGAACTAGATTGCAAATGGCATAGAACATTAACAATATTAGTAAAGTTCTAATAAATAAATAAAACTTTAATAATATTTGTGTAACGTAACCTTTAGTTTTTAGATATTTCTTTCAATATCTTTAAATATATTTGATTTCTGTGCATGATCCTATAGCAAATTTACATTAATGAATATAACTTTAGGTGGCCCATTTCACTAAGAAATGTAGTAAAACCATATTTTATATGAAGCTGCAAGGACCATTTCTTCTACAGGAAGGACCTACATCTATGTTACACTAGGGTGACATGCATTGTATCTTGGTTGTTGAGTACAAAAAAGATTACCTACAGAGCATCTCTGTGGAGAGGGGGAGAAGGCAGTTTGCTTATGTCTGTCAAAAGACAGGCTGTTTGGAAACAATGTCTTGGTGTTATTGAGACCATGAGAGTCTTGGGTACAGGTATCCTGTTTTAAAGCAAACTGTTAGTGAGTACTGTTACCAGGGTCAAACGCAGCTACATGTCAAAATGATGAATTCCAAAACATAAATTGTCCTGAGAAATAAACAAGTAGAAGTGACACAACAGTGCTGCTGAATTCAATTACAAGGGATGCAAAGATGTAGGGAAGAAAGTGTGGGGTGGTCATGTTGGTTTTGCCTGAGAAGTACCTCTGATTGAGCGGGATATTCTGATCTGAGCGACACTCTGAGAAGCCCAGAAGATAGTTCAGTTGGCTCCCGGCCATACTGCTACCATAAATAGATCGGTGCAGCTGGTTACAACCATCCAAATCCATAACCTGGAAATGGCTGTTAGCAGAGACCTGGAAGGCACAAGCAAGAGATTTTGTGTGCTTAATAGTGACATGGGGGTGGGGAGGGAAGGTGTTGGCACTGGACTTTGTCTTCCACTGTGCTTTCCCTTTCTTTTGGTGCATGCTTGATTTATTAAGTAGTGCAACTTAAATATAGACCAACTTCTAGATATGAGCCTAGATATATAATACACAAATGATGTGGGTCCAATACAAAGTGATGTTTTGCTCCTCAAATAATTTTATATATATACACTTTATATTGCTATATAATAAACATAAATGTATTAATTAGCCAGATCTCTTGCTTTTCAAACTAAAGTGGCTGAGTCCTGATGGACTGAGTCCTATAGATTTTTCATCTCAAAAAAGAACAGTCCCATCTCTTAGTTCTTTTGTTCCTTATCACTGATGACTAATTAGGAGCTTTATCCTGACTCCCTAAAATTCTTAGACCCTGATCCTGAAAGCACTTATTCATGTGTTTAATTGAAATCAGTGAAAATACTGCTGTTTTCAAAGTTAAGCATACTATATAATAATGAAGCCTATGTTCAGACGGAACTCTGTTCAGCCAATGGAAACTGATATTTAGGACTGTACTCAAATGTCAGTAGTCTCTCAGTATACCTAAGAATCAACTAAAGGAAGTTTTAAAACCAAAAAAGTCATATCCAGTCTTTAGAGCAGGGATGAGCAATCCACAGCACGTGTGCCAAATGCGGCACATGAGCTGATTTTCAGTGGCATTCCCACTGCCCAGATCCTAGCCACCAGTCTGGGGAGCTCTGCATTTTAATTTTTAATTTTAAATGAAGCTTCTTAAACATTTTAAAAACCTTATTTACTTTACATACAACAATAGTTTAGTTATATATTATAGACTTGTAGAAAGAGACCTTCTAAAAACGTTAAAATACATTACTGGCACGTGAAACCTTAAATTAGAGTGAATAAATGAAGGCTCGGCACCCTACTTCTGAAAGGTTGCCGATCCCTGCTTTAGAACCTTATACAAATGTTGATTTCAGGTTCCCAGTAATTTTTTATTAATCCACAAATAGGATTTTTAATATGTCGGAAGGGTACATTTAGTACAACTAACAAAATAAAATTGAATATATGATAATGAAAGTACAAAAGTTATTGTAACTACAAGATATTCTACTTCAGACATTGTCATACTTAGAGAAATTGAAGTTTTGAACTAAAATGCATTCATCCCCATATCCTACCCTACCACAGCTGCTGGGGTAAATTTCATTCAGAACATTTAGCCTTGTGACTCCTGTTAAGGTTAATGGGAGTCATACAGCTATATATATATATCTATACATTAAACTGAAAATGTTTTGCACCGACTTAGTGTGTCCTATGTAAAACGTTCCAGCTACTGAAATGTTTGCGGTTTTTAAAATTGAAACAAATGCATCAAATGGATATAAAAAGAATGTAAGTAATACAGTATCCAAGAGTTTTATAAGAGCTGGCAGAGGAGCTTGCTGGGCTGGTAAAGCCAATTTTCAATAAGTCTTGGTTACAGTCTGTAAGTATTTACATGGGAAACAAATAATAATTATGGGCTGTTCCATCTAGCAGAGAAAGATATAACAATCCAATGGTTGGACGTTGAAACTAGACATGTTCAGAATGGAAATAAAATGTAATTTTTTTAATGGTGAGAATCATTCATCATTGGAACAATTTAACAAGGGTCATGGTGGATTCTCCATCACTGACAATTTTTAAATTAAGATAGGATGTTTTTCTAAAAGATCTGCTCTAAAATTAATTTGGCGACGATCTATGGCCTGTGCTATACAGGAGGTCAGACTCGATCACAATGGTCACCTCTGGCCTCAGAATCTGTTAATCTAGTGTCAATATTTCATTTCAGTTTTTAATTTGAACTATGAACTACAGTACATACATACTATAGTATGAAGTACAGCTGCTGAAATACTGGTACATATTAGGGATTACGATCAGCCTTCATGGAGGGCAGATTATGACACATCTGCCCATTGTTGTGTTGCTTGCATCTTGCTCTGAAGCATCTGGTGCTGGCCACTGTTGGAAACAGGATACTGTACAAGTTGAGCCTTAGCAATTCTTAATATTCTACAAATACTAAGGCTTTGTTTCAATTTGAGTGCATTAGCATTGGGAAATGCTGAAGCTTTGAAATTAGTCTGAATGATTGTTCAATAAATGCAGCATACATTCAGCTTGCATCAGTTTGAACAGCCAACTAGTTTCTCCTGTTTTCAAGTAACTTTGCTATATTTTGGCAGGATCATATAGTTGCTACAGCATTTTCCCCTTATTCTTTAATTAAATGCCCGGACTGTTGAAGATTCTGTTTTTATTTTGAGAGTGAGCAGAATGTGTTACATTGTATTTGTTAATAACCAAATTCAGGCCCATTTTCCTTTTGCCCTCAAAGCAGATGTAAAATAATGCTGCCCACATAAGAACCTGTGATGAGTCATCACTCTTGCCAGGACTCTTGATCATGTGCTATGTACTAAAGTGTTTTGCTAACCTCTGGTCCTGACCTGGAAGGCTGCAGCCAGGGAGGACCAGAAGAGCATGTGAACTGTACCACATTTGGAAGATGAAGAAATAGTACATATTTGTGTAATTAGATTTCTGAATTTGGCTCTTTACAACATGTAAAGGAAGGGAAAAGATGTATAGGTTTCAGGTAGGCTAGACAAGTAGCCCATTTAACCTTGGGAGACCAGGTTCAAATTTCAACTTGCTTGTACGTCACAAATAAATGTGTTTCGTGGTCTCATCCAAGTCTCTAGTTCATATATAGTCACATAACAATATCGCCATACACAACTTGGCACAATTATGCAAGACTGAAATATGCTGATTGGCACTGGAAGAGTGTGGGTGTTACCAAGTGCATTAGCAGAGCTATGTGGCGAAGCTTGCTGGCTTGAGCAAATGCTACTAACAGTAAGTACTAATATTGGTAGTATTTTTGACATTTACATAGCATAATGCAGTGGGAACCCAGAGTGATCACCTCAGGATCATTTTGCCTCTTACTGGATGCAGCCATTCTGGGATGAAGCAAAGCCATTCTATGCAAACGATGCTACATGGCAGCCCTTTTAGGAAAGGAAGTTGAGAGCAACATATTCATTTTCAGCTAAGTAGGGACATTTGAACAAGTCGTTCTAAATTAAATGTATATATTCTTTGATGAGCACTTAGATATTAGCAGATTTTCTCTTGTGAAAAGTAATATTTTAAATAATTATAGGGGGTCAGAGTCTTGGTGTTACGTAACATCCAGATGGCAGCATCCCCAGCAGCACTTCATCTCTAGACCCATGCTAGGGTACTGGTTTAATTCTGTGTTAAAGGGAAGCGCCTATTAACTATAATGGTGCATGATCAGGCCAAAGGTTGGGGATTAAGGGCTTGTTTACATGGTGCCTTAGTCCACACCCACCAACTAGACTAATCTGTCTGTGTGGACCCTCCTGGTGCATAGCAAAACTTCACTAGTGTATGTTAATGTAGTGCTCTTTGAAACAGACTAATTTAGGGACATTTTAGTGCTCACCACAGGGTCCGCATAGGCCAGATAGTGTGCAACATGCTAGTGCACATTAGAATTTACATCACAGCTGGTGTGCACAAGGTACTGTGTAGACAAGCGCTAAAATTCAGGTCCCTTGACTGCATGCTGTGATGGTTAGACAAAGCAGTTGGATGGATGTCCAACAGTTCCAAGGAAATGCTTGGGTTTTTCTTAGATCTCCAATACTATTTAATGAAAATTTTGCTATTTGAATATAATTTTTTAAAGAATTTATTGTGGAATGTTATTTTTATATGTCTGCCTCATATGACCTATTCAGATGAATAACTCTGTCATTTATGGGCTGACTGGTTTTGTTCCATAATTCTCTATACCCAATTGTTATATTTTGATATCTTGGTAATTTGCTTTTAAATAATGTTGCCAATATGTTCTTACCTACTACCAAAGTTGGTCCTAAAAATAAACCTGATTGGAATTCTGTATTATCAAAATGATATATCTAATGGACTTCAGTCAGACTGAGTAAAGTCATATGTGTATGTAAATGTTTGCAGAACTGGGGCTTAAGGCCTCAACACAGCACACATTTATGGATGAGTAAAGTTACTCATATGAATTGTCCCAACTCAGTGGGACTGCTCATGCGCATAAAGTTACTCACATGCATAAGCCTTTGCAGAATCAGGGGTTAAATGTGTACAAAAATCACTGCACCAGTAAATACACCTCTGTAGTTGGGAGCGCAAGTGTGGTGCAGACAATCAGAATACGGCATTCTGTGGGAAAAAATAAATTGTGGACCAGCACACTTGTGTGCAACCTTACTGTTATGAAAAGATTGAAAGGATCATTAATGTCCAGATCAGACAAGACTTTAAAGGCAGATTCTTATTTGTTGCAAATTCTCATAGCTCTATTCATTTGAATAATCTTATCTTTTGAATCTTAAAATCTTTATATTATAGGGCTATTGTAACAATTCCATAAGTATCTATTTACAGTAAACCTCAGAGTTATGAGAACACCAGAGTGACGAGCTGACCAGTCAACCACACATCTCATTTGGAACCAGAAGTATACAATCAGGCAGCAGCAGAGACAAAAAACAAAAAAACCCAAACAAGTACAGTACTATGTTTAAACGTAAACTACTAAAAAAAATAAAGGGAAAGCAGCATTTTTCTTCTGCATAGTAAAGTTCAAGGGTGTATTAAGTCAATGTTCGTTGTAAACTTTTGAAAGAACAACTATAATATTTGGTTCAGAGTTACAAACAACCACCATTCCTAAGGTGTTCATAACTTTGAAGTTCTACTGTACAGTATGTATTAAAATACCAATTTATGCCCTGCCCCAACTTTCTGAAAAAAAGCTTTTTGCCTACATTTCTCATGTGTGCTCTCTAACCAAAGGAGGATCTGTTAGTATAGATGCATGGTTGATTACAAAAGATAATTTCGGTATCCTGGATGAGAATTTGAAGTCTTCCAACTTTGTTTTGTAATGATGTATCCTAAATCGTTTGGCTTAAGGAGAACTTTTAAGTGTAAATTTGAGGTTAATCAAACAACGTGTTTTTGACATGTGAGAGTTTGAATAGTGAATGGATTTTTACTTCTTGAAAAGGCATCTGCCTTTTTATGTTACAGTGTATCTCTTAAATAGAGTGGTCTAAAAACTGCCTTGTTTTATACATTAGTCCCCATGAGGAGAAAAAATATACAATTATTTTTAATAGGATTGGGTAAGTAATTTCAAAATTATACCATCTGACAGTTTGAGACTGATTTTGGTAAGGTCTCTGAACTCAATACCCCAGTTTAAGGAACTGTTTTTTTAAACAAAAAAAATTAAAAAACTAAGAAAGTTACCAAACACAAGCTTTAGTTGTTGAAGTTCTGAGAATAATTATTAGCATGCAGTAGTAATTAAAAACAAAACTCCGTCTGTTAATTTGTTTTGTAAATGTTACTTGTAGCATGGTTTAAATCCCACTATGCCAAGTTGATACAAAATTCTACATGATTTACAAAATCAAGTGTATATTTATAGGGATTGAAATATGGATATGCTTTTGTTGCCAATACTTATGCACCTTTTACATATTAAGTGAAGCCAAATGGTGTATTTGTGTTTGATATGTATGTAAGATCAATAGAAGAATAGACTCTAATCTTAACACATTCCAGCATGCTGTTACATGCCCATATATCTTAAAAGTTGGAAGTGTGTAATACAAGTCAGTATATATGCCCTTCTAGTTCAGTTGTACATATTTTTATTTTTCTATTTCATCTGACGCTCTGTTGTATTTCATCTGACGCTCTGCACTATAAATTAGATGATATTATATGTGAATGTGTGTGTCCAAAATCCCATGTTTTAGAATACACTCAGACATGTACAATAGGATGAAAAAAAATGTTTAGAGTTAGGTTTTCATTTTTCTTGTGAAGTTTCCTATTTATTGATATAGTAAGATTGTAGTTGCTATTTGAAAGAAAAAAATACATTTTGGGCTTGTGCAACATTACTTTCCAGGTTGAAAATAACATTAACTTGTATAAATTAACATTAAATTATATAAATTAAGAATGAATTGGACTACAGGAATTGTACAACAGTGCCAGAATGGCAGTTATAGTTGAGTGAGTTTTTATTGTGAACTTCAATTTTGGGGATTGAGTCCTAGAAAGCTGCCGATTAAGACTTAGTGTAAAGAAAATGTTCATGGCTGAATTCAAGCCTGTAATTTTTGGGTCGTAAAGTTTCAAAAATAATGTTTGGGGCTTCCCTTGGTTTCACATGTATCCATTCTTTCTAAGGTTACTGTCAACGCAAGGTAAATTCACAGTAACAATAAAACAACATGTTCACAAACTTGGGTGCCTTAATTAGGGACCTAAATCCGTATTTAGGCACTCATGTAAAAACGGTTTGATTTCTAGTGTCTCATAGGTTGTGAAAAATACTAGAAACGTTTATTATCCATGGGCCTGATACAAAGCCCTCTGAAATCAATGAGAGGTTTTCCATCATAGACTCAGAGTCATTAAGGCCATAAGGGACCATTGTGATAATCTAGTATGATCTTCTGCACGCTGCAGACCATAGAACCTTGCCGACCCATAACCTCTGGTTCAGTTACTGAAGTCCTCAAATCGTGATTTAAAGACTTCAAGTTACAGAGAATCCACCATTTATACTAGTTTAAACCTGGAAGTGACCCATCCCTCATACTGCAGAGAAAGGTGAAAACCCTCCAGGGCCTCTGCCAATCTGACCTGGGGAAAAATTCCTTCCCGACCCCAAATATGGTGATCATTGGGACCCTGAGCATGTCAATGTGACCCACCAGACAGGCACCTCAGAGATCTCCCCATCTAGTGTCCCATCTCCAGCTATTAGGGATATTTGCCACTAGCCAGTCACACATGGGCCACATGCCATTGTAGGCAATCTCATTATACCATTCCCTCCATATATTTATCAAGCCCAGTCTTGAAGCCAGTTAGATTTTCTTGCCCCACTGCTCCCCCTGGAAGGCTGTTCCAGAACCTTATTCCTCTGGTGATTAGAAACCTTCATCTAATTTCAAGCCTAAACCTGTTTGATGGCCAGTTTATATCCATTTGTTCTTGTGTCAGCATTGGTGCATATCTTTAATAACTCCTCTCTCTGCCTGGTATTTATCCTTCTGATGTATTTATGGAGAGCAATCATATCTCTCCTCGGCCTTTGTTTGATTAGTCTAAACAAGCCAAGTTCTTTGAGTCTCCTCTCAGAAAGTAGGTTTTCCATTCCTCTGATCATCCTAGCATTGGTGAGACCTCATCTGGAATAGCGTGCACAATTCTTGTTTCCCATGTTCCAGTTTGAATTCATCTTTTTTAAACATGGGAAACAAGAATTGTGTACGCTGTTCCAGATGAAGTCTCACCAGTGCCTTGTATAATGGTGCTAACACTTCCCTATCTCTACTGGGAATACCTCGCCTGATGCAGCCCTAGGATTATATCAGGGGTTCTGAGACTGAGTGTCGTGGGGGGTCACGAGCTGTCAGACTCCAACCTCAAACCTCACTTCATCTCCAGCATTTATAATAGTGTTAAATATAAAAAATGTGTTTTTAATTTATAAGGGGGGTCGCACGCAGGCTTGCTGTATGAAAGGGGTCACCAATGCAAAATGTTGAGAACCACTGAATTACATTAATTTCAAAAGGCACTGGATCATACCTATGTGCCATACAAAAACTATTTTACATTAAAATTGTTTCCAATATAACATATGTTGAATTGTATATTTACAATTCAAACTGACTAAAGTTTGGAACCTGATCCTGCAGTCTTCCTCCTGATAAATTTAGTGCGGAGATTGTCTTCTAACTCAGGAGATTTAATATGGGGTCATTTTGTTGGCGAATTCTCTTAGAAATCTTGACTGGTCTCTTTCTCAGCCCATTCCCTTGTGGATGATAGGAGCTGAAAGCGATATACTTGAAATCATACTACATCCTAAAAGCTTTGAATTCAGAACTGGCAAACTATGTTCTGCTCTCAATAACAATATTTTCCGTAATGCCAAAATGAGAAATGTGCCTCTTAATTTTTCTAGGACCTGATGCCTAGTGAGTCTAGTGAGAACTAAAATTTCTACAAATTTAGACCAGTCAATGCCTGTCAGATATTTCTATTTTCTAAGAAGTTCTGGTATAATTCTTTTGGTATTGGCTTTTCTGACAATGTTTTGAGTATGTGAGGTTCTTTCGAGTTGTATCTCTCTGGTTGTTTACTTCAAAATTTCAGACTTAAAAAGAGCACCAAGAATAACTTCAAGTTCTCTGAAAGGGCACACTGAAGACGCATGCTGTTTGCTCTATCAGCTCTGAAATCTGTGGCCAGTTTGATAATTAGCCTAATTTTTTGTTTTCACTTAATCTTGTGACATTGCTATAATCACGTCTCTCACTTGGTCCATGATGTAATTATTGCATTCCTTTCACATTTATTGTTCAGATATCTTATTGGCAATCGTTACATTAAGTAGGCAGCGATATTTTGAAAATGCTATAATCTGGTCAGTTTTATATATTTCTTGATTTAAATTAGGACTATTTTGGCAACTGCAAGATGTGAGATTACATTAACAATGTAATATATTAATTTTACTCCATTTCCCATTCTTAGTAGAATCATTGTCATGAAGATAGATTCATGTTGCATAATTCTGTTCTTGCTGACAATTATCATAACAGTGAGATTACTTTTTCTTGCTTCTTTGAGCCCAAAATAGTGTAACTCACTACTCTAACATTTTTTAGTGTTATGCATTTTCATGGTGCCTGGCCTGTACATCTGTTTCTATAAGGCTTCTGTAACTGCAAATGGAGAAAACAGGAATGTCCAGCTACTCCAATTACAGGAAGAGTCAAAACAATGGCGCCCCAGGAAGTATTTTTCAGTATAAATAAGGCATTCATATTCAGGTACCTTATTCCTTTGACAAATTATAATAAGAATAGAAAAATAGCATATCGTTAATCCAGTCGTATGACACTTCTTTGTAACAATAATGGGAAGTGATAGAAATTGAACACATTCAATCACAAACTGGAAATGTAATTACATGATCCTCTTCTGTGTAACTTTAACTTTCAAGCATTTTCAGTTAACGTTTGAATACTTGTTTTGATTTGTGATGCTATTCATAACCGTTTGCATTGACCCAGTTCAACAGTTAAATCCTGTCAGTTGAGGAAAGATTTTTCAAGGATATGATATTTTCTCTCCACATATGTATTTAAACCTCTCCAGAGAACTACGTCTTTTATTTGTCTTTATTGCATTTCTTTAGCTTGCATCTGCTTTTTTAAAAAGCTGGCCTGTTCATATTACTCTTTGGTTTTCATTTAAATTCCAAATAATCGATGAGCAAAAAACAACAACAAAATTGCCCAAAAGTAATGACTGTCACAGGCAGTGGTGATTAAAATTCAGATTTATAGGTGAAGTGCACATCAAAAATGAGAAAGCTGAATGCCCTAATAACTGGCCTCTACGGAGCTTCACTACAAATGACTAACTAAAGTTCTTTAAAAAATCTATTTTAAAGCCACATTGCTCACTCTTCTTCCCTGAAGCTATTGTGATATTTCCTGGTTAAGTGGAGATAGCCTGGAAAGAGTCATCACAAATATGTGAAATCTCATTGCAGCCAGGCAGTCCTTTGGTATTTGAAATTTCACAGAATGATGCCTTCTTGGATATCTTCACTGAACCAGAAAATACCAAGAGAATTTCACATGGAGGGGGGGAAATAGCTTGGAAGGGTTGGTAAATATATTTTTGCGTTGTGTACCGTCCCTCAATCCTCCCTTGTTTAGTGGAGACGTTCAGCACATAAATCTGGCCTTAATTTGCTCTTTGTTTTTCATTTGCAGATTATTTTTTAAGGCTGACTCTGAGGGCTGTGTTTTCAAAAATATTCATTAAATTCTACCCACAATAATTTGTTCATAAACAAGTAATTGTACTGGTAAAATGTGTATTTCTACCAGTACTATTTGACATTTGTATAACACTTTCGCTCAGATGATTTACAAACATTAATGAATTAAGTCTCATTACTCCTGTGAGAGAGAAAGTATTACTACTTTCATTTTACAGATGGAAAGATGAAGGACATCAGTGGGAGTTTTGCTATTGATTCAGTCGGGCCAGAATTTCATCCAGGGAGATTAATATAAGTGGTTTTCCCAAGATCACACAAAAAGTTCATTACAAGACTAGGAATAATATCTCCCAACACATATTTCCCAACTCACAGCCCCGTGCTTTAGCTGCAAGATTATCATTACTCCGTTATTTGTGCATGCAGAACGGTACTTTCCTGTGCAAATAGCCATTTTCATAAGCAATTGCCCATTTTTCATGCACAAATGCATATTTTCCTGCACACTTACTGATTTGCATAGGTCCTCTCATGTTTCAAGGGGGCAACTTAAGCAAGTAGTTCTGAAAACATGGCCCTTAGTCCCTTTATACTATGGTATAAACAGTGTGTGAGCTGATGTTCTAATACACCTCGGTATTTAGGCACAAATAGTTTGTACTATGGGTATTATGTTAAATAGACAAAAGCAGGAAAATTTATAGTTAGGGCTATATCACATCTTTAATATAACTTGAGGGGCACCTGTCAACTGGATCTACAGCATCTCGGCTCAAGCATTTTTAGCTTTACTCCCACATGTAATACTGAGACAGAAATGCCTGTGATGAAATATCACCATAAAATATTATGGTCTTCCATACAAGACTGTCATAACATGATGAAACATTGGCAAATCAGTTGTCGGCAATAGATTTGCAAATGGATAAGGCAATACCATGTCAACTTTATTAGGGCCAAATTCATCTACCATAAAGTTGCGATAAACAAATTGGGATTGCTCTCAACATATGTTATCGGCCAGATTATCAAAACCTGGTCTTTTTTTGCACCCTCAAGGTCTGAGTGGAAATAGTTGCAGGCACAAGGTTGCATCTAGGGTTGTTTGCCCCTGAATTTTAATTCAGTAGGATATCTGCTGCCCACAGAAAAGTTACCTTGATGGATTTGGTCTACAACACATGGCAAGCCTGCTGAGTGTAGATATATCTTAAATGAAAATTGTGTCTGCGGGTAATTGTGTCCAAAATTGTTTGCATATTTCTGGTTCCTTGTACAAAATATCGACTTGGTTAAGAATGCGCTGAAAAGCAAGCCCTATTTACAATTGATTTTATGGGGTATATCTTCTAGTCTCCAATTCAGTTTTATTCCCCCTCTATTTTGGTATACTTAAGCTATCTCACCACTACCCACTTCCTTATTGCTCTGCAACCATGTTAAACTGACAAGCACTGTTTCTAGAGCTCCATTGCTGCTGATGTTGTCAGTGATGCTAATGTAGAAAGAGAAAAGTCTGCTGTTTTATGGAGGTATAGCACTAGAAGCATAGAAGTGTGCCACTCTGTCACCTGAAAGAGATTGGACAAGTGCAGGATGTGTTAGGGCTCATGCTGCAAAAGAAGATAATTTAGAATTGAGTTATTTGCAGGACCTTCTTTTGTCCTATGTCCCATTAAGTCATTTGAGATCAGGTGGGTTGTTCTTGTTCACTGTGCTGAGGGTCAGTTTGAACAAGACTGGGGGCAGGGTCTCAGTCAGGAACTTATTTCCTGAGGATGTCAGTTGAGGGCTCTCTGAAGATGTTTTCAGGACTTGTCTTCCATATTTAGGTTACTTTTTGCATGGTCATTTAACTTCCTCTGTTTCTATATCTCCTAATTTGAGAAGAGGGAGAGGGTTCAGTTTATTAATTGAATTATTTTTATATTCAGCATCTGGGTGTCTTTTTCAGAGACTGACTCTTTATAAATTATTTGAATGCTCAAAATACCATCTGCCATCTTGGATTTGCTGACAAGGAGCAACTCCTAATGTCCATTTCTCAAAATTTCAAAGCTTAGTTTTCTTATGCAAAACTTGTTTGGCACGGACATAAGGTTAAATGGACAAATTGAATTTTTCCTCAATACATCTCTTTTTGCTGACCTGCAGAATAGAAACGAACAAACAAACTGCTGAGTTACCTTATTAGCGTATGAAAGCTTGCCGTTGTATACATACAGTAACATTGTTTTGTAATATCTTGCTATATGCAGTTTTTTATTAATGTTATGGCAGCCCATAAAACAAACTCAGACAATAACAAACGTAGTCTTATGTCACTGGAAGCTTAGCTGTCTGTTAAAACAGTAAGATACTCATAGTAAATAACTATCGGTCTTTTCCCCGTAGAACTCAGAGGTCATTTGAATAAATAAGCATTTCATAGCCTTTAATACAAGTTTTCGTCTTAAAGGAAGCAATAATTAAATCCTGGGAAATAAATGTGTATTTAATTTAAACTATGAAGATTGTGCTCGAAACTGTTAAACACTTACGAATTTTAATGTGTCTTTGTAGCAAGACGTGCTGCAGTTGTCTTGATTTTATGAAGAATAAAAAACCCATCAAATTATTGTCAAAAATGTCATTTCTATTATAAGGAAAAGTTAGCTGTTTCCACAAATATATCATTTGAATATAAGTTTCTTAGAAGTGCAGAGTTAGAGGCATATATGTAAAGCTAAGACCAGCAGGCATCAGCTCACGCCACCAGTTTTATTCAGAGGCGTGTCATTGTGGAGTGCATCATGCTGCTTAAATCAAATGCTGTGATTAATATTTAATGTGTCTGTGATGGAATCACTTTCTCCCCTGAGGTTAACTTACATTTTGCCAGACATCCTGACAACACTGCAATTCTTATATTCCCTGTATGACCTGGGCTTTTCCTTGAGAAAGGTCAGAATAAAGGGTGCTTTTGTTCATATCTTGCCTGCTGGTGATATATTGACAAAGTGTCTGCTGGCTGAATGGAATAGTTTTACAGTATTAAACAAGTGCTGATTTCTGTGGAGAGGCAGAACTTATGGTTTAGAAGGAAGTGAACTGGTTAGGTCAGGAGAATGTACCATTTGTGGACTCCCCCTTTCCTTTTATATTCATGTGTCCGATACAGTAGACTGTACGCTGGCTGTGCTCAAGGCAGAACTGGAGAGAAGGCAGCTTCAAAGTGATCTGCAGTTTGAAAGCTTGCTTTTTTCTGTAGGGATTCTACAGGCGCTTGTGCTTGTGTTGGAAGCAGTTTTAAAACTAACATGGTTTAATCCACTAACTGCATGTTGGGTAAATTCAAAACCCACATGCTCGTCGTCTTGCAGTGGAATAAGTCACATCTGATGGACATTTTCTGTGCTTATAGCATAGTAATGAACGTCTGACAGGCGCGACCTTTCATAAGACAGCCCACACTATTGGCTTTCTGCCCAGAATATTGCTGCAACACTATCTGTGATTGGTTATCTCTCTATCATGCATTGCTTCACAAGGGAAAACGGCCCCTTTTTTAATAAATCTACGATGGCTGGCTGCAATATGCTACACTGTAAGTATATTGTGTGAAAGAAACAGACAGACTATAATTCTTCATAGTATTCTAGGAGCACATGGCAAGGCTGTAATGCTGTGGGACCTCAGTGGAATGCTGCTTGGTAAATTTTAACGTATTTGTTTTTTCTACAGGTTGGTACTAAGAAGTGCCTTTCCTGACGTCTCTGCTGCTTGGAACCGCTTCTAGAGCAGTCTCTGCTTTTTGCCTTGCTTGCTGCCAGCTAGACTGCGACGACAGCACATCCACCCTCCACCTCTAGCCCAGACACCCCCATTTCTACTTATAATCAAGAGAAAAGCTCTAAGTATCAGGCATTGCCCTAGGCTGCTTTAGTATAAAAATAAGTTTGCTGAAAAAGTAAGATATCTTCTGCCAGAAAATCAAGGAGAGAAAAAAAATTTCTCGATTGTTGCTCTAAACTGCTGCATCTGTCTATGCCAAACTAATCAATACCGATTGCACCACAAAATCCAATTGCAAATTCAGCTGTGTTGGAGATTACCTTTCAGACAACTTTACTGAAAGCAGCTTGGAAATTCTGTGTCAAAGGGTCTGCCACGTTTTCATGCTTGCATTTTGGGCTCCAAATTGGTACTCGGAATGGGTTACTGAGAGCACAAGGCTAGTTTCAGGCCACACTTTTTAACATTCATCTTACTTATGAACCTAGCATTTCTTTTAAGTACAAAAGCTCTTTCAATTAGCAGTTTCATGCTGTGAATTTCTAGTTGGAAACCTTTTGTTTGATATTGTGACAACATAATTTTACATGTACTTTTAAAGTAGGGTCTGGGGAAAAAAAGTATTTTGGAGGTGACATTTTCATCATTTCCAATCTATCAGTTTGGCTGTTTGTTTGTTTGTTTCACTGAAAATTTTAACTACCTGTAAAAAATCTAAACATGGCTGTTAGTGTCACACCAATTCGGGACACAAAATGGCTAACACTGGAAGTGTGTAGAGAGTTCCAAAGAGGGACTTGCTCACGACCAGACACGGAATGTAAATTTGCACATCCATCGAAAAGCTGCCAAGTTGAAAATGGACGAGTAATCGCCTGCTTTGATTCATTGAAAGTGAGTAAATATTATATTCTTTTCAAGGATAAATAGTTAATGAATGAACCAATTATAATCGGCAGAACCATATCGTCTGGGAGATATGGATTGCTGGCTGTGCTAGTATGGAGATTTATGGCTTTCTTTATTGCTGATTTGTTGGTTTTGTTTTTCTCAAGGGATGGGGGAGAGGAGAATAAGGGGGAAAAAACTGTAACAGAGTTCGGACTCTCTGGAATTGGTGTGGTTATAGTTACTAGTTCTTAACCCTAAATTGTTATTGGTCTGCAGCTGGTGTAAAAAGCAGCATATATGTTGTTTAGAAATAGCAAAGTCATAGTAGAGATTCTTGTAAGTAAATAAATAAGTAAAAGAGACTGGAAATGCAAACCATGTGTTCTAAATGATGATTTGTTGTTGTCTTGTAACTGCATGTGGATTGTTGCTGGCTCTGGACAGTAGGCAGTGCATTTGAGATTAGTATTTTCCTTCATAAATTAGCATGGCTACTTCTGCAAGCATCTTTTTTTTTTCCTCATTTTTTGGACTTCCATGATTTTTTCCTTCCTTCTTACAAATATAATTATTTAGTGAAAGAAGTGATGCATTCCTTGAAAAACTTAACTGAAAGCCAGGTATCTCCAGTCATGCAAGGACAACTATAAAAGTGAAGTTACAGACTTACTGCCACTTCCAAAAAATATATGCTACGTACGCTGTGTAAAATAGAAGACTGGTATTTTCAACTATCTCTAGTTTCAGGGGTCAGTTGTGAAACATACAGATTTCCAGCTCCTTCATTCTTTATTAATTAAATAAATCGAGACTTTAAATAGCCAGCCCACAGACTGTAACTTAATACAGCACAGAGTCATAAATCAGAGGCTGATAGAAAAATTATGTCTCTTTGTTTTCTCTGGAATATAATATTGCTACTCTTAAAGCCAAATCCCAGGAAGGGGAGCAAAGCCTGAGTATACAGGCATTGCTGTGGACAAAAATGTCATGGGCTGAAGGAGGGAATGTTCTTCCTGAGCAAGCCACTGTAGGCCGATTGTATAGCCAAATCAGTATCACAGCTAGAACAGGGCAGCAAATGGTTTTCCCATCCCACCAAAAATTATGAGATTTCAACAAGTTTTCCGGTTCCAAAATGGAACAAAAAGTCAAAATCTTGAAAATTTTTGTGAACCAAAAATTCTAAAAAATGTGGTTCAGCTCAATCAAGCATTTTCTTATAAATAAATTCGAAACATTTTGTTTTCACTGTGGCCCTTTTTAATGTAAAAACTGTTTTAATTTTCATCTAGCTTAAATTTGTAATTTTGATGCGGCAAATAGGATTTTTATCGTTTCTAAAATTTCTAAACAAAATATTTTAACAATTTCTAAGCTTTTTTTCCAAAATGTTTTCAAGTTGAGAAATTTGTCAGAATAGACCCTTGTCAAAAGCCAGACTTTTTGTGGGCAAATCAGCATTTCCCAATGAAAAACATTTCACCAAAAATTCCCAACCAGCTCTAGTCAGAGCTTCGGAGCGTTTGGGTAGCAGTGGTTACAACATACTACTTTCTCTTTGTGGTGGGCTTGATCTAGTGCATATGTTCTGTGCATGGGCTTAGGCTCTGCCACCATGCTGAGCCAGCTCCATTTTCTGCAATTTCGGTGAATTGTGAAGCTCTATTATTATTATTTTGTAAAAATATTCATATTGTAACTTAGATATCTGATATTCAGGTTTTGGCTCATGGAACTCAATAAAATGCCTCCATATAAAAGAACTTAAGAATTGAAATTCATTTATTGTTAAAACACCATAACTAGCTACAACATCAACATACAGTTTAATTTCCTAGCTAATTGCTTCTACTCGTTTGACCGTGCAAAGTTTCACATCCCCACTCCTGGGTTCCTCTACTAGTCTTAAGTAAGTTTAAAATACAGTGGGTTCAGAAAAAAAAATGTAAAAAGGTTGACAATGAGACATCAGCGTTCATTAAAAACAAACCATTGAAAACCTTAACATGGTTCACAATAGGAAGCTTCCGCCAAGTCCATTATAAATCAGCATTGTCACCAAAGAACTGCGATTTCCAGGTTAGAGAGATACCTTAAAACTTTCATGCTTAAGGCAGCAGTCAGCCCAGAGGAAGTGTGTTATGGGGGATAAGGCATAGCACTAGAAATCAGGAAGCTATTCTATTCCAGGCTGTGTTACTGACTCACATTACTTTGGGCAAGTCTCTTCCCCTCAGTTACCCTTTCCTTGTAAATTAGATAATTATCTCCTTTGTAAAGAGCCATGAGATCCAGGGGTGAAAAGGACTAAGTATTATATGACTCTTTGTTATTGTTTCAAAATACTAAGTGGAGGTGATCATTCTTGTTGACCAGGTGGAGTCATTAGAGTTGAGTGGGTTGTAAACTGGGGCAGAATTTGTTCCAAATATTCTTCTACCATTGAAAAACATACTGTTTAATAGTTACATGTAGGGCCCTACCAAATTCATGGTCCATTTTGGTCAATTTCAGTCATAGGATTTAAAAAATGGTAAATTTCATGATTTCAGATATTTAAATTTGAAATTTCACAGTGTTGTAACTGTAGAGGTCCTGACCCAAAAGGGACTCTCGGGAGGTTGCAAGGTTATCATATGAGGGTCATGGTATTGTCACTCCTACTTCTGCACTGCTGCTGGCGGCAGCGCAGTCTTCAGAGTTGGGCTACCAGAGAGCAGCAACTGCTGGCTGGGATCCCAGTTCTGAAGGCAGAGCTGCCACCAGCAGTAGCACCGAATTACGGATGGTATGGTAAGGTATGGTCACCCTTACTTCTGTGCTGCTCCCTTCAAAGCTGGGCCCTTGGCCAGCAGCTGCCACTCTCGAGCTGCCCAGCTCTGAAGGCAGCAGCGTAGAAGTAAGAGTGGAATGGTATGGTATTGCCACCCTTACTTCTGCGCTGGTACTGGCAGTGTGCTGCCTTCAGAGCTGGTTGCCTGGCCAGCAGCCACCACGCTCTGGACACCCAGCTCTGAAGGCAGTGCAGAAGTAAGGGTGACAATACTGTGACCCTCCCCCTACAATAACCTTGTGACCCCCCCCATAACCACCTTTTGAGTCATGAACCCCAGTTTGAGAAGCTCTGGTGAAACGGCTCTGCAGGTGTCAGATGGAATCTCCTTTCTGCAAGCTACAGAGCACCAGTTCTGTAGCTCCATGGCCATTATTACCACCCATGAGAGTAGGCCAAACTGCATTAGTAAACTCGCATATACTGTAATCTGGCTAGCGTATGTTTTTATAAACAGATAGCTGAGATGTGGTTAAATTAGATTATTCTGACAACTGCATGAAAATCCCATTGGCAGTTTGAAAATGAAATATAGTTCTTTACTGAATTTCCTGCCCAACTCAACTAGCAGCAAAACACCTGCATTTGTGTGTGTGTGTAACTTTAGGGCCCTTGTGGCCAAGATGGAGTCTGCTCTGCAGGCAGCTCTGGCCAAGAGAAGGCGCGCACAGGAATGCAGCAGGAGAAATCCCTTCCACTCCAGGGGCACCTGTTCCAAACCCCCCAGAGAAAAAACACACACACACACACGAAAAGTACAATGGATATAAGAAAGGGAAATATTTATTTACAGAGAGATGAGAGAAGAAATACAACAAGGGGAAATATAGGGGGAGCGGTAGAACAGGGCTACATCCAAGTCAAGGCCCCACGGGCCCAGTGGTAGCACAGTCTGGAAGGGCAGACACCGAGCAATTTGTCTGCACACAGAGTTCAGGAATCCTGAGCAAAGTTCCAGTCCAGTGATGAGTCTTGGGTGCTCCTGGTCGTGTTTGGTGCCAACGAACTTTCCCCGAACAAACCCTTCCGGTGCCCTCTTCTGCCGCTCTGTGCAAAGCCACACAGAGCGACCACCTCCCCACTTAACTATCTAGCAGCCTCCCTCCTTGTTCCCAATGCAGAGTCACAAGCCCCAGTACTCACAGCCCCACGCAGCTCTGGGCAGCCGTGATACTGGGTCCAGCTCCGGTCTGTCCTTCTCGGGCGATTCCTCCCTGGCCCAGTGCTCCTCCTGGCTCCTGTCCTGAGGTGTCCCTGATCGGCCGCCGTGTCCTTCCCAGGCAGGTTCTCTGCTGCTTCTTTTGCAAGGGCCTGCAGGCTGCTGCCTCTCTCCCCTTCCAAACTCCAGAGCCACCCCCTGGAGTTTCCCTCTTTTTTTCTCACTCTCCCCCTCCCCCCAGGAAAAAGATTTAAAGGGGCCATGCTCTCTAAACCTCAAAGGGGTTACATGTGTGTACTAGGCTAAAAAACCACTGATTATTTTGGTTTTTTCCCCCAAAGTCACAATTTCTATTTGTCCTCTGGACTTTTTAAACAGATGTAGTAAAAAGTAAACTACATGCTTTATATCCAGATTTAAAACATTTAAATAGTTTAATATACACTTAGTATTCTTACTCTTTACTAAACACCTCAGTGTCTCTAAAAGCTGACTATAAAACCATTAACCTTTAAATAGTTATAGACTCATTAATCACCTTATCAATGCATATAATAATAATAATTAGTAATGAACAATTATCTGAATAGCTCATATTACATATTGGAAGTAGGCCAGATCTTTAGAGTTATGGAGTCTTGTTAGTAAATTGGCCATAAATTTCTAATTCATATGATTTTAAAAAATCATCTGACAACTACTATAGTATTTTAAAACCTTGTAGCTTTCTAGCTTGTGTGCTGAGATGTGTGGTAGGTATTGCAGAATGCTTGTAGTGCCTGTCTAGTATTTGAGCGCAAGGTGGATAGAGCCTATGTACTTTTCTATATTTAGAACATCAGACAAGCAAAGCAAATATATTCTACGGGGACCCCATGAAATGGCAGTACCATTCTGCTGTGCTGTTTCAGACTTTGGCCACGCTCTCATGTGCCTTACATTTAATATACTGGAGAAGAGTTTCTGGATTCAAGAGGAAAATGTAATTCATTACAAAAAGTAAAAATATTGAAGAAATTATACATTTGTATAAAGGAAAATAATCTCCGAGTTTTGCCTTTTCAGTTTAGACAAAAATGAGTTTGTTTTGATAGATGAAAATGATAGATGTCTAAATTTGTGGTTAAGAGAGAATTAGGGAGCCAGTCCTGAAACTCTTTCCATTGATGTCATGTGACTACTTCTGTGAGCAAGGGCTTGGAGTAGTGGTCTCCAGTTTAGGAAACATTCATTGTATGCAATGAATGTTGGCTCACTATTATTAAAACCTGCAGTTCTTGTTAAGGCAAACTCCCCTTGATTTCAACGGACTGGGTAAGAACTGCAGGACTTGGGCCAAATAAAGGATTATCCTTTTAATGCTAATGTTCGCCACAGAAGCTATTTCTTCGCTGGTAAATCTTTGGTCTCTTAGCTTATAGCATCTCCGGGAATTGCCTCTTCATATTCAATTTCTATATCCTGATGAGATATAAAATGGGTTTGGACCTAAACTTGCAGATGCAGATGCAAAATCATGAGCAATCATATTCCCTTGTGAATATATTTATCTTTTTTCTTCTCTTTTTTAACATTTTCAGTAAAAGTTAAATGCTGGAAAGTTCAGGTATTCTTGCAGTGTTTATAATCTATATAGAATTTTTAATGATATAGTTATGCATATGAGATCCATAGATTACACAGTATTTTAATGCTTAAAATTACGCTACATTGTAAAGACACCTCTTTTGCAATATGAACTCTCAGACTCTTCATAAATTCATAGCAATGTTCCACTTATTTACTGAGAAGCTTCAAAATATTAGAGGTAATATTTTGACCTTGTAAAATATATGAATTCATTATGGATTAATCTGCAGAGAATCTCAATTCTCTGTTGCCCGAGAGATGGAATTATTAGTTATGCATATCTCCACTCTTGGTCTCCTTAAATTAAAAAGAAAAATAACACATTTGGGGCCTGATTTTGCACTGGGTCATACCAGTCTAAACTCACAGAATCAGGCCCTTATTTATTGATTTGAGTATAACATACAAAGAGAGAGAATATCATTGCCATATAGAAGTCAGTTACACCTTTCTTTGCCTTCTTCAGTATACATCTGCTAATGGCCTAAGCTTCCAACTAGGGGAAAGAAATTGGAAAAACCAAAACAAGCAAATGAAGTGGGAAAATGGGATGTGAGAGGGAAATAACCCACTTAAAAAAGCACACATAAAAGTTCGACTGTGGGACTATCAGTGGTATTCAAAAATCTTACCAGCTAACCCAGACAGAGTTATAGTTCAGTAAGGCGTGTTTCATATTAAATTGTTAAGCTCTACATCTGCAGGAAGAAATTAAAAAATTGCAATTATACATTTACACTGTTTCATTTACAGAGATCTAAATGGAAAAAACTCTGAACAGATGCAGATACAGTAGTAAAGAGGAAAACACTTTCTCGTCTGAGAGAAAACTGTAAAGACACAAAATAAAAATGAATTAAAAAAAACTCTTTTGACAGCAAAAGTTCACATACATTAAGATTTATCCAAAGTTAAATCTTCATATGAGGGATCAGGAGCAGCCTCTGCAGCCTCTGTCCTTTTCTGCTGAACCAATATCTCTGCTTTTTCTATATTTCTAAATACAAATGTCTGGTTTCCAAAGTTCACTCTTAATTTTGCTGGATACAACAAATTACATATCTATTGTTCAACTTTAAAGAAGCAATAACATCTTCTTGTTAGGACTGAAGAATAATGATAGTAGTAAGGCTAGAACTCAATTCTAGAAGTAGCAAACATTAAAGTAGTAGTACCTCGTGTATTTGTTAGGAATTTATGCCTAACTACCAGAAATTCACATAATATGAGGACAGTCTGTGGAGTCTTAGAATCAGATGATTTCCTTCCTGATAGTCTCCTGGCTAAGATCGAGATGACTGATCTACAATCTTACTAACATTTTATGGTTTAGCTTTTGCTGAAAATAAACTTCCAGAATATTTATTGTTTGTAGGAAAATCAGCACCTCACAAATTCTTATTCATGGCATTATTGTCTAGCTCATCTGTTTCATATGGCATGACTTTGTTCTCTTTGGGCAGAGAACTGAAAGTCCCTTATGATATGGCACAGGAGGTTTGGAGTTCACCTCATTGTTTATGTCCACGCATTCACTAGGAGAAAGATTTCACTTGTTTCTATCTGTGGTGGAAATGGAATCTTATTAAGTATCTAATCTTTTGCAGAATAATTCCAGGTTTGCTTCAAGTCAAACTGTCCAGCCTCTCAGCTCGAGAGGAAAGACAGCAGTTCCCAGTTCTCAAAGGCAGCCAGCCCTTTTAGAGTAAAGAAGGCTTCCTTGGAAAGCAATTAGTTTATTCATGAGAATCCTGCAAGTTTCCTTTGTTTCTTCCGCCCTTAAGTCACTTTCAAAGTGGGGAAAAAAGAGGAAAAAAAAATTAAAGAATGAGTGGAACATCTCAGAAGCGTGTCTGTGCTCCAGTCCTTCTGGTGCCACCTTTACTTTTAAAGAGGACTAGAACACATTAGAGCTTAAACTATACAGTTTTTTTACAAATGGTAATTTTTTGGCTGTGTCAGTTGCTGTACTTAATATATTGAATATAGTTCTCTTTCCCCTTCTAGTAGAATTTTGTCATAATGCCTGTGGGAAATGAATTGATGGTCTCAAGTTCTTAGTGGGCACATGCCTGCCTCACTGAAGCCATGGCCATGCTAATTAGCAAGCTTATTGGGCATCCCAGCAGAGAGGCCAAAGGACCGAATGCTCCTAAAGATGGAACTGCCCTTTAGAAGTAGCATGTTGGCAGTATGTGGACGTTTTCACTGCTAGTGACTGTACTGGACCTGGTCTGTGGATAAATAAAGTATTTCCATCTCCCATGCTATGAATCCAGCTCCTTTCAGCAGCACTATATTTATTTAAATTAAATACATTTAAAAACAAAATTAACAACAGAGATTCTATTAGGCAGACTCAAATTTTTCCTTTTTTATGAACTTGCACAACACTATTTATTTTCACAGAAAATTATAGTGATGGCAATAGAGAAATCTGTATGCAATATTGGCATGACGAATATTTCACAACCTGCATGGCACAGCTATCTTCAATGGGAAATTTCTAAATGTTATATTCAATTTAATAGTAATTATAGCTATGGATTTGTAGTTGAATGCAGGTCCTCAGATGTTGGACCAGGCCAAGCCAAACATATAGAGGAAGAAATAATCTGATTTTAAAATTATGAATAATAAAATGTCAGTATAATGGAGCCCAGCTATTATATTAATAGCAGCAGTATTTCTGATTAACATATTTAATTTTCTGGGCAGCTCAGGATTAAGGGTAAATCAGCATTAAGCTTAATTTTAATTGGTGTAATAATATCACCAATATAAAAAGCCTCTGAATTTTATCTGATGGGAAAACTAAAGGATAAATCCTTCTCTATGTGCTCAGCCCAAGTAAATCCTCTGGATGCTGGGGAGTTCTGTGGAACGCAGGAAGGGGAAAGTCTCCTCCCTTGAAACTGCAGAATAGTACTATAGCTGCTCCATAGCAGCCACTCCAGCCTAAGGGCTAAAGTAATTTCAGTGAGCCTTGGGCTCTCGCTTCAGTGGAAGAAGAAACTAGAGTATCAGCAGAGCTAGTGGCTCCCCAAAGACCCACTGTGTCATGCAGTTGCGCTAGAAGCCACCTCCAAAAGCTAATAATTTACTTCAACTAATTGCAACTTAGTAGTCCTCAGCCAGAACTTCCACTGGGCTAATGCGTCAGTAGGAGTTTTGCTTTAGTAATAATTTGCATGTGTTGACCTGACTGTCTTTTGTCTGAGCAAGATCTGTTAGATCAATTATTATCCCTTCGATATTGGGAGGTAGGATTTCCCAACATGCTATGCTGTGGCAAAATTCATTGGCATCGACATGGGAATTCCCAGCCCGCTGGTGCCACGGGGTAAAACTGATAGCTGGAACCTGATCCCAGAGAAATAGAACTATTTTTAATTTGTGCTGAGTTTCAGGACACAATGCTGTTATACCAAGGCATTTAGACATGTTAATGGATACACGTCAAATATATTGGAGTGATAAAGAGGCTCTGTTTTCACATCTTTTATTTTTCATCATAAAGTTTCAGTATAATTTTTTTTGTAGTTAGTGAGAATACTAGATTAAGGGCACTCTTTTCCAGCAGTGAAATCTGGCATGTTTAATCTGTAAAATATATTCAATATTGTTTTCTAAGTATAGTCTGTCACAGAGTTTCCTGTGATGCTAGAAGTGGTATTGATCTTCTGATTGGTGTCATTACTGGTAATTGAAGAAGTTTACTTAAAATATTTAGACAAGGTAACTCTTTGAGCAATACAGGATGTCTAGTTGTGCTAGTGGCTATGAAGTACTATAGAGGCTTTAAGGGTTTGATCCTGTTGGAATCCATGAAAAGACCCCCTTTAGCTTCAGTGGCCTTTGGCTCAGGACTTAATTTATTAAAATAGAGTCAAGAAAAAATTATAAGAATAAATATTTGAAAAATATCAGTTGTTTGGGAAGGTCACATTATGAAGCCCAAGTGATTCCACTGGGATGACTCATACTTAAAATTAAGCACATGTGTAAGTATTTGCAGGACTGGGGACTAAGTTTGTAAAAGGGAAAAGGCATACTGATAAAATGGCATTTTATTTAATTAGTCATTTTGTACTCTAATAAAAGTAAGTAAGTAAAGTAAATCCATTTATTTATGTCTGAATATTGGTGACATCACAGCAGAATTTGTGGAAGCCTTCGTGATCTATTGCTAACTTTAAACACTCAGCGGGTGACCTTCCAGTGATCTGCCACACACCATCCATCCATCTCCTTGCTGGTCATCCTCCACTTGTTAACCCTCCACCATTTCTTTTATAATAGCTTTCTCAAGGTTATGTTCATCTCTGTGCCTAATGGAACCAAAGTACATAAGTTTGCATCTGTTGATTTCTGACATCAAGGTCTGCTTTTCTCCAATAATAGTTCTAACTGAGGGATTCGTCTTTTTTTCCATCCAGGAGGTACACAAGAGTCTTAGCCAGCACCACATTTCAAAAGCTTCAGTTTTTTCCTTGCCAGCAGCATTAACTTCCAACAATTCCCATCCATAAATTCCTATGGAAAAATGTAGGGTTTTCACCACTCGCACCTTCATAGATTTTAACATGCCATAGTTTTTCTAGTCTTTCTTTAAAGGAGCCTGCAGTCGAATGAGCATCCCTAGTTGTCTTCTGATTTCTTTGGAACAGTCTCCTTGGTTGGATATATGTGAACCCAAATAATTGAATTCAGCTACTGCCTCTACAGCTTGTCCTTTACTAGCGATGTACACTTGCATCCTGTTTTTGTTAGTCATGTCAATATATGTGCATTTTGTCTTCGTCACATTCAGGAACACTCCTTATTCCTCACTAACTGCTTTTACAGATTCGTCATTTGTTGCATTGCTTCAGTGGCAAAGAACATCATGTCATCAGCATATCTGATTTCGGTTAAAAGGTGTCTACCAATGGAAATCATAATGTACCATAAAGGTGGCTTTAAATTTTTCCCCTCAGCTCTTTGCCTTTGATGGAATTATTGTCAAATGGATCCAAGTGTATCCCAGTCAGAGCTTTAAGGAAGCCAAAATACCCTGAGGTTTTAACTCAGCAATCATAGGCTACATCTACACCGTGATCTAGGTGTGTGTTTCCCAGCTTATGTACACATACTCACTCTGGCTCTCATTGAGCTAGCGTTAGTATAAAAAGTAGTGTGCTCATGGTAACACGGGCAGTAGCAGTGAAAGCCTGCCAGCTGTAAACCTACTTGAACCCCATGGGTGTGTACTAAGCCATGCTGCTGCTGCCCATGCTACCACAGCTACACTGTTTCTACTCAAGAGCTATTTTGAATGTGTGTACGTAAGCTGGGAACTACATTCCTAGCTCATAGTGTACACACAGCCTTACTTACTGGTTTTGAGGTTCCCTATGTCTACAGACTTCCACACCATCCTCTTCTTTCCTCAAAAGGGATTGCTTCAAAACAGAAAAGACTGCATTATCAATTTTAAAAGCTAAATTAAGTATACTTGTTAAACAGTATTAGGCAACATCACCTTTGACTGAATTTTTATAAGTGGTTTATTCCACATTTGGGAAAACTAACAGGTGCCTGTATGTCAAAATGTATAATAAATGCTGTTATTCCATGCACAATGTATTGATGCTAATAATATACCTCCTAGCCATACAGTATGCTATAATATACCTGATACAATGTATTTGTGCTGTGGATCAGTTTTCTGATTTAGGTACAATAAAAAAATTCTCTGTGGCTACAGTGCTAGGAAAGGCTACAAAGCTCCTTCCAATTAGAACTTTCAGAGCCTGAATAGCCTGTCACAGGACTTTCACTGCACAGAAGCCTGACAAATTTTTAGCTGTGTGTAAAATAACTACTGCTATAATGGTAGCAACGCAGGCACACGTTCTGACCTCGTTCCACAATATGAGAACAAGAGAATACTCATTTAATTTAAAGTTTAACAAATTTAAAATGCATAAGATAAACAACTCTTTTATAAGATATTCTATATTTATGGGACTTGCCGTTATTGCTGAGACCAATAGCTTTAATTAAAAAAATTAGACACTTAGGGCCCATTTCTGTTCTACCACAGAACAGAATTTAGCCCTTACGCTATCAGCGGTTACTTAGTTCAGAGTAAATTGCACAAAGAGAAATAAGGCAAATTAAAGTTTGAAATGCTTCTTGGCTTTTCTATCATTTTCAATTTTCTGCATAAGCACTGATATAATCAGAATTTAGAACCAACTTGTGATGGATAAATTACATCTGCAATTCAGTTTATGTGTGTTAGTGCATATTCAAAAGGCAGTCTGTGTTCAGATATCTCTGCTTGTCCAATACTGTATTAAAATCTTTGCTACATTGAAATAAGTCAAGTGAAATCTTAGATTTATGCAGTTATTATAATTGCACAGAAATATAATGGGGGCTGGAAAAAAATCCTTGTCTTATGAACACTGAATGAAGAGACCAAATACAAACTAGCCTAGGCCTCCTGAACACTGCAGGAAGCAAAGGAATCTGATCCTTCTTATTTATTACATATTATTTTTAGTGTTTATTGCACACTGTTAGTGTACATTGTGCTGTACAGAATGTAAAAGTAGATATATCCTCTTTACAATCAACTCTGACAATACACTTTATATATATATATATATATATATATATATATATATGCACAGGATGGCCAGTCTCAAAGTGCTACCTATTTTTATTACAGAATACAAATTCCCTATTTTTGGGTGGAGCATTGATGAACCGTTGCATAGAAAAAGTGAGTTTTAAGGGTTTATTTAAAGATGGTCATTCAGTGCCCCAAAGATGCAAGTTCCAAATGTAAAGAGATGCATGGAAGAGTATGTGAAGGAGAGAATGGCGGTAGATATGAGAGAGGGATTTATGAGGTCAGCTTGAGTGGGAAAGATATATTAGGAGAGATGTATGCAGGGACAGAGTTATCCAGGTTGTTAAAGGTGAGTACAGGAAATCTGAGTTTGATTTGGGAGGCAAAATGCTAATGAAGGGAATTCAAAGAAAGGAATAACAAATTCAGAGCTGTGGGAGTGGCAAATTATTTCAGCAGAAGCATTTTGTATAGGCTATGGCCGCTGGGATGAGCTGAGATCTGGACAGGCCTGAAAGAAAGAGCTTTTAGTTGTCACAGTGAGAGAGAATCAAAGTATTTACAAGATTCTTATTGGATGGATTTATCTTAAGTAGCTCCCCTGGGCCTTGTCTTCTTAATTGGTAGGATTATGTGTTCCAGAATAAAGACATTGCCCCTTCCAAAGGAAAAGGAATTGAGACAGACCTCCAAGAGAGTAACTGAAGCACACTCATATTTTACATTTAGGGCTCTGTTAAGAGTTATCTGTGTTTGCGTAAAATACCTTTTGTTGGTTTAGCCTGAAACGGCATCCCTTTTGTCAAGTTAAGTGGAATCCAATTAAACTGAAGGGTAGCTCAGAGGAACTGATGATATAGTTTATTGGACAGATAGTTCTCATATTAATAAGCTTTTATTGCACTGAGATCAATGTATGTATACTACAGACTGGTAATACATAGCAAATATATATATATATATATATATATATATATATATATAGGTACAGTTCAACCAAAGCCCAAATCTCTGGATCTTTTTAGGTGACTGGACTAATATAAAAATGCTATTTAAAAGAACTGTACCAAGTGGTTTCATCTAAAAGCCTAGCTTCTCTTAAAATAGTTATAAATAGTGGCAGAACTGTAACCAGATTGTAAGGGGAATTCTTTTTGTTACTTTGAAATCTAGAGGAAAAAATAGCTATTCTTTTTGAGTGATTACATCAAAATCATGAGTTGAACAGGGCTGAATGGTGTTAACAGTTGCTGGGGGGGGAAGTGGAGTTAAAAATCTTAAGATCATCTTTTCCAGCAAGGCTATTCCCAGGTTACACACCGTACTTTAGTGCACATTCCTGACGTCTTCATTAATTATATTGATGCACAAACAGGAGTGATTTGTGTTTTATGCAGGGTGGGTAGAACAATGGAAAATAACATGGAAAATAACAAATTTGAGGAAGGTAATATTTAAGAAGAATGTCCATTATAACAACAGTGACAAGAATTTCCTTTTTAATGTACACAAACATTATATACATTGGAGGGCTAGAGATCCAGTGAGGATACAACTAAATAGTTAAGAAAATCAGTGTACTCATTAGGGAATTAGAGATTTAGGGATTATTTCAGAAGAATAAGGAAAAAGTCATTATTGGATGGCTGAAGTGAAAACCTACATCCAAAGATAGACAGGATAGTGGGATAGATCATCAGAGTTATGGAATAAAGATCAAAACAGTATTTATTGACTGGTTAAACTCAGTCTCAAATATTGTATTTAGCTTAAGTCATATTCTCAGAGGATCTGAAGGGTAGTGTTGCTCTAAAAGGTTGCTGTGTCAGACAGCAACTGGAGTTATCGTAGATTTGAAAAATGTCTGTTATCAGTATATCTTGCCTCTGAAGATGCTGATCCTGTTCTCACAAAAGAACAGCAGACTTTTGAGATAAACTGATTAAAAAATAGTTAAATTAGGAGTCGATAAAGCAGAATATAGTAAACTGGATGATTACAAAAATGACAGGACCCAATTTAAAACCCAGCAATTTTTTAATAAAAGGGAATTCAGGTAGAATGTTCACTCAGACTGTAATAAATATATGTGGCCTGGTTTTGCTCCTATTGAAATCAACAGTACTTTTGCCGTTGGGTTTAATAAGAGAAGGATTGGGCTACACGGCATAAATTAGCATAGAAGACCAGTGAAGCAAATTAAATAAATGAATTTAAGAGACAGCTAGATATTTATCTGAACAGAGGAATGGCAGAAGGGTATAGTGACCAAACAGAGAGATAAGGCCAAGATTGTACATACCTAAGAGTGGCCAACCAAATGGCTTTTTCCTATTTAGTAAAAGTACTTTTGTCCTTAGAATACAATTAGGGGCCAAATATATATATACATTGTGAAAATGTTGCATACCTGCCTTTTCTGGCACTAGTACTTTTCTTTTACAAATTCACTTGGTTGCTCAGTTTGAGATCAGAGACTAAGATGTGTGAGATTTCACTTGAATATTACCTTCCTAAAGCCTTGTGTGACAAAGTTCTTCCTCTGTCTTGGTGGGTCCTGTGCTTACTGGCAGATTTGCTGGCATCACAGATTCACCCTGTGAGTCAGGAAACAGCCCAGAGACCCACCTCTCTGGTAGAAGCCACAGTCCAGGTCAATTCCTCCTGTGTTTCATCAGGAGTTGGGAGGTTTGGGAGGAACCTGGACCCGTCCTCTACTCTGGGTTCCAGCCCAGGGCCCTGTGGACTGCAGCTGTCTAGAGTGTCCCCGGTACAGTTGCACGACAGCTGCAACTCCCTGAGCTACTTCCCCATGGCCTCCTTCCAACACATTCTTTGTCCTCACCACAGGCCTTCCTCCTGATGTCTGATAATGCCTGTACTTCTCAGTCCTCCAGCAGTACGCCTACTCACTCTCAGCTTCTTGCACACCTCTTGCTCCCAGTTCCTCTCACACACTTCCTCTCCTCTGGCTCCCCCTGGCCTGACTGGAGTGAGCCCTTTTATAGCATCAGAGGGGCCTTAATTAGAGTGAGTGCTTAATTAGAGTGCTTAACAGCCTCACCTGACTCTTAGCAGGTTAATTGGAGTCAGGTGTTCTCATTAGCCTGGAGCAGCCCCTGCTCTGGTCACTCAGAGAACAGAAAACTGCTTGTCCAGTGGCCAGTATGTCTCCCTTCTATTACGCTGCTGGTCCCAACTGGCCTGGATCTATCACACTTGATATTAACTGCCGAGCAAACTTAAAGTGTACGTGTGGTCAGATTAATTCTATAGCATGTTTTGTGTTCAGAAATCTCAAAGTGATTCATGCTACTTAGAAATCATTTATCTGTCCACCAAGTGCAATTTTAGCTATAATACCTTTCAGACAGTCTTTTCAGAAATAAGCGTATGGTTATATTTAACCAGTTAGAGACACTTGTAAAGGTTAGTATTTACAATTCTTTCGTCACCGGTCGCATATGACAGTTACATATACTGCTATGAGTTAAAGTAGCTATTAGTAATTAAACCATTTTAATGGGAGCGGTTTGTTGAGTGAGTCATGAGACGAATGTATCGAAGGATAATTTGTATGCAGCATTCATCAGTTCCTGATTTAAAAACGTCTGTATGTGTACAAACAAGTAACACAAAGGATGACTTAAAATAAAAGATGAGAATAAAACTGTTTTAAATTGATATCTTATTTGGGTCTAAAACACTCCTTGAAATGATGGCACGGAACCAGATCCTCAACTGGTGTAAATTGGTATGGCTCCTTTGGAGTCAATGACACTAAGTGAGTTTATATTAGATCAGGATCACATGCACAGTTTTGAATATGAGATGTGATATAAAAACACATTTTTAAAACCAAAAGGTATAAATCTATCTTCAGTTTGAATGGGATATAATTTGGACTACAGATGGTTCTGATTTTAAATGTATTGCAAAAAAATCTTTAATGACTACAACTTCAGTTATCCAATAATTTCATTTACCCACAAGCCCTGGTACTCAAAACATGTCATACATGTTTGTTAATTACCATAAACATTTATTTAATTATCTGAATCTTAATTATCCAAATTTAGGGCCTAATCTTGAGTGCTAGGCAACAAAAGTTGTTGTTATTTAATACTCATATTACAGTAGTGCCAAAGAGCCTCCATCGGGATCGGGACTCCATTGTACTACATTTTATACAAACATAAAGAGACAGCACTTGTCCCAAATAATCTGCAATCGAAGGCATCCAGTCCTGAAAAAAATTACACATGAGAGCAAATTTACTCATGTAAGTAGTCTCATTGAAGTCCCTAATTAATTAATTCAATGGGATTGCTCACATATATAAAGTTATTCATCGGCTCTAATGTTTGCAGGATGGGGGCCTTGGGTATTTGGATAAACAAAACTGGGCTATAAAGAGTTTACTTAAAAAAAAATCTCTGCACAGAAGGAAAAAATGTCATTTACAATTGCTGTGCATAGAATATTGAATGTACTAGATCTGTTAACTAAATCTTGTGTCGCATTTTCAGCATCTTTAAAAATCAGAAATTGGTTTTTATCTTATTATTTTTTCCTTAAATCTGGATTTCTGTAACTTTTTATACATTAACAGACTCACTCTACAGAGAGGTCCATAAGAGAGGTTTTTAAATTTTATTTCAGGATGCAAAAAAAAGGTTTAGAGTTACTTATAGTTTTCATGTGTCTGTACTTAACTGTTCCCCCTGTCAGAAGATGATTAAAATACTGATGTTCTGATAATGCCAGCCCCCCATGTGTGTGTTCCAACAATTTTCAATAAAAGCGGACAAAATGAATATATTTTGATATTGGATGAGATATAGGATGCAGGGGAAGAGGGAGCTGATGAGGAAGCTGGGTGAATCACTTTGAAGCCAGAGCAATCTGCACACTCGTCAGCTAGCAGTTCTTTGCAAATGTATTCTCACTGCAACTGTGGGAAAATACAATCAAACTGGAAGCTGTACATTATCTAAACCAGAAAACTTTCCTCTTAAAAATGGCTGGGTTAATTCTTTTTAAAATCCTCTAGAAGGAATATTTGATGTGGTAACTACAGGGCAGACAAAGTAATGGCCTTTCCTTTTCTCCGTATTTTCCTGGGTCACCGTGGACTCATGCTCCTTTTTCATTGCATGATGTTTTATTTCCCCACCAAACACCCCTTTTCACTTTCCATGATTTAGCAACAGAAGGACTGACAGTCTGCAGACTAAATACTGGTTCAGGACCTGTATATAGACTTGGCCTAGAAGAGCAGAACTTCCATGGGAGGGTAGATGAGGAATCATCTTTGCAAGCTCTGCTATCTTTGGAAGAAGATACGAGCGCAATCTGAAAGTTCTGTCTTTAAAAAGGGTAAAAGCCTTCCTATATCTATGTGTGGAAATGGGGAGTAGAGGACGGGTGCTGAGCTGAACCTCTACTTCCAAGCAAGGCACTTAAGAGAGAAGCACAGTGCTAGGGTTTAGCCCTGGTAAGTGGAAGCTGGATCCAGATCAGGTAGTGCAGCGTGCTGACTTAGGTGGAGGATCAGGATTGCTAGCACACCAGGGAAAGACAGCTGTCCATCTGCAAGGGCAGGCTGAATGTCAGGTTGAACTGGTGGTGAGAACCAACACTTCTGATGTTTGGGCAGATGGCTGAGAAGTGGAGGGTAGCTGGTTCAGAACCATTGCTGCTGCTGAAGATGTAATAATAATATCTAGCTTTTATATAATGCTTTTACAGATGTGAAAACTGAGTTACACACAGGTGAAATGACTTGCCAAGGTTGTCTGGCAAGTAACTGCTATTATACAGGGCCTTCCATGAACTGAATCACCAGCACAACACACACACGTCTGTCTGTCTCTCTGTCTATCTAAGCTATCTGTCTAAAGTGTGGTATACCATGTTCAAATGCTACGTGTATCTGACTGCTCTCACTCACTCTGCAGTGACCTAGTTGTTCAAAGAACATAGGCGCCAACTTTCTCCGGCACAGGTGGGTGCTTGCACCCCTCCGCCCTCGGCCCTGCCCCAACTCCACCCCTTCCCTGCCGTGCCCCCATTCCAACCCCTTCCCCAAAGTCCCTGCCCCAACTCCGCCCCCTCCCTGCCTCTGTTGGACCCCTTAGCCAAGTCCCCGCCCTGGCACAACCTCTTCCCTGAGTGCGACACGTTCGCTTTCCTCCCCACGCTTGCCGCGCAAAACAGCTGTTTCGCGGTGGCAAGTGTTGGGAGCTAGGGGGAAAAAGCGGGCACGTGGCGCGCTCAGCGGAGGAGGCGGAGGTGAGTTGGGGGGTCGGGATGGGGAGCTGCTGGTGGGTGCAGAATACAGATCTTTGTAGTAGGTTATTATTGTTAACTCCATTTGACTGAAGGGGAAACTGAGGAATAGAGGTGACGTGACTTGTCCAAAGCCACACAGTGAGTCATTGTTAGAGCTGTGATTCAAAATCAGGAGTTGCTGGTGCCTGGGCCTGTGCTCACACCACTAGGTCAGGTCTCAGTTTTTAGTCCTTTAAGCTTTTTGAATCTCTGTTAGTCATTTGTGCACAAAGGAAGAAAGATTTGTGGAATAGAAAGCCCACAGAATTGTTGTTTGTTACATTCTCCTCTTTATCATACTTCCATCTGTGAAAACTGCACTCATGTTAGACCCTGGTGCCCAGGGACAGTCTTAATTACAATTAAAGCAAACTGCTGTTTGTGACTCTATATCCCATGCAAACCCTGCAACTCATAGTCTCCAGCAGTAGGATTAAGGTGGAAGAAACAACTCATTGTCAAATTCTCTCATCCCACGTAGTAACAGAAGTGGAAAGGGAGGCAGCTCATGATCTGATTTCTCTTTCTCCAGCCCTGTGAGGCCATGTACTTTCTTTTGCCCTGCATGTGGTAAGGATGAGCCTGGTGCAGATCTAAGAAAGGAAGAATCTATTGTAATGCTCCTTTTGCACTTCTGTGGTTGAAGTTTTGCCATCATTACCATTATCAGCTTCTGTTTTCAGGGTATTGCATTTTAACTTTGTTGTGAAAAGGTTCCTGTGTGGCACTGAGTTTTCAGGCATGTTCTTTTTTTATATGGAGAACTGGGGAAGGAATACTGTATAGAGAAGTCAATCATCCAAAGCCCATTGAAGGCCTTGGGAGTAAGAACATAAGAATGGCCATGCTGGGTCAGACCAGTGGTTCATCCAGCCCAGTATTTGGTGTTGCAACAGTGGCCAGTGCCAGATGCCTCAAACGGAATGAAGAGAACAGGGCAATTGTTGAGTGATCCATCTCCTGTAATCCAGTCCTAGCTTCTGGCAGTCAGACTTTAGGGACACCCAGAGCATGGGTCCCTGACCAACTTGGCTAATAACTACTGATGGACCTATGCTCCATTAATTTATCTGATTCTTTTTCTAACACAGTTATACTTTTGACCTTCAACATCCCCCCGGCAACAGGTTACACAGATTGGCTGTGCATTGTGAGTAGTAGTACTTCCTTACATTTGTTTTACTCCTGCTGCCTATTAATTTCATTGGGTGACTGCTGGTTTTTGTATTGGGTGAAAGGGTAAATAACACTTCCCTATTCACGTTCTCCACACCATTCATGATTTTGTATACCTCTATAATATTCCCCCTTAGTCATCATTTTTCTAAAATGAAAAGTGCCAGGCTTTATAATCTCTCTCATATGGAAGCTGTTTCATATCCCTAGTGATTTTTTTTTTGCCCTTCTCTGTACCTTTTCCGATGCTAATATCTTTTCTGAGAGGGGGTGACCAGGACTGCATGCAGTATTCAAGGAGTACCATGGATTTATATAGTGCCATTATGATATTTTCTGCTTCTTATTTAACACTTTCCTAATGGTTCTTAATATTGTTAGCTTTTTTGACTGCTGCTGCACATTGAGCAGTTGTTTCAGAGAACTATCCACTCTGACTCCAAGATCTCTTTCATGAGTGTTAACAGCTAATTTTCAACCCATAATTTTGTATGTATAGTTGGGATTACGTTTTCCAATGTGCATTACTTTGCATTTGTCAATATTGAATTCATCTGCCATTTTGTTGCTTACTCATCCAGTTTTGTGAGATCCCTTTGTAATTCTTCAAAGTCAACTTTGAACTTAACTATCTTGAGTAATTTAGAATCATCTGAAAACTTTGACATCTCATTGTTTAACCCTTTTCCAAATCATTTATAAATATGTTGAACAACCCAGGTCCCATTGGTAGACCAGCCAACATTCCACTTTCCATTGTGAAATCTATCTATTCCTACCCCTTGTTTCCTATTTTTAATCAGTTACTGATCCATGAGAGGACTTTCCCTCTTGCCCCATGACCCTTTACTTTTTTGTAAGAATTGTTGGTGTTGGACTTTGTCAAAGGCTTTCTGAAAGTCCTTTCTGTTAGTTTTTGTGTCTTTTGCTAGTTGCTCTTCAGATTCTTTTTTGGCCTGACTAATTATACTTGAGTTGTCAGAGTTCATGCTCCTTTCTATTTCCCTCACTAGAATTTGACTTGCAATTTTTAAAAGATGCCTTTTTGTTTCTAACTGCCTCTTTTACTCTGCTGTTTAGCGATGACTTCATTTTTTTTGGTCCTCTTACTGTATTTTGTTTTGTTTTGTTTGGGGTATACATTTAGTCAGAGCCTTTGTTATTGGTGTTTTTAAATAATTTCCATGCAGCTTGCAGACTTTTCACTCTTGTGACTATTCCTTTTAAATTCCATTTAACTACCTTCCACTTTTTTTAGTAGAGCTCCTTCTTGAGGTTCAGTGCTACAGTGTTGGGTTTCTTTGGTATTTTCCTCCCATACAGGGATGTTAAATTTAATTACATTATGGTCAAAGAACCATATTCACTTCTTGGACCAGATCCGGATTCCCATTGGCTTCAAAGAGAGGTTTTGGTCACATAAGGGGAATAGAGAGAGGTTACACATAAGCCTGGGAAATACAGATTTGTAGGGGAAGTGAAAGAACATGGGGGTTGAGGAGAAGGGGAAGAGGGAGATAGTCGATATTTTTTCAGAAGGTGAACAGAAGATGTAGTGTAAAGCACTGCCGATATATAAGAAGGGAACTAAAAATTGAAAGCACTAATATTGAAAAAGGTGGAAAGGAAATAAGGAAATTAAAGGAAAAGTTTATCACAGATGGGAAAAAGTTTAAAAGGATGGATTTGAAGAGAAAGCAGCCATTTAATGTTTGAAAGATATTGAGGGGGAAAATGCTCTTTTATAAAATCTTGAAGAGACAGAAGGAGAAAAGAGAGGAAAAATACAAAAGACATTCATTCAGGACTAAAATTCTTCAAGGTAGTTCAATAGGTAGATATCGTTTATGAAAATATTACTGCCTTAACTGACTTGAAAAGATGATATATTGCATTTTGGACATTGCCTCCTAATTTTTTTACATATTCCCAACAATTAGGAAGTTGAGAAAGATGATTATAGCTGAAATGATTGCTGGTGTGTTTTCAGATATCTCTGAAGACAAAACTAGTGATTTTATTGATAAGTTATGGAGAGTAGCTGTGTGCCCAGTTTTACTTAGGTAAATATGGCCATTCTCCTTACTTTGTGCATAGTTTGGACCTGATCGATCCATAACACTATTTGATTTAAGTGTCTAAGAAAGTGAAAATATTAACAGGTTTCAGAGTGGTAGCCATGTTAGTCTATATCAGCAAAAACAACGAGGAGTATAGCGCTACCTCGATATAACGCCACCTGATATAACACGGATTTGGATATAATGCGGTAAAGCAGTGCTCTGGGGGGGTGGGGCTGCGCACTCCGGTGAATCAAAACAAGTTCAATAAAACACGGTTTCACCTATAACGTGGTAGGATTTTTTGGCTCCCAAGGACAGCGTTGTATCAAGGTAGAGGTGTACTTGTGGCACCTTAGAGACTAACAACTCCCATCTTTTATATACAGAGTACATGAAACTCCCATCTTTTCATGTAGTGCATATATATATCTTTCTACTGTATTTTCCACTCCATGGATCTGATGAAGTGGGTTTTAGCCCATGAAAGCTTATGCCCAAATAAATTTGTTAGTCTCTAAGGTGTCACAAGTACTCCCTGTTGTTTTTTAAAATGTTTTTTAAGGAGGGTTTAGTCTTGTAATTATTGCTGCATTCACTTGTTGGAATATATTTGTATGCCAACTGAAATAGAACAATATAACAATTATTTCAGAAATGACTAGCTTGTAATATGGCTCAATTGTTTCTGAAGTTTTTAAAAAAAAATGTAAATACCTGAGTGATTACACTTAAAACTGGCTCCTAAAGCAATTTCTTATGGTGGAGGTTTCCATTAAACATTTTCAGTATTCATAGTAATAGTCATTCAGGCCTATGGGATAAATACTAGGTGTCAGATCCTCAGTTGGTGTCAATTGTCACAGCTTCATGGACTTCCAAGTGATTCCTTAAAGTCCATTGACTTCATCGCTCCATGGATTCAATTGATTTGAAGTCAGTGTTGTCAGGAATTGGGGCCTGCAACAGAGCCAGTCTCTGGGCAACCTAATGAGTGCAGCTGGCCTGTGACAGGCTCCCTGATTGGTTATACTGCTTGAGGGGTTGGAAGAGTCAGCACAGTGGCTCTTAAACCAAGGGAGCAGCAATAGTTCAGTGGCTTTTCAAAGAGATTTGCCTATGGCTGGGATTGTTCCTGTGCCAGCTTGTTCCCACACTGCTCCTGCCTTGGAACTGGTCCTGCTCTTGCATGGCCTCACTCCAGATAACCTGGTCCTGAGCTTTGGCTTTGATTTCCTGACTTCAGACTCTGGCTCTGACCACTTGGCCTGGCTGCCCACATCCTGGTCACTGACACAATGGAACTATGGCAATTTAAACCAGCTGAGGATCTAGCCCTAGAGCTGTGTAAAGCTCAGAAGCTTTGGAGAGGTTCTTTAGGATCTTGTTTAAATGTTCTCTGGTTTGATCAACGCGTGTTTGCATCCCTCAACTTTGGCTTTCAGTTTTAGTTTTGAACAAACCCCAGACTTAAAAGTTAAACATTAAAATGAAGCCATCAGGTTTCTCCTGGTCTTGGCTTCAGAACCATGAATTTTGTATGATTTGGATGCAAAATTATAATGAGGCCCAGATTTCAAGTTTCAGATTTCAAGTTCACTTGAAAGTATCATCAACCTTAAGTGGAACTTCCATTTAACCTGTTTTGAGACACGTTTGTGGATTTTGTTGTGAATATTTTTGCATATATGTTATATATATTAATACTGATAGCTGTTCTTAGTTTGAAGTTAGGCTTGTATGGGTACACGTTGAAGGAGATGGGTGATTGCTCTGGGTAGCTTAATGTTTTTTCTAACCGTATGCGTTTTGGATATTACTGGCTTTTTAAAACTATATTTAATTATCTTTTTGATATTGGATTTATTAGTGTGAAAAATGCAGAAACTAATTGACAGCATATGAATAATAAATGCAAAATATTGTAAAACTCTGTTACAAAATAATTGGAAACCCAGAGCTTTGGGATAAAGATGCAAACTTGCTTCCAGAGAGTCAATAGCAAAACTCCCGATAAGAGCAGAATTTGGCCCCTGCTATCTCCTTTTCATGGTTGATGCTCAAGATAAGGTAATAAAGTATGTTTAGTTTTCAAATACGTATCTTAAATTAAGGCTCAGAATGTAAAACAAAATGTTTTCATCATATACTGAATACACAAACAAAACTTTATCAGTAATGCTTAAATCCAGAGCAAGAGCTTCTAAAGAAACTTTTTTGGCCACCAGCAAGGTCAAGGCTCATTAACAATTATCGACTCACTACCCACTATTTCCCTCCTCCCAGGAATGCTTTGGGAGAACAGGTGACTCTCGCAGCATGTTCTGAAGTTGCCAAATGCGGCATCTGATGAATTGAAGTGTGTTACAGAGCACAGGTCCCCCCCCACTGCCAGCCTCCTCTTATCAGGAGGGGGAGTATTAGCTTGAATATCTGACAGTCGCGTGTGCCTGGGTGTCACATGGGGAGAGGCTGTCTCTCAAGGTAATAGGTCAAAACAAGCACCTTAACCTTCACCCTGAAATCAGTTGTAGTGCAGTATGGGAGCTGGAATTTCTATTCCACAGAAAATTTCACACTTCTAGAAAAAAGTTAGTTCTAAGTTGGAACAAAAGTTCTGCCGTGCAAATTTTCCTGTGAGAGAGACATTTCAATACACTCTGTTTCTAAACAATTGAAATGGAACGCTGAAAATTTCTGGTGCAACCTTCCTGTGCATCCAAGCTTTATGTCTCCCCAGGCTTCTACCTCCCAGGCTGGCTGTTGAGGAGCTGGGGAGCCTGAAGAGGTAGGCAGGTGGGCAAGCAGGCACAAAACCCGCCTGAAGTTGAGTTAGGATGGACACATTCCACGTAATGTTTAGATTCTGTCAAGTCAGCCTTTTCCAATGGAAAAGTGTTACAGTGGAAAATTTTCTGCCAGATTTAATCCATTAGTAGCCAGTGCAGATTTGAAAGTATCAGTGTAGTTCACACAGACTTGTACAGTCTGTTGCCCCGTGCTTTCCATAGTTAGTTGTGTATACCTCTCATCTTGTTCTTAAACTGCAAGCTCTTTGGGGGCAAGGGCTGATTTTGATGTGTACATAGAGTAGTAATAATAGACTGTAGTAATAATCTACATTAGTTCAGTTTTCTAAATGGTTTGAAGGTGTAGCCCCATGTACACTACACTACAGTAGTCTAACTTCAATGTGACAAAGGCTAGGATAGCCATAGTAAGGTCACAGCTGGAAGAAAAGGACGTAACCTCATTGTAAAATATTAATGATAAGAAACAGTCCTGGCAATTGCTACCATCTGGAAATCTAGCAATACCCCCACCATACGAACCTCCCAACAAATGACAAGATGTCGTTAATCAGGAGCATAGGAAATGGTTGCAATTATGCCTCTAGTTGTTTCTCATTCCATCCTAGAACTATTATCTCAGTCTTAATCCAGCCAGATAGCCTTTATTAATGCCTCATTCTTAATTTGACATCAGATAAATCAAACCACTGCATCTTTGGAGGAGATGGAGATAAACTGCCTGTAATCAGTATACCTACAACTCCACAATCTGTGCTTTCTCATTAATAGCCCCTTCTCAATGGTCCCATTAAGTATTGCATTTAAAATGTAAAAAGTGAATTATACAAGCTTATTTCCAACTTTCACTGTCACACACAAATACCCAATCTTTATCTGGGAAGGTGAGGGGAAACTTCACAGCCCTTTTAATGAAGGTAGAAGGCAGTTATACAAAGATAGCAGTGTTATTTAGGAAAAATAGTTTCTGGGTTGTCTTAACAACTGGAAATTTAAAATTGTTTGGAGTGGAAAACATTTACAAGAAGCTCCCTGTTTCCTACACAGTTCTGTAGTTAAAGCAGGGTTTCATCAGAAACCGTACAAAGGTGAATTTGTCAGGTGTAAACAGAGCCTGGAAATACCATGATGTAACCAGTCTATTTCTAGCATGATAATACTTAATATTTTTTAGGAATGGAGGAACCAATCAGAATGAAATAAAATTCAGACCGTTTGTTATAAGAGCTTTCAAAATATGTTTTAGTTTTTCTTTCCATTTTGTTTTGGGTTGATTTAATTTTTTGCACTCCATTTCCTAGGTATGTCCAGGACTAAAGGCCAAATCCTGTTTGCTGAACTCATCCTATCAAAGTCACTCTGAGTTTGTGGGAGTACAGTATGGCAAGCAGGATTTGGCCCTGGAAGTGGGAAAAATCACCTCTGTGCAGATGCCCAGGGCAAGCCCTATGAACCAGTTGTCTTCTAATAGTGAGATTTAAGTTGTGCGTAGGCTTCATGTTAGTTGTCTGAATTAGGAGGATTTTTACCCCACGAGAGAAAACTGTTCTTACTGTATTTCCAATGTAATTGAGAATGGGAAGTACTGTAATTTTCACAAGGTAACCTGTCTGATTTCTGGATTCAAAAGTTTGGAATAACACCAGATAAGCATCCATGTTTGCCTATTTAACTGAACTGTTTTTTTTTCTCCCAGATTTTATGCTTGTCATTAATATTTTCCTACTATTTTGTATTCATTGTAGCCTGCATTAATTCTTGGTATTTGCAGATTGGTAGTTCTGTGGTTTACTTTACAGTTTAACACAATTTAAGCTGTATGTTTTTATAAAAACAGGAACAGCTAGACATGTTAATCAGCAGAGTCAAATGATTTTAGGGACTCAGAAGTCTTACTATGAATTATTGCATAAAGCCTAGCTTCTTGCATTTGGAATCAGAGTAGTGGATTCTCATTCTCAACCTGAAATATGTTTGTTGGATAATCCATCTTATTAACCCTTTTTTATATAGCGAAGTTCAAGTTTCTTAAAAATTGTAGTCTGTGTGTGGCACAAAGCCAAGACTGTAGCTAGAAAGCAGACTGTTTCTTTCTCCTCTTTGAGACATTGTGTGCTCAGGACACAATGCAGGTCATTAACACAGTAGCTTGCTGATCGCATTGCAGATGTAGACACCTACAGTAGTCATTGGATAAACAGATTTTCCATTCTCTTGTGCTCAGTTTCTTTTTGATATATTAGATATATTTGACCCAAGAGATTTTTAAACTAAAGAAAAACAAAATTGAAAATTGCATGCTGATAAGTAAATAAACACACTTACATCATTGTAGTTTATTATATTCCAGAGTATATATTCTGATTATTTCTTCATCTTTCTTGTGTTTGCCCCATCAACCTTACCTGGCAATCTATTTCATGTTCTTATTATCCTGTGAATAGAACAGGAATTCTCCACACATCTGGTATGACAAGAGTAACTGACCTTGATGCTCATCTATTTTTATTTCACATGACAATTTTTTATTTTTTTTGTACAAGGGCTACTACCAAGATATTTTTCAGAATTTTATACTTGATTCTCCTCTGATTCCAGTAATCCTTAGGATTTCAATGTGGGGACCTCTTTCCTTTCTCTTTGTCTCATTCTCTGTGTGTGCATTCTTGATACAATATTTTTTTGGCTTTCAGTTGATTTCTCTTAGTACAGTTACTGACATTTTCTGATTTGTGTACATGATCCTCTATTTCTGCAGCTGTTCTCATTAACACCAGCACAGTAGCAGTTTCTTTCTTTGCATTAAAAAAGACAATGTATGGCCCAGTTCTGTTCCCAGTTACTATGCTTTAAATGAGAGCAGTATTTAGCCCGTGTGTTTTTGAAAGATGTGGGCTTGACAGCCTTTTGAGACTAAAGTTATTATTCATGGAACAAGTACAGTATGGGTAAGAGCAGTGGCATCTGTAAAGCATTACTGTTAACAAATTTAGTGTATATTTATCAATAATATATGGAATTTTATATCTTCAAAATACTCTGTAATATATTGCTTGTAATATCGCTACCTTGTCCTGCATCCTATAAAAGGATACTCCTTAGCACTTTGTCTGCTGGAGGAAAATCTCCACCAAGACATACGAAGCCTGTGGTTTTGGAGTAGAAGGAACTGAGCTCTCTTATGATCATGCTATCCTGAGTGACCTTCTTGTGTGGAGATACAATCAGGGCCGGTGCTAGAGTTTTTCGCGCCCTAGGCGCACGGCCATTTCGCCGCCCTGCGCGCCGCTCCCGTGGCTCCGGTGGACCTACTGCAGCCATTTCTGCGGAAGGTCTGTTGGTCCGTGGTTCCGGTGGAACTGCCGCAGCCGTGCCGGCGGGAGGTCCACCGGAGCCACGTAGGACCAGTGGACCGTCCGCAGGCATGCCTGCGGCAGCTCCACCGGAGCCGCGGACCAACGGACCCTCCGCAGGCACGACTGTGGCAGATCACTGGAGCCGTCTGCCTCCCCCCCCCGGCAAAATGCTGCCCCCCGAAAATCCTGGCGCCCTAGGCGATTGCCTAGTTCGCCTCAATGGAAGCGCCAGCCCTGGATACAATGACCATGAATCACTAAGAGATGTAATGTCATGAATCTTAAGACCCCTGTACTTCAGTTTCTGCGGCCTCTCTGTTGAGAATTGTAATGATTGTAAAGGGTACCAACCAATTTATCTAGGTTGTGCAGTTTGTTGTGTTTTCGATGCTGACTAAGTGGCTTCCTTGCATTTGTATTTAAAGGAATCCTTCAGGGGTATCTTTGCCAGCTGGAAGGATCTTTTGCTGAAGGGTTCAGAAGTGTTTGGTTAATTCCTAAATTTGAAAAATGGCTGCTGCTAGATGTGGAACAATATTACTTTTCACAAGATTTGGAAAATGCTTTCTGATTTGATTGATTTCTGTTGAATAATGGAACTAGGTCAGCTCTGCAGTACTGGGTATGCATGAAAGTCTTTTCACCTTTCTTTTTTCCTCCCTTTCCTTTTATTTCTGTTCTATTTATACAGCTGTTCTGTATTGATCATTTGATACACAGTCCAATAGGTTGCTGTTTTTTTGTTTATGTTTGTTTCAGTGGGCTTGAATTAGTAGTCTGTGTGTGTTGATATTTTAATTATACAAATTGTTATGGTGCTTTCAGTATGTTAATAGTAACAGACCTTGTGACCACCAGTTGGAGGATATTGCTGTAGGGATTGATTCTTTTCACACTTACTAATGGACATAACACTAACAGTCTGAAGTCTCAGTTTCAGAACCAGAACCCAGGCTGGACAGTTTAGCCATTTCTTTATACAGCTTGGGCCTTTGATCGCCAGTCTTCAGGAACAGGTAGTCAGCAGATAATGACCCACTCCTCAGGGCTTAGCTTCAAAAGGCTGGGTTTTTGCATAATTGGAGGAGGAGAATCTGCATTAATGTCTCTAGATATTCTCCAGGAAACCCACTTAACAGTTATTCTTACTAAAGTCCCTGCTTCTCTGCAACATTTCCAGTATAGTCCTTTGAACTCCCAGGTCTCACGTCTGTCACATCTCCTCCCCCTGGAGGTTACACCTAATCCTGGCCTGCAATGATACATAACCATTCATTTAATACACTGGACCTCCGTGTTACTTAAACTTAAATCAGGTCTCCAAAGATGTGGCCGGACATTGCCTTATCTGTCTTACTCAGTATTACAGCTGAGGCCAGATTTTCAAGAGCCCAGAATGTCAGCTGCTGAGCATTTATGAAAATCTGACCTTTATTAGGTACTCAAATTAAAGCTAACCTCTCTAAAAATCTGTTCCTATTGGTGGGTTCTGAGCACTTGAAAATCTGATCCTGACCTCTATGGAAAATGTGGCCTGTGGTGTCTGTTTCTGGCTGTTGCATAGATGCCAGGAGTAAAGATTGTCAGAGCCTGGATTCCAGAGGTCAGCTCTCGTACTGCAGGTACAGGATACAAAGGCACTAAACAGATTCCTGCTACCCAGGGTATTTTTGGTGAGTGACTATATACATGTGAGGAGAAAAGGAGAACTGGATGTTGGTGTACTGATGTCATCTTGTTCAGCACTGCCTCTGAAGCCCCATACTGCCTCCCTTCCTTTCACTGGAGGAAGACATGAAGCTTCCGGGGTTGTACCAGACGGTACCAGGGCCTCAGCCTGATGCAATACCCCTCTTCATTCCCTACTTGAAAGCCTTCTATAGAACAATAATTGTTGATAAATGGTGGATAAGACTTTTGCTCATTATAAGTAAAGGTTCACCTATACAGTTTTCAATATAGCAAGGTTTTAGAAAGGTCTTGCTCACCTTGTCTTTCTGTGGCTGGCTCCAGATATGGTAAAACAATATACAGTCCCATGAGGAAGGAGCAAAAGCTATTTCAAGTCTATTTTATTTGAGTTTTATGCCCAGAATTGAGCATTTCTCCTTTCTCACTGATGTGTGTCCAACATATTAAAGGAGAATTTAGATTCTTATAAAGCAAACACTTGAAATACTTTCCTGGGGCTCATCCCAAAATGCTGACGCTCTCACCTCTGCAACTTTGATTTCACCTCACACACGCACTGTATACAGAGGAAAAAATTGCATCTCGAATGAGATCACAACACACGATCCTCATTCTGAATATTACTTCTTGTTTCATCAGCTCAGTTGGCTCTAGCACACAGAAAAGTTTTAATTTCCCACATCTTCATGGCAGAATATTTTAAGCAAGGACTATTCAAGCCTTTAGGTCATAGGAAGTTTTTTGAACTTATATGTTCTATAGATAACACCAGCAAAGATTGAACATCTTTCTTCGTTGAGTGGTGAGGAGTAAAAGAAAGTGTTGAAATGTCTTGTAGTGACATGTAATCCACACTGTTTGTATAGACTCCACCTCACCCAAAATGATGGCTACCCAGAAATAAATCTTTTCCTTTCACACCATTGCATTCAGGTTTTTGATTTGTCTGTCTGATCCTGAATGAGGGATAGTGTCCCGTAAACAGTTATCTGAGAGGGCCTCATGTTTGTAGGCCTCCCTACATCTGTATACTTGGCCTGGGTATAATATAGAGCGAGTGACTTGCAAGTTCAATGTGTTTAGCAGAGTTCTTACTGGCTCAAGCTGAGAGAGGCCCCTTTTTGGCTAATCAGCTGGAGCTGTTGCCTCCAGAGCAGGAGAAAGCCAGTTTCCATTTTGGCTGTGGCAGAGTGAATGTGGGCTGGAAGAGGAGGTGGTTGTAACAATCTGTGCACCACCTATGGCAATATATAAACACCAGTAATTGTCTGTCTCACTCACGCAGTCCAACCAGCAGTTTAAAAAAAAACATAACACCTCCTCAGTAACAGGAGTAATAACAAATTGTCATTACAATTAGGGAATAAGTACAGAAATTCCTGTGGACCTGCAAATAGACATTTATTAGCAGTGTATTATTTTTCATACTTTCTTAGGATAATAGAAAGTTATTAATATAATAGTACAGTAAAAATAACACCTCAGTGAATTTTGCTTTCTGATGATATGAGGGTGACTACCTATTGGTTTATTATTGCTTTTTTATTTCTCAGGCCTTGATATGGTTTCTTATTTGACTGCGGCTGAATGGCATGTCCAATTATTTGGTGTTTGTGTAAATACTTCACTCCTGTCCACAGGCATTAGTACCATAGGATAAGTATGAATCAGGAGATTAGTGATGACTTATACAGCTGTTTACCTCTATATCAAATCTCGCCAAGGTGGTAGCTCCCAAAAGATGTTACCATCTCACTGCTGTTATGGGTCAAGTGGGTGTTTTTTTAGGAACAAAAAATACCTCCGCAACTGTTAGCAGCCTCAGCAGTAAGCAAGAGGCTAAATGGAGTTACCGTTCTGGCACATTCCACGGTTTTCCCCATGCCTCAGATCCTTTCCCCTTCCATGTTTACAAAATTAGTCTAGGTAGCATGGACTAGTTAATCTTTACCTCTTTTTGTATAAGTCTCATGTTCCCCACCTCATTCAAACCAAAGAATTTGTAAGACCTTACAGAGGGTCAGAAGTTGCATCCGTCATTTACATATCTCTTCTGCTCTGCTTTCTAGGGAGACAAATCCTGAGGTCCTTGCACAATTTACATACATTTTACATCAAACTACCATTGACTTCTTTTTCTTAATAAATACTGATCAAGGAAGTCAGTATTTGGCTTTAAATGATCATCCAGCTCAGGGCTTTTGCCCCAACTATTCCCTGTACCTATGCTGCTCTGAGATGTGTATTCCTCTTGCCATCTCATTAAAGGACCTAGCCCAGTGGTAGGCAGGGACTTGCTGGTCACCGCTTCCCACAGCTCCCATTGACCGGGAACAGCAAACCGCAGCCACTGGGAGCTCTGGGGAGCCGTGCTTACAGACGGTCAGTGTCAGCAAAATGTCTTGCGGCCTGCAATCAGATTATCCTGATGGGCCAAATGTGGGCTGCAGGTTGCCCACCACTGACTAGCCCCTCCTGAACAGGGCAGTGTATAGCCTGATGATCCAGATTTGTCAGCTAGAGATGCTCAACAGGTTTAGCCTTCATGCAGATGTGTTTCCTTATGGGGAATGTTGCTGTCTAGGATGCTCCATGTTACAGCTCTTACATAGTTCTGTCTTTGTTTCCTGATTAACCACTGTACATAGAAAATGTAATAAATATGATCGCTGTAAATAAACAGCTCTTCTACGAACAATGCAATTTCTTATTCACATGCACACAGCCACTTCCCGAGCCCCACCCATCAATTAAAAATGCTCTTTAAGCATCTTCCACTTTGTTTGTTCCCCTTTCAAAAAAGCAGCAACTCTATTATCCACAAATGGACAAAAATATTTCAACTTTCAGAGGTAACACTCTTTCCCCCTCTCTTTGGAACAAGCACCATTTAAGGTCCAGTCCAAAAAGCCAGTGAGACAAAGATTGTTTTATCATTCTGACCACCTTGTCAAAAATCTACCACCCATCTTTTGTGTAATGTACAGACAAAGCATTGCACACCTGATTTACGCTTTTACAATTTTCTATGGCTAAACTTGGTCTCTTAGTTGAAGAAAAGTCTACCAGCTCCATAATAAATGTGAGTATTAGCTGAAGAGATGTAGTTCCAGTATTGCTGAGGGAACCTCTACCTAAGCATTTAAATAATAATCCAGAAATAATTTTTTTAGCCAAGACTATTCCGAAACTTTGTAATCAACAATAAGAAGATAGAGGCCCTGTGAAACCAGCTGATGTCATCTTGTGTTCTGAATTATAATCACACTGTCCTGGTATTGATTTTCTTTATTTGCATACCATAGCTTACCGTGGAATTTTTGTTCTTCTATTCCATTATCATTCAGTTTTATGTAGCAAATAAGCAAGGCTGAATCAGTGGTGTAAACAATGAAAAGATACAACGGATGTGTGTTTACAACAGCAGTGTTTGTTTCATATGGTTTAATTAGTCAGGGTAGACATCCAGCCTGTGGCTTTATCTTTGTAAAATATTGATCCAAAAACTGGCAATAAGGTCTCGAAAGCACTTAATATAGGAAATCACTCTCAGGTCATGAATAAAACTGTAGGAAGATAGAAAGCCTGTCAGTCAATCTGAAGATGAGCTCTATGTAGCTTGAAAACTTGTGCCTTCCACCAACAAAAGTTGGTCCAGTAAAAGATATGACCTCACTCACCTTATCTCAGTCAATCTGACTGCATGGCTGAGTACAGCACGTTCTGTTTCACTGCAACTTTAAATTGTGCAACCAAAGAAAAATAAGCTTGTTAAAAGAATTTCTGTATCAGTATCAATAAAAACATTCTATATTAGTAACTTTAAAAAAAAAACATTTGTAATGATTAGGAGTAATGAATCTGGTATCAATCCAAGGCAGCAGGTCCTGAACTTTTTATTAAGGCAACCTACCAACTTCATTTTGTCTTTTTTGGGGACCCACCATTGTCCCATAGTCCCCTTGCTGTCACTCTCCCTGCCCTCTCACCTCCTGAATCCCCAGCAGGCCCTTCCCTCCCCATGTGCTGGCCGCAATCGCTAGTAGGCTGCTGCTGCCTGTGCTCACTGGCTCCAGCTGCTTCCTCTGCGCTGCTGCTGTCACCTTGATCCTGCTCTCCACGCCATTGCCTGCTTCCCTGGGAAAGAAAGAGCATGGGAGGGCATGAGCACCTCCAGGGTATGCACAACTCACGTAGACCTTTCCTATGACCCGCTGGTAGGTCATGACCCACCGTTCAGGAAACACTGATCTACGGCACAGAATTACGTAACAGCGCTGGATAATTAAACTCAATACATATTTTACTGTTTTATAGTGAAGCTAAAATCATGTTGAATCCCCACAAACTATATATTATACTAAACATAAAGGCTGAATTCTACTTTATTCATAAGAACCTCCACTGAAGATGATGGAGATATGGTTGAGATATACCTAAGTAACTGAGAGCAGAATCTGGCCCTTAGAGTTAAGCCTGAGTAAGTAGGCATTTAAAATGTGTGTATATCTTGGCTCAATCCAATTCCCGTTGCTGTTAGTTGGAGTCACACATGCACATTGAGGGGAGAATATGGCCATAAGTATATCTGTCCTGGGTACTGCAGGAAGACAAGAAGATGCCAGGAATGTGATTTAACTAGACTGGAGCTTGAATAAGTTCCACATCTGGAACTATCTGGCAATAATTCATCCAATGCAGGTCATCCTTCCTTTGTGCCACCTGCTGCAAGACTCCCCCGCCCACCCCCGCCCCGGTTAACCTGGCCTCAGTGCCATTGCTGGGATTCCATCACCCTCCCCTTGTATGAAGGTTAAGGGGAGAGGTGGGAAAAAGGGATGATTGTGTCCTCGCTGACAGAGTGTTAGGGACCCCAGCTTGTTCCCCGCCTTCTTTAGGAGATGTCATCCTCTACTCTCCTTTCAGTTCGGGTTTGTCTGGGAGCCGGAACCCCTATTATTATTCATTTATTTATACGTATCGAACAATTACCTGCCCTGGGCACCTGCCAAGTTACAACATAACTTCCCTACTGGGTCCTCAGGCTGCTGAGAGTGAGGTGAAAACTCACTCCAGCCTGGCCCATCTGTCAGGGAGGAAAGTGTCCTTCCCAGCCCTAAAGAGGCAACTACCATGATGCCCACAGCAGGACTCAAAATACCCAGCCCTACTGTAATCCTAAAGCGGGGAGATGGGTGAAGTCCTTAAAGGGAGCAGCCCAGATAAAGCCCCCTCTCACTTGGAGGCTGTGGAAGGGGCATTAGCAACCTATACTATACCAAGATTCAATAAAATGAGGTAAGAGAAGAGCTTGAGCTTTAACTGAATTCACTTGAATGTGTAGCTATAAATTTGTTTTCATTTTAAACAGTTTTGTGGTTTGATTTTTCTTTTAGATTTTTTTTTTCAATTAATTGCTGTCTGGTACCCAGAGCTCCATTTTTATGGTGCTTGGAAGATGCTTGGGAGTGAGCAGTTTCGGTTCACCATCACTGCATAGATCTTTGATGTGATCCTTTGTAAATAGTCTTTCTAAGCCGTTACCAGATGTTGTGTCGTGCTGCAGAGTGGAGCCACTATAATGAACTCCTGTCTTCTAGTTGGCCTATAGCTGTGAACGTGTGCATGATCTTCTAGCCAATTTTAGATGTTAATGACCCGAGTGTTTAACTTGTATTTATTAATATCAATAAAAGCTGATCCCCATTACATCTAATGCTGGCAAAGAAAAAATGACAACAGAAATTTAAGTTCCCTTAAGTTAAATAACCAACACTTTCTATTAATTGATTTATTTGTATGATCTAAATGTTTTAACACTTTAAAATAATTTGCTGTATTCATTTTGAATGTGCATTCTTGCTGGGAACTTGGATGGTAAGTGTGAGCCCAGAGAAAATAGCATGCTGGTGATTAATGCAGCTCTAAAACAAGGAGTTTACAATAGTAACCCTGAAAAACTGTAATGTGTAGTGCCAATAGCTTTTCATCTCTGGCCACTGATTCTAATCCAGCCCATTTGGCTAAATATCATCATGACTGAGCTGTATGTTGTGAGTTGGCTGCTTCAATCCAGTTCCTTACTGAGATGGTGTCTACACCAGAGCCACTACTAATTGGGGTCCTCATTATTAGTTTAATCAGAAAGGCAAAGGGTTGAATGAGATTTGAATCTAAACTACTCCCTCATTCCTAGGGGCAGTTGCTCCTGAAAAGGGTTGAGAACTTTAGGTGTGGTTTGTATTGACTGAAATTCTATGAAGGAAGTCAGACACATAATGGTCCCTTCTGGTTTAAAAATGTATGTGGCCAGGTGCTCAGTGGGAGGATTGAAGCCAATGAAGCTGAGTGTGGAGTGGGACTATAAGGCTATATCAAGACGGTAGCTTATTTGCAAGGATTTCCCACCATTGTTAACACTGGTGCTGGTAGAAGCAGAAACCCTAATGGAGGCAAAGTTCCTGTGGATGCCAGCCTTTTTAACACAGTATTGTCAGAATGGGCTGATTTTTGCACAGGTTGTACCACTACAATATTGAAATGTTTGTGTTACAAACACTGCAGATGAACACATTTTTAAAATTCCCCAAAGGAATAATAAATAAATAAACCCAGTAAATTTATAGAAACACTGAACTTGTATTTTTATAAAACTGTGTATTTATCAGTTTTTACCCATCATTGGCCTTGTAAATACTGTACTCTTAAGTGCAAAAAATGAAGCTAATGCAAGGATGAGGTTGCCAGGTTTACTGTGCTCTTTAGTGTTTTTGTAGTACAAATATTTTTCTATCGATGCTTTTAGCAATCACTTTTATAAACTTAGTATCAGAGGGGTAGCCGTGTTAGTCTGTATCCACAAAAACAACGAGGAGTCCAGTGGCACTTTAAAGACTAACATTTATTTGGGCATAAGCTTTCGTAGGTAAAAAGCTTATGCCCAAATACATCCATTAGTCTTTAAGGTGCCACCAGACTCCTCGTTGTTTTGATAAAGTTTTTCTTCCAGTGTGGTATTTATGATGAGAGATACGTGGTTTCTCAGTGAACTACTCTTTCTGATTTAAATCTTTGTAGCTGTATCTCATTCTTTTTGTTCTATCCTGTGTCCATTATATTCCTTCAGGGTCAGTCTTTTGAAGAGCATAATGACCAGTGTATTACAATATGTTTTTGTGGAATAGTTACATTAGGTGAGGTCTTATTTGGCAAAGTGAAAACTCTTCCTCTCTGATTTATTGTCTGTCTCTCTGGCAATACAACCAGCTATTTGATTTTACCACAGCTGTGCATAGCTTACAGCCTGGAAGGTGAGGTTTGAAGGACTGTTTACTTAGTCAGTAAGCATGTATTGTACTTTAGCATTAGCAGACATTTGCCAGTTAGGCTACGTTAACTTTCATTTATCTATGAACTTTTCAATAATCGTGGCCTCATTTCTTCCTTAATCTCAGCTATGTATGCTTTAAAACTAGTGTTTCTCAATTTTAAGAATCTGTTTCCTTCCTGTTACTTGTATTTCTGATTCCCGCTTTGTTTACCACTGAAATCTGAATCTAGATCCAGACAAATCTTCATTATATTAATTTGTAACTAGATATAGAGTAATTGTTAGGCATGGTGAAGTCTGTCTTTCTCTAATTTCCAATTGTTGCTTTATGATAGACTGTTCTTTTCTTGCACTATTGGACTAGCAGATAATCACCATTTATTGGAGAAATCGCCGCTCTGATGTTCATAGATTTTTTTTTTACTTCCATAATTTTTTAACATTTATTTTTCCTTCTCAAATACACCTACCCCTTCGATTTACCAAACCAGATTATATGTTAAAATACTAGCTCTGTATCTTTGATCCTGTTCTTTTTTAAAAGATGTTTCTGATGCCTCTTCTATCGGTTACTGTACGTATCAATAGTCTATACTCTGTAAGTAACTGCACATTGTATCTTTAAGGCTTCACAAATTTAAAAGATTATCTGACTATTTGATTTGATTTCACTTTATTTACACACACATCCTTTTTTCCCCCAAATTCCAATGCTTGTGAGAAATACCTGTTCAATTTGATCATTATGTTGCTTGAGACCCTTTTCAAATCTGTTGACTTTATGAAAAATGTAGTGTCCTGCATGTTCTCCAGCTTTATGAGCTCTGGGGTTTGATCTAAATTCCACTGTTTGAGCTACACTAGGCCTACTTCAAATTTCCCGATACTTTTAGTTGCATAAAATACTCTTCATCCTGTCATGAATTATTTTGTACTGTTGCTATCTACTGCATTCCAAGATTGAGTCAAGTGATTTCTTTGTATACTGTAGTCTATAAAGCCATTTGGAATTATTACAGGTTAAAGAATAATGATATCTCATTTGTCATATATGATTCACTTTCTATAGCTATTCAGAATAGTTTTGGATGTTGCTGATACTCAGTAGATTGCACTCACCTATAGAAATACGTTGCTTCCTCAGTTCTTCCATAATCACTATCCTAGTTAATTTCACGGTCCTTGAAATTTTCATAATTAAACTTATCTCTTAATTAACATGATAGCTTATTTCAAGGCCTCCTTGATCTACATTAGTATTTCCTGATCTGATCTCTTATCTTGCTCCAAAATCTGTCACTTTGAGTAGCTGCTTGTTTTTTACATTGATCTAGGTTGTGTCTGTTGCACTACATACAATACAGCATATCATCCTTTTATTTTTTTTAAATTTTTCAGCCAGTCTTTATCTGTAACAACACACTTCCTTCTGTTCTGTTTTTGTTTATCCCTCTTATAAATTTTGTGTTGATGTTTCCATATGCCAGTCAGGTACCCTTTTTAGCTCAATTCGGTTACCCCAGTTAGTTCTTATTAGGCCTGTCAAGTGATTAAAAAAATTAATCGCGATTAATACCATTAATACCATTTATTTTCAATATTTTTGGATGTTTACTACATTTTCAAATATATTCATTTCAATTACAACACAATACAAAGTGTACAGTGCTCACTTTATATTTATGTTTGGTTACAAATATTTGCACTGTAAAAAACAAAAAAAATGTATTTTTCAAATCACCTCATACAAGTGCTGTAGTGCAATGGTTTTCAAATTTTTTTTCTGGCAACCTAGTTGAAGAAAATTGTTGATGCCTGCGACTCAGCGGAGCTGAGGATGAGGGTTTTAGCGTGTGGGAGGGAGCTCAGGGCTGGGGCAGAGGGTTGGGGTACAGGGGTAAGGGCTGCAGAGTGGGGCCAGGAATGAGGGGTTCAGGGTGTGGGAGGGGGCTCTGGACTGGGACGGGGGGTTGGGGTGCAGAAGGGGGTCAAGGCTCTGGACTGGGGGTGCAGGCTCTGGGGTGGGGCTGGGGATAAGAGGTTTGGGGTGCAGGAAGGGGCTCTGGGTTTGGGGGGGCTCAGGGCTGGGGTAGGGGATTGGGGCACAGACTTACCTATGGCGGCTCCTGGTCAGTGGCGCAGCCTGGATGCAGAGGCAGGCTTCCTACCTGTCCTGGCACTGCAGACCGTGCTGCGTCCCGGAAGCAGCCAGCAGTAGGTCCAGCTGCTAGGCTAAGGCACGCAAGAGGCTCTGTGCGCTCTCGCCCGCAGGCATCTCTCCCCCGGCCCCAGCTCCCATTGGCCGAGAACAGGCTAATGGAAGTGCAGAGCCAGTGCTCAGAGCGGGGACAGCGTATGGAACCCCGTGACCCCCTGCCTACGAGCTGTACCTGCTGCTGGCCCTTCTGAGGCGCAGTGTGGTGTCAGAACAGGTAGGGACTACTAGTTTTTACTGGCCAGCTGCCAGGGGCTCTGGGTGCTGAGCAAGGCGATCCAGTGCCTTGTATTCCATGACCCAGTACTGAGTCATGACCTGAACTTTTAAAACCACTGTTGTAGTGCAATCTTTTTGTCATGAAAGTCGAACTTACAAATGTAGAATTATGTTAAAAAAATTGCATTCAAAAATAAAACAATGTAAAACTTTAGAGTCTACAAGTCCACTCAATCCTACTTCTTGGTCAGCCAATCACTCAGACAAACAAGGGTGGTTACAGTTTGCAGGAGATAATGCTGCCTGCTTCTTGTTTACAGTGTCACCTGAAAGTAAGAACAGGCATTCACATGGCACTGTTGTAGCCAGTGTTGTAAGATATTTACGTGCCAGATGCGTTAAACTTTCATATGTCACTACATGCCTCAACCACCATTCCAGAGGACTTGCGTACATGCTGATGACGGGTTCTGCTCAATAACGATACAAAGCAGTGCGGACTGACGCATGTTCATTTTCATCATCTGAGTCAGATGCCACAAGCAGAAGGTTCATTTTCTTTTTTGGTGGTTTGGGTTCTGCAGTTTCCGCATCAGAGTGTTGCTCTTTTAAGACTTCTAAAAGCATGCTCCACACTTTGTCCCTCTCAGATCTTGGACGGCACTTCAGATTCTTAAACCTTGGGTTAAGTGATGTAGCTACATTTAGAAATCTCACATTAGTACCTTCTTTGCATTTTGTCAAATCTGCTGTGGAAGTGTTCTTAAAACGAACATGCACTGGGTCATCATCCGAGACTGCTATAACATGAAATATATGCAGAATGCTGGTAAAACAGATTAGGAGACATACAATTCTCCCCCAAGGAGTACAGTCACAAATTTAATTGATGTATTATTTTTTTTTTAATGAGCATCATCAGGAAGGAAGCATGTTCTCTGGAATAGTGGCCAAAGTGTGGAAGGAGCATATGAATGTTTAGAATATCTGACATGCAAATACCTTGTAACACTGACTACAAAAGTGCTATGCAGACACCTGTTCTCACTTTCAGCTGACATTGTAAATAAGAAGCAGGCAGCAGTACCTTCTATCAATGTAAACCAACTTGTTTGTCTTAGCGATTGGCAGAATAAGAAGTAGGACTGAGTGGACTTGTAGGCTCTAAAGTTTTACATTGTTTTGTTTTTGAGTGCAGATACATAACCAAAAAAAATCTGCATTTGTAAGTTACACTTTCATGATAAAGAGATTGCACTTCACTATGTGTATGGGGTGAACTAAAAAATACTATTTCTTTTGTTTATCATTTTTACAGTGCATATATTTGTAATAAAAATAATATAAAGTGAGCACTGTGCGCTTTGTATTCTATGTTGTAATTGAAATCAATTTTGAAAATGTAGAAAAATATTTAATAAATTTCAGTTGCGATTAATAGCATTTATAACAATAGAATATCAATTAATTTTTCTCAGTTAATTGCATGAATTAACTGAGATTAATTGACAGCCCTAGTTCTTATCTGGCTTTCAGCACTTGCACTTCCAGTTCTGCATTCTTGTTTTAAATACCTTGCTTTCCCCTCCTACTTCTCTTTCCCTCTAGCTTTCTCTTTTGTTTTTTTTCTTCCAGCAATGACTAAGCTTCCTGTTATCCAACTCCGTCAATTTTTCCCCCAATATTCTTTTCATGTTGAGCAATATTTATTTGCCAGCAGCTTCCTTTGGAGTTTTCCTACTCTGTCTCCGTTGTATTTCTGCTCTTTTGCCAGTTACTTTTTATTATTAGCAGACATTATGTCCATGCCTATGTTTGTCAATTGAGCTCATGTCTCAGAGTGAAGAAGAAAAATAATAATCTGAAATTATTTTTCCTATAAATTCACTGTCTCTCAGAAAAGACTGTCAAAGGATATTTTAGGAAAACTCAACTTTCAGTCTCCTGAAGATATTACACTTTGCATTTTAATATAACAGATCTTTCGTCGTCACTATGTTTTATATACTCTGTCTCCAGTGGGATTACTCAGATGTGTAAAGTTACTTGTGTGGAGTAGTTTGCTGGACCTGGTCCCCAGAATGCAACTATGGAGTTTCGACTGTGCATTCTGAACTTGCTGTTTTCAGCGTTAACCGTCTTCAGGACTTTACAGAAGTCTGTGTGTTGCTGGACTTTTTTTTTTTTCTTCTCCTCACTGCAATACTGACTTCGTGTGGAAATTAACACCTTTTAGCCTCTTAAATTATCATAAAACCCTGGCATTTAGTAAAATCCTCATCATTTTATTATAAAACTATAATAAAAATTAGAGGTAGCTTTCTGAAACATAGAGCTGATCACAGGAGATTTAAACTAGGAACTTAATCACCATAAGCACTTCTTGGCGAAAAATAAGAATGAAAGTCTCCTCTGCACACAAAAGATCTCAAGCCTAAAAGCTCAGAGAATTCACTCAAGCTTTCTCCACTCTGGAAAATGTGCTAAGGATAAAATTCTTTCTTGGTGTAATCCAGCCGTAGTTGAAATCAATGACAAAATGCCACATTGTTAAAAGGGAGGACAAGGACAAGCTACAAAAAACAAAGCAATAATCAAGATACTGTTGATGAACTGTAGTAGTCAGAAAAAAAAATACAGAGAAACATCTGTATCTAGAATTGAAACACGTAATTTGAATTATGTGTAACTCTGTGTGGCATTAATGAACCTGTGTGAAACTCAGTATGTCTTCATGTGGTTGTGTATCCCATAAATTTTACTTTAAGTTTGGGGTTTCAACCAGCCCCAAAACATCTGAATTTCCAGCTGGTTTGCATCAAAATCAGATGCAATATAATAATTGTTGAGGTGCGGTTTTGCTGTAGAACCAGAAATAGGCCCACAGTTCAAACCCCATTTTGTAATAAAACTCAAAATCGAATCAATTTTAATTTATTTGGGAACATTTTGTTTAGACATGGAAAGAAGACTACTGTGCATAAAATATCTTCCAAAATATTTGTACACTCATCTAAAATACATTTTTGAGAACACTATGTGCAGAGAAAATGTAAACATAGCACAAATATATGCATATAGTGGAAAGGAGCCAGATTATCAGCACCACTGCAGCATCCCAAAGCCAACTCATTCCAGCAGCTCAAAAATGAGCTTAACTAACCCCTCTTTTGGGGAATCTTTGGGGTGTCGACCTACCATAGAGGCTCCTATATACCACTCCTCTCCCAATGCAAGGGTTGTGATCAGGAGAAAGGACCTGTGGTTGGAGCATCTCTATGCAGCCGTGGGCAGTCAATATAAGTTAGAGTAGCCCCGTCTTAGTGCAGATCAGTTCAAGAATCCTGGTGCCAAAAATGTGTTGTAAAGCCACCTTTGCCCCCCTTCTGCTTCTGTTCTTGTGAGCACTGTTCATTCCTAGATTTAGCAGATTTGCTGATAGTCCCTGGAGAGCTGGCTGGTCACATGGTGCTGGTTGCCCTCGTTTCCAGCTGCTCCTGTTGATGACCAGGCTACTCACTGCAACAAAGAATTGTGGAGGGCTGTAAACAAGGAGCAGGATTCAGCCTAGCGATCTCTGATAGAGGCAATTGCTACATAAGAAGAGACTAGGAAACAGGAGATGCCTTGGGACTAATGGGAGTACAGCTGCCAGCCACGAGTGGGATAAGACTGTCCAGGTGTGGAAAGAATGAGGTAGCTGGGCAGGATGAGTAAATGGAGAAAAGTACCAGATAGCTGAACAACGTGTCAAGGAAAAAAGGGGTTCCAAGTGGAAGGAACGTATGTGGAGAGGGATGTAAGCAGAAGAGGACCAGTTGGTAGTGAAACATCTGCAAGAGAACAGGTAGGAGACCAGAAGAGGTGTGAGAGAGCAGGATGAAATGCTGAGCAAGGCATTAATGACAGATGCATGTTCAACATGTTTTGAACATTTTTTTATTCCATGTGATCCATAGATATGGTTGCCACAGGGATGTTATGGGAGGGGAGATAGTCAACAAGACAATCTCTTTAAGATGTGGTCCGTTCTATGAAAATATTTGAGAAGCCCTGATTAGCAACGCAGGGTAAAAGTACAAATGCCCGGTGAAAAGTACATAGCAGGTGGTCAAAGCAAAGTACAACCAGGAACTGATAATGTTTTTATGTACAAAAGAAAAAACCTGGTGTCTCTGCCTGTCAGAAAGACTTGGGCATATTTTGATTTAGCTCTAAGATCACGAGCACAAATCTGGCCTAGACTGGTAGTGACTGAAAGTTGATGCTGTTTGATAGCTGGCTTCCATGTGCAATGAACTGATAGCTCCGTCCAGTTCCGTCAGCTGACAAAATCATTTACAGCCTTAATTGGCCTCAACCGGCACCTTCGTTGGCAATCTCAGCAAAGACTCCGAAGACTGAACTGGGCATGGAGACCAGTGGTGGAGCTTGCTGATGCTGCCCCTTCATCAGAGGGGATTACTTTCCAGAGCTTAGTCGAGCCAAGATTTGACAAAATAGCTAAGCATATGCATATCTTTAAGCCTGTGAGTTCCATTGACTTCAATAAGTCTGCACTCACACTTAAAATGAGGCATGTGCTTAGATACCTTACTCACTTAGAGCCTCCATGCACACAAACGCCTATTGATACCAGGGGAAGTTTCATACATGTAGATGGAAGAGACTCCCTAATCAAATTTACAGTTAATTGCTTTGGAAAAGCAAATGTGCCTGCCATTCCGAATGTATGTTTTCATTAAAATCAACAACAGCAAATAACCTAAGTAAAACAGAGCTGTCTGGGGTATAAATATAACACGTGGGAGAAGAATAAACAAGTTATTTTTGTCTATTAGGGATGACCATGCATAAATGACTCGTGGCTCTGCTTTGCTGTGCTACTTATGACTTATGCAGTCATCCCCAGCATGTAAAAATAACTTTTTTATGCTACCCATTTTGTGCAATCTGTATTACAAGATGATTATTTTCTGTTACAAATGTTATTTTGCTTGTTTATGTCTTACTAACTAAATTAAAATGGTTAACATGATCAGACGTTTAAACTGTGCTGTCACTGCATAGCGTGGGGGACCTGTGCCACATGACAGAACATACTCCATTGGCTCTGCAAAGAATTCTTCACATCAGCTAAGAAGTTCCATAGACTTAATGCAGAGAATCACATTTGAGCACTGTTGAACCATTGGAATCCAGTACTATCTTCCAATTGACTGTACTATCTGCTCTCTAAAAGGAAATGCACTAAATTATTGTTTTCAGCAACGTGCTTAAGCGTGTAGTTAATAATATGGACAATGAAAGTTAGAACAGTACTGCAACTTCATGAATAAGCAGGATAACGTAAATGTTGAAAGTGTGCCTCCTTGGAGTTAACGCAGTCTAGGGTTTATGTTACGCAGCTGACGTTCATTCACCCAGGCCCAGCAATAACTTCTAAGTGTATCGATAGGTATTTGATGCATAATTAACTTATCATGCCATTTCAGTGCAGCTAATGGGTGTGGTTGGTACTCAGCACTTCTGAAAATCAGCCCACTTATTTAGGAGCCTAACTACAAATCTTAACCTGAATTCATTGACTATGAATGGCTATAGTAATATTTAAAAATTCAGTTTACTAGTTAAACAAAAGGAAAATCCCATTTTGAGAAGTCTTGTAGAATTTAATAGCAAATTAGATCTTTCTTATTTAAATTAACCTACAGAAGTTAATAGATTATTTGTCATAGCTAATTTCAACAACATGATCTTCAGTTTCTATTGGCTTCCTTTCTTTTTTAATTCCGTAAGACTTGTTCATAAAGGAAGTGAATGTTTTGAACATATTACAGCTTCTTACGTGGAGATCACATTTTAGATGTAATTTTTATCAGTGTTTTGCTTACACAGACATACCTTTCTTAATACACATTTTCTACATAGCTGCATAAGAGCATTTGCCTTCACGTTATTCGTTGCTAAGCAAGCTAAAATATATGCAGGTATATAGTTCAATTTTGGCTAGAGTTTGACTGGCTGCAGATTTCAAATATGGTCAGAGGGAAACCCTTCCTTTTGACTATAAAAGGTAATAGCACGAGTCCTTGTAATTTGTTATTTGTAAACTTATAAATAGCTGTTCTCTGTAGGTATAGTAACCAAGAATGCTTTGGCTAGCATTATGCGAGGAACTGCCTCCCCAGAGTCTGCTCTGGCTTCTGCTGTTGCTGCTTCCATTTTTGCTGGCCAAGGAAAAGCTGCTGACTTGGCATCCTTTGCAACTGATAGTATTGCAAATATTCAAGACATGAGTAATGGGTGACTTCTGGATCTTTACCAGAGCAAGAGGAAGCCGTCTTCTATCTACTGAAGGTAAGGAACAGAGATAGCTAATGGATGTTGGTGCGTGGCTAGGGCTTATTGAATAATAGTCTGAGGAAAACATCCAGACTCTGTGGAACAGCTTTTAGGGTCAGATGGAAGGAAGGAAGTCAAAACAACATCCCTCAGGCTTACAATTCGAGCTTCCTTTAGAGTGTCCTAACTGATGTTACACAATCCCATCTGGGACAATTTTATTTACATTTAGGCAAACTGGGTGAAATCGTTGTCCCTGAAGTTTTTGACTGACATCAACAGGAGTGTTGCCATTACTTCAGTAAGGCCAGGATTTCACACACTGTCTTTATTCCTCACAGAGTTTACAGTAAGTTGCCCAGTCTGTATTTCTGTTTTTTTTATTCAAACAAGTTACATTCTGATACCCTGAGATTAGATTATCCTAACCTTACTCACTATAAGTAGAACTGTACTTTTTTAACTAGTCCCATTGAAATCATTGGGCCTATTTGAAAAGTGCTGACCTCTTTATGGTGAGTGAAGGTTGCAGATGCTGTCCCATAGGCATGCTCTCCCATCCTCGCCCTTTTCTGTAGCAATTTCTTTCTTTCTTTCTCTCTCCTCCATCCAGCACCTTCCCTTCCCCCTCACTTTTCTTGTGTTTTGCTGTCTTGCACATTTTTTCAATCCTTCACTCATCCATGTCCATCACTCCTTTCTTCCCTCTCTGGTCTCCTCTATCCCCATCAGTCCTTCCATCCTTTTCGCCTTGTTTTTTTTTCCCCACCTTCACCATTTTCTCTGTAATTTCCCCAGCTTAGTGATTAGTTCTTCATAGCCACATAGCCATAACAGGCTCAGGAGGCTTCAACAATTAGGTCCTTTTTGCATTTCTTATCAGCTCACCCCAAGCTCCCTGCATTTCCTAGTGTGCTCTGTTTCCAGGTGTCTTAGCACGGTCCACCACCTACCCTCTCTTAACCATCACTAGCTTTCTCTGCCTTCTCTCAAGTTTCTCTCTCTCCCTCTCTTGCCTAGACAAAATCATACCCAGCAGCCTCTCCTCCCAGCCAAACATCTAGGTTGCTTCATCTTTCCTTTCCTTGTGTTGGGAGTGGGTGTGTGGGGGAAAGGAGAGCAGTTAAATAGAGTCTTACCCAGGCTGCTCATAGTGCCCCCTGAACGGAAGAAACAGGAGGAAGCATTGCATGCCTGTGCCTTTTGCTTCACAGCTATTTCACAACCAGGGTTTGTGCCTTAGACCTGGGAACAAGCTGGAAGTGTTGGTGAGTGTGTGTGGCTCACCAAGTGATGCTGTTTGTACCATGCAAGCCAGAGTTGGGGAATGCTTCCCACACTTTTTTATGATTTATAATTGTGATGATGCCTAGAGGCCCCATTGTGCTGAACACTATACACACACTTATCAGAAAGACAAACAAAAGCTTACAAAATCTAAATAATTTTAGCTAGGGGTGTGTGTTTGTGTGTGTGTGTAAGTAAAATGAAGAACAAAAAAGAATTGTTTGCCCCACAAAAAATTGGTAGATGGTGAAATCGTTTCATTTATTTTATCTGAAAAGTTTCCTTGAGAATTCTTACACATGATATATTTAGATAACCTGTTCTTCAGGTTTTTTCTAAAATGCATTTTTTCAACACGTTAAGTAAAATCCAATCTTATCCATGATTTACAGTAAGGAGTAAATCTGTCTTTGAGCCTTACACCACTGAGTGGAACATAAAGGTCCCATAGTGCGCATGCACACACCCACATAATAGAGGCTAAAGGCATGTTATTGTTTCATGTGCAGTAGGAAGGGCACAAAAGAAGAACAAGGTTTGGGCACAGACAGCGTTCTTCTCTTGCACATTAAAGGAGGAATACACGTCCAGTTTTCTGGCAGCGTAGTCTTTTTTCTTTTTATTATTGCCATGGATTTTGTGTTCAAAAACACAGAATTAAGCTTTTTTTTATTATTTAAATGCAGAAAAATTAAAAGAAGTCAAGGGGATTTATTATAAAGCTCCATAGCCAGCAGCACTTTTTTTTCAGTATAAAATGAAGGGGAAAGACTTCAGAGACACATTACAAGCTTATCTGCTGATGTTGCAGCAATGAAATATGACTTTAAAAAACAAAACGTGACTAATTTATGGACAACTATGGGCTTTAATCACAAGGATAATTCTATCTCATATGTTCAGACTACAAGTTCCTATGACTTCAGTGGATCTACTTGTGTGAGAAAGGCTTGAAGGGTTGGATTCACAATGGACTTTGAATATAGAGGGACCTTAGTTAGTTATTCAGTTATAGTGCCGTGTGTGTATGTGTGTACAAAATTGTAAGTGCACAGTTAGATGACTTATTTTAACAGCCTATTGGACTGTTCCCCAAGTGTTTTGTCTGTCGCAAACCTGACACTTTTAACTACAGCAGCTCTACTAAATAGACATTTACAGGTGTAAATAGATCCATATGAAATAAAAAGAACATCAGCTGCTCCCAGGTTTTCTGAAGTGCTGCAACCTACAAAACAGTGAATTCTTGGCACACCATGCAAATGCTGCAGGGATACTACAGAATGTATAAAAATTATTACATAAATTTCTTATCTTTGCAACTGAAATGGAAAGTGAAGTTATTACTGACTCCAATAGGATCCCACTTACCGTTCTGCATTTGCAAAATAAAACAACTTTCTAAGAGTTAATTCTTTTTATGGTACTTTTTATATATTCCATTGTTCAGTTTGATATATGATTCTGCGTGGAAGAGTTTAGATATCACAAAACTGCTTACGTGAAGTTTTCCAGTAGTAGAGCTAGTGTGATGTTACGTACATTTCAGTTTACATTGTTCCTTTTCATCTGGATTTGCTTTGTTCTTTCCTTAAGGACTCTCTTGAATTAATTTAATTAGCATGTTCATTGTTCAACAGCTGTGGTAGAAATCACTATAGGCGAAAATGTTCTGTTGGATCTGTGGGGCTCCTTTTGAAGTCAGTGGGAGATGCACACCAATACTGGAGTAAAATGTGGCCAATTAACATTCAGCGTTGCTGTTAAATACCTCTTTATTGGTCTGGCATCTTTGGAAATAAGTTCTAATGCTGTCTAAACTAGAGATTTATATTTTGGGCAAAAACAAGATTGCTCCGATCCATCCAAATTGTAGGAGACCAATAGGAGAATTAACAGGGTTTTACAGCAATTCAGATTAATACAGGAACTTTAAACCAGTTTTTATTTATAGATTCATAAAATAACCCAGTACAATGTCTCTAGTGAATCTTCACTATCTAACATGACATATACTTCTTAACACTCAAAGTCAAAAAGCCAATATTTTCAGTGCATCTCCTGGTTTCTTTAACCAAAGCACGGCAGACAAGTGTGATCAATGTCTGCCTTGTCCCTGATACATTTTAAACAAGTGACTAACATATAAAATACTGAATAAAGTTGCAGTTTGCTCCTAATACAACAACAGTAAGGACCAAAATATAAAACAGTGGGAAATCCAGTGTTATCCAGTGTGTTTTGCAACATGATGTATTCCTTAACATACAAGCATGGGCCAGGATTCAAATATTTATACAAACTAGCTGAACTGTTCATTACGGTAAGTAGAAGGTATACATTAGATTGATATCGTCTCATGTAAAGTCTGATGCATGCTAAACTGATTCTGCTAAACAACCTGGGAGTGCTGCATTGTTAAAAGCTATGCTGCATAATTCTTAGGACCTAGTAATATATACAGAGCTACAGTGACTTAGAAATCTGAAATAGATCTCTCTTGCTCACTCTTTAAGATGTTCATTACTGTGAGGTATCTGGTCATTTCTGGGTGAAATCCTAAACCCATGGATGTCAAAGGGAGTTTTGCGGACTTCAGTACAGTCAGGTTTTCACCACCAGTGCTTAGAGATTTGTATTCCTTTATCTCAAAAACAACAAAAATACTCAGCAGAATATTTTCCTTCATTTATTACAACATCTAGAAGACTCAGACTTTTTTGTTTTCCTTCTGGTAATTTTATTTTGTGTTTCTTTCATTCAATACAAAGTATGCTGCTCAAGATGAGATATTTCTTGTGAATCAATCAAAATGTGAAATTCAACTGGCTACATATGAGATCTGCCTTCTAAAGAGAATGTGGGGACCGAGTATGTATTGTAGTACCATAACAATATACATACGCAAAATCAACCCACGTGTCTTGATTTGGCTGTCTCATCATAAGGCACAAATCAACTCCTCATTCAGAATTCTAACTTGTGAAACATCTGCCAGTTTTCATCCTATATGTTTTTAATCACTAATGGATGCTACAAGGCTGGCTATATTACTGAGACACCTTCCTCTCTGATATGGGGTCACCTGTAGCTGTCAGCTGCTGAAGTTTGTACTCACAATGTATGAAATTTGTATACTTCCTCAATTCCTTTCCACTTGCCAAGTGTTTCTTTTTCTTCTGTCTTTATTTAAACAAACATTTAACCTTTTTATATATGTTAATGGTCTCATATAATTGTCGGAGACAGAGCTCATGACAGTTTTCTTTGGCTAAGATCGTCCAAGTTGCTGGGATGGGAGCTGGGCAAATCCATTGGGGGAGCTAAGGATAAGAGTAATTCATTTCCCCAGGCTGTGAAGCATCATCTGAGGTGCTGGGTGGAGCCTCCTCCTTTAGCTGGAGTAGGCTCCATTGCATACCCACACCCTGAATGGGGAACTGGAGGGTTTGTACAACAGCTGCTGCCATGCAGGAAGCTCATATATAGCTGAGCCAGGCCGAGTGTGCATGTTACTTATGTGTATCCCCATCAAGCTCTGACCGCCTCCCCCTTGCTCAGCAGAACAGCATTGACCCCACTCCCTGGGGAGCAGAGGTGAGAGCTGAATTTTGGCTTTAGTTAAATAGTCAAAGCTTCATAATTAAAAGGAAAAAGTGTCATATATAAAAATAAAAGCTGTTGGCACACTGCACTATAAGGCAGATTCCTGATTTCTGTCTGTCGCTTTGATTGGTACTTGATACTGATCATCAGAATGTTAATTATTAACCAAGTGAAGCCATTCATTACTGGAAATCTGAAACATCTGTCTGGCATCTATAGTTCATCTGCCCAGGTTCTCTCTTTACTTCACCCCCACAGGACATGATATCTCTGAACTGTTACTTAACTTTGATAACTTATTTCATGGTGCGTAGCCCTTTTCTGCCAATAAGGCACAAAGGATCAGATTCTTCTACTTTCAGACAATCCCAGTCACTGTAGTGGAGCTGCACAGATGTAAATTAGATCAAAATTTGGTTTTGATCTTAGGGCTCAAATGTGCCATGAGGTCACAGCCCCATGCTGGGGACAGTAACAAAGTGAATTGCTGCAGTGTTAGCTCAAAGAAGCCTAAGGCACAGTTCTCGGGTGGCAAAGTCACCTCATCAACCTTCAGAATTTATGTACTTTTCTTAGAACCCTGTCTGCCCCCTGCCCTTCCCCACTCCAATAGCACAGCTAGCCAGAAGCAGTCCATCTGCTTAAAGGAATTCTGGGACTGCAGTGGTGCCTAGCCCCTCTCTGCTGCATAAAGGGGGGAAATATTCCTTGTGCCTTCCCCAGTGATATACCTGCTGCAAGGGCTGACTTCCTTGGGTTTTGCAAATCTGTCAGCTAAATCCAATGGAAAATCTTATATTGAGACATGATGTGTGGGTTTGTAACACACTCTGAGCAATTCAGATGCCAATATCAAAAAATGGATTATCGTGGTCTAAGAGTATAATATCTGTAATAGATGACATTGTGAATTTATATTTTGCTTAGCTCTTTCAGATAAGCACCTGGAAGCCAGAATAAAAATAATTGCTGGCACATTTTTAAAGTGTGAGGAGAAGTTGTATTATATGGCATGCCTCCTAATGAATTGAAAGGTGAATATGTGTAAGTGAACATGTTGCTGTCTCTGGATTGGTTGCTGCTTGGATAGGATATAAGGATTCTCTACAGTTAATGGAGGTCTTCTTTTAGCTCAAGTGGTAGAGTTCTGCTTTTATTGGAGATGTAGGGCTAGGGTTCTAGCCCTGCCTGTGCTGGTGTGTGCAGTGTAATGCAGAGGTGTAGTAGCCTCTCTGTAGTTAAGAGTGAAAGCAGGATTCCATTTTATACGGTCAGTTTTGGATTTCCTTTTCTATCTCCCATCTCTAGCAAAATAGAAGGAAAAGATTAAATCCTTATCCTTTCTGATTTTAAGAGCTGAGTCTCATTGACAGTGTATTCAGGGAATTTTGAATAAATTGAGCATGAACTCTTCAAGATTAAAAAACTTAAAATTGGCATCTTTTTAAAATGCTGGAAAAGTCACTAATATTTCAATGCGTCCTTCTGTTTGTCCAACAAAATCACATTGCAGCGCAACACTGGAGACAGGTGGAGTTTGACATTTTCACATTCAGTAAGCGCTTTTAGGGATGTAAACAATGGAATGTTAAAGATGGCAACCCCCTTATCTTGGTGAGGACTCACTTGCACAAGTAGTCCAGTTGACTTCAGTGGGACTACTCCGCTAAGTGCTCAGCCTGAGAACAATCTTGCCCTGAAGAGACTGCCATTGTTTGAAAACTAGCCATGATTCTCCATCATTAAAGCTGATGGGAAAAAAATAAAAGGCCAAAGAATAATATTCTGTGACAGCTATTACCATTGACAAATGCCTACACCAGCCAAAGCAAAGGTACTGGATTGCTATATTGTTTGTACTGGGAAGCATAGGGACTGCCTGATTGCTCAGAAGGGTGGCACCCACAATCTAATCCAAATAATAAAAAGGCAGTTTGAAGCTGGTTTGTGTTGAGCCTCTCCATTTCCCCTTCAAAAAAAATATAAAAACGATTCTAACACTAAGCAGTGAAAACACAAGTAGCTGTTTCATCTGAAAGCATTTTTTTCTGAACATTACAAAGTTAATTTACTTACTGAAGCTTCTTCAAGGAGGTGGTGGCACAGTCACACATGTTGCAGTTTAATACCCTGCAAAAAGTGCTGCAGAAAAGCTCTTGGCCCATCGATTCCAATGAGTTTTAAGCGACTACTTTGATTTATTTATCTCTTTCTTTGTCTACTGTTTCCACTAAAGGAAAGTAGAAAGTGAGTCGAAAGCTATGTAAGCACGGAACCCAAATATAACACCAACATAACTAAAAAGGATCAGATTTATCAATGATGCATGTGCTCTGCTTTAAGGTAAAGTATTATGTAGTATAGTTACAGTAGGCTAAATTAATCTCTGAAACCCTATGCAGTTACACCAGCAATTAATTTGATCTATGCATCCTACCTAGACCTTTATTAGATGGCTAAGTATCTTGGGGGGAAAAACCCTCTGGTTCAGTCAAATCATTTTTATGAGCAAATTGAATTGCCTTAATTTAACCACAGTATAAGTAGAGCCGTGCAAATCTGCGGATATCTGCTTGAGATCCTTGAACCATTTTTGTGGATCAGATGTGGACAGGGCTCTAAGTATAAGCAGACTGTCATAAAAGGGTTAAGATTTTAGCATTGCTGAGCCCAGAACGCAAGCTGTATGTTAAAAGTACAAAAATGTTTTACAGTGTGTTCCGAATAATTATTTAGTTGTCATGTGTGTGCTGGTACAAGTAATACCTATTTGGCTATTCTGATGGACCTAGAAGCACTATTTTGCTACTATAATGGCAGAGACACGGTCTATGTTTCAGTCCCCTGAGATTTCTCCCCCTTTTCCTCCATAAGAACTGTTTTCAATTTACTTTACAAATACAGTATGTGCGCTGTAATTAGGTAGCATGTTTTGGATGTTATTGAAGCAATATGTTTTCAGCTAAGAAAGTTTACTTTATTGGAAAATTTCTTACACATGTGGGTGTTTAGCCACCTGAGTATTCTTTGTTTTCCTAAAAATATACTCAGGTCAGGTCATTCTATTTCAGTTCAGCAGTTTAAAATACATAGTGGGGTGGGGTTTTATAAAAAGTAAAATGTGTTGTATTTATTTTGTCTACTTGGAACTAAAAATGCTAGCAAGCTCTCATAACAGCTGTGAGGAGTAGAACTCATATTTCATTGGACACTTTAATTCAGTTGAGTAACGTTTCTTTTAAAAGTAGGACATTTAAAGGTTCCTCTTTTCAAAACTACTTCTTTTTGAAGAGTGAAGTTTTGGTAAGAGATGAGTTCCTAATATTGAGCCTGATCGTGAAAGTATTGTGTGCATGGAATTTCCATTAAATTTAAATGGGAGTTCGGCAAAATGCAGTGTGTGTAGGATCTGATCCATTGTCTAATTGTCTTTGGTGTTAAATGACTATAATATAAACAATGCCTTCTTAGGACATTTTAAATGGACTTTCAGCATATGGCTTATTTTGTAGCCAAACTATGTAATCTGAATAAAAGCACCTATTTGTTTTTCCAGGTAAGAAGAATAGTCTGTCTCCTTGAGCCACCTAGATCTATGTGCAGGGATTCATTTGAACCTCTGTGCATTTGCTCCACAAAAATTCACGCTTCCTTTGAGTTTTAGACTGAAACAAAACTAGAATCTCAAAGGCAAGCAAAACTCATTAGAAAGCACCAAGTTTCCCTGGTTTGGTGCTAAAATTATGTGACACTGAATGTCTCGTGGCTTCAGTGTGAGATTCACAAATTGGTTCAGATTTATTTGAATTTAGGCTCAGGTTCACTAGAATCTTTCAGTGAACTTGAGCTAAATTTCATATTTGTGATATGCCCCAGAACCAGACACGCGTCTCATGCTTTTTGTGTTTATATCCCAAGTTTCCCACAGCTCTATCCTCTGTCACTCTAGTTAGGTCACAGCTGAAGATAAGTTGGATTTGCAATGTGTTGATAGCTGTGTTGAGAGAGCTTGCACAATACCTACCCCATGTCATGTTTATTAGCACTGCATTTTTATGAGCACTGAATTCACCCTTTAGCCTACAAAGAGAATTTCATAAGATTCTGAAATATTACATACTTCTGTATAACTCTATATGTAATTGTTAGGACTATACTGAAATACATTTGTCAGTCTAAAATCTTTGGGGGTTGGGGGAGTGTTTATGCTTGGCTCTTCCAGTACAAATGGGAAGTGTGGTCGCCCTGGGTTTGGGGATGTTTATATGGAGCAGAGGTCTAGCATTACTTAGATATTGTTGTTTTTGTTCTTTTGATCCAGATCCTTAACTTTCAAGAACTGGATCATAATATATCAGAAATGCATATGTGATTTTTGGGTTGGAGAAAAGAAACTTTTCTGACAATTTAACTGTCTTTACTTACAAGAGACTGTGTAGCCCAATGAGCTGCAGCTTTTGACAATAGCAAATTGAAGCTGGCCCTGAGGCAAGAAGTCCCTTCCCTCCCAGAACCATTGTACAGTATGATCCTCTACACAGTTGTGGGGTCAGCTATGCTGATTTCCTGGGGCCAGCACAACTGGTGACCAGGATTGACTACCCATGCCCAGACAATGATCCAGTATGGTATATGGGCCCTCAAGTAGGTGCACTTTCCTCATCATGAGTAAATGATGAGGCTGTACTCTCTAAATGTTAAGCAGGTTTAACCCATTGCTTTGACACAATGAGTCACTTGATTCATCTGCCTCCCCGGGTCATGCTCTAGTGACAGCCCTTGGCTGCATCCTCAAACACACGCCTGCCTAGACCTCACACATCCCAAAGCTCTGCCTGACAGATGCACATTACTTGGATGGAATAATTCAGTCTGCTATGATACTGACTAACTAGAGGCAAGAACTAGCCACTAGCCTTTTCTGTTGATTGGTTATCTTCCTGCATCTTCCAGGTGCCTGAAGATAGCCCTTCAAAATCCTGGGGAGCCAGACGGGCCACCCCAACAGCATCACAGAGAATGCAACCTAACTCAATCCAGTATTGCTGAAACAGATCTTCAAGCCACCTTAAAAAGCCATTCTTGAAGGTGGAGTGGGGCCATGAGACTCCCAGTCTATTAGGAGAGCCAAGGGTTGTGCTCATTTCACAGCCAACAAACCCTTCTACTAAGGGTTGAGATGAGCACAAGACATCCTCTATTGCAGGATGTCATGCAGTCCCATGTTCTTCTGGCTGGCCAAGTATCTGACACTGTAGCGGCAGATTCAAATGCTGTCTGTATGGAGAGTAGAAAGAGGCTATTGCAGAGGCAGCAGGGAAGGAAAAGACCCAAGAACGCAAACTGACAAGCAGCGTAGCACAGGTCTGTTTCTATGCCATTTGTTGACCCTATAGAAACTACAGCTGAAGACCATGAAACTATAGCTAAAGACCATGACCAAACTCCCATTGAATTCACTGGGGCCAGGAGTCACCCTACAAGTATTTACAGTACATGGCAAAGGGGAAAAATAATAAGCATTTATGTAATGCTTTATAACAAGTTAACTAATGTAAAGCTTGCTCGGATCAAAGTCCTAGTATTAGAATGCCAAAACCCAGGGCAGGCACTGCTGTTACGCAGCAGATAAAAGTGATCATTTTATCTTTTCCCTGTTGATGCATATTAAAACCATCTCCTTTTTTCCCTACAAGAGTCTGCCTGTTCACAAAAACAGCTGATCCTGCCAGCTGAGATGTGCCATCTGCATCGAAGTGCAGGGTTGTGACCATTTGGATTGCGTGAAAGATGCTTTCAAATTCCGAGTGAGACTTTATGTTGCTTCCTTGGAAAACACAACAGAATCCTTCAAAGCTGGCTTGAGATACTTACAACAGCTTATTTGAAATTAGAGTATGTCGAGTGGAATTTTACTCGAAATGAGTGAGACCTGCAGGTATGCTACACATTAAGGGCCTGATCCCACCAGGAGCTAAGTACATACTGCGAGGTGCCAAGAAACCTCAATTTCCATTAGTTTCAATGGGCATTGTGGAAAGTAAACATCCACTAAACCAAAGCTCACTGATGCTAACAGGAGTCTCCATTATCTTTAATGAGCTTTGGATCAGGCCCTAAATGTTTTCTGTATGGGTTTGTTCTTTTATATAGGAAGTGTAGTTCCAGTGGTTCCAATACTAAAATTAAATGTTTTGCACCCTCGTTCCAAATTGATACGCCTCTGCTTGGAGCAAGGTGCTACAGGACAAAACATTTGTCCATTTTGCGAATAACAGGTGATAGGAGTGGCTGCAAAAGTGGTTCTGAACATATGCAAAAGGCTCACTTCCTTTTTTACCTGTGAATTTTTAACTGTCAGAAATGCCCGTTTAAGAGAAGTATTTGCCTGAGAGGGGAATGTTGCCAGGAACAGGAAATTAGAAAGCACAGAAGAAAGGAAGTGTAAAAGCCAAAGGTAGCAATGGGTGAGAATTTAGAGCCCAATCCTGCCAGATGCTGTATGCCTGTTGCAAAGTGTGGAGCCTCCTCAACTTTCATTGCCAGCACCTTGCAATAGCATTGGGCCCCCGAATAGCAGTAAGTGCTGATCTTTCCACTGCAGCCATCTGTATTGCAGGGGCCTTGTCATTGACTTTCATGGCTAGACATTTTGTTTATTTTTAATAACATTTCCCCACTGCCTGTTTCTACTTACAAGCATTAGAAATTTGGTTCTCTTGAACGGTTTGACTGTGATTTGAACATGCAACCTGCAACAAGCAGCCCCAATCCTGCAAACTGCTTTGCATGAGGAGACCCCTACAGCTGCACAGACCCCCTCTGCCTTCATTGGGACTCCATGGAGGCTCAGAGACCTGCCGGTTCAGAGCAGCTAGAAGATTGGGGCTTCAGGTTGCATGTTCAAATCTTAGCCAAACTGTTGGGGCCTAAGTGAGGGTCGTATCCTAGGACAACTTATATTTGACTGTTTCTGTATAAATTATGCTCTGCCATGCAGGTTGAAAATTTACTCCATGAATAATGCATAAGTTGCAGTGTAAACACTCAGTGTAAACACTTTAGTATCATGTATAAACTACTGAGAGGATTTAAAATCTGTTACTGTACTTGAGATACTGCAATTTTTCAGAACCAGAAAATAATGCTAACAAATACACAGCAAGTTTTAAAATCTCTACTTGCTAGGCAAGGAAACAGAGAACTTTGTAGTTTTTATTTGGATTATGCTAATAAATTGACTTGGCATGTTCAGGACTCTATTATATGCATGGTTTCAGTCAGGCCAACCAACAGCAATTCCTGGCCCCTGCAGGTGCCCAGCGAGCTGCTGGGTGTGCTCTTCTGGCACGGCCAGGGCTTCCTTATGCCCGCCTGGCTGCCATGGTTGCCGCCAATACCACCCCGTGCATGCCTAGGAGCATAGGTGCCGACTTCCAGATTTCCCAGGGTGCTCAATCCCCCACTCCATCCTAGGCCCCTATCTCCAATGCCCCACTCCACCTCTTCCCAGCCCTGTTCTACCTCCGAGGGCACCCCATATACAATTCGTGCCTCCCCATAATGGCAGGGCACTATCTAAAGGGCAGGTCACGTGTTGTTCCCCTCCCCCCATGCCCAACCTCTCCCCGCCCGATGTTACCCACAGGGGTGGGGGCCACTTTGTCCTCCCGCTGCATCTCCCGGCATGTTCTGTCACTTTCCCTGGTGGGCAGGAGCCCGGGAGGGAGCTGTTTTTAATGCCGGTCCATCCTGGTTGCTGCTCTGCAGCCTTGCCTGGCTCAGGAGGAGGTGGCTTCCGCTCCTCACATGGTTCGGCTGCCGGGGACCCCAGCACCTGAGCCCGGGCAGGGAGTGGAAGTCACCTCCCCAGCCAGGCTTTCCCAGGCAGCTGCTGTGCAGGGCTGCAGAGCAGCGTCTCAGTGGCTGGAAGGTGCTGATCCTGCCCCTTCCACTCCCGGCATCTGGTCCATGCGTCGCCCAGGCCTGCCCCTTCCCTACCTCTTTCCACACACCCCCACTCCTCCTCCCAGTGCCTCTGGCATGCCACCAGGTGGGAGGCAGTGGGGGGGATTAGGACAAGCTGATCGGTGGGGGCTGCCACTGGCGGGAGGGGCCTGGGGGTGGAAGGGGCCTATGCCTAGTAGCTCTGTGGCCCTTTTAAATTGCCCAGGCCCAAAGGCAATTGCTCCCTTTGCCCCTCCCTTTCGGCTGGCCTGGTTTCAGTTCTGTTGTATTGCCTTGTGACTGGCAATGTAGACAGCTGTGCTTTAAATCAACTTCTGTTAGCTAAAGGCCCAAATTTAAAAAAAAAATAATTGAACTTTAGATTTAAATAGCACTCCATGTATTGGGTGAAAATGGAGAACAATTTGCCATAGTTATTTTTTTAACAAAGCTGTTAATTCCACATGCAAAAATGTTCTGTGTAATTTTGAAAAAATACTTTCTGATTTGCATTTACCACATTTAGTAAGGCGTAAGATTTCTCATTGACTTGAATGCGAGAAGGATCAAGCCCTCAGTGAAGTTATTATAAAATATAAACATGTACATCGTGTAATAAACCAAATTGCTTAGGGGCCAACCCTGAAAGGAGTTGAGCGCCTCCTGTTAACTTTAGTAGCAGTTTGAGGTCTGATACTATAAACATTTGCTACCAGAAGTAATGCTCATTACTATCTGTAGTATCATATCAATCCAGCGTTACTTCTCCTGGGAGTAAGCACTTCTTCCAATAGTAAATGCTTGCAGGATTAAGCCCTCAAAACACTGAACATGTGATAAGAGAGATTCAGCAAGTTTCATTTTCAGACACCCAAACAATAACCCGGTAATTACTCTAATGCATAAGAACCAGTGTCGGGACTGTTAGTTATCTATTTTGTCACCTATGGCAATAACATGAATATTTTCCGTTCTTAAATGGCATGCCCTGTTAGTTGATCAGGAACCCTTTCTCATGTGCCTCCCTTTGTAAATTTCTGGTAGTTTGTTTTATAAAAGTCACTTACATGCTAAAGACATCTGCATAAGTAACCTGTTTTCTGCAATACTTACACATCTTCCCTTATTTGAATCATGTAGCAGTGTGTTAGCATTTTCTTAATTGAACCCTAGGTATACAGAGCTCTAAGGTTTTCAATATCTGGAAAAGAAAGCACACATTTCGGCAGCTGTAGCAAGAATCATAATGCAGTTTAGATCTGACAGTTATTTTGTCTCTGAGAAATGTTATGTTTTCTGGTCAATTTCCTTTGTGACATTAATTCTACATGCATTAACTAGCAGCTATTAGTGTAGGCACTGAAACTAAAAATACACCTTTAACTCTTTCCATCGGTGAAATAATTAATATTAAATAACTTCAGGTATCAGAGGGGTAGCCGTGTTAGTCTGGATCTGTAAAAGCAGCAAAGAATCCTGTGGCACCTTATAGACTAACAGACGTCTGTTAGCCTATAAGGTGCCACAGGATTCTTTGCTGCTATTAAATAACTTGTTTGTCTTATAATTGCTGGAAGATTTTTGTTTTGTTTTGCTCTGTTTCTTTGACTGGACTGTGGAAAGTTTCACTGAGGGCTCTAGTCTGAGCTCTTTCCTGACTCAGCATTTCTTTGCAAAATGCTTTGTGTAATTAAATAATATAACAAATGCATTAAATTATTGTTTTGTTTTGTTTTAACAAAGGAGTGGGAGAAAAAGACATTAAGAGTTACAGGCAAAGAAAAATGGGATTTCCTACGGGATTTGAAGTAAGATGCAGAGTTATAGAGGAAGAGAGTTACAGGAAGTCCGTTCCAAACAACAGGAAGAGGAAGGCTCTCATGCCAAGCAATAGCAAGCTGGTGTGTATTTTGGTGGGAAAGGATTGAGATGGAGAGGCAATGAGGAGCCCAGTATTAGAGGCATGATCCTGTTGAAGTCAAAAGGAGTCTTTCCATTAACTTGAATGGAAAGTATATCAGCTCCTTTTGCAAAGATCTGCACTCCTGCTCTGGTCCCTTTATGCTGGGTAAAAGGGCTGAAGTAGTGTAAAGAAGATCTACAAGCCCCAGATCCAGCCAAAATAATCTGGCATAGGAACTAGGCATTGCAACTTCATGCGGACTTCCTAGCTCTGGTGTAGAATGTGTGCTTAGGCATAGGAAGAGACTATTACAACAAGACAGGCTCTCAGGACTCTGTAAACTATACTGGGGGCCATTCCAGCCCTGAGAGCAGCCTGGAGTCAGGTGGCTGCAAAGGTGGAGTAAAGCCACCATAGCCCATCGTTGTCACACACTGTAGCTCCGTATTCCGTGCTGTGACTTACAGGCAAAGCACATCATCTCACCCTAGATGAGCAATATGAGAGGTAGAGAGAAGCGAGGTCTGTTGGGTAGGGAGGAACTGAGTCTCTGGAAGATTTTAAAAAGTTATGGGCCTTCTTCCAGAGCTGGCTGTATTTTAAAGAAGCCTCATTGAAGGCACAGGAACAAACTATCCTGATGTGCAGAAAGAATAGCAAATATGGCAGGCAACCAGCTTGGCTTAACAGGGAAATCTTCAGTGAGCTTAAACACAAAAAGGAAGCTTACAAGAAGCGGAAACTTGGATAGATGACTAGGGAGGAGTATAAAAATATTGGTCAAGCATGCAGGGGTGTAATCAGGAAGGCCAAAGCACAGTTGAGGTTGCAGCTAGTAAGGGATGTGAAAGGTAACAAGAAGGGTTTCTACAGATATGTTAGCAACAAGAAGAAGTTCAGGGAAAGTGTGGGACCCTTACTGAATGGGAGAGGCAACCTAGTGACAGATGATGTGGAAAAAGCTGAAGTACTCAATGCTTTTTTTGTCTTGGTCTTCACAGACAAGGTCAGCTCCCAGACTGCTGCACTGGGCAGCACAGTATGGGGAGGAGGTGAGCAGCCCTCAGTGGTGAAAGAACAGGTTAAGGACTATTTAGAAAAGCTGGACATGCACAAGTCCACGGGTCTGGATCTAATGCATCCGACGGTGCTGAGGGAGTTGGCTAATGTAATTGCAGAGCCATTGGCCATTATCTTTGAAAAGTCATGGCAATTGGGGGAGGTCCCATATGATTGGAAAAAGGCAAATATAGTGCCCATCTTTAAAAGAAGGGAAGAAGGAGAATCTGGGGAACTAAAGACTGGTCAGTGTCACCTCAGTCCCTGGAAAAATGATGGAGCAGGTCCTCAGGGAATCCATTTTGAAGCACTTGGAGGAGAGGAAGGTGATCACAAACAGTCAATATGGATTCACCAAGGGCAAGTCATGCCTGACCAACCTGATTGCCTTCTATGATGAGATAACTGGGTCTGTGGATATGGGGAAAGTGGTGGGCATGATATATCTTGACTTTAGCAAAGTTTTTGATACGGTCTCTCACAGCAAGTTAAAAAAGTATGGATTGGCTGAGTGGACTGTAAGGTGGATAGAAAGCTGGCTAGATCGTCAGGCTCAGTGGGTAGTGATCAACAGCTCAATGTCTAGTTGGCAGCCAGTATCAAGTGGAGTGCCCCTGGGTCTATCCTGGGGCTGGTTTTGTTCAACATTTTAATTAATTATCTGGATGATGGGATGGATTGCACCCTCAGCAAGTTTGCGGATGACACTAAGATGGAGGGAGAGGTAGATATGCAGGAGGGTAGGGATAGGGTCCAAAGTGACCTAGACAAATTGGAGGATTGGGCTAAAAGAAATCTGAGGTTGAACAAGGACAAGTGCAGAGTCCTGCACTTAGGACAGAAGAATCCCATGCACTGCCACAGGCTGGGGACCAATTGGCTAAGCAGCAGTTCTGCAGAAAAGGACCTGGAGATTACAGTGGACAAGAAGCTGGATATGAGTCAACAGTGTGCCTTTGTTGCCAAGAAGGCTAACTGCATATTGGGCTGCATTAGTAGGAGCATTGCCAGCAGATCGAGAGAAGTGAGTATTCCCTCTATTTGGCAGTCGTGAGGCCACATCTGGAGTATTGCGTCCAGATTTGGGCCACTCATTACAGAAAGGATGTGGACAAATTGGAAAGAGTCCAGTGGAGGGTAACGAAAATGTTCAGGGGGCTGGGACACATGGTTTTTGAGGAGAGGCTGAGGGAACTGGGCTTATTTAGTCTGCAGAAGAAAAGAATGAGGGGGGATTTGATAGCAGCCCTCAACTACCTGAAGAGGGGTTCCAGAGAGGATGGAGCTCGGCTGTTCTCAGTGCTGGCAGGTGACCAGAACAAGGAGCAGTGGTCTCAAGTTGCAGTCGGGGAGGTCTAGGTTGGATATTAGGAAAAGCTGTTTCACTAGGAGGGTATTGAAGCACTGGAATGGGTTACGTAAGGGAGGTGTTGGAATCTCCAGCCTTAGAGGTTTTTAAGGTCAGGCTTGACAAAGCCCTGGCTGGGATGATTTAGTTGGTGTTGGTTCTGCTTTGAGCAGGGGGTTGGATTAGCTTCCCTCCTGAGGTCTCTTCCAACCCTAATCTTCAGTGATTTTTCTGTGATTCCTACTCCTTTTGAAGATGATAGCATAATTCCTATTTACTTCAAAGAGCATAAAATTAGTCTGAAGGATAGTTTTGAGCTGGAAACGGTTGGGAGGCCAGTAGAACTATGACAGTGGATGTTGATGGATTTCCTCTTCATGTGTATGTGTGAGAAAGTAGGGAGCCAGCATACTGCACATTCCTGAGAGTTGGGACTAGGGGAGGCTGTAGAGAAGGGAAGAGCAGTGGTTAATTATGTTTAACTTTACAGCAAAGAAAATATCGGCGAGCTAAAAGAAAAATAATAGTCAGCCCCACTGTTTTAATTACAAACACTTGTCAATAGGAATTCAGGAAAGAACCTAAAGTTCAGGTACAGTACATTAGTCACAATCAAACAACCATCAATAATTAGTAAAAATAGCTGAATATTGTTACAGTCCACAAAGTATCTTGACTAATATGACAAAGAGAAGCATTCCACTTTTACGAATGCAAAGAGGTTTTCATAATTAAATTTTTAATTGCTCTGACTTGATCACTCAGGACATTTTCAAGGACAGACAGGTCCTTGCTGATACCTCCTTTGATTGCAGACAGTGGGACAGATCCTCAGCCCTTGCGAAAGCTACCCACTCCTTTCCAGTGACTCAGGTGGGCAAGGAGTAGGATTGTAAAGGGCCAGAGCATACAGCCAAAATAACGAATGGCAGCCCTGAGACTTAGAGTCACATTTTCCCACTCCTCAGCTGCTCTGTGTAAGCTTGCACAGCTGAGGATCTCATCTGGCCCTCTATTCACAGCCAGTTACCACCATCCTGCTTTCACTGACCTCCACGATAGTATGATCAGAACTGTAGACACTTCAGTTGCCATAAGGATACATCTAAAATGAATATATGCTATAACAAGAATAGAGTATAAACATTTTCAAGCACTGGGAAATCAAAATATGGCCAGTTACATAGAATTATCTTAAGAACTGTCTTCAAATTATTATTCTTATAAAAAGTCATTTCATAGAGCTGTACAGAAATGCAGGCAAGCATAGCTGTGAGCTTAGTTATAGCATCATAGATATAAAATTGTTGGAACAACATACAAATAGTGAGCTATAAAGCTTAAAGAGGGAAATTCATTGTATGTATAATTAAAATATCAAATTATTGAAAAAGTATGTTAGATATTTGAAAAGGGATTCTATCTTTTTGGAGTTAATTCAGGATATTATAATCTATTTATCAAATGACTTCTGTTAAAAAGGAGCAGTGCATTTTGCAAGTGTGATTACCTTAGCATTTATTTGTGTTCTGATACTGTAATTTTCAATGTAATGACATATCATTGCCATAAAATCAAACAAGGTATTGTATGCACCTTTAGGGTAGGGGAAAACGTTTTCCTCTTTTTAGATAAAGAATTATCTATATATGGGGTGAGTAATTCTTTCCTTTTCACCAGACTTTGTTGTAAAAATTACAGCTGAAGCCCTGTATATACATCTTAAAGAGATTGGTCAAACACTTTAGATATGTCAAAATATATTTTAATCATTGTTCATAGAGTGGAAGGGTCAAGCCACTGGAAAGAGCTGCGCTGAAAATATACTTGTGTTCCTCTTGCATTCTTTTAGAGCCAAATCCTTTACACATGTGAATAGCCCTTACTCATGCAAATAGTGCCATCAAACCTTTAAGTGTTATGGGCCTGATGTAGGGCCCTCTGAAATCAATGGAAGAAATATTTCCATTGATTTCAATGTGCTGTGGCTCAGGATAAGAGTCTGCGGATTAGGTTCCATACTATGGTAATTATAGTCCCTTTAGTTGGCTCAAACAACCCTTCCTTCTGGTACCAAAACAGTAACACATGGATCTGAATAAGCATGACGGACTTGGGTGTAAGTGCAGGGTCTAGAGGAGCCTGCAGGATATGGGCATTAGTTGTTGTTTGCTGTTATTATTATTATTTTTATTATTATTTATTTGTATTATCTCATCTGGGAGCTCTAGTCATGGACCAGAACCTCATTGTACTAGGCGCTGTACAAATACATAACAAGAAAAATATGGTCCCTGCCCCAGAGAACTTACAGTCTAAGACAAAGATAACAGAGGGATGCAGACGGACAAATGGAGGAAATAATAGTGGTCAGCATGATAGGCAGTAATCTCAAGACACCAGCAGCCTTAGTTAAGGCATTGGCATATTCAGGTATTCTAGCAGTCTTCTAACAAATGTATTGTCCTGCTTGTATTCACACTAAAAAAACCCATAACTGAATAATGTAGAGAGAATATATATCTTTGAAATGGAAACTTTTTGTTTTTTGAGAGGAAGATGGGATGAGCAAATTCTACTGTTCTGCAGATACATTGACATATGAAGCATATAAAGTAAACACTGAATTATGCCACTATCAAATAGGAAAGTTTTGAGCGCCAGAGAGTTTATGTTTTGGACAGACACACAGTTTTTTTAATATTGGAAAAGCAAACAGAGAAGGAGAAGGATAGTTCCAGGGACTGGCAATGAGTTTTAGAGTTTTTGACCTCTAGATCAGAAATTTATACCTAGCATAGGACAGAAGTGACTGAAATACATCCATCAAATGGCTGTTCATGGTTTATTCTAAATGTATCGGTGGCCTCAGTCTAGTTCCTCTTGATCCATTTAGGAATGTAAGTCTCATTCAGAGCACTTAACCACTTTTGAAAATTTCACCCCAGGTATCCAGATGGCCAAACCATTGATCACAAATGGCTCCAATTTATAGCGGCGTTCTCAGTTTCAACAGAGACACCAAGAAGTGAGAGGATTTGGAAACTGAACTCATTCCTGGTGCTCGTCTCCCACTCCCCCCATTGAGAGTTGTGGTTATATTGGAGAATTTGAAGTATGTGCATTCGGTTCAGAGAAGAAATAATGGCCTTTTCCAGGACATCAGCACCTTTACTAAGCATTAAATTAACTTTTTTTTTTTTAAAAAAAATCAGGATTGAACCCTAGTACCTAGTTCTGTAGTCAAAATGTTAGCAACTGAGCTTTCCAGCCCCCTTCACATTAAAGGAATGAGACAAAGGGACCAGAGTAAGTGATCAGCATCTGGCCCAAGGTATGGCATTTGTTTGTTTTTCTGAGATGTATATTTCCTTTAAATATTGTTTATTATGAGAATTACATAATAACTGTTTGTGTTGCACCTGAGCAATACTGCCAGGAAGGGAAAGATTTTATAAATAAATGGTCAGACTGTGATACTGTTACTTATGTAGAGTGATGAATAGAACTACTCACAGAGTAAAGTGCTACTCAGCGTGAGGAATGATGTCACAAATGGGTCCAGAATTATAAATTTTACATATGTACATTGCAAACTGATTTTTTAAATCATACAAGCAAGATTTTTTATTTTTAAACTGTAGCAGTGCAGCTTTAAAATAGCCTCTATAATAGAGAATTCTTCAGTGTATTTATACTTGGGTGAGGATACTAATTATCCAATTCAGATTTCCATGACAACCATCTTACTTTTGTCCCCAGGTAGAAAAGACCATTTAAAGTGCCAATGCACAACCAAAACAAGCTTAAAATGTTATAGTACCTCATTTTTGTATATATATCAACATTTTTAAAATAAATGACCCTAGAATACAAACTTTTAAAATGTTCACTCAAAACAATGAATCCCTCAGTTGTAATGGCATGCTTTTTGGAAACACTTTATGGCACAATAGCAGCTTGACACTGTGGTGATGAGTTTCAGAGAAATACCTAACACATAGACATCTGATATATCATCATTATATACTGACTAAATTAGACCTTTCTCTTCTTAAAGTACAACAACTTCAGAGGACTTTAAAATATGATTGTTCTGTTGCTTTCTTGGAGGAGTATAAATAGGAGCCCCGGACCCTTTAAATCGCTGGCTGAGCCCCGCTGCCGCAGCCCCGAGGTAGCAGCAGCAGGGCTCTAGTGGCGATTTAAAGGGCCCAGGGATCGCAGCAGCCAAAGCCCCAGGCCCTTTAAATCGCTGGCCGAGCCCCACTGCCACAACTCCGGGGTAGCGGTGGCAGGGCTCCAGTGGTGATTTAAAGGGCCCGAGGCTCCCAGCAGCAGCCGGAGCCTCAGGCCCTTTAAAGCTCCGCCCGAGCCCCACTGCTGGAGCTCCGGGGTTACCATGCTATATGCAAACCCGTGTTATATCGGGTCACGTTATATCAGGTAGAGGTGTATATATTTTAAATTGCATTTGTGTATATGGATAGATACATTAAATAGCGAATATAGTATAATCAAGATGTGCACATTACCTAGGGTGTGAGCTAGTGTCCATTGAAGTCCGGTGGAAGGACTGGCATTTGTTCCCTTAAAGAAATGTATGGCCTTGCTTTTGTAACCATATGCTCCCTTCTCCTTTCATTTGTTTATAAAGCACCTAGCACAATTGTACTAATAAGTAATTTAAAATACGCATCTCTGAGACACCATACAGTATCCATCCTTTAAAGGATTATTTTTGGCACAGTACTGTAGAACTTCTGTATTTTCCTTCATGCAATACTGAGCTGGAGAAAAGTTGCACAAGTGTTAGCAGCATTGCAAATGTGCTGTACAAAACATCCGTTAAACAATTGCAGTCAGTCGGAAATGACAGTTCAATTGCCTAGTACAAATTTTACTCATTTTCTCAGAACTGCTCGTACCTTAAAGGAAGACTAAGGACTAAGTAACTAATTTTCAGAGCAGTTGACTATTTCATGGTTAACTAGGTTGAGTCATTCGCAGGGAAACTGTAGACAGTAGACTGAATTGTTGATAAAATAATCCACAGTACCTGCAGCTGGCTTAGCCTTGCACAGTGGTTCTTTGTTCAAAGCCTCTTGCTGGTCTGTACTGTGTGAAGCTTTAGTGATAAATGGAGTAAATCCTTCATGCGTTTTACTCGGTCTTGAAGTATTGTCACTGCTTTTACTATTAAAATGATAGTTCTCAGATACATTAGGTTAAGGATCATATGGATTAGTAGAGATTGCTACCAAAGGACTGTATGGCTTTAGGATTATTTTTCTGTAAGAAGTATAACCTGGAATCATTTCCTAGAGATTTATTTGGAAATCTATATAGATTTCCAGTATTTGCTGTCATTATCCACATGTGAAACTATACACATAATTGTTGGCAAAATAACCTAATCTGACGAATTGCACTTGGATTTTAAAAGTAGTAGGGAACTGGATTTTCTTACTCAGTACAGACCTGGAACATTGAAATCCCACATTTCCTTTAGAACTGGATGTATTTTATTGTTTGGGTTTTTTTTAACCAGATTTTTTAACAGGAATTCAGTGTTATTCAATGCAAATACCCTGCAAAATTGATGTCATTTTAAAATATCAGGACTATAAATCTGAGACGATATAAATAAGTCCAGAATTGATATTAAAATCTACTAAGGGTTAGATATTTACATTTTCAAATAGGTAAATATTATTTGAGGCATTTTGAGAATGGTTATGAAAGGAGGCATTTAATTGGCTAGTGAAGATTCCTCCTATGTGTTACCCAATGTAACCACTCAGGTTGAGCCTACTTTAAACCAATCACTGAAAGTCCTATTACAGATACTGTACAGACTAGTACTGCAACCAGCAAAACTCCCATAGAATCATTAATATGCGTATGTTTCTTCATAATTTTACCCATGGCCTAAGGCAGGCCTGCACAACTCGTAAAGCGGTGAGGGCCACATTACTCCAAAGAAAACAGCTGAGGGCCGAAACCCCCTGGCCCCGCGGAAACACCCACCCCCGGCCCAGCAGAAACACTCTGCCCCAGCACTGCCCAGCCCTGCAGAAACAAACCCTCCTTTCCCAGTGCCACCCCACCAAAACAGCTGTGGGCCAAAAAGGAAGGTTGGGGGTGGGGAGGTGATACTTGATTTTAAATCAACCAGGGGCTCCCAGCTGAAGAGCTGGCTGGGAGCCCTTAGGGTCAAATTAAAGGGCCCGGGGCTCCGGCGGCTGCAGGAACCTGGAGCTTTGTGGGGCTGGGGCAGGGATTTAAAGGGCCCAGAGCTCCTGCTGCTGAGGGGAGCCCAAGCCCTTTAAATCCCAGCCCCAGCGCATCCGCTGGAGCTGCCGCCGGGATTCAAAGGGCTCTGGGCTGCCCGTGGCGGCGGGGAGCCCTGAGCCCTTTAAATCTCAGCCGCGGCTGAGAATCTCTGCGGGCAGCTCAGAGCCCTTTGAATCCTGGCCACGGCTGAGATTTAAAGGGCTCTAGGCTCCCCACGGCTGTGGGGAGCCCAGAGCCTTTGAATCCCGTCCGCAGCTGGCAGGGCTGGCTTTAGGAAGTGCGGGGCCCAATTGGAACATTTTCGGCGGGGCCCCAGCAGGGATGACTGAAAAAAAAAACACATGTAAAAAAAAAAAGCCTTTCATTTCTTAGCAACCGGTTCCCTATAAAAAGTTCTGCCACAGTATGTATTTTTTGTACCAGTAGGGTTACCATACGTCCATATTTTCCTCCTGGATGGCGATTTAAGATCCAAAAAGCCTGACATATCCGGGAAAGTACAGATGTATGTTAACCCTACCTAAAGTTCTTTTTTAAAAAGATGTGTCTGAACTAGAAATGAGCTCCGCCACTCCCTGAGGGTGTGCTAGGGTGCACGTGTGGGTCCCAGCTGCTCCCTGCCCACCTCATTGAAGCAGGTGTGCAGAGTTACTTCCCTGGGAACTACAGGGCACCAGTGGACATGGGACTGGCTGGAGGTGGAGGGGAGGTGGCTGGAGGTAGGGTCTGGCTGCAGGCTGGGCAAGGGGTGTGGGGCAGGCTGGAGAAGGCGTGTGGGATGGGTTGGCTGGCTTCAGGCAGGGCCACAAGGGGGGTGTGGCATGGGTTGGCAGGGCTGGAGACAAAGAAGTGCAGGACTGGCTGGCTTCAGGCAGGAGGGTGCGGCAGGGGTTGGCTGGAGACAGGGAAGGGGGTGCAGGGCTGGCTGGAGACAGGAGTTGGTGCAGGGCTGAGGGCAAGGCAGGGGGTGAGGGGCTGGCTGGAGACGGGCTGGCTGTGAGCAGCGGGTGCAGGGCTGGCTGCAGACAGGAACTGGTGCAGGCAGGGCAGAAGGTGCGGCAGGAGTTGGCTGTGGGCAACTGGTGCAGGTACAGGGGGTACAGCCCATCCTGTATAGTGAGTGCCCCCTTCTCCTCCCTCCCCCACCAGGGTAGCAGTAGCATCCCGTGGCTCAGAAGCTATTTAAAGGGCCTGGGGCTCCCCTGCTTCCACTGCCCCAGCCCTGTAAATAGCTGCAGGAGCCCTGGGGAAGTGGTGGTGCTCCGGGGGCTATTTAAAGGACCAGGGCAGCAAAGGCATCTGGAGACCCCCCCACTACCCCAGGGCTCTGGGGGCTATTTAAAGAGCCCGCGGCTCCCCTGCTTCTACCTCCCCAGCCCTTTAAATAGCCGAGGGAGCCCTGGGGAAGCGGTGTGGCTTCAGCAGCTATTTAAGGACCGGGGCGGCAGAGGCAGCTGGAGCCCTGGCCCTTTAAATAGCCCCCAGAGCCCCCTGCTACCCCAGGGCTCTGGAGGTATTTAAAGGGCCCGGGGCTCCCCTTCTTCTACCACCCCAGCCCTTTAAATAGCCACGGGAACCCTGGGGAAGTGGTGGGGCTCCGGTGGCTATTTAAAGGGCTGGGGTGGTAGAAGCGACGGGAACCCCGGACTTTTTAAATAGCCCCCAGAGCCCCACAGCCCTACCCCAGGGCTCCAGCAGTGGTGCTCTGGTGGCAATTTAAAGGGCCTGGGAACCACAGGCCTTTTAAATTGCCCCCTGGGGAAGCTGGGCCACCCTGCTACAGCGCACTGGCTTTTGCCGGTACACCGTACTGGGGCTTGGGCATGTGGCCCTCTTAGGGGCTGGCTGATTCAGGGGAATTGGATGAATTGGCCTAAAGCCGGCTCTGGCAGCTGAGATTTAAAGGGCTCTGGGTTCTCTGTGGCTGCAGGCAGCCCAGAGGCCTTTGAATCCCGGCTGCGGCTGAGATTTAAAGAGCTCTGGGCTCTCTGCGGCTGCGGGCAGGCCAGAGCCCTTTGAATCCGGGCCGGGGCTGAGATTTAAAGAGGTCTGAGCTCCCCGCCGCTGCGGGCAGCTCAGAGCCTTTTGAATCCTGCTGCGGGCCGCACAGTGAGCCTCTGCGGGCTGCATGTTGTGCAGGCCTGGTCTAAGGGCTCTGTTCTGTGAGCTACTTGAGAGTACAGTGGGAGTTGGAGGTATTCTTTGTTTTGCAGTATGAGGCTCTGAGCAATTATACTAGGTGATAAAGGGATCAGACCTGCAGTCCGTACAAAAGTAGCACTTCTGTTGACTACAGTAGGTGTTTTGCCTAAGAAGGACCAAACGATTTGATTTTGTGTTTCATGAGAGGAACTGAAAATATAGCCTACAACCTTGCTAGTTTTAAGTAGATGAAAGGGAAGAAAAATAATAGATTATCCTGAAATATTGTGTGGACCGTGAATATTTTGAATAATTGACTTAACTAAAAAGATGCCAAAAGAAACTTCTAATATGTCTCCAATATAGAAGGAAACCTTTTGTATTTATAAACCCATAAAGATCCCATTCACAGTGGAATTGTAACTGTAATAAAGAAGATTTAATATTTTTATTTACAGCATATTAAAAAGCAAACCAACAGAACGATGTCATTAAGTGGTCACTTCAGTGTATTTTATGGTTAACCTGGTTATGAAAGGATGCACACAAATAATGACATAATATAAAAATCACAACTGAATCTATTTATTGTAACAAAGATAATAGCATGACAAAAATGTGAGACGAAACTCTCTTAGAAAATTTGCAGACTAAACAAGTCTGCTCTTAACAAATGAAATATCTGTCCATTCATTTGTATGAAAATGGTTAATTCCATGTCTGATATCTAAATATATTAAAATATTCCTGTACTTTACAATATGGAGTAAAATTAGGTTTTGTTATCACTGGGAAGCCTACACATCCTACTATTTTATCTGATTTTATTTCATGATTACATTGGGCAATATTCAGTTATTCATGTTTTAGAGAATATAGTTGTAATGCTGGCATTATTTGCTCTGCAATGTGCCTTTTATCAGGAAGAAAGAAAAATCATTTTGCAAAGATTGAACTAAAAACAAATTAAGATTTTAGATGGGAGTTCGGTTCTTATGCGGTGCTAACAAAACCCATGGAGGTAGATTCCTGCAGAGCTTATATTCCAATGGAATTTAAGAAAACTCACATACACAATTGATCATATTTCAAAGTAATGTGACATCTAATTTATCACGACTGGTGAATAAATCACTTGTCCTTATCAGAGCTGCACAACCAAAATATATTTTGAATCAAAGACACAGATTGCTTTTCTTATATATATTGTGACACCGGTACGTGCTGGTGTCAAGCTGTGCTGCCATGGCTTCCACAACTGATGGCAGCTCCCACAATCAGAACTGGGTGGAAAACAGTTTTCTTGTCCTAAATCAGAATGAAAAATCAAAATCTCAAAAATGTTTATGTATCAAAAGTTTAGGGTGATGAGACAGCAAGTGTGAAAAATCGGGACTGGGGCTGGAAGGGTAATAGGAGCCGATATAAGAAAAAGACCCCAAAATCGGGACTGTCTCTATAAAATTGGGACATCTGGTCACCCTACAAAAGTCCCCCTGCAAAATTCAGTTCCAGTCAGTTGAAACCTTTCATTTTGATTTTGATTTTTTAATTTTGATTTTTTTTTACTAACATTAACTTACATTTTTAAACAAAAAGTTGTTGTTTTGAATCGAAAAGCAGATGTTGTTTAAACATCAAAACAGAACATTTCAAAACATCTTTCAATTTTTTTTTCCAAAATGGGAAACTCATCAAAATGGACCCTTTCCCATGACAAATCAGCATTTTTGACAGAAAAACATTTAATCACATCGTTCCTGACTAGGTCTACCCACAGCCCACTGTAAATGGCATGTACTCCAAAGGCTCTGAGCCCCATGGGATGAACAGGCAGGAGTGTCATCTGCTGCCTTGTCCTTCCCTCCCACACAGATTATTGGAGCCAGACAGCACCCTCTATGTGGCTCAGGGGAAGGGAAATGCACAGGTGGGCAAGATCTACATGTGGAGGGGTCTCACAGTTCACAGATACAAGGAACACAATCTGGTCTACAGCTTTGTCAATCTTATTTAAACAAATTCCCACTGGCATACCAGACAGTATAGCTGGTCAAGAAGCTTGAAATGATGTGGGTTTCAGGCAGGGCAAATCTTGCCATCCCTCTGTTAATGTCCACATTGACTGAGTAAGGAATGCAGATTTTGAGAATAAATGTTTCTTTTATCACATTTTTAGAATGCATCATCTCAATAACTTACATTAATAAAACAGTGAGATCCCATTAGGTTTCTGTGTGATGCATATAAATTTGGGTCTAATGTGAGTGATATACTTTGCTAGATACAGTTGAGTTACTTACGTTTTCTGTTAAACTTGCAAAACTCTTCAGAGCTCTCTAGCGCAATATGGCTGTAATGCAGAGCAGAATTTGTTCCTTGGTTTTTAAGGAAGTATCATCTGCGTAGCACTAGCAAGCATGAGCTATTCTTCCATGCTTCACGGAAACCTGCTTTTTCTCATTTCCAAAACCCGCATTTATGGAGGCTGTAACCTTTGCATTTCCTGCTTCACAAGCTGAATTTCAATATTAATTTATTCTGGAAATATGTTCAACATTACTTTACAAATATCAATTTTTAAAGATTTTGAAACTACCAAATTGCTATGAAAATGAGAGCTCAGAAGGCAGAACAAACAAAATTCATCCCTGGAGTTAATGGAGTCACCTGAAGGATGAGTTTGGCCCACTGTTTCCAGTCAGGTATGTGCTAATTTGTTCTTGTTCAAGGTAAAGGACTAGGTACGCTGAAGCTGTTGCACCAGTCAGGGATCATTATCGCAAGTGCCTTGCATTTTTCATTGGAATGGAATGGCTCCTAGAGCCGAACTAACCTGATGAAAGCAGAAAGCTCCAGAACAATTATAAATACATCATGGAACTATATAGCATGTTCAAAATGGGGGAATGGGTGTGAAGACACCAAAGAAATGCATGCATGATTTGTGAAATACTGAATGGATGCTTCTACGTTTTACTCACTAGGCCTTAGTTATTAGCTTATGGGAAAGGACAGTTTAGCAGCAGGCTTGGACCTTGAGCCTACTACTATCTTCTGATACAGCCTGTGAAGTCAAAGGGAACGGTGCATGCATATTGGAGGACAGAATTAGGGCCATTGCTTCATTGCAAGGGATGACGTTCATTTTAAGAAACATTGGGCCAAATTTATTCTTGGTGAAACTCCATTGAAACCACAGAATCATAGGCTGGAAGGGATCTTGAGAAGTCATCAAGTTCAGCCCTCTGTACTGAGGCTGGACCAAGTAAACCTAGACTTCTTCCTGACAGATCTTTGTCTAACCCTGGTCTTAAAAACCTCCAATGATGTGGATTCCACAACCTCCCTTGGAAGCCTATTCCAGAGCTTAACTTTCAGTTAGAAGGTTTTTCCTAATATCTAACGTAAATCTTCCTTGCTGCAGATTAAGCCTATTACTTCTTGTCCCCACCTTAAGTGGACATGCAGAACACTTGATTGCATTCCTCTTTATAACAACCCTTAATGTATTTGAAAACTGTTATCAGGTCCCTCCTCAGTCTTCTTTTCTGGAGACTAAATGTGTCCAGGTTTTTTTAGCCTTTCCTCATAGGTAGTTCAGGTTTTCTAGATCATTTATCATTTTTGTTGCTCTCGTCTGGATTCTCTCAATTTGTCCACATCTTTCCTAAAGTGTGGTGCCCAAAATTGGACACAGTGTTCCAGCTGAGGCCTCACCAATGCTTAGCAGAATGGGACAAGAAGTGGGCTGTAGCCTACAAAAGCTTATGCTTAAATAAATTTGGTAGTCTCTAAGGTGCCACAGGTACTCCTGTTCTTTTTACAATTACCTCTGTCTTACATATGATACTCCTGTTAATGCACCCCAGAATATTAGCCTTTTTGCAACTGCATCACATTGTCAACTCATGTTTAATTTGTGATCCACTATAATCCCCAGATCCCACTCCATTATACAAGTTGTTAATGAAAATATTGAATAGTACTGGACCCAGAAATGGCCCTTGTGGGACCCCACTGGCCCTTCCAGTTTGACAGTGAACCACGGATAACTACTCTCCGAGTTTGGTCTTTCAATCAGCTGGGCACCCACCTGATAGTAATTTCATCTAGATCACATTTCCCTCTATTAATAAGGATTTCATTCTCCAAGGTTTGCACTTTTCCTGAGTACTATATTCATAAAATTAATAAAGAGAAAACAATGTATATAAGCTCGTTTAGTGCTTGGTATAACTTGCCTGGCTTTTCTCTGAGCCATCCCCAAAAGGGAAAACGGCATTTACAAACAAAGCAAGAATCTTCTTAAAATACACAGGTGAAAGATAAATGGAAGTTATTCAAGATTTTTAATTCAGTGCCATTACTGGTCAATATAGACACTAAATTACTTTTATAATGTGATGATCTCAGACTATAGCCTGTAATTATTTTCCCACTATATTATATGCTGATCCAAATTCAGAAATGCTTGCTTATGTTTTTTATATCTGTTTATACTGGTATAAGTTCGGGTCATGAATGTAAAGCGACCCTCACTGGGCAGCAATTGCACCAAAAGGCCCATTTTTGCCTCACTAGTAAAATATAAAATCCTTCAGTATGGAAAAAATATTAAATCAATTATTGAAATTTGGTAATAACATTGCTTAGCTCACTTAATTGTAAAAATGAGAATAGCTTTTCATAGCTAAAATAATCTGTTGTGGTGGTGGTTGTTTTGTTTTATTGTGGGTGGGATCAGCTGGTTGAAACCTTGGCATGAGCAAGCTGTTCATAATGACATACCTTAAATAAAACTGAACAAACCCATTCTTTCAAGCAGTGTTTCTGCACTGCAGTAGAGCACAAGAGTGAACTGAAATGGTGAGAGTCTGAGCTGAGGTAATCTGCAAGTCAATCACGCTTAATTGACCTAATAAATAAAAACATTACCTCAGTTATAAAATTCCCACCATCACTGTCATGTTTTCATTAATTAGTTCCTTCTCATTGACCCAACAGAGAGACAGTTTTGCACCAAGAAGTGACATGTTTTGGATACCATTCACTGCCTTGCAAAGCAGAGTTACTAATTATAGTAACCTCTCTTAATTCAGTGGTACTTTAGCAGCAGAGTGAGACTACCATGACTTTGCGCAGCAGTTAGTGCCACATTTTATATCTTAACTGAGAAGAGTTAGGAAAATTCTTTGGGGGACAACTATTTGCTATTTGTTTTAAGCTTAAATGAGACATTAAGGTCCCAGTTCAACAAAGTAGTTAAGCACACCCGGTTCCATTGACTTTAAGGAGATTTTTCTCTGTTTAAAATTAAGCACATGCTTTGTAGGATCAGACCATTGTGTTCAGCACCTTGCAGGATTGAGCCCTTGTGGGCGCTAAACTCCCACTGACTTCCTTTAGATTGCATTGGATGTAACAGTTTGATCCTGTACTAATGAAGTCAGTTGGAGATTTTCCATTGACTTCAGTGGCATCAACATCGAGTCCTAAATGAGCACAGTTTTTAGCCAGGCAGGATTAATCAGTGACTGAAGGCAGGAGGATTGAGCCTCATAAAAATAACAAAATTTGCTGAGTTTAAAAGCCCTTTAAAGGCAGCTTAAAGCCTGCTCCTATTGAAGTCATGACAGGACTTCCATTGACATTCCTGGAAGCAGGATTTGGCCTGATGTGGCACCTTAGAGACTAACAAATTTATTTGGGCATAAGCTTTTGTGGGCTAGAACCCACTTCATCAGATGTATGAAGTAAAAAAATACAGGAGCAGGTATAAATACATGAAAGGATGAGGGTGCTTTACCAAATGTTCGGTCAGTCTAATGAGATAAATCAATTAACAGCGGGATACCAAGCTGCTATACAGGGGTCTGATTTTTTTGCTAGCCAAGAGCAGACATTATGAAGTAAGAAATGGGATTACTGTGCATACAATTGTTGTATAAAGAAACACTTTCACTATTACCTGAGCCCAAATCAGAATCTTTATCCCTTCCCTAACCCCATGCTGAGTCATTATCAGGTTCCCTGCCTTTCTCCACAACTAATGTGGCTGGAGTTAAAAAGGCAAAGGCACTGTAATTTCCTAACATCTAGCACTTCAGTGTGTAACACCTGCTGCAAATTCTTAAGTTCTTGCTATCTCAGCAACAGATTGTAGTCTTGCACAGTCAACAGCGCGCTCAGTGGAATGTGCTGCAGTCTTGTATCAATGGGACTATCACTCAAGACGAGAGGGTAAATCAGTCCCCATACCCATTCATTTCTTAGCGTCTCTGCAAAGACACCTGTTGAAGTCATTTCAGCCAGGTCACTAGAAGAAAATGACTTTCAGGCACTGTTGACCATGTGTCAATGCTAACAATCTGAAACAATCCCAAACTGAGCACTAGATTCAAATATTTTAAAAAGAAAAAATTTAATTGCTCCTTTCCGACTCAATCCATGCTCCCACACAGACAAAAAAAATGCATTCCTATTAAGATCATGATGCAGTCATTTCATTTTGAATCTTACTTTATGGTTTCAGTAGTTTCCTTTGTTCCTGCACTTGGAACCATTCTAGTCTCCTTACTAGGTGATGTGTGCTTTGGAACAACTTTTCATTACCAGTTGAATGGGCAAGCAGCAGTTTTAAGATTATTGTGAGGAAGGGAACCTATTAGGTAAGCAGTTGTCTGCTAGCAATCTTGGACAGAGTGATACACCAAAGTTCGACTCACATAAACAGCCTTCTGCAGCTCAAATTTAAATGTCATCTCTGAGTTGTACTGCAGTCTATCTCACAACTGTTCACTTATGTCACCTAGGGCTCAGTCCTGTAGTCTTCACTCATTCACCAGTCCCAATCTCTTGAGTTACACCTGAGTAAAGACTGTACATTTGGACACTTAATTTGGTTTTTACATTTATATAAAGTGTCCACTATTTGACAGATGTGTCCCCACCCACCCCTGCTACCTCCCCTTTTCCCCTTCGCTAAATAACATACACAAAGATCTTCATGGATGTGGAAGTATTATTTTGGAGTTAAACTAAAGCATAGAGCGGGCAATCAGGAGAGCTGGATTCTGTTCCCATTTCTGTGACACATTGCCTATGCTTCCCTCAACCTCTCTGTCCCATTTATAAAAGGGGTTAATAATACCTCCCTATCAGGGGTTTTCTGAATCTTAAGACCTGATCCAATCCCCACAGATGTCAATGGGAGTTTTTCCAATAAATTCAATGGACAATGGATCCAGCCGGTGCTCGTTAATGTTTGTAAAATACTTTGAGATTCTCTGAGAGAGACAAGGTATAAACATGCAAAATATGATCGTTATTACCATTTTTCTTTTCTGCCTGTGTGAGATATTATATTCAGCAAAAGCATCATCTTCCTGTTTCCCACCTGTCTCCATAAAGTATAGTGTGATCATTCATCTGAAGGGTTCAGTAAATTGTCTTGTTATGCTACAATTATTTTTAAGTGGGGACATATCTAAAGGTTAAGGAAGTAGTTTGCTTATAGTTTATTATTATTATTATTATTATTATTATTATTATTATTATTATTATTATTATTATTATTATTGGTAAATGCCAAAATCTGATATAATTGGGAGTATAACTGAAAGTTCAAAATCAAATTAGAGTTTATTTGAATAATAATGAACAAAAATTACTGCTTTCCGTTAGGAAGATGAACAAGCTCTTGAATGCCATCTTCCAGTCATTCTCTGTAGATTTTCTATTTGTGATGAAAATGAGTAACATTAAATTCGTTACTTAGTAATGTCACTTATTTTGGTTGATGAGTTATTAAGGAAAATTATCTGCAGGTAGGGCTTCATATTTTTGCCAATAATTAACAGAAATAATATGTTACCTTGCAGTTTAGAGACTGCAGCTGTGCCTCTGGCATCCATTTTAGGAATATGAGAAGTGTCATGCCATAGAACATGGTAAAAAGTAATTTAAGTACACAGACACTGTTAGAAAACAAATAAACAGCCGTGTGCTACTCAGTTTCAGCACTTAAAAAGAAAATATTTAGCAAGAGCACTCTGAATAGCTTTGCCATCATTCTGTGAAAACATTTGTTTAGTAGAAATTTACAATACTGTACTATTTTTGTGGGTTATTCTTTTTTTAAATTCTGAGTCTACATTAATCAATATTTTTTCCTTAATATTTCTCCCATTATTTCATCAGTCCTTCACGTTTCCCTCTTTTCCTTCACTTTTTGGCTAAGGATTTAAGAACTGATCTATGTGCTGCTGATTGTTCAAACCCTTCACTGGAATCAATGGCTTAGCATCTCATGCTCGCAGGATGTGTCTATGGCACAACTACGGTGCTGCTTCTGTGCTTCTGTAAATGCCATAGTGTAGATGCTTCCTACATCAACAAAAGAGTTTTTCTGTCAATCTAGGTAATCCTTCTCTCTGAGAGATGGTAGCAAGGATGATGGAAGAACCTACACCTAGCTGCATCTACATCCGGAGCAGGTGTTAAGTTGACCTAACTACAGAGCTCATGGCGCAAAATTTGTTCCAGCCCTGAGCAACGTAGCTAGATCAACCTAAGTTTTAGATGTAGACCAGGTCAAAGACCTTTATTGAATGGAGTATTTGCAGTGAGCTCAACTGATTTAATGCATAAAGGCAGATGCCAAACAAACTCACCTCCCTAAGGTTTAAATCAGAGTTGAGTTTAATCAGCACAGAGTTGGGGAGTATCTGAGAAAATATATTTTATCTAGCTTCCTGTCATTTTTATTCTCCTGGTGGGTAACGTGCCATGTAACATTCCTGCCAACTCAGAAATTCTAAAAGCCATGAATGTGTTGACAGGTTATAAAATGCAGCTTGTCTGTCGAGTGTGCTACTGAATGTATTAAGCATGCTATTTAGTATGTTTTCCAGTAATTCAAGCAGGATCCTGCAAGGTTCTGAGCACCTCTTTTCAAGTGCTGATCATTGTCAGTTCCTGAGAGTTTTTGAAGGCATTGCAGGATTAGGTTCCTAGTTATCACAAATAAGAAACTTTCTTAGCTTGCTTAGTCCAGTAAAAGTTATAACCTAGAGCCTCATGGTCTTTCCCCCCACACCCTATTTGGCTACTGGATGTGTATGATTAGTTCGGCTGTTTCCTCCTGTTACATCAGCAGAAAAGAAAAAAGTTCTGAGACATCTGCTGGAAAATGTCTGTGCAGATTTCTGCAAGCTGTGTCAGAGACCAATATCTCAAGGAGTCAGCAACAGCATTGCACGCAGTATTTTCTCAGCTCTATTATATATTATCAGAGAGCTACAGTCACTCAAGCCTGTCGGGGTGACGGATCCACAGTGACAGCTCCCATATTTGCTTTGTTCAGCTAGCCCGTAGTGTCAGCTTGAGATCAGAGGATATGGGCTGAAAATGGGCAGGATGCTATTGTCAGGAAAGTGAAATTGATCTGTCATTCACTGGACAATTTAGATACAATTTACCAAACAAAAGAAGTGTGTATCGGGTGGATCAGAATGTGGTGATGATAATTGTGAAAACAGATGAGGTCTTGAAGGGCTTTTTGAGCTGTTAACAAGACAGATAGACATAGATTGCCATATCTATCATCATCCATTCTCTTTTAGGCCAGCAAGTCCTTTGATTTCTTGCACATCACAGGAGAGTTCATTTTAGTTAATGGAGAAATACTTTCACAGAGAGAAAATAGTTGGTTTGAAATATTTCTTATTTCTGTTTTGCTAATTCAGTGATTTCCTGAGGCAGCCTCAATTGTTTGGAAGCTGTAGCTGAGTTCCAGAATCCTGATAAATTATCTCCAGTTACTAAAGTGCTCCTTTCTTAATTGGTGCAAACAATACTGAATCAAAATAAATTGTCTGCAAGATTATTCAGTATTACTAATACAGCCAGTATTACTAATCTTAATAATCAGATTCAGTTGGTTGTATTTTTTTAGGGGTTAATACTGTCACCCGTGGTTCTGAGAAAGCTTTTGGAAGTACAGTATTGTATTTCAGTGATGGGACCAAAGTTTCAGTCTCAGCCCTCCACTTTTGCATGTCCAAGTGCTTGCACCCACTATATTGGGTATGCATCTGTTTTCATTACTGAAGGGTCATTGGCATGTAAAGATCAGGCTTAACATAAAAAAGTTAAGGGACAGCTCTCTACAATGTTATGTTAACAGTATAAAATCACATATTTGCATCACAGTGTCTGATCTATTGCATGCTTCCTGCTTGGAAACATGCTTTTTTATCTGATCAAATGCTCTCAGCTGGGCATGTTTCATCAAATCAGATAATAGAAGTCCCTTAAAACAGTGGTTCTCAACCTTTTCAAATTACTGTACTCCTTTCAGGAGTTGAATTTATCTTGCATACACCCAAATTTCACCTCAACTACTTGCTTACAAAATCATACATAGAAATATAAAAGTGCCACAGCACGCTATTACTGAAAAATTGCTTACTTTCTCATTTTGTCTGTATGAAAGTTTAGTTTGTACTGACTTCACTAGTGCTTTTTATGTAGCCTGTTGTAAAACCAGGGAAGTATCTGGATAAGTTGATGTACCTCCTGGAAGACCTCTATGTACCCCTGGTAGAGAACCACTGCCTTAATATACAGGATGAGTGATCATGCTCTCAACAAAGAATGCTCACGTAATCAAAATCTCAACACGAGTAACAAGTTTTTGTTGTCCTTTCAAAAACATTTGTGTGAATTCATTGCTCATGAGAATAAGGCTGTCATCACTCCAGGCAAAGTGTAGGTAGGAGCTGGGAGTGCTCTAGTCATGAACTGAAAAATCCATGCGAGTCTAGTCCTTGGCTTCACTTCTGATCTTGCCAAACTGTGTGCTGGTTTTGTGATTTTAACAAAAGAATGAGGTCTCCAAACCCATTTCCCCTTGAGACCCTAATGCAGAATTTGGACCTAGATCTTCTTCAATGGAGAAGCCAGTGCACTGAGAACACATGATACCACCTATTGACATCCTTGTGCACCAGATACATAACTGGGATAGAGTAGATGGCATTTAGGGGATGAGTGCACAGCCTTTTCTCTCTGGAGACCTGAATTCACAATCTGGATTTAGGTCACAGGTAAAAATGATTGTTTGGAACATCCAGATACCTGTTTATGGGTCTTACAAAGTAACCACGCTGCTTGGCACTGGAAGTAGTGTCCACTAATGAGAGGCCCAGGACTGGAGTAGTAGGTGTGTTGCTGCAAGTGAGGTATAAAGTGCATCAGCAGAGCTGCATAGGGAAATGTGGACATTGCCTTCCTTCACTCTCTGCTTCATTCCATTGCTGTAGGTCTCTTACTTTAATGACAATCTTCAAAAGGTTCTGTGTAGGACATAGGCTTTACTTGTGCTGGGGCATAGCACTGATAAGCTTTGAAAATGCTAAATGAAAGAAGAGATGTGCAAGCAGCTGGATACCACAGGCTTTGCACAGATGTGTTTCAAAACAAGTGAAAACCAAATCAAATTCCTCTTCAGAGATGATTAAGGGTACTCAGTGATTTACTGTGAATCTGTCTAGAGATCCAAAGAATGAGTGTGTAGTAATGTAATTAAATACTAATTGCAAGGTGATATCACGTTAAATAAACTATTTCCACTGTGGGCCCAGTTTTCAAATTTAGGCAGCTATTCCATGGCTAGTGGTAAGGATACCATCTTACTCCATATCTGCCCAGCACACAGTTGCTCAGACTGGGTGCTGACCAGTGGAGGTGACTCCAAAATTTTAAATGCAATATTGATACAATTGCTATTTCATACAGTATTCATCAAGTCCTGTATGGGCATTACTGAAGAGACTCTTCTGGGGTGAACACGTTTATTTTCAGTTACATTCAGATGCTAAGAGCTTACTAACATCAGTTGTTTCAAGGCAAGGGCTGTTTGTGTAGGCGGTAGAAAGCGGCTTGCAGTGTATAAAGCTCACTCATAACAGTATATTGGTTCAAACCCAGCTCACAGCCAGAATTCTTTATAGACATGGATTGAAGAGGAGATAGATGATTGAGAGGCCCCACCTCCCTAAAAAAAATTCTGTTGAGCCAAAATTACTTAAGCAGTTATGGACAATAGTCTCTGTAGATGTTGATGAAATAAAATGTGTTGTAATGGATTATTTCAATAGTACTGTGACAGACTAGACCAATATGACACTATTTTTTTTTCTTTTTGCTCAATTAGCTGGAGAATAGAAACCTGAGCTTGGGTGAAAGGTATCTGACTCTTTTTCTCCTGCAACCCCAAAGGAAAAAGTATAAGTACGTCCCCAGGATTAAATACATATTTATTATGCAATTTTGAAGGGTGTATGTATGGTAGTAATTGAATGATAATACTTGTAAAAATATTGAGGAGCATCTGCTGAATGAATTTTTATTCTGTGGAGAACAAGAGCTCTTCTGAGCTCCTTGACCTAAAGATATTTTGAGAGTGGTGTTATCTTTCTTGTAATAAAAAGATGGCAAACAGGGTGGCAGGGCTTTGCTATTGACCCTTCCTGTTAGCAGTTGCTAAACGAACCTTGCAGAAAGCTGCTGAGTGACTTCTGCTGACTCATTGTGGCTGTAGAGACCTGTAACTCCACCAGGCTGTCAGGAATATGAATGCTATTCTCTGGACAGAGCAAATTTAGGGTAACCAGGTGTCCGGTTTTTGAACAGAACACCTGGTCAAAAAGGGACCATGGCCGCTCTGGTCAGCACCACCAACTGGGACGTTAAAAGTCCAGTTGCCGGTGCTGCGGCAGGCTGGTTCCTACCTGTCCTGGCTGGCACTGTGCTGCACCCTGGAAGCAGCCAGCAGGTCCAGCTCCTTGCCAGGGTGGGAAGGGGCTATGGGGCTCCGCATGCTGCCCCCACCCCGAGCACCAGCTCCGCATTGCCATTGGCCGGTTCCAGGCCAATGGGAGCTTGGGTGGGTGGTGCCTGTGGGTGAGAGCAGTGTGTGGAGAGGGAATGTAATGAGCGGGGGGCGGGGCCTCGGAGAAGGGCCTCGAGAAGGGGCGGGGCTAGGGTATTTGGTTTTGTGCGACTAGAAAGTTGGCAACCCTAAGCAAATTAAGGTCTGGAGCAGCGATGTCTGAGCAGGGAAATCTTTGCAGCAGACAGCCTTGGGAGTATTACTTTGTGGTGGTGTTTTTTCAGCTACCAATACAGCCAAAGCACAAGTAGATGGTAACATTGGGCTATTTATGGACTGTGTATGCTCTGTTTTTAAAGCACAGTGGGAATTCCACCTGCTCAAAGAGATCCAGAGATGAGGCTAGATTGTGCCCTGGCCTAATGTGGATGTGCAGGGCAGTTGACCCACTCTGTACTACTGTAATTGCAGCTCCAGGCAAACCAGATGCTCCCCACATGAACAAATGGACAAAGCCATGGCTCAGTTTCCCCTTGCAGGCAGGCCAATGGACCTGGCAGGGGAAATATGCTGTGCCCTTTAAAGGGCTAATGTAGATTACTCCTTGTCAGTGCAAGAGGAGAGCACCAGATGAATTGTGTGTCAGTGGGATGTCCCTGGGGGTTACTACTCAGGAAACTCAGCTTATGTAACACTCTTTACTCAGGGCTTTGCCTGAGGCTAGTTCATGGTTAGCATGAATTTTCTGAGTTGAGTAAAAGAGAGATTGTGCTTGAGACTTACCAGAGTAGTTCAGTTGCATAGTACAACCCATTAGAGTACCAGAATGAGAGAGGATTTATATAATCTTATTTACTGAACAGTAGGCTTAATGTATAACAGAATAGACAAATATCAGTGTGAAATAATTTGACGTTAAATCCTCTTAACTGGAGAGATGTAAACCTACAGTGGTTTTAAGCAAAGCCAGTAGGAAACCTTCCCCCGCTTTGAAGAAATCAAGTGGAGCCTTATCTGTACCAATGCAGAATTAGGAATGGCAACGGTCTTCCAAAACTCTGTTTTCTTCTGCCAAATACATGTACTATAAAAAGCAAGACTCATTGTTTATTTCTAGCTCCCCTCAATTAAAATTGATCAGTGCAGATTGAATTTCATGCTAACCTGCCTAAGCAATTAGTGCTAGGGCACAGTTTGGGGCTCTGGTATATAGGCTGACTGCAGTTAAATTGTGATTGCTCTGAATGTGCAACATGCAGCGATAGCAAAAAAATATTTACTTGGATACTAGGAAAAAATTAGGGTAATCGGATAAATTAGTTACTCAAACAGGGAAAGTATAACAGTGGATAATACCGGAAAGGAAATGAGGACTGCAGTGCAGAGGCACTTTGAAATGGGAAGCTGAATGGCTAGAAGCCGTGTAGGTATATTGGATAAGAGGTGAACCATGGCATGGGGGGGGGGGGGGGTGGAGATTCCCAGGAGGAATTCAAGGGACAAGAGGTCAGCTATTCAACATTCTAAATGAGTGCAGCATTCATAAAAGATATGTACTGATTCCACTTGAAACTGAAGACCTCTGATGTGCTTATCCACAGATCAGTTTCATACAATCAGCTGTGCATATTTTCCCATAATGTCATGCCAGTGTGTCTCAGCCTTGCGCTGGAAGAGCCATTTCTAAGGAGGAAAAGGTAATTCATTCTCCACTGCACATTCATTGCTTGGCCTCTCTACTGAGACTGCCAAGAAATGTGCCTAATAGTGCCAATTATAATAGTGAGTTTGGGTGTTTTTTTTTTTAATTTGGACACTCTTGCTAAGAACTGATCGTAGTCCAGCAATTCCTTACATGTAGGCCACAGATAATTAGGTCACATAGGCCGCCAGGTATATGATAATGAGACTTTAGGCCACTACTTCTCTGGGCAAGATTTAAATTCATGCTCTGCAGAAGGAAGGCTCCATGTCTTTGTCCATCTCCTGAATTGCCCAGCCCTGTAAAGCTTAATCCTTTTAGCTAAACAGAACTTGAACGAATGTTTCCTGGGACAGAGTAGTGAGTTTTGAAATGGAACACACACACATTTCTTCTGGAGAAGAATGGATGAAGTTTGCCAGTAGGTTACATCCTGAAGCAAGCAATGGGGGTTTGGGGAAGGAAGATTTTTGTTTACTGGAGAACAGAGGTTAGATTCCAAAGTCCAAGAGGAAAAGCTGGCAACAGTGATAGAGTATTCAAATGTAGGTGAGTAGTCTTTTGTTACTTAAGTTTTCCTTACAGGCTCTCTGCATCTCTTTCAATGTTGATTTCCGCTTTTCATCTCATTGTCTCTTTGAATATTCCTTTTGCCTCTGAATATTGTAGCCAATGCATGAATGGAGCATCCTTAGTCCATCTGTACTATCAACCACAGTACAGTCCATGGTGCAGTTGATGTGTTCCTCTTAATAATCCTAAGTAGGGTGAATGTTTGTGCTACCTCTCCTCCTGAGCATCTCTTAAAGAAACATTGCTTGTGTAATGGAGGAATGGAATAGAAAAGGTTGGATATTTAACACATCACCTAACAGTGTAATGGAATAATGTGTTATTGGAAACTATCACACTTACCCTAAACATTATTATCCTAAGAGGAAGGCAAGATGGGTGGAAGTTGTGAAGGAAGAGCATTTTAGGACACTATTAATGATGAACAGCAGTTCAAAATTGTATTAGAAGGTCACCCTTGTGAAGCTCTCTTGAATATTTAGAGCCTATGTAGTAGCCTTTTTATAGCTATATCCTTTGTTGTTGTTCTGATTATTGACGTAGTCACAGCAGAAGGAGCACATTTCGTGCACAGGAAACTCAGATAATATACAATAGGAACTCATCTGACCAGATTTCTTCTAGCGAAGTGAGCTATTCTTCTATGTATCTTTGCGGAAAGTGGGTAGTAACTTTGGCCCATATACTTTCACCTGCTGTGGGAACAAAGCTGCAGAGAAAACCTCTTAGGGATCTGTAGTGGGGGACATCGTCCTGTTCTTCACAAGACCATCTTTCTGTCTGCCAAATAGGCATATGACCCATAGGCAGGGCAAGAAAATTAGGCAGGTTAGCAGTGGGGAGGAGCTTGCTGTAGCAAGTTTCCTGTCAAAATTGTGATAGATCAGCATGCAAAATCAACAGAGATTATGCTGCCTGAAGCAGAAATTAAAAGGAACCTGTTATCTGAATTTTGACAGTGTTAAAAGTAGATTGCAGGGTTATATTTTACATGAAATAGTTCAAGTATATTAACACAGCACTTTTGTGTACTGTAATTCCCAAGCATAAGTCTTAAAAAAAGCTTCTGCATCTTTAGTCCATCTGTGCTATCAATCACAATACAGTCCATCATACTGTAATAGATTGTGTGTGATTCTGCTAGATGGAATCAGAACTCTGTGTCGTATGGGCCATATACAGCTAATAGCTAATGGAAATTCTATTTTAGCTCAGAAGCTAAGGGCCTTTGCTTTTGGAGAAGCAGGTTCTGTCCACACTAGCACTGTGATTTTTTCAATGGCTATGTTGTACAATGTAGAGATAACCATGAAGTATCTAGGGGTAGGTCTGCATCGCAATAATACACCCCATGGCTGGCACATTTCAGCTGATTTGAGTTTGGGCTGGAACCCAGGCTCTGGAACCCTTTGATGGGGGACGGTCCCCAATCCCATGCTTCAGCCTGAGTCTGAACATTTACACTCTAACTTTATAGCCCCTTAGCCTCAGCTCTGCAAGTCTGAGTCACCTGACACGGGCCAGCCATGTATGTTTTATTGCAATGTAGACACACCTCAGGTGGCCAGAGATTACACCGCTACCCTGATATAATGTGACCCGATGATATAACGGTGATTCGCATACAATGCAGTAAAGCTCTGACATGCTGCTCTGAGCAGAGTGTTAAGGGTGCCAGGCTGGAGCCAAGGCCAGGGGTTGGATAAGGGGCAGAGGGGCAGTCAGTGGCTTTCCAACCCTCCCCAGGTCTGGGAGGCAGGAGCTGTGAGGGGGGGCACTTTGAGGGGCCCCGCAGTCCAGAGTGGCCCGGGGGATTAGCGGGGGGCTGGGAACAGCCCTCTCTGCTTCCCTCGCCTCGGCCCCAGCTGTGTCGCTTAGGGGAAGGGATCTGCCCCGCACTCACCGGCAGCAGCGGAAGTGGAGCAGCCTGGCCCCAGCCCATTCCACTCCGCCAATGCAAGACCTTTCCCCAACCCCCCCGCCCCAAGCCACACGGCTGGGACCGCGTCCCTCTGCCGGTGAGTGCGGAGGGCATCCTTTCCCCGACCTCCCCGCACCCACTGGTGACGGGAAGCGAACAGCCCAGCCCCAGACCACTCTACTGTGCCAGCTGCCAGCCGCGGCGCTCCACTTGCTGCCGGAGGTGAGTACAGGAGAATGTCCTTTCCCCACCCTCCCCGCACTCACGGGCAGCCGGCAGCAAATGGGTTGCTGCGGCTGGGAGGTGGCAGAGTGGAGCGGGCTGGGGCCGCGTCGCTCCGCTTCTCGTTGCTGCCGTTGAGTGCCTGTCAGGGGGCGGGGTGTGTGGTTAGGGGTTGAATCAGTCTGGGAGCAGGGGGGTTGGGTAAGGGGGAGGGTCCTGGGGAAGATTAGGGGTCTCTGGAGGGGACGGTCAGTGAACAAGGAAGGGGGTGGGGCAAAGCAAGTTCCATCTAACACAGTCTCACCTATAACACGGTGAGATTTTTTGTCTCCCGAGGACCACGTTATACTGGGGTAGAGGTATAGTTATATTGGCTTTTGCTGTGCCATTTTAATTCCATTGAATCCCAGATGCTTGCGGATGAGCTTTGTCTAAACTAAGGGAGGATGTAATGACCTGGCTATTGAATGTATATATCTCCTACCCTCCACTGAATAGAACCAGAGCTCTTCAGTAAAATATTCAAGTATTTAGAGTCTACTATGCTTTTGGAGCAGGAGCAGGAATTCTACCAATATGAAGTTCCAAGGCAGCCGGTTCTGCTACACTAATTTGTTACACTACTTAGTGTTGCTGTTGACAAATATGCAGCAGTTTTTAATGAGCAGGGTTTTTTTTTTTTAAAACATATTGGGTCTAATTCTGTCCTCAGTTATTTTGGATTTGCATTGGTATAACTAATAGAAGAATCTGACTCAAAATATGCTACTTTATAAGGAAACCAAACATAAAGTAGGACATATTATATATTTGCAATTGCTATCTGATAAGATTCCAAGTTCACAATTTCAAGGGAACTTTGAACATACACACGGTAGTATTTGCAGCACACTCAGTTACATGTGGAGAAAAACATATTTATGCATGACTATTGAATATATCTGTACACAATTATTGTGCATATCCAAATGCCCTTTGCACAAACCAGCGTGGAATTTTGCACTTTCATATATTGTATTTGCATTTTGGGAGGTGTGTCTTATTTTAATATAGCCAACATTGATGAGGATTTATTGTTTTAGAAAAGACATTAGTTTTGTAGGGGAAAAAAAAATCCATACGTCAACTTCTCCTGTTGGTGTATCTACAAACTCCAGCTCCAATGGAAATGCAAGGGGAAAAATGGGGGTGAGTAGGGAAATGAGCAATGGAAAGTTTTTAAAAAGCTGTTATAAAGGAGCTCACTGTATCCTTTTCGATTTACAAAAATAAATTAAAGCAAAGATATTGTTGTCATCCACTACTGCTGGCTAACAAAAACAAAATGGCTGAAGTTTATTTAGGGTTAATATTTTCATGGACTCATATATGGTTACCCAAAATATATAAATGCTTGGTGCATGTAACAAGCTTTATTTTTCTCCCTGCATTTTTGTTGATGTGAATCCCATGTGCTTAAAAAAAAAAGTTTAAAAAGCCCTCTAGACCTTCACAATGCTAGTGCTGCTATTGTACCCCAGAACTGCAAACTAAGGACAAGATCCTGATACCCTTCCGATGTGAATACCTGCATTTAATAGCAGCTGAATTTCTAACCAGTCCTGTTGACTTCAGTAAGTCAGTAAAATCAATGGGAATGCTGGAAAGGTGTTATTAATCTGGTCCTAAAATATTTAGGTGTGGGGATTTTTTTAAATCTGTTTCATACACACAATATTTCTTAGCCAAAAAAGGTGTGGCTTTTGGATATTTGCCTTGCTTCAGAGTCGGAAGCATGCCCTCTTACTCACTGAGAATGGAATTTGTACCTTTCAAATCAAGCCAATGTTAGTAAAATACATTCAGATAATTATTTTTGTTTAACTAAAAATTCATTTTGAAAATGTATGCTTAGAAGATCAGGGACATCAGAACAACTGCCACAATAGTAAAAGGATAACAATTTATTATTTTTAAAAAAAAAAGGTTTTAGATTGTACTCTCTGTCCTCTACATCCACAACAAGAGACCTGTTTATTAATGTGCTTTTCTTTGAACCAAAACAGATATGCATCGATACAGGTTGTTTTACAATTTACAGGCAAACTGCAGATTTTATATGGTGTCAATTTTCCAATTTTTGGTTTTAACGACTGAGATCTCTGTCAGAAGGGACTTACGCTTGCTAAAACAGAGATTCTTTTGTCTTGGATCAAAAATATTTAACTTTGTACAGCTACAGAGCAATGAGATTATTGTTCTTCAACAAAAGAATTTAGGGGTGTGGCAACAAACTGCTCTCTTGATTTTTTCCCCAGTTATTTCTAAACCAACTTTTTTTGATACAAACATCTAAAGATCCAAGTGTGAAGTTGAGTGATTCCAGATTTTAGCTGATGACTGATTCAGAATACATAATGAAGCACTGTATTAGAATATCATATAATTATTTATTTCTGTTAACGACAGAACCACCAGTGATAATCTGTAGTGTTTTTAAAAGATGTAGGATGGATTTAACTGAGCCTTTTTTTCCTGGCTGCAATAGGAGTCAGATGAGTTAGAGAGCTATCTTTGGGTGGTTTTGCCTCAAACAAGTCGAGGTATCTAACCTCTTGGAGAAGGGTCCATGTTTTAGCATGATTATGGTTTTGAAGAGGACTTTGATAAACTGGACCTGATTCTGATTTCACACATGCTGGTGTAAATCAGGAGTAGCCCCATGGAAGTCAGTAGAGTTATACTAGCATGAGTGAGATTAGAATCAGAGCTGGAGTCTTTTTATCACTGGAGATGAGAAAATATGTATTTCTGTTCTCAATTTTAAAATTGTTTGCCTCGTTTGTTCTCCGGATGAGCAAATCAGTCAGCTTTTTCTTCCACCAGATTAGTAAAAAGAATATTTTCCATCCCAATTGACTCAAACATTTATTTGATTTGGTAGCATTGTTTTTCCCTAGAACGAATCTCAACACAGAGTGGTGGGCAGAAGAGAGAAAAGCAAAAAGAATAAAAGAGTATATATGATGATAAGGCATACCAAAAGAGAGATGTATTAGGCAGTTATAGTGTAGTTTATTTGGGTTCTGCTTGACAGCATTGACCTACAGTACTAGAAGCATAGTGCAGAAATATGAGAAACAAAAGAGTGATACCAGTGTGAGTTTCCCATGGAAACCAGAAATCCAATTTCTATTTAAAAAACAAATTGGGGGAAATGTCAGTGGAACAACTTTATTTTCCATATTACCCATTCTATGTCCTGGTGCAGTGTAGGTATGTTACAGTGGTTAGTTTAATAATACTATTAATGAAATTTAACTGCATCTAATTTGATATAATGATACTGTGATAGTATGAATATCTAGTAAATATAAGAAACTTTTTTCATATTTTTACTTTGATTTTATAGTATAGGCTTTTAAATACTAGAGGATAATTTGTCTGGTTTCTCTCACGAAGACACAGAAGCATAAATGGTACATGAACTCTTTGGATACATTATACCATTAAAGATGCATAAAGATTGTAGTAACAGTCAAAAACTATTTACAGAAAATAAAGTGTGATTTCAGGAGAAAGCCTTTTTAAAATGTTTAATGGGCTGATTCTATGCCTATTGAAGTATATCGAGGTTTTCTCATTAATTTCAGTGGTAACACTAATGACCCTAAATGTTGTTGTATTCAGGGTAATGTATTTAACCATAAGATCACAAAGCATTACAGTGGGGGAGGGGTGTAAAATCGAGATTTGTACTGTTATAATTGAGAAAAATACTTGGCCCACATTTCCATTTCCATTTGTTGCAATTAGGAAAAGAAGGAAGTTCATATAGGATAGGTCAATCAGTGGCTATCAGCAAAGATGGTCAAGTGTCCCTAAGCCTCTGACTGCGAGATATTGGGACCTGACAACAGGGGAGACGGATCACCTGATAATTGCCCTGTTCTGTTCATTCCCTTTGAAGCATCTAGAATTGGCCACATCCTTATGTTCTTCTGGACTTTATTTCTACTTCTGTGAACAACGGGATATACAGGAACTCCCCACCTAACATCCTCTCGCTTAACGTTGTTTCGATCTTATGTCCCTCCTCAATTACAGATCATGCTCCATTTAAAGTTGTGTAATGCTTCACTATAATGTTGTCTGGCTGCTTGCGCTGTCCACAGCTGGCAGTCCCCCATCAGCTGCCCTACTCCCCCCCCCCCCAGTGCTTCCCACCTGCCGGCAGACCCCGCAGATCAGCACCTTCCCCCTCCCCCACTACCTCCTGCCTGCAGCAATCAGCTGGCTTGCGGCATTGAGGAGGGAGGGGGCAGGAGCAAAGACTCAGGGCGCAGGCTCCCCCTTCCTCCCTTCCCTCCTGAATGCCGCAAACCAGCTGATTACCGTGGCCAGGAGGCAGAGGAGAGAGGGGGGAGCCTGCACGCCAAGTCCTCGCTGCTCCGCCCTTCCTCCTGCCTCCTAAATGCTGCAAGCCAGTTTATTGCTGTGGGCAGGAGGCAGGGGAGGGAGGGGGGAGGAGCGAGGACCCGGCTTGCAGAGTAAAGGGGAAGGGAGGGGGAAGAAGAGGTGGGTTAAGGGTGGGAACTTGGGGGATGGGGTGGTGTGGGCGGGCCGAGGGTTAAGCACCTCACTCCTTGGGCTTGCAGAGTAGGGGAAGCTGCCATTGCTGCTGCGCAACATGCATCTCCTAACTTACAGCACTTTCAGCCTCCTTGCCTGCCTCATTGTCTCCAGTGCCTGTGTGGGGTGTGGCAAAAAAAAGTTTTCCCCGGAACCTAACCCCACCATTTATATTTATTCTTATGTGGAAATTGGATTCGCTTAACATCGTTTCACTTAAAGTCGCATTTTTCAGGAACATAACTACAACATTAAGTGAAGAGTTACTGTACTTGATGGATCATGTCCTCAGCTGGTGTAAATTAACGTAGCTCCATTCACTTCAGTATTTTCGATGCATGTACACCAAATGTGGACCTGTCCCAATGTTCCCTAGGATAGCTCCTCTCTACACACAATACATTTTCTTATTTTTGTGCTATCATGCAAATGACTGAACTGTTAGCATAGCTAGCTCATATGATCTATAGTACATATTAAAACCTGTTGCTAAGGCAACAACTCTTAATTGGAGAATTAGCATGCCAGCAGGCTGTTTTCTTTGAGTATGATGCTATATTAAGAATCTCAGATAAAATAGGAAGGTAGGTTTTTTATGTGCGCATTATTCTTTATGTACAAGATGTTTATGGTCAAGGACTTGTTTTGCTAATAATTTTACTCTGTGTACTTGGAAGCATTGCACATTGTTTCAAACTAAGAAGAACCCAGTCCCCCAAACTCCTTACTGAGTGAAATAGTTCTCCCTCAGGTGAACAGCTCCAGTGGGACAATTTGTGTGAGTAAGGTTTTGCTGGGTTGGGCCCTCTTAGTCTAAACTTACTCTAGCAACCTGTTATATGTCTAACAAAATACACAGAATTAGTACAGACACTTCAGACTGTTCCCTGAAATTGTATGAATGGCTGATTGAGTTACTCCATATGGGCAAAGAAGTTCAGCCTAATACCTTAGGGAAAGAACAAGCGTTTATTCAAATAATGTTTCAGCCCTTAATAAATAGCGTATTTGTGCTCTTTAGTTCTCCTGTGTCCGTGAACATCTGTGGAGATACTTTAATCGTACAGTGTTGGTTGCTTTATGAAAAACAAGATACTTTCGGATTTGCTTTTTATAAGCAATAGTTCTTGAATAAACACAGAGCAGAATGTTACAGCAAGTATTCTGTAACTTGGGTTATGCTACTGCAGTGTTATAAAAATAGCATAAGTAAACAGACCCAGCAGGCAGGCGCAGCTTAATTTTAAGACCTTCCCAGGCCAAATACAGCTATGAAATGTGTTCTTATATGTGACTATAAAGTAAATATTACCTAATTATATAGCAGAATAAATAAATATTACACATTAGATTCTCAAGATTATCCTGTTTAAAATGAATGAGCTGAATGAGTATGTTAAGGTTGCAAGGCATACAGTGCGCCAGCTTGCTGTCTGTTTTATTTTTGCTGTTTTTATATCACTGCAGTAGCAAAACCTTGTGTGATACTTGCAGTAATGTTATGCTTTATGTGCGCTCTACAGTGTTTACAAAGTGAAACCCCATAACTGTGATCTTGTGAAATAATAATGCTCATGTAGAGGTGGAGCCTCTAGAATCCGGTTTAAGAGGGAAAGCTGTGCAGAGCACAAACTGAAAGCAGTCACTCAGGCTTTTTTCACTTAAAAATCTCCCCGTTTATCTTTATCATTTATCTTTTTAATGAGGCATTATCTCCATTTGTCCAAGGTCAGAAAGGAATTTGCTTGTTTTCTCCATTTATCATAAACTCTGATATACACCTTAGAGATGGAAGAGATTTACTAAATCATCTAGTCCCTCCCCGCTAATTCGTGATTGTTTACATCTGTTTCTGTTGTGTTATCCAGTCTAGTTTTAAGAATCCCAAACAATGGGTTTCCACCTCTTCCATGAGGAGATGACAACATAGACTAATGCAGCTCAGAGTCAGGATGTATTTCCTGATGCTTATCCTAAAATTTTCTTTTCTTAATTTCGTTCAGTTGTTCCTAATTATACTTCTGTGTACCACTCAACATAAATCCTCTGTAATATTGAGTTTTACCCCCTTAGTGTATTTGTAAATGGTTACATACTTGTTCTGTTGTCGTCTTTCCCAGCTCTCTGTATTTTAGCTGTCTGAGTCTTGCCTCAGAAGTGATTCCCTCCATGTGATACTTGTCTTTTTTTCCTAAGCTCTTTTAAATTTATAAAATTCGTTTTTGGTAATGTAGTGCTCAGCACTGAATGCAGTGGTCCAGGTACAGTCATTCAGGCGCCATGTAGAGAGGGTCTGTTACCTTTCTGCAGTGTGACAGTAGGGCTGTGGGTAGTCAGTCCAAAATGGCTTTGGCTTTTTTTTGCATCCGGATCACTTTGCAAACTCATGTTTCAATTGATAATTCTGAGGTCTCTTTTAGCATTGCTGATTCCCAGATTTTGTCCTCTTTCGAACGATCCCCTGCATGTTAGCTTGCAGTTTTCCTAGCTGAATCTAATTGTTATTTTCGGCCCTTCTGAATCGTACAAGTCCCTTTATATTATTGTTCTATCCTACCTGATGTTTGCAAATTTCAGAATGCCCCTTCATATATCCCCCAAAAAGATCAATAAATAATCACACATTTATCTATTTATAAACTGCTACCAGCTAAAAACATACTTTGAAAATACTGTTGTCCATTTACAAATGATTGCAGTATAACCTCCTCCCAGCGAGGGCTACTAGAATACAAATAACATTAATGAATAATAATAATAAATAATATAGCTATACTTTAGGATAGATTCAGTGCAAAAACCTGTTATTACTAGCCTGAGCCATGCAAGAGAATGCGGGCCCAGGAACTGGGAAGGGTAGCTGGAAAGGGTGAATGAATGGACTCTAAAGTGGACTCTACCACGCGTCTGAGCCAAGAATGATATTTTGTACTACTTAGATGACATTATTGTGGTATGTGAACTCAAGCTGAGCTCACTTCGGTACAGGACAATGGGCTCGAAGAACCCACACTACAGGAAGTTTTCCTGAAAAATGTGGGTGTAATGGCACAAAGTATATGTAACCCCCACATACACTCTGCTAAGGGAACTAAGTGTGGTGAGAACCCCCAGTGTGGAGTGACCAGAGGAAAAGGGGGTGGGGCCAGGCCAGCAAAAGATGGGTTGATCTACAACAGTGGTTCTCCACTAGGGGTACATACCCATGGGGGTATGCAGAGCTCTTCTAGTGGGTACATCAGCCCATCTAGATATTTGCCTAGTTTTACAACAGGCCACATAAAGAGCATCAGCAAAGTAAGTACAAACTAAAATTTCATATAGACAATGACTTGTTTATTACACTGCTCTGTGTGCTATACACTGAAATGTAAATACAATATTTCCTTTCCAATTGATTTATTTTGTAGTTATATGGTAAAAATGAGAAAGTCAGCAATTTTTCAGTAATAGTGTGCTGTGACACTTTTGTATTTTTGTCTGATTTTGTAAGCAAGCAGTTTTTAAGTGAGGTGAAACTTGGGGTATGCAAGACAAATCAGACCCCTGGAAGGAGTACAGCCACTAATCTAGCAGAACTCTAGGGTAGCCTCTGCCATGAGACTCTTGTGGCACACAGGTAATGTTTACACCTGCTCTCTGCTGATGAAATCCCTATGGGAGAGTGGTAGAAGTGAATTTCTGCTCCAGTATAGCTGTTCCTGTGGGTACAGATAATTTGTACCCACAGGACTGAATGAGCTGTGATATCAGATTGCTAATTAGAACTCATTTTTTATATCAACACACAGGGACTGCCAAGAAAGTTTTAATAAGAAGCCAAGATCATCAGCATGATCAATTTGCTATTCTTCCCTTTGCAATTTGAGCATACAGTGCTAGTACATTTATAACTTTTTGCCCCACATGCATCTAAAGGGATGTGTCTGAACAGTCTGTACCTTATCCAGTTACTGAAAACAATAGATGTTTGTGAGATTATGGAGCCATCTTTGAGGCCTGTGTCCATACTACACATTTAGTCTCCTAAATAAAAACTTTAATTTAGATGCTTAAATATGGATTCATTCACCCAAGTCTGAAAATTTTCATCTGCGTTTACTAAGTGGCCTCACCCCAGCCTCTAAGCTAGTGGCAAATTTTTGACACACAGACTTATTGAAGGAAAGATGGGGAAGCAGAACTAGCAACCCTCTGGGTCTCTCTCAAATTTAAGTATATGCCAATATATGCCAGAGAGATAGATGCCGCATTTAAGCGAACTAGAATTGATCCAGTCTGAAATGATTCATTAAAATCACATAGTGGGCGCAGGGCCATTTGGGTGCCATTAGTTTATAAATCTGAGCCCGAGGCTGGTTTCAACAGTGAGATTGCTGATATAATCTCTGTTGCTCTAATGTTGTTTCAGGGAATATGAGGAGGATTTATAACTGCCCTTTGAAGATTTTTACATGACGCACGGTTTTGCAAAAGCAACCTGTGGGCTAAATTTAGGATGCCCTTGAGTCTTAGGGTACAGTTGTGATAATATACAACATGCATTGTAGAATCATTAGTGATACATATTTTTGTCATCTAGGGTAGTGCAGTGACACAGAGGGTTCTGTAAACACTGAGCAGGAATTATTTTCTGTTTATGATGCTGTTAATCAGATATTGATATTTCTGGATATTCCTTGAAACATTCACTCAAGAAAAAAGGAAAAGCTTTTAGTCCCCATGTTACAAAAACATGGCTACAGTTGACGCCCCTATTGGCAGTTGCAGAAGTGAATGGCAGGTTTGTTTGCCATCAAACGTGAATACCAGTATCACTTCTAAAACTTAGTGCTGGTTCTGGAAAACAGCCATGTACTGCCTACTAGGAAGTGTTGTACATTAAAGGAGGAGAGAGAAAGCATGAAAGAGGGAAGGAGTTAATCTAAAAGAGAAGGTTGCACTTATTTTTGTCTTTTGTGGGTATGCACGTTTAGAATAGACAGGCACAAAAGCAAAGCCAGCACTTATTTAGCAGATCACCCCACTGTTGCAGACCTTGGCAGCGTTATGTGAGCTACGTTTTCACAATGAGAAATTATTATTGGATGATTTCTCCAAAGCACTTAGGTCTTCATTGTTTTCTTCCTGAACCTGGGCATGCTCATCTTCTTTCTGCCTCATTGCAGTGTTTGGCAAATACAGACACTTTATTGAGGCCAGGACTGGAAAGTCCCACTCCTAATGTTTGATTTCTCCTTTCTTCCTCCTTCAGCTGGGCCAATCCAGCTCTTATTGAATTTAATGAGAATTTGCCCATTGACTTAAATTGGAGTGGGATTGGGCCTCTTGCAAATACCACTAGCTTTCAATGCTATAATATAATGCCTTTGCAGCTGTTGACATTATTGCTCTTTTCATCAGGGGTTGTTTTGTGTGGGTGTGTGTTGGAGGTGACATAGATTATCTTTAGCTTGGCATGTAAAATCCAGAAGGAGCCTTTTTCTCATCTTCAGCGTGCACTGGTGTTGGAAGGACAGTTTATTGAGGTTGCAGCTTTCAGTGATTTAGAAGGGACACTACTGGATTGTACTGAGATTGTCTAGCCCACATTTCCTGTCAGCCAAGGCTGTTTCTTAAACACAGTCTTATGGTGTAGACTGCCTAATTATGGATTCTTCAGAGGTGCCTCCTCACTACCTCAAAACAAAAGTCAAATTCTTCAGCCTCATGTTGTCAATATTGCAGGCTGAAACAGTGACTAAACATTCCTAAAAGGAAAACTGCACTTAATAGAGAACACAATTTCTGTCTCTAGGCAGACAGGGTTTGTTTAGTGTTCAGTGCACATATTCATGAAAAAACCAGACAGAGCAAACTTGTGGTTGAAGTACAGGGCTCTAAATCAGGGGATCTGGGTTGTATTCCCACTTCTCTGACTCATGGTAGTAGGGTGCGCTATGACTAAATTAATGTTTGTAAAATGTTTTGAGATCCTTTACTGTCAGGCACTATAGAAATATAAAGCATTATTAAGTAATGCTGGTGGGATATAACATACATAAGGAGCAGTAACTTTATTTTCTCCACCCGAAAATATAGCATCTTTATTTTTAATATTCAATTATTTGTAAGGGGCATTTGTGGCCTGTTGTTCACCTATGGTTCAGAGCAAGAGTTCCTGAGACCACTCGGGTATGTCTACACAGCAAAGAGAAACCTTAAGCTGCGGGGCTGTTTCATTGCTGCATAGACTTCTAGGCTTGGGCTGGAGCCCAGGGTCTAGGACCTTGAGAGGTGGGAGGGTCCCAGAGCTTGGGCTCCAGCCCATGCCTTGAAGTCTACACAGCAATGAAACAACCCACAACCTGAGCTCTGCAAGACTGAGTCAGATGGCATGGGCTAGCCACGGGGATTCTTTGCTGGGTAGACATACCCTCTGAGAACATTACTAGCCACTCACTAGGGTTAACAACAGATCTGCCCTTTTTATTCAGTGAACATCAGTGAAGAAATGAGATAGAAATTGTTGATAATGATAATATGCAACAAAAAACCTGTGATTTTTCTGTGTAGGTTATAGCTTTTATAATTAAATGGATCAAGAACCTGTTCTTAATACTTTTGGCTTTGCATGTCTGTTGGCTTTTTAAAAAATTTCTTAGGAGAATTATGCCAGGCCAAGTAAGGGTAGAAATAGGTCAACAATGCCATTTGCTCTCATGTAGGGTTCTATGATAGGTACCTCTGGCCATTCTGGGTCATTCTCCCCACACCCTATGGTTGAACTTTGAATTGGAGTCGTCTTCTAGATCTCATCCTGTGGCTGTTGCTGTCTTTGCAGCTGTTTCTACACGTGCCTTTTCATTTATTTGATGCTTGTATTTCTGGCCTGGATGCAAATCCAGCTCCCCTTGAATGATGTCATCATGTCTATGTGCTCTAGAATTGCTAGCAACACCAAAGTTGTGCAGCTTCTGTTTGGGCAGCATGGTAACTTCTGTTTTCTTCTCTCAGTAGTAGTAGCACTGTTTGCTATATTTTGTGTCCCAGTGCAGATGAAAGCCATACTTAGGAGAACGTGCATGCAGGGCCTTATCTCCTACTGATTTAAGTCAATGGCAAATCTCCCACTGACTTAAGTTAACTGGCTGTTAACAGGCATAAAGTGAAAGACTGATGTGAACATAAGCACTTTTTTTGTTTCAAGGGCTTAGCATGTCAGTGGGTTATAAAATCCACATCTCCTAGGAAGTGTGTTTGTGGAGAGAGATGTCAGCTTTTTGGCCAAGTGCCACTTATTGGTGTGAAATGGCATCTCGTAGGATATTGTTGAATCTCTGTGAGGAAAGAAAATGAAGTGATTTATGATGTTAAAAAAAATGACTCAATCAATGTCAATATTTCAGTGTTATACAGAAAATATATGTCCTCTTCCAGCCCCCACTCACACTCTTCTTCAATTCTACGTAAGTCAGGCATTTAAACACTAGCAGTTATATAAATATACACAACATGGGCCTGATCCAAAGCCCAGCCAAATCAATGGGAATCTTTCTATTGACAGTGGGCTTTGGATCAGGCCCTTTATCCTGAGAAGTACCAAATGCTCTCAACACAAGTCCCACTCAGTGGGGACTGAGGGAGCACAGTGTCTCTCAAGAGTTACTCAGCCTCTCACAGGATCAGATCCTTAAGGATCAGGGTTACAGCACCTATTGGCCAAGATAATATTCCTGATAAATTAAGGCTCTTACAATGAACTTGTTTTTTGTGGGATGCATAAAGTACCTGCTCCTAAATCATCTGCAACTGTAAACATTCAACAGAAGCATGCACTCCCTATGAAGGGAGGTGGGAGCAATAACGCACTCAGCAATTGACTGTCGACTTGATTTTTCCCTCCCCTTTAGCATAATAAAATATACCATGACAGTGCCCAAGTATAACATTGTAAATACATGAGGGAAAAGCAATTCTGCAGAGGTATCATAGTATTCTCTTGGACTGGGCAAATGCAAGCCTGCTACTTCTAATCCCAGTCACCTCCTTTTGCCAAGGCTAGACAGTTTAAAATATTGCAGACATAACGCTGCCCTAATTTAATGGCACTCAGGCTGGTTGTTTAGCTCAGCCTGGGCTTTCAGCCTAAATGTCGTTGATATGATAGCAGGAGAAAAACATCATGTGATAGCCGTCTGTGCTTTCCCCTCTCACTTTCACATTCCTACTTGTTAAGATACATTGTTGCCATGGCTGACATTACCATGGCTCACAACATCTCCCTATTTTTTATCTCTTGTTTTAATACATATTTATGAATAGTCTGCGTAGAAAGTCTAATTACAATATCAAACATTGCACTATCTTTGTAACACTGTTGTCAGGAGTCAAGCACTTTGAGTGTTGTAAAGTGGTGTTATAATATGGGTAATCTGGTATGTGGGAGCCAAATTACATATTGTGATACAGTAGCCTTACGGTTTTAGGAAAAATTACGCAGTGATGGTGAAATACCATATTTTGACCAACTAACATATACAATGCCTGTGTTTTAACTATATGAGTAATGTAAATTGGCAATAAAATCTGTCTAATTGTTTTGCTTTATATGCTGTTTTTCAGAGTGTCATGTTATCTAGAAGGATCACAACTGTGAGTCCTACCTCAGAGTAGATTGTCAGAAAAGGGCAGACACCCCAAATTAGTGGTATGTCATGTAATTAGATTTCGCCAAGCCAGTAACAAATGTGAACATCTGGATCACTATAACAGTCTTACCATGGAGTCACAGACACTCCCTCAGATAGAATATCCAGTCTATCATGCCACCTAGACAAACTGGACTTAGTGATAAATGGTCAGTCACACCACATCAGGTTGCTTCCAGGTTCCAGTCCCAAGAGACCAGTTACTTATTCCAGATCAACTGATAACCTAGATCTTACACCAACGACAATGCCGGTAGCCAGTCCTGGAATAAACTATCTAAAGGTTTATTAACTAGCAATAAGAGAGTTATTTACAGATTCAAACAAGCAAACGTATACACACAAAGGAGTTACCATCTAAAGAGTGACAGAGCTGTAGTGATCTGTCTATTCAATGTGTCTTTCAGGGCAGACCCAGGGGGGACTCCCTTGAGATCTCTAGCTTCAGTTTGGTTTCTCTAGACCTGTCACAGTTCAAACAGCAAAAAAGATGAAAAATCTTCTCATTAGCTACTTTTATTTCCCTCTTCCAGCACGGAAAGTGATGAGAGGAAGCCTCGTGCATATACTCCTCCATGGGTGCAATAGGGTCATTAACCATTAATTCCACATCTGATTTTGATAGTCCTTCTGGATGGCCTGGCAGGGAGGGTCAATTCCCATGCCTCAGTTCACAAGTTCAGAGCAAATATTTTCAACGTTATAAAGCAAAATGTACATATTTTCTTATAACATGGAATACAAGACATTATAAGTGTGATTAATGCATGCAGCAACTGACAAGCATTTCACAGCCTCTAAATATTAAATACATTCTTATAAGACTAATACCTATTCTGAGCAAAACTAACATATGGGTGAACTGGTCTGGTCTCCAGCTATTAATTTGTCAGTTCTTAACTAACACCTGCACCCTGGGCACGAGCAGCGCTACTAGTATTCCTTAGCATGAATATGCTAGTTGCCTAACAGTAATCTGACCTCTTCCAAACTCTGAAAAGGATGAAACATGATTAGATATGTTAAGTTGCTAATGCACCTGAAATGTGATAGCTCTTCTTTGGAGTAAACATAGCATGGCATCAGTTATAGAAGAGTTGCCCTTTCCTCCTTAATAAGTTTCTTTCTTCCATTACTTTTAAAAGTCAGATTGTAGCATTGTTTTGTATTATTTAATCCCAGATAGTTTAGTTTAGAATAATGACTTTGCATGGAGAGGAAATGTGCAGAAAAAACATTCATATTTGCTGATACACAGATGGTATCCTGAATCAGGACATGTTCTTTGGTTATTATGGACAGACCCTCAAGACTTGGTTACAGCCCTAATGGATGAGAACATTTTAGTAATAAACTTTGCCAAGATGCATATATTCTGACTTTTCTCATGCTGCATATTGAAGCACCACTATGCTTGCATTCCAGTAGCAATACCATAAATCAGCTCTTTGCCTGACGTCTCTGCTTGTCTGTAACATCTGAGTACAGAAGGAGGGGGAAGTCTTTCCTCATAGCTCCTCATTTACTGTCATCCAAATGCATTTTGTTGAAGTACCATAATATCCAAATTGAGACTGTTGGAAAACACAGCACCAGTACCAGGTTTTTCTGGACATTGCCTCTTTTTTGAGCCTCCGTCCTCTGTCTGGGCAGATTTTTCAAATAACAGGAAATGTCCAGGGTTTTTGCAGATCAGAGGTTGTGGCTCAGAAAGAGCCCAGATTAATCCGCTTCCCAGTTGGTTCCTCCGCAGCATTGGCAGTTGATTGGTCCATTCCCCTGCAGCTACAGCTGCCAAATCCCACCCACCCAGGCCTCGGCTCCCAGCCCTAGAGGGGGAGGAATCCTGCAGGGAGGTGCCAACTGACAGCTGTTGCTGTGTCCTGGGTTTGTGCCAGTTGCCCTGCCACCGTGAGTATCCCCACCAACAGTGTCTCCCACCTCCATTAATTACCCCTCCAGCTCCCCTAGTTGTTCCCCCTCCCACTCCTACGCAGTGTCCTCCTTTGGGGAACCTGAAATATGCTAACCCTACTGAGAGTAGTGATGCCATACATCCCCATAACCACCTCCCCCTCTTCCTATCCCCTCAGGTCCTCTTAGTGTGCCACAGCCATTTTCATCAGAGAGCCAAAATATTAAGTCTCATTTATATATAACATTCCAGATGGCAGCTATTAACCTAATTCTTTTCCAGTGACAGTCTCGATTGTAAAAGAAAGGACAAAATGCAGTGTCATTCTCAAGTATCAGAATTGTATCTTGATAATGTATTATATTTTAAATTCTGTAAGTCAGGTTGCACCAACCAGTGTTCTTCTTTGGTTATGTAATTATAAATATAACACAGCCACATTCGCCTGATGTGTTCTCAGGGCATTTGATGAAGTTTCCTATGGTGGGGTATGCCAGGCATTTGATGGAGGCCCCAGTGCATTTACTGACTCTCCTCTCTCCTTTGGCATACATCTATCTCTTGCTGGGGGAGGTGGGGGGAGATTAAAATTAAAGGGAGCTTGTTTCAAGACACAGAACTGGTTCAGGTGTAAAGTGCTCCTAGTGGTGATGCAAGTGCATGAGTACCAACCTCCGGGTAGATCGTTAAAAATCAAGGCACAAACCCCTAGTTGGCGTTCTAAACTTGGATTTCACCAATCAACTGCACCAAATGCGAACTCCTCAGGCACATTAGCAGCCTTAACACAGGAGTCACAGACAGCCCCCTTGGGTACTCCAGTCTGTCTTGCCACCCAGGTGAGCATATCTCTGGGATAGATGGCCCTTTACACGAAGAATCACATCAACATTCAGTTTACTCCTGATCTCAAAGGACCAGTAACTTACCCCAGGTCAGTTGCACTTTAGGCCTCACGCCAAAGACAATGCTTGTAGCCAATTCTATAATAACCTGTATGACGATTTATTAAATAGATAAAGGAAATTAGGGAGTTGTTTAAAGCAAGCAAGTTTAAACAAGATTAAAGCAAGCAAGCAAACATAGACAAATGAGTTTACAGTCTAAGGTTTCAAAAGGAAACATAGGTTTCTATAATCAGCAAGCTCTTTTTGACCTTTAGGGATAATCCAGGATAAGCAGCTGGGGATCTCTTGCTTATGCCTAGAAACACCTTGTCCCTGCAGAGTCCAAGCAGCATAGAGATACTTCATTCCTTTTGTTTGGGGTTTTTATCCCATCCTGCCATGTGCTTTGAGCGGCAAATTTGGCTGATGGGAGGAGCCCACTTGCATGATTCATCTTAATGGGGAGGAGTGCAGAAAAAAATAAGTCTTTAGTTCTTTTGTTGACAATTCCTTAGTCCAGATATAGGGCAGTTTCAGTTGTAAGATCCACCTATAGCCTGTCAAGTATTGATGGACTTCCTCTTTTGAAAGGGGAATAACAATTTCTATAGAAGAGCAGCTCCTCACATAAATTAATGTCCCTCTCCTGTCTGGTGATTCATACAGTCACAAAGGCTCACAATACAACTGTTCAAATATTATGTTACACTATAGAACACAAATATTATTACAAGTAAGATTAATGCATGCAGCAACTCACAGTCATTTAATAGAATCTAAACACTAAACATTTTCTTAGAATGCTAACATTTATTTTATCACTATTAACCCACAAGTGAGCTGGACAGATTCCAGCTATGTATCTGTCAGTGTCCACCTGGGACATGGGGACCTTGGCATGAGCTGCCAGCATCACAAGCTGAACCAGTGACATTTCCCTGTTTGTACCTCATCTCTTAAAAATCCCCCATAAAATGGAAGGAGTGAGAAAGAGACAATGAAAATCTATAGGGAAAATAGGAAAGTAGGAGATTAATCTGAGTCCATGCTGTATCTGTGAATCACGTTCTTTTTTTAGTCTAAAATGGGGTAACTCAAGGAGTGCTCATACTGTAGTTTCACTTTACTCATTTGACAGTAATTAAGTCTGATTTCCACACTGCTTCAGTGTAAAATGTCATCTTTCAGGCAGCTGGTAAAGATCTGTGATTTTTTTCTGTAAGTCGTCAGCAGGGATCATTAATGTGGATTTTAATATAAAAAAGTTAGACCAAACTAAAGATGGTCCAAAGGTGCTGGTTCTTTTACAGAACGTTACAACTTATATTAAATTTGATTGGAAAGTCATGTGTTGAAATGAAGTTGGTTTATTTGTGCAAATTTGATTTAAATACCTGTCCATGCTGTCAGTGTGTTGCTAAAAAATCAACCAGGATCAGTCAGTTCTAATGAATCTTAAAGATTAAGGGCCATATTCCCTCCTGAGCCAAGACAGCTTGTACAGGTGAGTGAGGGACGGGAGACTTCAGGTTGCTGATTACAACTACATGATTCTTAAGTTCTCCTGACCTGTCTGACAATTATAGCAGCCTAGGGGCTGCTCTATACTTTTGACAGCTGACTATGGTCTCTAAGGAGCGGAACTTTGTTCCATCACTGGCTCTTCCCCTCCCTCCTTGACATAGCTCTGCCCTGGGGCATTACAGTTGGCACAGGTGTCAGCCCCACCAGCTTTTATGCCTGTTGGAAGTTCCCATCTGCTAGGAGAATTCTTAGCTTGGTAATCATGGCCAGATTCTGGCTCCTTTGTGTTACTTAGTGTAAAGGAGCCAGACTGCAAACTAGAATCTGGCCCATAATCATCTGGAAATGTAATCGCTATGCCTTCCCATTAAGACTTTGAGAATTATGCAACTAATCCCCACAAGCACTATCACTTGTTGACTCAGGGGCTGATGTTTGAAGGTACTTAGGTGTCTATCTCCCATTTATTTCAGTGGGAGTTAGGCACCTAAATACCTTTTTAAAATCTGGCCATTGGACTTCAGACTGAAAGTTGCAGTTATGTGAGGTGATGACTTTACTCCGGCTTCAAAGGTGTTTCAGGGCTGCTGTAATGTCATAGCATCACAGGAGTTGAAGATTAAACAGACCTACTAAACCAATTGCATCCTTCTGCACATGCACAATATATAGTCCTGTGCAGAAAGATGGAATGTATCCGATTTGAGGGCATATTTTTTTCAGCTATATTTATAGTAATATTGAAAATTGAGATTTATGTACTCATTTTATGCTTGAAATAACAAGCTAAAATTCAACACTTGTCTGGATTTTTTTTATTTTTATGTTTTTAATGTACCTCCCTCCCCACACAAATCTCTAATATTTATTACATAGGATTTGATTATCACATAGTATCCTAATCTTTATTTGACATATTAGACTGGGTCCCCCAGATAGTCAGATTCAAAGTGCTACATTATTTGGTCAGATTACACACAATATTTCATATCTTGTCTACAATGTAATTGTTGCATTTTTCTCCATTAAGTGCACCCTGACTTTATTTTTTTACCTGCTGCTGACATTTGAAGATATATTGCAAGGGACGAGGACACCCAGCACAGCTTACTATGTATACCATTGGCCTGTTTTTTAAAGTTTTAACAAATCTTTAACTGTGTGAGAGCAGATGTTCTCAGCTAAATTATCATCTGCCTTAACTCGATCAAACGAATTCTGTCACTTTGACAGGCTAACAAGGAAATCCTTTTATTCATAGTAGAATCACAACATTACATATAGCCATTAACTCAGACTTCCCCAGTTGCCATTTAACTGTATCACACAATTATGGAGAACAAGGTCTAATGGGCTGATTCTGCTCTGAGTGGACTGACTCAGGTCTGAGTCCATTGACACAAATGAAGTTAGGTGGCTTTAAAACCAGTATAAGTGATAACAGAATCTGTCCCAATAGCTTTAGACCCTGATTCTAGCCCAGATGCTGCCCTTATACAGTCCCACTGACGCCATTTGTACTCTGGTCAAGTGCAGGGATCTGTGGCCAGCGTGTCTGGCACACTACAAAGATGGGTAAATAGAATCTCACAAAATTTTCACAATGGCTGGAGATGTACCAAATGCAGACGAGCAAATCAGTTACACTTACATAGTATAGGACAAGAAGCAGGCCATGCATGGGCCTCTGTCTCAAATATGTATGCTCCAGCGATTGTTTATGCCAAAGGAATGAAGCCCCGACTGTGTTCGTTAGAAACCAGATCCTCAAATTGTGTAAATTGGCACAGCTTTATTGAAGTCAGTGCAGCTATGGCACTGTATACTAGTGAGGATCTGGCCTTAAAGCTCTCTTTGTGTGCTTTACCACTCACCCTCCATTTGCCCCTTCTTCTGTCTAGCTCTCTATCACCACTGTATCCTGATCTGTACTAAAGACCTGCTACAGTGACCCTTTTTGAACAAAAAAGTACAGAAGTGATTATATGAAAGTACTTACTGTGAAATTAATTACCTACAAGTGGAGCTCCTTTTCGGCTTGCCTGCCTTCTCCACTCTTAGAGTTATATGTATTCTTACTATCCATCCAGAGCTTCTAGTCAGATTCTAACGTGGATAATGTAGCTCACTGGATTGGAGTCACCTCCCACCTATAGGAGCCATGCTGCTGGGGAGGAAGGAATCAGAGAAGCAGCTTAGGGCAGCCTTTTCTTGGGAATGAGGGTTCCTTTCCCGGGGGATTCTCAGGATGCAAAGGGACAGAAGGCTGCAATACAGTACTCTGCTGCCTTCAAGACTAGTCCAAACCTTCCTGCCTGAGGAGAAAATTGCAAGGAAACTGTGAAACGTCCCAATCTCTATCCTGTGACCTTTTTAACCCTTACATCTTTATTTTTCTCAACACTCTGCTAAATTAAAAAAAAAAGATTTAAAACAACATTGAGTCAGACTTTAAATTACTGAAAGAAAGGAGGATTTCATAAAGTGACTCAGCAAAACAAAGCTGACACACTGCAGTCCTCTAGCCTAGCTGCATCACAGCCACGGACTTCTGTTTAATGCGGCCCATACATTATTTCTTCTAGATAAAGCCATATCCTGTTGTAGCATTAGACAGGATTATCTCTAGTTGTCAAATCTGAATAAGAAATCTCTCGCTTTCCTACCACCCTACCTTGCAATTTCAGATTCGAATTTCTTTTTGGAAGAGGAGAACTTTATTTGGTTTTGGATGTAAACTGTCTTACAGATCATCACAGTCTTGTTAAATTTCTGCAGTTTTTAGTTAGATACAATATTTGGCCAATCAGATCCTATTATGGTGGCTTGGAACATCATGGGGGAATTATGTTATATTTATGTCACAGCGTATGCACTGTGTAGATACATACATTTTCTGTGTGAGATCTTCATTGATTAGATGGCTTAGCAAAACAACACTGAAGGAACTCTTTTTGTGGAGGTTGTTAAAAAAAATGCAGTCTATAAGCCAGATGTAATATAATTTGTGTGTGTGTGTGTAAATGTTGAATATTAGGAAATATTGGTTTTTGCTATGAGATGGACAGAGAACTCTAAAAAAGTCATAAAAGTCATAAAAATTGATTTCTTCAATTTATTCTAATTTACCCTTGAGTGAATTTAAGAGTTCAGGTACAATAATGGTACATTCTTAAAATAGCCTTCCATTCATGTGTTTCAAAAAAGAATAACAAGGTATTTTTAATATTAAAGTGTATATTTTGGGGCTGCAAAATGGCCCTGCAAAGTCTGCATTCTCACTGTCTCAGCCGAATCCAATTGCCTTACATAGGGGTAAGTCTAATGGAAATAATGATGGACTGTGTCCCCCAGATCCACAGGCAGAGGGGATCCTCTGAGGCATGGATTTTTTCCTCCCATCTGGTAAGCAAGGTCAGCCTCCTACAAGGAATGACCTTCTTTCAGACTTCAGAGAGGGCTCTCTGCTCCTGCAATCTCTGTGAAAGACTGAGAGGGAAAGAGAAAAAGGGCAAGGACTAGGTAAGCCAGGGACAGGAGTGTCCCACTCTGTCTCTGTGGACTTTACCTGGGAAAGATAATAAAAACTGGGGCTGTATTATCTGGAACTCGTCTTTAGAGCCACTTCCACAGTCCCCTGGTCCTCCCCCCAAAAGGGGTCCCTAGGGCAGCTATAGCAGGGGAAAGCCCCTGAAGCAGTGTGGCTCCAAAGAAAACATGCCACGGAGAGTTGCTTTCTCTGCCTACATATGGATGGTCAGGGTTCCGGCAAATCCCAGGAGATCCATGGGACTTGGGGGTAGGGCCTTTGACTCATTCCAAATGAGGGTAAACCACATACCCCCAGCAGAGCAATAAGGGACGAACTGTGAGGGGATTCTTCCTTAGATTTCCTCCACCTGATCCCCATGCCACAGCTTTTACTGTGGGAAGGGATACTCTGGGGATTTGCTGAGGCTGTATTAACTCCCACCACCATTGTGATCCCTGCTGGGGGTATGGATAGATGCAAAATCGAGAGGTTGGGAGCATAAGTTCTTCTCCCTCCAGACAGGTCCACAGCCCCTCATCATGGAAATATTTTTGGCTTTCTGCAGCAAGGCATCCTTTCCCTAATATGCCTTAGCTTGCCGCAGAACCATCGTCTATGGCCTTCTGAGGACTGCTAGCTCAAGAAGCTATATAAATATGTCTCTCAACTTGACCAGCATGATAGTACTATTGTTTGTTTTGTACCTGCATCTGCATTTTTTCTATTGTGACTGTAATAAATTGGTATATCTAGTTATCCATCCTTGCTCTGGATAAACAGGATTCAGTAGATTGAATCTTGTAATGGAAACTATATTTCACTCATGGATATGTTCTAAATAATTATAAACAGGTGCTCTGAAAAATACATTTTAGTGCAGTATTTCTTTAGAGTGACTGCAATGGATACATAACCCCAAAGCAATTTCAAGAATTATGTAAAATCCCATTATCAGACATACTGAATTATTCAAAGATCGTTGAAATGCCAGTTGGCTCGCTGTGAAAATTAGGTTCATATACGTTGAGCTGCCAAGAGTAGAAAAAGATAGGTAGAAAAAAAAGTTGGTTTTTTTTTACTTAAAAAGAGAGTTCAGATTAGCTTTGTAGTTTTTTTGAGCAAAATTCAGTATAAAGTCAAACTATACTGAGTTAATTTGTTTCCTGAAAAAGCAAAGCCAAGCTAGATAAAAACAGCTTAAATTAGGGCTTTGTTTTTCTGTCTCTGCTCCTGCTTGGATTCATTTCAAAGACTGAGAGAAAGCGAAAACTCACAGTTTAAGAGATCTGTTCTCCCAACAAAAGATTTTATTCTACTTGTATTTTTGTTTTTTCAGTTGATTTCGTGTATCAGAGGAAGAACAGGCTTCATTGTTGAAAGTTTAAGAACAGTTATTGCATAGGGCTTTTCATATTGCTAATTAATGATGATGTTTTCTAATCTCAGTCATATGAAATGTTAAAGGGATACAATCTTAAAAATCATACTTCTCTCTGGTAATGTTTTATCTACTGTTGTGATATGTGTTGTTACTAAAATTACTATAACAGAGATTTACTGAGGGAAATTATTTTTCCTGCTTTTCAATGTGTTTACTTTGTGCATTTGGCAGCATTTTGTGTGTACTCAGTTTTACTCTTTCTCCTGTATATTTAGGAAAGCCAGCATTTTCCAACGTGATTTTAGGTGCTACCTTTTTGGATGCCCAACTCTGGAAACCTTCGGCCTAGTTTTTAGAGTGTAGCGCTTGCACAGTTTCATTGACTTCAGCTGGAGCCGTGAGTGCTTAACACTCCCAAAAATGAGGCCTTGTAGTTTCACAAGCTGGGACCCCAGATTTTAAGGAAGGCACTCAAAAATCAGAGGTCACTTTTGAAAACATTTTCTGAAATAATTTTCCTTTGTTATGTGTGGGGTCTTTCAGACAGCACCAGGGAAGAGAGAAACAGTTCTGAAATAACAGGCAAATTTGTCTTCTTGGCAGGGGGACTCTGGGGTAGGTGGTGTAACTGAAATTACTTCTATCTCATTTTAAAAAAAAATGTAACTGAAGTTCACATTTATACATTCTTTTAATCCAGACAAAATTAGCATGTCCAATTTATTGTATAGAACATGCATATTACTGCCACAGTTGGTTTCTGCCTCTCATAGGTGGTGTGTGCCACTTCAAAAAAAAAAAAAGTATTTTATATGATAACCTTTTCCCAGGAGTGCCATGTTGTAGTTATAATCGGAGCTGTAGAACTGTATTGGTTTGCAGTGTTAGTTCCCTAGTACTATCACTACCCTTGAATACTAGTCTAACCTTTCATTGCTTCCTATTCCCCTTATTGTAATGCAAACAGATCAGTCTTTAGCATGTTGAGAATAGTATTTGTACTTTCTTGGGCTCACTTCTAAAGTCAGACTGTACTCCAGTAGTTGGCTAGAGTATTTTTAATTGAAAAAGATTTTGTAACCACAGAAAACAGTTATGTTTTCTTTTCAAGGAAACAGCATTTTGCTCACTTTTAGCAATAGTAGTTCTCTGGGGACATGCTGTAAAAACATATAGTTTAGTGATACTACTTTAATGCTATCATTCTTTATTTGTTGTTGCTCTTATAAATGTTTGGTTATCCATAGAATTAGCTGTTTTTTCCTCCCTAGATCTTTGGTTTCTTTTGTTTGGTAAGTGACATAATGAAGGTAGATATTCCTGTGGCTGTTTTAACACCAGTTATGCTCATTTCTCCTATATGTAGGGTCGATGCTCAAGAGAGAACTGCAAATATCTTCACCCACCCCCACACTTAAAAACACAGTTGGAGATAAATGGACGCAATAACCTGATTCAGCAGAAGAACATGGCCATGCTGGCCCAGCAAATGCAACTAGCCAATGCCATGATGCCTGGTGCCCCATTACAACCTGTGGTAAGCATGTTTTCAACTCTTATTTATCAACAGAGCACCATAGTGAAGAGCCACTGATAATTATAAGACAAGTTATTGCAAATAGACAAAGACTGATGATATAAGATAGCCCGTATCAGATATCTAGTAAGATGCCAGTAAAATTTGGCATCAACCACTAAATGATGGAGAAATCAAATACAATAAAATGCCTTTCTGTAACCATTCATAGTGCTTTATTTTACCTTGTATGAACTGTACTTAGAATAATATTATTTCTTGTTGTATTGATTTAATTATGTTAATTTTAATTTGAAAAAATGTGTGTCCATCTAGAGTGCCAGCAAAATAGATTTCCTTTGCACAGTTCAGACGCTGTAGGAATTTTAAAATTACTACATGTTCACAGTACGCTGTTAGACAAAGTTAAAAGCTGGCGGTTTGACCTGTGTGTTTAATGTAAGTTTGACATGCAAAGTCAACACATCAGGCTTGTCAGGCAGAAGGATCAGTAAATTAATCCCATTTTTTAAAATGTGACTAATAAGGAAAACCTATCAGAAATCCGTTCTCTGGTTACAACATGGCCTAATCATTAATACATATTGCCTGTCCTACTTTTCTGATACCTTGCTTAATATGCACGTCAGTGTATCACGTAAACTGGTCTCCAAGAGGATGAGTTAGTTTATATTGCTGCAGTGATCCACAGCTCAGTGTATATAAATATGACTATCAGCCAACGATATACATACGCAGTTGGGAGTTGAACACACAGTGCAGGACACATTGCTAATATAATTCCACTAAAGTCAGTTGAGTTAAACTGAGGATAAATTTGGCCCCCAATCCTTCAGGTCCAAGCCACTAACTCAGTTACTGGAGGGTACCAATAAAGATGAACAGGACTCGTGTGTTCTATGCAAAAAAGTACGTAAAGCAGTCCATTGCACTGCCAGTTGCAGGAGTTCTTTTATTTAATAGATAGGGATGGAGGGAGGTGAAGTGAAAGCCTATGAGAAGCGAATGGCTGGAAAACCCTACATTTGCACTTTCCCCTGTTCGTTCCCCAAGCATCCTGTCGTGGTTGTGGGTAACTTGATGAAATAGAATTCACCCTTGGATACCTTCCTTTTTCCTGCTTCCCTAGCAGACTGCATTCATAATTTGTGATTTTCTTTGTAACTTGGTTTTTATTTTAAAATAATGTAGTAATAATTTAAAATTCCTAAATGTAAAAGTAGAGACATTGCCAAAATCAGAGCAATAGCAAGAACTATCATAGTTGTGTAAAACAGTTGCAAGGTCCCATGCTTACTGGTTTTAAAAATATCAGTCATTTTTTTAAACATATTTTAATTAGTTAACTCAATACAATTATTATTCTCTCATAGAACTATATGCCTCAGTCATTCCAAAAAAGAGGGGGGGAGGGATCTCCATATTACATCGACATTGATACCAATTACCAATACCATACGTTCAAGGTGAGAAAATATTCCATTTTAATTTTTGCTGTGTTGTGATAGGCCTTTCTTCAAATTAAAAGTAGTACTAGTTAAAGCAAGGAAATGAAGTAGACTGACAACAGCATACTAACTCCAGCATGTTAAGGTACCATACTAACAGTGAAGATGACATAATGTTATCAAAGTATAACTCAGACATACTCTAAAATGTAGGCCTACCAAAGGCCTCAACCTGTGAGTTGGTGCACTCTGTCTTATGCCTGCCTTCTAATATGAAATAATCCCATTCTTTGTACCAGTCAAATAGCTCAAATGAAGAATATGTTTTGTGGGTTATATCTTCAAAATAGCCCCAGACTGGTCATCCAAGTTTTTGAACATCCAAAACCATAGATGTATTTGTGCAAATCCAAGTTCTGGACCATGCAAGAACTTGGCTGTGCAAGTTTAGGATGGTGCTTTGGCAAAATATTGTCCATAACACATAATTTATTTGTATAATGCAGCATAACCAAACACAGCTTTGCTTTGCACATTCTGTACTAATATATAGATGCCATAGCTAAGCTACAGTGACATTTAGCATTTTAAAACAATACTAGAACAATAATTTTCTGCAACATAAACAAATGGAAGTAACATTTATTTTAATATTAAAGTTGGTAGGTCAAATTCTGCCTTTTCTTAAATCCATGCAGCCTCAAATTGGGAGCAGAATTTTGGTCAATGTATTTTAAAGCATAGCACAACGGCTTCTATCTGTGTTCCAAAAAGCCCTTTATATTAAGGGACAAAACTCTTACGTGTGCAATTTTTGTATGCAATCACTTGAGTGCAAAAACAATAGAATTTATTTTTTCAAAAGCCATGTGCATTCAATATGTGCATGTACAATAGGGGGTTTTGATGCACCAGCGATATTGTCTGCAAATGGATGTCACTCTAATAATCTGGCCCTAAAATTGTTTAATGATTTCCTGAGCATAATTGAAACAGATGTTATTACAGAGTATTGTAGGAAAAATATATATATGATCCCATTTGACTCTGGTTCTTGTTGCCTTGTGTTCTGTTTACTAAAAATCAATAACATATGATTTTAACAAAAGTAAAATGAACTAATTTAGCAAAGAACCTGAAGTGAGGAAGTAAAGTGATAGGATCAATTCAAAAACCATACTTCTGTTTGACAAACATTTTAAATTATTTTTTATATCAGTAATGGCCGTGAATACTGTAACTGGAAGAGATTAGAGAAAAAACATTTTCTCTCTTGTTTTTTCCGGTTTATTTACTTACCTCTTTTGTCAGCCTGTATGTATAATCTATTTCCTGTGATATAATCAGTTTCCCCAAGGTGAAAAGATTTAAATCAAGGTAATTTAAATCATTTATATCACATGATTTTTAAAAATCATTGATTAAAATCAGGCTGAGGTTTTATAAAACTACTTTGAAAATTTGTGCTCTTGCAACTTCAGATTAAAATTTATAATAAACTAAATGTTCGATGATGGGGCCACTGCTAGTAAGATATCTTAGTGGAATTTTACAAACTGCGATAGCGAAAAATACTGAAAATGAATTGACTCTGTAAACATTTAAGAAAGTATATAACTTTATTCCCATCAATTTCATGGGCTTAAAGTTAAATATGTGCATAAGTATTTAAAGCATCAGGAGCTAAAATTATAGTTTTTATTAAAACTTTTCTCAAAGTGCCATAAAATCTTTGTCACTTCAAAACAAAACTGCTTCAGGGCTATCAGTGAAAAGTTATTTAGATTTTCTGTACATTAACAGTTATTGTGAACTTTTTATACACACAGGCCAGCATTTTCAAAATAGCAGACTTAAACTGGACTCCTAAATCCACATTTAGGCAATTACGTGTGGATGTTCAAAAGAACCTAGGTGACACAGGAAGCACAAGTTTTATTGACTTCAGACTAAAAACTCTGATGGAGGAGTATATCCTGGTTGAAGCACTTCAGCTTTCTTGACTGGTGGAAGTTCAGTATCTTGGAAGGTGGTTTTGGTTACAAATATAGCATGGGCTATTGCTTATCAGTTTTGTGTTTGAGTTTGTGTTGTTCTCACAACAAGGATGTTAATGAGGCCCTGGACTTGTCTTTTTCAGCACAGATGAGCATTTAAGTATGAAAAACATTTAAATAAAAAAGTAGGAAGATGGGTAGAGCCCTGCAAGTCCACAGATATCTACTTAATATCCGTGGCCCATTTTTTGTGGATTGGATGTGAATGCAAGTTTTGTATCTGTGCAGGGCTTGAAAGATGGGACCATAAAACCACAAAAATTGGCAGGGGATTTAGGGACAGATACTGAAATTTCATTTATGAAATGACTAGATTTCAAGTTGATGCACCTCTTCAGTGTATAAAACAAAACTAAAATACCACATCAGCTTAACATTCCCTATCTTAAATTCCTGAGCCTTCCAATTCAGCCTCTTCTCCCACTTCTGCTTATTTGCATTTTCTAGAAACTTTTGCTGCCTGATGGATAGAGCTGGGCAGTAAATGGTTTCTGACAGTTCAGAATGTTTTTCAGTTCTTCACACCCCACAGTTGCCAATAACCTGGTAGTTGTTAGAGCATTCACCTGGGATGTGGAAGACCTGAGTTCAAATCCCTCCTCTAAATCAGGTAGAGTACGGATTTGAACTCAGGTCTTCTCCAACTCTGGTGAGTACTTTAAGCCCCCAGGCTACTGGCTACTCCAGAATGGGTAAAGGCTTGTATGTATGTTTTCACTTTCTCTTATATATTTTGACCAGAAATTCCCATGAAGGATCCGCGAGAGCTTTCTTGATGAAAGTTCCAAATCTGGAACATTCCCAAGATCAATTTCAGAATCAGCATATTCTCATAAAAAAAAATCTTATGTCAAAAAATTCCCAACCAGCTCTACTCCTGAATTTCTTAAAAGTATAATAAACATGGAAGAGATATTCTGAAAATACTGTCACTTTAACATCCTTCCCCATCCTAATGCAAAATGCCCACATTTATGGAGAGCGCTCAGAACAAGCAGAGGGTCAGAAGGGCATTCTGAGTGCTGAAGCAACGGTTCAACAGTGCTGAAGCATTGTGTGTCCAATAGCAGTATTTATGCACTGCTACCCCTCTACTGGTGGCAAAGAGAAAGGTAAATTCAAATCTGCATTTGGGCATGTGTCAACTTTTAATAGGTTTTCTTGGCAGGCAGGAAGGTGGGTAGGATTGAGCCAGTGAGCAGGTGACCACATCCATCAGGCTTGAGAACTTGAATCCTATACAGGCTAATTCCAGGCCCTGATATAATGCAAACATTTTGGAGAGTGGGAAAGAGAAGGGGGGATATAAGCTTCTCCAAACCCTAAGCAGTGTTTATCCTCAGCCTCTGAGTCCATCTCCTCTGTTTCTTCATTGTGTTGATGGCCAGTCCTTAAAGCTTCCATAACATTTGAGGGAAGTCTAGCAGGATACAACAGGTTCCATCCCACCTCATGAAAAACAACATTTTAAGGTGGCAAAATTCTTCTCGTGTTTAAGCCATGTTAGAGTATAATCCAAGAAGATGCCTATTTTTGTACTCTGAATCTCAAGACGGTCTGCAGAACATGGGATAGTTTTAGATCACTAACGGGGTCACGTAGCTGAGGAGAAATCCAGGACACAGTCATCCAAGATGGGTCATCATGGGGAGTTCGGGGGGAGAAGTTTAGCTACTGTAAAATTCATGTCCTACAGATAATATCTGTGCAAAGTGAGTAAAAAGTATTATTAAAATTAGTGCCTAGAAGCTCCAGGCAGGATTGAAGTCCCATTTTGACAGACACTGTACAAATACATAAGGTGACACAGTCTTTGACCTGAAGCGCTTACAGTCTAACTATAGGTACATCTATACTACCCCACGGATTGGCGGGTAGTGTTTGATGTATCGTGGATCAATTTATCGTGTCTCTCGTCTAGAGAGAATCTCCGAATCGACTCTTGTACTCCACAGCAGTAGGAGTAAGTGGAGTCAACAGGGGAGCTGAGGACAGCCAGGTAAGTCAAACTAAGATACTTCAACTTCAGCTACGTGAGTAGCGTAGCTGAAGTTGCGTATCTTAGTTCAAACCCTCTCGCTAGTGTAGCCCAGACCTATGTCTAAAACACTGCTGTTTTGACTTGCTTACATTTTACATGGGTAAAGTATGTGACTACACAAGGCACAACACAGTGGAGAGTAAGAAAGAACCACATCTGCAAACCCTAGATATATACTAATTCTTCTTTCAGCTTTGTCGGGGCATCCTCCTTATACTTATCAGGATTGCCTCAGCTTCTTAAATTATTGATTTGTGCTTATGAACCAGGCAGAGCCTCAGCCCACGAGTGCTACCAGTGCTGGGAACAAATGTTGCTTCCAGTGAAGTTTCAGCGGGAGCAAGTTTGTGCTGCCAACACCCTGATATTGTGTCTGGCTTTTCTCGGTGACTTGAAGGTCCACTGTTTATACACTGCCAGAAAGTTGTCTCCCTTGATTTGACTATAATTGTCAGCCAACACAGTGCATTCTGTAAAGCTGCCTGAGAATTTATTCTGAGCTGTGAAACAGTGTGAAGTTTGGCTAATGGAGCTCTCTTTCGTTGATGTAGCCACCAGGGAAGTCTTCAACAGAACGTGCCAGCACCTTTACTTTCTGAGGCTCGTTGAGTAAAGAAATCCCCTTTTTGTTGTTAAAGTAATAACCTAATATTGCAGGCGCAAGTAGCAGCTACTGAAAGCTGTATTATAAGTTGCCGGTCTCATAACTTTCTCAGATTCCTTTTTTATGAAAATTGCCATGTTTGGCTTCATTGCAGAGGTGTTGAGGGGTTTTGTATTGGTTTTTGTTTTTATGTTGAAAAGTGAGCCAGTTCAGCCAGTTCTGAATTATTCTAGCTTGAGAACACATTTCGTATGTGTTCTGATCAAAACTGGCAGTTTTGTATGTGTATATTAGAAGGTTTCTGAACTCTTTATTAACGTGGGTTAAGGACATGTTTATTAAGGGACACGTACTAAAGCCTGTAACATTTGCAAGCTGAATAGGGTTCAAGGAACCAAGTGAGTTGCAGGCAGTTGTATTGGAGCGTGTTGGATTACAAGTGATTTTATTGTACCTACAGATCCTGGATTTTATTGGCATAAACAAACTCAAGTCAAATAGTTCTATGTTTTATTTATTTATTTTGCTTTGAGGATCCAAGGAAATTAAATGTAAAAATAAAAAAGTAGAAATAACTAAGTACCAAGGTTGGAAAAATTAAGTTTTTAAAAAGTCATGAAATTCCCAAAGTAAAGGTTATTCATACAATGTTAATACAGCCTCATTATGCGGCTTCACCAGAAGGAGAGCAGGAGACACTGGATGTGGTTTAATTAGGCCTCAGCTTTATTAACAACTGTCTGGGGGTACCCAATAGATAAAAGTTTTTCAGTGCAGATGACTCCATGATCATTTCAATAGCTACCCAGGGGTTCTGTCCGCCCCCCCCCCCCCCCCCGTCCATCCTGCTCCCCAGCCAACCAGCGGCTGGGACCTTATCCTCCTCCACACCTTGACTGAAGGTAAAGAGATGGTCTGTAATGGAAGGGTGGCTGGCTCCCTACTATTGAAGCCAAGAACCCGCAATGTTTCCATTCCTTTAACAAACACCTCCTTTTAAAACCCTTATCAAATCATTTATCCGACCATTGTGTTCCTTCCCTACAAGCCCGCCCAGCTTGCACCTATGTACTTTCCCCGCTCTTCCAGCTCCCTGGGGGGAGAAGGGGAAGATGAGTCAACATCCTCATGCTGACCTGATCTGTATCTGCAGCAGCTTCTGTGCCTCTGCCCTTAAAGAGGTACATAACTTCCCCTGACAGGCTAGACAAGGGCCCCCCGGCTTGAGGTACATTGTGGTCATTGCCAGATTTTGAAACATGTTGTGGGTGCAAATAGTTGCAGGAAATAGTTTGTTCCTGCTATTATTTGTATGAACAATTTTTGTTGCTCGCATATCTATCTACAAGTCATATAGGCACAATGAAGTGTTTAGATATCTGGGCAAAATTGTTGTTTGAAGCCACAAAATTAGATGCATAAAGAGAGAGACCCAGTTCTGCCTGAAAATCAAGTCTTTCTGTTTTCCTTGTTCACTGTAAACCTTAATGTATTTATTGTTTGCTTTAATGTATGAGATCATTAAGATATGTGGGATATGTAGTGAGACCAATTTATCCTTGTGGGTGGAGCTGGTTGGAAATTTGTCAAAATGTTTTTTCATTGAAAAATGCCATTTTCATCATACTGAAATATTTTGAAAAAAGCATCTATTGTGATGAAAATCCCCATAGAACAAAATTTCAAAATAAAAAGAAGCTTTGGGGAATTTTTAATTTTGAAAAATGTCAAAATTTCAGTTTTGAATTTCAGATTTTTTTTAATTCTAATTTATTTTTTCAATTTTATATAATATTTGTGGTTTTACATTATTTCATGACCAGTCCAAGTACTCTGTGTCAAAGTGTCAAACTGTTTCAGTGCACACAAACAGCAGACAATGAAGGAAGAGCTCTGTGTAAGATCGAAAGCTAGTCTTTCACCAACAGAAGTTGGTCCAGTAAAAGCTGTGACCTCACACACCTTCTCTCTCTAATATCCCCAGACCAACATGGCTACAACAACAACACTGCATAGTATTATGTCCACTTTACAGATGAGAAAATTAAGGCATATCATGATAAACCAGGGGCTTCCCCAACAGCACACAAGTCAGTAACAGAGATTGGAATAAAATATAAGAGTCCCAACTCTCATTCCTGTGCTCAACAAACTATGTAACCTCCTTGCCCACAAACCCCTCTTCTGACTTACTCTGGATTGCGCTAAATCCTTATATAAAGGATTTAATGAAATGTTCTCAGCAATAGAAGCTGAAGCTTTGTGGGAACCCAAGGAGTTTCCTTGACTTGCTGTGAAGTATTTAGAAATGTTTTGCCTCTACCTTGTATCCCCTTCCCTCAATTTGTTTAATTTCAGAATGTGAATTAATATTTTATTTCCATTTATTTTGGCACAGTTACAAAATATCAACTTTTTCAAAGAAGTTATGGTTTGTATATTTTTTTACATTGTTTCTGTATCATACTATCAGATACTGTGTATGTTGATCAACCATATCATAGTTTATTTACCTAGTTTAATCAGAAACAATTAGTACCAGGTTTTGCAGGATATATTTTCTATATTAACTACACATAAACTTTACGGAAATATTGTGGTAGAAAGGAATGAATAAACTGAAATCTCTGAGACCTGAAGAAAATAGTTATTATAAGTAATACACAGTTATTCTTTGGAGAAATCTTTGGAGAAACTTAGATGTTAGTCATAGTTTTTAGAGTAGAAAAATGGACAAATATCTCTTTGCATGATGATTTATATATATACTCTTCTGTGTGTGCAGTTCTCAGGTGTGCGCTCAGCTCATCTAGGTAGCAAAGGTGGCTTAGTACCATCTTTACCCTATTTCCCTCATGAGGCCAGCTAAGAGCTAATTTAGCCTTGGTGTAACTGAGAGCAGTCTCACGAGTGCTGTAAGTTATGCCTACTCTTAATGGTTCTCTGGGGCTCCTGCACTGTCTGAGAATTGCTCCCATCTTAATGTATAGAGCTGGATTTACACACCCACCTGGGAATTCCCCAGTCTAGGGGAAATGCTGTGCTGCCTGCTTATCGCAGCTCTAAGTCACCTTTGCACCACAAGAGAGCAAAGGGACCTTAGGCTGGGTCAGTATAATTAATTATTAATCTGATACAACAAATGTATCCAGCACTTTGCAAAGTACCTGTAAGACAAGGTTCAGAATGATTTGAGGCTGCTTTTGTAAAATCTTCTACACTTCTCATTGCAGTGATCTAATGCCTGCAGTATATTCCTAATTATCTAAATAGAAAACGAATAGAAAAAAATATGATTTGCCCTATAGTTGGTTTATTAAGCTGAAGGTGGGACTCTTCTAGCCATATTTTGCTTTCCATATAGTCACAGCACTAACTGGCCAATCCTGTTGCTTGATGCCTTATACTAATTTTTCCATTTACTAACAGTATATTAATGAAAAGTACACTGTGCATTAGATGGAATTTGTCAAAATGAAATTAATCTGCTGCTACTTACACTAAATTTGCCTGATTCTCTTCTCATTGACATTGATAAAGATCCAGAAACTTCAGAGGATTTACTCCCAGTTTACACCACTGTGCTTTGTAAATGATCTTTGTATATAGTGTTCCCGTGTCCAACATTTAAAATGATATTTTTGGCTCCTGGCTTGCTAAGTACTTGAGTTACTTTTTAGAGAATACAAAAAACATATCCTTGTGTAGCGTATCCAGCTAAGAGAAAACACAATCGAGGAAGAGAAAGGGAGATCCATTAGGCTTTTAGGTACATATTCATTTGTAGTCTAAGAATACAGGTTTGAAGAGAGCTTTCATGATGCATTTACCAGCTATTCTACACAGATATCAGAAGTACGGACTCTGGGTTAAGTTTTGCTGTCAGTTATACAGATGGAGAAATTCCTTTGAATTCAGTGGAGCAGTACAGTTACTTCAGTTTTACACCAGTGTAATGGCACAGAATTTGGTCTTATAGTCTTGGTTGAGCTTCTGGACCCTTTTAAGTTCTCCTCGCAATGGATGAACTTGAATGAGCCTATGAAGGCTCCAGTTGTTGGCTTCAATATCCAGGGCATTGAGGTTGTTCGTTTATTTCCTACTGAATATCTAGATGGGCAACCTGTTTAGTTTTACCAAAAAGAATTGTTGTTGTTGCTGTTATATTCTGATCTTGGACCTCTTTTATGCTGCCTCACTACCTATTTACAGTAGGGAAAATAAAAAGAGAATCTACGTCGGTGCTATTTAACAATGACTGAATGTAAGGATGCCTTTTCTCACCCACTGAGATTCCTTTCTCATTTGTGGATGTTTGTACACACTTCAAACGTGCACATGAGGGTATCTGACATCACAGTTGTAAGATGCTTTTCTTACACGGCCACGTGGGAGTGCTGACTTGTGGCCAGGCTGCTGAAGGGGTGATAGAGTCAAAGGTCAGTCGTACTACTGCCATATTGCATATGCATGTCAGAATTACCATTTATAGACAAAAATGAGTGGGGTCTTAACATTGAATTCCCTCTTAATGGAATTTTTACCAAATGAGTATATTAAGATTCCATATATCTGCTGTATATTCCTTAGCTAGAACAAATGTTTTGTTTGTATTAATAGCAAAAATACACTACTATTATAGGTAAAAAGACAGCCAGAACCAGCCACTTTAGAGCATATGGTAGAACTTAATATACTGACTAGTATAAACATTAAAGAATTGTTTCTTCTTTTTTTTCCAGCCAATGTTTTCAGTTGCACCAAGTTTAGCCACCAACGCATCAGCAGCCTTTAATCCCTACCTGGGGCCTGTCTCCCCAGGCTTGGTCCCAGCAGAGATCTTACCAACTGCACCGATGCTGGTTGCAGGGAATCCTGGTGTCCCCGTTCCTGCAGCTGCTGCTGCTGCTGCACAGAAATTAATGAGGACGGACAGACTGGAGGTAGGAAGTAATATGCTTTATTTCCTATTATTAATCTTATGCATTAGTCTCCTGCATCTTCAGTTCTGTGCTTGTGAAGGAAACTAACTAAGCACATAAATTACAATCCAGACAAGGGGTGTGCACAAGGCCGGGTGGGGGGGCGTGGAGACGGAGAGGCCCTGGGGCTGTGGTGGGCGAGGAAGAAAGCAAGATCCTCCCGGCCTTGAGGTCACGGCAGGGGGAAGCAAGCTCCTCCAGTCCCTGGGCCGCGGCAGGAACTGACCGCTCCTCCAGCACTGGGCCTCAGTGGAGTCACGGAGTGTGCTCTCCAAAAGGGGTCAAATTTAAATTCCTGCGCATGCCTCTGATCCAGACGGTTAATATGATATCTTGATAAAAGCCTCTGAACAGAATGTGACATGATCTTCTTGCTGTAACTTCATAACACATACACTTTTCTCACTAAAACAAAAGCAAATAGGTACCACTCAAATCTTTTAAGATTTGCTAAACCAAACACGAGAGTAGCAGCGCCTAAGAACTATGTAAATGGGTGTGATGGATAGATATTGATAGTCAGGACTTGGTATAATGATACTTTAGCTATCTGTATTAGAGATCTTTTTCAGCTTCTAGCTGATTTCCTTTCTGGGTATATACTGCGTGAATTCCCTCAGAGGCCTCCTGGTTATCCTTTGCTACAGTCCTAATAAATTCAAGTCCTCTCTAGGTGTTGTTCTCCCTTGCCCTGAATCTTTTCTTATCTAAAATGCCTGACAGTGTTTTCGACACCTTATGATGTCTGTGGCAACATAGGCCCTGAGCCAGCACTCTGCTGCAGACTGTCAAAATATGCTGAAAGATGGCTTTCCACTTAACTGTAGTTATCAGCATAGTCTGCAGGCTGGTGTTTATAATCCCAAATTGCACAGACTTGATATTTATAATTAAATGTTTAGATAGGTTAGAAGACCATGTTAGCAACATATCATTTGCTTTGTTGTTCTGTTTCATGCTTTTAATAGGGTATTCAGATACTCCCCATCCCCCAAAAGGCAACATTTAGCCATAGTTATCACTCAATAATGTCTGTAACTCCAATTGTTTCCTATGTTGTGTAGTAACTTTGACAAATGAGAACTTTTTAATACCAATCTCTATATTAATTTATAAATTAAAAAAATACATCTGTAACTCCCAATCCTGCAAACCCTTAATCACATGATAGATCTTTAATCACATAGGTAGTAACCTTTCAATTAAGAGAGACTGATGTTCATGTAAGTTAAAATTTGGGGAGTAGATCCTCAGCTGCTGTAAATCAATTTACACCAGTTTTGGATCTGGCCCTTCAATAACAGTACTTGGAAAAAATGTGAGAGGTAAAAATGATGATTGCCATTCCAAACATTTTAAAATAAATTAATTCATAATTTTCGTGCTTTTCTGCCATTTTCGGGACCTGCATCTGGAGAAGATCTGTCTCCTTATATGGAAATTAATTCTCTTCCCCAAACTCATCTCAGGATTGCCAAATTGCAATTTAGAAAGTTGTAAGTTAGAAGCAATGTAGAATATCATCCGGAGTGTCATCATGCTCTGAACATTTCCCAAGCTTGTCTGAACTATAATAAGAGTTTAGATCACCACAGTTTCCTCTTTTGAAAGATCACTTCACTTCTCTTTTTGGAGACTTTTTTCTTTTCTTTGTCTAGGGGGGAGAGTTTTCAGAAACCCAGCCAGATCACTGATGTAGCAATTTTAGACCTATTCGTGCATTGTTGACTCTTTAGTTACTTCCAAAACATCAAGGAAAGTTTTCTTTTGATGACTTTTACATCACAATGGATACTTGCCAGAGATGAATTAAGACCAATAAGATAGATAGATAAATAAACAATGCAGAGACCGAAGAGAGTGCTGCCATGAGAATTATTTTGGGATCTCTTTCAGAGTGCTGGCTAAGATCTGCTGGTTGTGTTGTAAGCATGCTGCACTCTTTTCCCATTCAGGAAGTTCCAGAAGGCATGGTGCCTTAATGGCACAATGTGACCCATAACATAAAGGAAACTGCTGAAATTTGGAGCTCAAGTCAGTGGATCTTCAAATTGGAGCATTTGGTCAGAACGTGTTTGTTAAAGTTTTTCTGACATTTTTGTTTAAAAACATTAGCAGAGTGATAAACCAAATTCTTCTACAACAGAGGGCTGTTCTCCTCCCAGGACACCCAATGGCACTAACCACAGTCTGAACTAAGAGCCATTTTCAAAATTTAAAAAGCCCCAGAAAGCATCTGAAAGCAATAAACTTTAAAAAAAAAAAAAAAAAAAAGGCCAAGCAGGTTTCCTTTGAACTTTGAATGGAAAAAAAAAAAAGAAAAAGGAAAGAAAAATTACAACCAAGTTACAAACCCCTGGAAATAGGCATTGGGATTTAAGAAATTTCTCATTTGTCACAAGTTTTCTGATGGAAAATATTAATAGTTTGAGGACTTGTACTGGATAGGTCTTCACTTTGACCTTAGAAAACTTTCACAACAGAGGAGAGAGCAGAGCTTCATTCCCTCTGATAACATTCACTTGTGAAGTAACACCACCTTGTTGATGGCCCTTCTCAAAAGTTACATGGATGTTGATGTTTCAGTGAGTCCTCTAGGGAACCCTGGACAGTCACATGGTTTACTCACATTTCAGCCACATCCCACATATTCAGTGGCACAAAACAGGAGAATCCTGTTCTGAAGCAATGGCCATTTGAACCAGAGCTTTTACCTCTGTCCCTGCTCAGTTCTTTACAGATCCCCACTCATTCCCTGCCCTTGGAGCTTTCAAGAAATAATCCTCCACCCCTCCCTTCAAGTCTACTTTCTGCCTTCCTGTTCACGGATTCTTCTCCACCTTTGCTGTCTGTTACAAATAACAGCATTATGGTCTGCTTCAGCAAAGCATTTAATTTTTATATGCTCAATTAGTAGAAGTGAATTCCTTACCAGCTTTTGCTAAAGTGAAATAAGAGTGTCTACAACATAAGGGTGTTGGCTGCATCAATTTAACTAAACAGTTTTTAAACTGGTTTAGTTAAATTGCTACAATTTTCTTGTGCCGCCAAGCCCCTAGTTAAATGTCTGTATTAAATCAGCCCAGAGATACTTAGGAGTTTTTGTGCTGTCTGCTTGCAGTGGAGCTAGTGCTGCATTGATCTGAGTGGAGAGATGTGGTGTAGTTCAGAATGAGAAAGCAGAATGGAGGAGAAGTGCCTGGAGGTGTTCCTGCCTTCTTAGACTGATTAGACAATTCTGATATGCCACAGTTTGTTCTGTTGGACTGAGGAGACTAGCTATTTGTGTTAAGTGGAAAATAGGATGTTGCTAGTAATTCTGCTACCTCTGCTATTTTCACTGCTTCTGAAAGCAAACAGCCAGTCTTGCTAGTTAAGCCAGTTTTCTGTCCTTCCAGTGGATTTATTGAGACATTTCAAGACTGTGTTCTTTTTTTATCCAGGTGCTTCCCATCTTTGGATATTTTTGTTTTGTTTTGACTGTGATTCAGACTATATCTGAGTTCACTTAGTGGTTCCTCTACAATTATATACTAACCTTCCTTTCTGTCCTTCACAAAAACAGAAACTATTCTTATAGAATCTGATTTATTCTTCTTGTAGAATGTAAGGACATGAACTTACTTTGGTCTGGCTTCTAGAATATCTAGCTTTTGCATGTGAACACTCAGTGGACAAATCTTTCCTAGTTAGCACCTTATTGACTATAAAAATGCTCTGCTGACTTGTAAATCTTTACATGTCTTTGATCCTACTCAATGAAAAAATGTGTTTTATCTGTACGGCATGTATCTGGCTGTTCTTTAAGTGAATTTCTTACTATCATTTAATATCATTTGAAATTATATGATTATAGACAGATTTCAGAATGGTTCATAGCTTAGCTCTCTGCCCTTGGCATTGTCCAGTTTAAAAAAAAGAAAAAGATGGGATTTTAGGGTCAGAACTGGAAAATTATTTGTTCTGTTTTCAATTTTAAAAATATATTTTCAGAAGTGATGTGCTACTTTGTTCATTAAGTTAACACACATGCTCTGGGAAGCTTAAATTAAGCATGTTCTATAACTAAAAGCTTTTATTCCTTTGACTAAATTCATAAAATGAAATTATAACTATCTGGTTTTAAGACAGATATGGAACACAACTGTATGCTATGCAATCCATAGGAGTCCTTAAATCAATGTGAATATCCCTGCAATAAAGCTGATGATTGTTACTAGTAAAAGGATCAACTTGAAATGTTTTGGAGGTTGTGTTTGGTTCGGCTAATCATGCAGAAGTTTGGATGTTTAGCTAGATTTAACCATACCAGTCAGTCTGGAAATCAAGATGGAGATTTCATGAAATTAAATTTTCCCAGGAGATTAACAATATATCATACATTTAGCTGAAAATACCTTGAGTAGAAGCGTGCCCCTCTCTGTATTTCTGCTTCTGGTCCTGGCAGAAATCAGGAAGTAGAAAAGAACATGAAACAGAAAAGGGAAAAGTAAGGAAAGAGTTGACTGAACTTTTCTGAATTTCAAAAAAGTTTGTTTGGTTTCAGTGTGGATCATTTTAAAATGTATCCAAACATTGCAGATCTGGCTGAATTAATGCATCGGACTCTTTTGAGCTGCTGCTTCTTATCTGAGAGAGAGAGAGAATTTTCTCATGACACAGTGTTTTTTATTGCCAGAAAAATGTAACCCAGAGATCATTGTAGATGTTAAGGGCATACGTACCTGGGAGATCTAGCATAGCTGTCTGAAAAAATACAGCGTTTTTTACATTTAAAATATGCTGTAGGTTGGTAAAGTCACTACTCAGTGTAAAGAAGCAAACACAGGGAAACTATTAGATATGGTCTGACATCATCACTTTGGTGAATAACCGCCTAAATATGAACATAAAGATAAAGAGAGTCTCACTTGTGGCCTTGACTATAGAAATATGCGAGATGCGCAGATGGCAAGTCTGCCCCCAAATGGAGGACTTTCCAAATACCTCTGCGACAATGGCCAGACAAAATGTGTGCTCCGAGCTGGCAAATTCACAACAGTGCTGCTATCACCCTGTAATAGACGGTGGGAGTCTTAGGTAGGAGTCTTAGATGACATCTGATTGAGGTTTTAAGGAGTACAGCGAGTTGAAGTGTAGCCAGAGAGCCAGTGTAGATGAAAACCAAAGAACACTATTTGCGTTGTTGTAAGGATCAGAACTAGACTTCCTGAGGAAATTCTAGTGTTCCAAACTCATTGGCACCCACCTTATAAGGAAAATTCTATCTGTTATATTAGTTTTGTTCAGTGTGCAAGTTTACCTGCTTGAGAAACTTTGCATTTTCTAAAGGCTTTTGGAAGTTAGTATGTAAAACTCATTGCTGTGATTATTATTGGTCATGATTTGTAAAGAACTGACAATAAAACTAAAGTTTGAATGTAGTTCCCTTAAATTTAGGATTTGCAAAGTTAGTGAGAAGTAAACCCAATGTTTTGGTGCAATAAATGAGAGGAGGTTACCACTTAAAGAAGTTACTGTTCTGTTAGTAGGGGTGGTACATCCAATGAGGGATTTTCATAGTTTTTGGCATCCAATGGAAGTTTTTGTAATTGGAACAACTAGTTAGGGTGTCTGTTCTCCTGTGCCAAAAGGAATATCTGGATTTCTGATTCTTTAAGCTTTTGTTTTGATTGTCGGTGAGACCTCTGAATGCTTTGGCTGCACCTGTATTGTTGTTTCTAAGATTATCTACCTACTCTTAATCCTACATGGTATAAAAAGGGGGTTTGTTAGCTGAAAGACTGTGGAACATGAGGGAGGTTCAGAAAAAACAGACTGGATAATTGTGTGTTTTCGGTTGCCCTCTTGTGTTAAAAGGATGGAATAGCTGAGAGATTTCATTAAACGCTGTATTTCTATTGATGCTCATTGCTGACATAGCTCTATGTAAATATATATAAATGATAGAGGTAATAGTATGTAATGCATTGAAGCCAAAAATGTAGCTGTGGGGTTGATCTCAAAGATTAGGAAGGTCATTTTGACAATAATTGTACATATTTAACTTGATAAAACAATCCTTAACAAATAGTTCACTTTAGAAATTGTGTTTTACAGTAAAGTAGTTTTGACCTTGGCTTATTGTTTTAATTATCATTCAAGATTAACACCATAAACATATTTTTTTCTAAATTAGTACATGTTGATGAATTGGACTAAATGTAGTTAATTATAGAAATCAATGGATTGGGACTCTCTGGGGATGATTCATCTTTACTCAGGCTCTTTTATACCACATTGGCAGTATAAAGGGACATCTCAAGTAAGTTCAGTATGCCTTTGCGCTACCAGTTTTTGTTTTTGAAAGAGTTCCCTGAAAATGCTGACTATATTTTACACCTTCTCTGTGATTACTTTTTTCAAGTCAACAATGTCATGTGATACCCAGGCACATTAACTGGTTTTCATTTAATGATGCTGCAGGTATGTCGAGAGTATCAGCGTGGCAATTGTAATAGAGGAGAAAATGATTGCCGGTTTGCTCATCCTGCTGACAGTGCAATGATCGATACCAACGACAACACAGTTACTGTCTGCATGGATTACATCAAAGGGAGGTGTTCACGGGAAAAGTGCAAATATTTTCACCCTCCTGCACATTTGCAAGCCAAGATCAAGGCTGCCCAGTACCAGGTCAACCAAGCTGCAGCTGCCCAAGCAGCAGCTACTGCAGCTGCCATGGTGAGTCCAGAAGACACCTTCAAAATGTAACACTGGTGATAAATGCTTAATTTATTAACTATTCTTGCTGAAGATATGGTTGTTCAGGTATCCCATTCACTACACAGTGTAATGAGCTTTTACAGCATGTGGTGCCAGATCTACTCTTAAATAGTTTCAGACTTAAAATATTTTACTAATTTTTGGCAGCTAATGTATACAGGGGTGTGTGTGCGTGTATGTATACATACATGTGTGTACTTATATGTAGATTCAAAATATGTATCTATCTGTTTATACATTATTTCTGTCTGTATAGAAATAATGTATAAACATTACTTTATAATGTCTGTCCATTATTTCTGTCTTTAAGTATATCCATATAAATTACCATTAATGGTATTCCTGTTTCTACACTAAACTTCGTTTTCCTCTTCTTTAATCTTGGGGTTTTTTTGTACCACCAGTAATATGCTTAAAAATTACTTAATTTAAAAAATAAGATCTGAAACTACTTAAGAGTAGGTTTTCAAGCAAATAGACTGTAACATTATTTGAGGGAGATTTAATCATATTTTGTTCATCTTAAATATTACGGTGTGGATGAATAATTGCACAATTAGGGATGCTTGAATATGGCTATTACATGGAGTAGGAAAACATTTGAAGGTATTAGAAATTAGTACAAACTGGCTTTTTGCTAAAATGTATTCTTAAAGAAAATTTTTAATGTGAGCTGAAACTGATTTTAATGGGTCCAGTCTTCGTTCTTTGCTTAGCTGTTAATATTGTCCTATATTTTTACATAACTAGATGATATGACCATTAAAATACTACTTCATGTAAAACATGGTTTGATATCCATAGCATAGTACAATAACCATGAGAGAGACCTTTTTCTATGTTTGTTTATGGATACTTGAGCAAAAATACAGAAGGCAGACTCTCTTTCTCTCTCCTTTCACTCTTTTCTGTTAGATTATCTTGTTTGTAATTAACTACATAGAGGTTGTATCCTCACAATAACAACTTAGTAGTGCCTTTATTGTGCATGCTTAGTCTTGTTATTCGTTGTATATGGCATTCCGATGATTTGTTTTTTATTTGTTTTTTCTCACCTACCCAAAAATGCACTGCTGCCCCCATGATGCACCTCTGCTTGCTGTTTATGTTAATGCGCTTGAACCCCACTGGCCCATTGCCATCATGTGCTCGCTGCCTGCTAATTAAGACTCAGTCGGCTGTCAAATCACTGAAGCGACCCCTCGAGGCAACCTTTGACCTGGTACTATGACCTTTCACCTTTTAGCTTGGCATGTAGCTTTATTGTAGATACACTTTTTTTTTATTAATTTGTAAAATATTGAAATACAATGGAAAACTGAGTGTGGTTTCCTGTTCCAATTAGTGGGAAAGAATGCAATATACACATAAATGTATGTGCCAAACAAATGTTCCTAAAGCGCAGTAGCCCACATTCAGTTTAACCACCTTTTAGAATGTTGTAAATGAAGTACTCTGAGGACATTAAAAAAGTATTTATTACTGTATTTTTATGTATCTGTTTGCTTGGCATGGCTTAGTGATATTCTTATGTAGATTTAACATTTGTAATGCAATGTTAAAGTACCAGCATGCTTTGGTACATTTTTGCATGTCTAGTTAGACTTTGGGAACTGTGGGTATAATTTTTAGTATTATCTTATCTGTTTCATTCACTCTGTGAGATTACTATTAACATTGCTTTTATTTGTCAATCCTCATGGAGCTAGCAGTGCAGCTTTCTTTTTTCCCGATATTGTTGCTTCTTACTGAAACCCTGAAGCTTTATACAATATTTTAGCACATTATTATAACATAGAGCTCCAATACATTTACTTATACTACTTTATTGTTAGACTAAAGTAATGCTTCCTTTTAAAGCTGTTACCTTGCCTTTTACTTAGTAGTTGAGTCTGCTCTGGTGCTTGCTTGCTCGTGGATAAACATGGTGCTGCCTGACTCTTTTTTGTCTTCTACTGATTTTTCTTTTTCTTTTTTTCTTTTTTTGGACTGGACTTTATTTTTTTTTTATACTCATCCACCGTTCAGGGAATTCCTCAAGCTGTACTTCCCCCATTACCAAAGAGGCCTGCGCTTGAAAAAACCAATGGTGCCACCGCAGTCTTTAATACTGGTATTTTCCAATACCAACAAGCTCTTGCCAACATGCAGTTACAACAGCATACAGCCTTCCTCCCACCAGGTAAGTATCTCTTTAGTCTTTGTAGAGCAAAGTATGCCACAAAATTAGTGTTCAGCATTTGTAATAAACTTCTAAAGGTATCTGTATTGATAGTCATTGACATATACCCAGTTGTAGTAAGATGTTTTTTGCTTAGAGTGAGGAAAGGAAGTCTAGGAATTATGGTGTTCGTGATCAGGTAGGGATTTTGTAGAATGCTGTTTCTCTGTATGCTTGTCTTGGAAGCTGGGTAGATGTTCTCCAATCTAATATGAAAATCAGTATTTTGGAAGCACATGATCTATCATTTCAAAACAGATTCTGAAATCTGTTCTCTTCTTTCTCTTTTTCCTAATTAATACTTTATTACACATCTATTGAGCTATTTTGTATTATTCCTTTTTGCTGTAAGACCCCTTTGCCTTAACTTATTTAGCAACAGTACTTCTGAACCATATTACTTTGTAAAAGGTGAAGTTTTGAATTTTACTTAGTGATCATGAAATGCAGTTAGATGACATTACAGCTGAACTAATATGGAAGCACACTGAAAGTGTACCTGTAAGAGAAATCAGGGGATCAGACACCAAAATGTTTCTATTAATTTCAATGTGAGCAAGATAGAACTCTCAGTTGTTTTTAGTCAAGATTGATAAAATGATGCCTAATATTTTAGTCTGATTGTTGCAGAGCCCAAACCTGCACTCATTACTTCTAAAGAAATCTTGCTGCAGTCAATTTTTGTTGTGTAAAGTCTGCAGGATTGGATCTATAATAAGTTTGTATCACTACTTGCTTCATAAAAATCAATATTTCCACTTTGTTTAAAACTCTGCTATCAATTTTTTAGTTAAATTGTGCAAGGCAAATTTTAACTGCAAAGATCTGGCATTTTAAAAAATGTAGGTAACAAAATGAGAACACTGGCTATCAGAAACAGAAAAATCATTTCCTAACCATTTTTGACATGTTTCAGCCACATCAGCATGATTGACTCTTACCGCTCCATTTTTGGTGATGTCGTCTGTCATTCAATCAACATGTATACATGTAATCTACACATATGTAACAGCTACTTGAAATGAGGTATAACTTCTCTGGAGCCACTGAAGCCTCTGATTCAAAGCCCACTGAAGTCAATGGAAAGACCATTGATTCCAGTGGTCTTTGGATCAGGCCTCTATTGCGCATATTTAAAAAAGACATTTATAATGTATTTACATAGTAGACAATCACAGTCCATCCTGCAGTCTTCACATATTTTAAAAGCTCCCCTGATCTTGGTTGGTGCTGTGCATTGTTGGTAAGGAGCCCCTCAGAGTCCCTTAAATCAGTGGGGGTTTGGCACCTTGGCACTTTCAGCCCCCACGAATCGGACCCATTAGCATCAGGATCATTAATGTTATTTGTATAAATAAAAATGCACATGCATCACATAACTGAAAGGGAATGTCAGTAATTAAATGGGGCCTTTCTCGGTCCTTGCTCAGGCAACTTCATATTGAAGTCAGTGGCCATTCAGTTTCAGGATTTAGCCTGCACAGGCTATTGTACTAATTCTGCTTTTCATTTTTTTATTAAAAATGACTGTTAAGGGGCAGACTAGCACCCTTTTTAGTTTTCCATTGTTCTGATGCCGTCTGATGCAGAAACTTTAAAACATTATTTCCCACTAAAATAACACTTTTTGCTTTTCTTTGTGGTCCCCAGTTTTTATGGTATTAAAATTAGTTTAATTCTTGTTTGTGCATCATTATCAATAGTGAGGTCAGCACAGCTGTGGAACTAGTACTTTTCAATCAATTTCCAGCAGAACCAGGAAGGGAATTTACAGGATATTTTTGGGAGGTTCATACAACACTCCCAATCCTGAGAGGTGTTGGATGCTCTCAGGCCCATTGTCTTGACTTCACATGGAGTTAAGGATGTCCAGCACCTCCCAAAAGGCACTTGCCACATTTCACAATTAAGTCCTTTAGTGGGAGTCGAGGGGGCTCAGCACCATTCAGGATTATGCCCCAAAGAGTAATAACTGGGTTTTTTTTTAAATTTCTTGATGAAATTCACCAGAGAGAAGAGGACCCAGAGGGCAAGACTCTACCCAGGACTTGTACATTAAGGATGTATGTGGTCTGGAGGCCCTTAGATGGGTCCTCTCATCTGGGCTGAATTTCATATTTGGCAACAATGTCAGATTTGTGTTTCAAACATACCTAGACATCCCCTCCACATTCTAGAGCTCAGAGTCAGCTGTCTTGCATGGAAAGGTGCATGGAGGGAAAAAAGGGGACACATGTAGTACCTAAATCTCCAGGTGCTTCCAAGCTCTGTTCCCCATGGTTAGAGCTGCACCCAGACTCATGTGGGACAGGGTCTGTTGGGGGTGCGATCAGAACATTTTAGCATACATCCCTTGTGTCTCACACAGATAACTACCCCTACCTTCACGGGCTTTGGAAAGTGCATGCTGGAATGGCAGCTCTGCTGCCCTTTAAACAGGTGCAGCCCATGCTTCCCCTCAGGCCTGGCCAGTGTAAAGGATGAGGCCAAGATCTTACTGCTCTCCAGCTTTTGTCAGGAGTTGCCACCAGTGGTACTAATAAGGAGCATTGGTAATGCTCCCTGTGAAAAGAACAAGAGAGTGAAGGTTCCTGGTACCCCCTCACTTTCACTTAGGCACAGGGCAACTCACAATCTAGTCCTTAATTTGTACCTGTTTAAAGCGCAATAGGCCCGAATTCAGCTGTAATAATTAGGGCCCTACCAAATTCACAGCTATGAAAAATGCAACACAAACCGTGAAATCTGGTCTTTTGTGTGTTTTTACCCTACACTATACAGATTTCATGGGGGAGTCCAGTTTTCTCAAATTGGGGGTCCTGACCCAAAAGGGATTTGGGGGGGGGCGTTGCAAGGTTATTTTAAGGGGACCACAGTATTGCCACTGTTACTTCTGCACTGCCTGCAGCAGAGGCAGGAGAGCGGCAGCTGGTAGCCAGAGAGCGGCAGCTGGTGGCTGGGCACCCTGCCAGCAGAAGTGAAGAAGTAGGGGTGGTAATACCATACCATGCCATCCTTATTTCTGCGCTGCTGCTGGCAGTGGCGCTGCCTTCAGAACTGGGCTCCAGCTGCCCAGCTCTGAAGGCAGCACCACTGCCAGCAGCAGCACAAAAGTAAGGATAGCAGTTCCGCAACCCCGCCCCCCTCATTCCCCGTCCTCTGGAGTCTAATTTTGCTCCCCTTGAAATGTTAATGGGCGCAGGCTCCGTAACACTAATTCTTCATTCAGATTGAAGCACTCGTGTTATCTACTGATAATCTGGTCTATGTGATGCTTTCTAGATTTAAAAAACTGAGTGAAACAGCAAATCAGGAGTAGAAAATATGTATAATGAGGAAAAGGAACTGCTTAAAATCCCAGTGAAAACCGAGAGTATTCATCAAAATTACTGTATTCTCTCTAGACATAATTTATCTGAGAAATTATAATCAGTTAAATTAGCACGTGCTTGAAATCAAATGCTGCCTTGTGCTGCAAAGCCAAGGAACATTTGAACTAGCAAATTCACTATTCATGCGTTCTTATTAGTAAATCAAAGCTTTTGAAGTCAAGATTAATATTAAGGTCATAGCAAAAGTGATTTTTATTATTGGCAAGTGGGTCCTACTGCATTTTGTCTTCATATTTGCAAGTTATTGTACCCTAGCTAGTATTTTCATCGCTGCCTTATGTTCATTTGCTGCAAATCTCTCTCAAAACTGTGTGTACTGGTTATAACATTAATCATGATGATAACTCAAACTAAAATTTAAGGTGAAAGCTTTACAGTTATATTTCGGAGAATCATTACAAAAAGCTAACTCTTGTTTTCAGCATGTAGACTTAATTATGCATGGAATGATGCAATATACTAGGTATAATAAAATATGTAAAACATAATAAATAGAGCATTTGTACATGTCTAATAACATAGAGTGGCACAGCTTTCAGTTATACTCATGCAACCTCATTGACATCATGAAGGTTGTGTGAGTGTAATTCACCTGTGAGTAAAGCAAGCAGGATGAGGCCTTTCCTTTAAATAGCCCTCCTTTTAAAGATCTTTCATGAATAATTACATTCTTTTTTGTTTAATAGAAACAGTAAAATAATTAGAAGGATTAATGATGCCATTTCTCCAGTAACCTTAAATATGTCTTCTAGTAATAACAGGCATTAACTTCCATATTATCCCCCAGCATTAATTATATTAATAACGATTTTATTTTGCCAAAAGACTATGGCTTTGGCATTGTGCACGCAGGTGCAACATGGCTTGTAAATCTATTTATCACATAGCACAAACTAGGAAGGTAACATGCATCACTATTCAGGCGCAGTAATTTCCTTTTGTTATTGCCATATTGTATCCAAGTAATAGTGTGCAGTGGTGGTGTAGCTGTGTTGGTGCCAGGATATTAGAGAGATAGGATGGGTGAGGTAATACCTTTTACTGGACCAACTTCTGTTGGTGACAGAGACAAGCTTGTGAGCTTACGCAGAGCTGAAGAAGAGCTCTGTGTCAGCTCGAAAGCCTGTGTCTCTCTCACCAACAGAAGTTGGTCTAATAAAAGTTATTACCTCACCCACCTTGTCTCTCTAAGGTAAGCTCCCACAGACAGTGTCATTCCGAGTCTGTTTCCAGTTTCATATGATCCCCATTTTCAGGACTTCATTATATAATTTATTTTAATTCAGATTAGAGTAAATTTATCTAACAATATGATTAAATAGGGAAGAAAGTCTTTTTAAAAAACTTTCAATATGATGGAACATGAAGAATTGGGCCCTTTGTTTATAATGCTATAATTTTTAAGCTTCAAGTAGGAAACAAAAACCATGCAAATACTGATTTCTCAATATGGAGCTAGCTAAAATAAATGAGATTGCCAAAGTACTGGAATTTGAAAACTGGCAGTTGGGCATGCCTAAAAATACAGTGCTTCTATTAACATTGATGTCTCTTTGGAGAATTCGTTTCTTATTAATTAACGATTACACCTCTACCCTGATATAACGTTTCCTGATATAACATGAATTCAAATATAACGCAATAAAGCAGCGCTCCAGGAGGGCGGGGCTGCGCACTCTGGCAGATCAAAGCAAGTTTGATATACCGCAGTTTCACCTATAATGCAATAAGATTTTTTGGCTCCCAAGGACAGTGTTATATCGGGGTAGAGGTATATTTATCTAGCACAAAGAGAGTGACAGGGCTGGTCTACACTACGGGGGAAAATCGATCTCAGATATGCAACTTCAGCTACGTGAATAATGTAGCTGAAGTCTAAGTATCTAAGATCGAATTACTCACCATCCTCACGGCACGGGATCGATGTCCGCGGCTCCCCATGTCGACTCCGCAACTCCGTTCGGGTTGGTGGAGTTCCAGAATTGATATAAGCGCGTTTGGGGATTGGTATATCGCGTCTAGATGAGATGCGATATATTGATCCCCGAGCAATCGATTGCTACCTGCCGATACGGCGGGTAGTGAAGACGTAGCCACAGGCTACAAGATTATCTCTCTCAACTGAACAATTATCCAAGTACTGTTGATGTTCTACTAAGGTAAATGGGCCCACAGACCCAACAACATATGGTTATGGTCAGTAAAAGTGTGTCCTACAGTGTAGAAACTATGCCAGTCAAGTATGCTTGGCTTGTGCTGGGGGCTGTGTGGAAGACCTGCACTTTTTATCCTGCATTTAAAATACAAAATAAACAATGTGAGGAAAATCAGCGTTAAAGCTGACACTTGATCTTCAGCTTACCCCACAGTGTCTACATATTGTAAATAATACTGTATGCAAAATTACCACTGCCCTTACTACAGCTGGGCAAAAATTTAGCAAAAAATGCAGGTTCGGGTTGACCAAAACATTTCATGAATTTGCCAAATTGTTTCAATTGTTAAAAAAGAAAAAAATCAAAATGTTTGTTTAAAAGCTCAAAATCAAAATAAAATGCTTCATTTCAAACAAAACGTGTCATTGGACCCAACATGAATTATTTTTTTATTTTTTTGGAACTGCCAGTGAACTGAGAAACCATTTCTTCACACGATCCTAGTCCTAACACCTATGCATTACCAAGACACATGAGATTCCTCTAGAGGGGGTTGGAGGAATAAAGGACACCAGACTAACTGTGGGTCAAACCATTCTTTTATGGGAAAACTCACACAAGGTAGCCCTGAGTGGAAATTCCATGAGGATCCATCCCCTCATGTAGTCTTTCTCCCCTATTATTCAGCTGGCCTGCTACAAATATAGCGGATACTCAGAAGAACTGCTGGGGGGCAGGGCCATCTGCACAGATTCCTTGTCCTTCCACACCAGCTCTGGGCCCTGGCAGGACCCCCACAACTGTGCCTGGCCCCATCTCTTCATGGGACAACTGCAGAAAAGAGAACGTTTCCCTTAGCCTGCTCCAGCTCTCAACCTGTGCACTCTCTGCTTCCTTCCTGAGCAGCACCAGAGACTGATGGGTTTAGGCAGGGAGAACTCAGTGTGAAGGATCCCCGGTACATATGGATTGGAGAACGGGTGAAACAATCCCACTCCTTCATTCTTTATTATCCTGCATATCTCCGTATAATCTTAGTGCTCGGATTAACATAATTTTGGGTGCTGGTTTACCCTGACAGTGTTAAAGATAAATAACATGTTTGATCATTTCCTCTAATCTTAATAAAATATAGTTTAAAAGAAATACATATTTATTTTTATGCTAACAAAGTTTGTCAGAAAGATAAAAAATGGATGAGATTAAAACTGAATTTTGAAATAAGCCTTGAGACCTTTTCTAGTAATATTTTATAGACTAATGAAACTATATAGAAATAAAGGCAAACAAAATGTACCAGCACACAGTTCAATCAGCTTTTTTCTTCACTTAAGACTAGTTCTAATTGATCACTGTGCTATTGTATGATTTGATTGTGCTGACAGTTACATGCCACTGTTCCCATAATAACAATTTTTCTTCTTTGTTCAAATGAAATTTTCTAATTACACGTGTGATGGGTTGTTTTAATTCTTTTCCCTTTTCAAATCCACCTTCCTGTTGCAATGCATGATGGGCAGGCTCAATATTGTGCATGACACCCGCTACAAGTGTTGGTAGGTGCCAGCTTTGTTTCTTGATTATCTTAAACCTGTGGTGCAACTCACAGACCCTCAAAATCCACTGCTAGGTTTTAACTTATAGCTCTTGTGCCACTCCCATCCCCACCCACCCCCCATCACACCCTCTGCACTAACACCTGTCAATTAAATGTAGTTGTTTTATTTAATTGACATAGACACCTAGAAGTTGGATAGTAGTGTTCTGAATTGCACATTTTTCCTTGGTGGATTTTGATTGGACTATGAGTTTGTGTTTAGAAACTATCTTGTATTAAGTAACATACTGTATCTTACTATAGTAATATAAAATATACTTTCATTCAAACTGATTAATTTTTGTGTGGTAGATATTTGGGTTGGATTTTCTTGTTTGTGTTTTTGTTTAGACATAAAAATGTAAACATAAGGACATTTTAAAATACTTTTGTTGATTTCATATTGAAACAATTGAACTTGTTTGTGTTGATTTTCTTGAGTTGATGGTAACAAGCATTTTTCCCTTTTTTTCCTCTTTCATTTCCCTTTCTCCTCTTCTCCCTGGAATGTTGTCCTGCTTTGCACTGTGATTGCATGTCACTCGCTGGCAATGATGTCTCGTCACATGGCTTATTGCTATGATAAATACCATGCTCAATTATTCTATCACATGTTGCCATGGTTCCCATACTGCTACACTCTTCTGTATGTTGGCTTATATGATTTTCCTTCTGAAAGTTCCCATGGTGCACGGTGCTACGCCAGCCACTGTGTCTGCAGCAACAACATCTGCCACAAGTGTCCCCTTCGCTGCAACAGCCACAGCCAACCAGGTTTGCTAATTTACAGCTTTGTTCCTTAAAAACAACTTGAAATTGGTGCTTTTCATGAGCATGGGGGTTCTGATTTTACTTCTTGTTGGCCTACACATTCTCTCTAAGAGCTGTAGCATAGCTTAGTAAGCTTTTGTCCAGGCTCAGAAGGTGCTACAGCTCCTTTTCTGATGCTAAAAATATTTTACATGAGACTTTCTGATGCAGTCTTGACATTTCATAGGCAATGTAGCTTATTTATGTTTTCATAGATCTAAAAAGACAGGCATAGTACACAGAATCCAATTTTTCTGTGCACATAAAGCCTACCGTTCTTTTGCATGCAAAACTCTGGTCAAAGCCAGTGGGAGCTGTGCACGGAGGGATTACAGGATCAGGAATTTAAGAGTCTGGACATGTTCTGAATCTCTTCAAAAAACAAAACAAAAACATTTGTGCTTATGCCACCCAGAGGCATACTTGTAAATCTTTGCCTCAACTTGTGAATTAGTTAGGAGAGGCCTCATTAATTTTATAATGGACAAATTTTAACTAAATGAATGGCCATTAAAAACCTGAGTAAACTATTTCTAAACTACCACCATGAATGTTGATGCATAAAATAAGGATGAAAATAAATGCTTTACAAGCTAAACCGTAAGTTAAACTTCTCCTTGCACTGCCACAAACAATGCTGTAAAGATAAATGTACATGGGTGCATCTCCCATTTACTCCAATGGAAACTGCACTTACATAAATGAGGATGGAATTTGGCCTAGTGTTTGAGCTCAGTAGATTGTTAAAAATTCAGTTGTTTTATACTACATCATAGTTGGAATATTAAATGTAAAGAATAAAAACATTCTAAAGACCATTTCCTTTCTCTTTTATTTAAATCTACCCAGAAATAAATTTTATAAGTCATACTGCAAATTTAGAATTCCTGCACATTTTCATTGTGCTAAAAATATAGCACCAAATTCTGTGCTAAGATGCAAGTAGTGCTCTCAATCAATCCACTGGGAGGCCCACAAATGCCTTTAGGGTTTTTTGTTTGTTTTTAAAAATGTCCTTAACTCAGTTTCCAATTTTGTGGGGGATGTTTTGCATTCACAATTAATTGCAGGAGTAAATGCTAGTATTTAAGGCCAGGATTTTCAGAAGTGCTTACCTTTGACCTAACTCGGCTTCCGTTAAACTCTGAGCACTTTTTAAAAATCCAATCAGGTAGTTGGAGCTCTGAACAGTAGTACTTGTGCCTGAAATCTGTTGCACCTGCACCTCTGCACCTGCAGGCAGATGCACTTGTAAAATAGGATGCTAGTTCTAGAAATCAGGAACCTGTTCCTGCAAAATGTTGAGCACTGTACATTTTTCATTGAGAGTTGAGAGCTCTGAGCCGCTTACGGGGTCAGGCCCCGAGCTTTAGTATTTGACCTGGAGTATCCTGTCGCTTGCTATGCACCACCTGTTTTGCTAAGCCAACTGTAAACTCTTTGGTGGCATATGCAGTAATTGGCATCTTAGCCATCATACCTGAAAATCACACTGGTATGATGATTTATAAGTGTGCACATCAGATTCCCGTGTGTTATTTAGATATTTAAAAAACCCAAACAATAATCTGGTCAGTTTTCACAGAAGCTGAATGTAATTTCTCACCACATACCTCTTTTTGCTAGAGGAAAAAAAGGCTTAATTTTGTTTTTTTGGTGAGTAACTAAGTCTCTCACAGATTTAGCCCAGAATAAGAATAATTTAATATCCCGGAATACTCACGGAGAAATTATCATTCTTGTAAATAAGCGTCAGCCAAATAAATCTACTGTATGTCAGACATATCTTAACAGCATGAGTCATTTACTGCACAAAATAATTTTGATTGTATAGCCTACATACCTCTAAGAATTGCTGGCGTGAGCAAAACCACAAAATGCCTGTTCTCTATGTGAGGTACCATGCACTTGCCCAAAGAGATTGTAGGGAAACTTTCTGTTGCAGAATCTGACCATTTCATGCATATCCTCCCTGGACCCTCATAACACACTTCAGTAAAGTATTGCAGCCAAACCTCAATATATACATATATTAATTAATATATGTATATAGTATGTAAGCAATGCTGAAATTGTTTAATGCCACACAATGCAATGCACATGCATGCAGAAGGTCTTAAGATCTGGCCCTTCATCTTCATTTGACTGGTGTTGAAGGTCCTTGGTATGTTTCGACAGCACTATCCCTGATGCTTCTACACAGTTGGGTGCAACATCTTCTCCTGCAGCAGTAGACAAAATGGTATGAGAAGCTTCATTATGCTTGGAGCACATTTCTGTGCAAGTTGGCAATGCTGTAAAACTGTATAAACATGACAGGTAAAGAGAGGGCATTAGAGGTGGGAAAAAAACAACCACTAAAAACATTGAATTTGTTTTAGAGAAATATTTCCACCCTCTCTTTCTTTTGCAGGTTTATGTATCAAATTAGCTGATGGGAAATATAACTTGTATGACTGTAAATAGCTGTTAACCTTGAAAAAATCAGTATCACATCATATTGCAGGGCTTGTTTTTTGGTACATAAATGCATCTTTCCACTTCCCAGTCCTGTTTGTGATGAAAGTTTATGTACAATTCCTTTAACATTTGTAATTCAATGAAAACACAATACTGTTTTCCCTCATTGTTGTCCCTATTCTGCAAGGCCTGTGTACATGCACTCCCAATGACTTCAATCTATATGCCACCCATTGGAGGGCTTGCAGAATCGGGCTCCAGCGAGATGGTTGACTTGTGTGCTTCTTTGCTACTTCTAAATATTATCTAGTGGTTTTAATTTAAAAAAAATACTATGGAAAATGAGTTGATAAACTTTAGGAGCCATTGCAAATTCTGTTGACAAAGGCCAACATTTTGAGAATTGTTCACTAGTTTAGGGTGCCTTCCTTTTTTGGTGCCAAACTTTGACACTTTGTACTACATTTCTATAGGGGAGGAGGTTCAGCTCAGCTCAACTGTGGGTTTTCACCCTCTGTGAAAACAGTGCACAAGGTATCTTAAGTTTGGCACCCAAAAATGGAGGCACCCAAAGTTAATGATAACTGTGCAGAATTTGGCTGAAGTTGTTTAACTGTAAAGTTTATTGTTTCAAATGATTAAGTGAAATGCCCAAATCACAAAACTTTGTGTAGGCCAACAAAAAGGGCTCTTCTCAGTTACTGCACTGCATGAACTTTTGTAGATTTTAACTTCTCTTACTTTCTAAACAAACAATAATACTTATTTACATTGGTCAAACAGTACTTAACACTGTGTTTTTCAGTTTTAAGTTGCTACTTTAGCACTTCAGTTTACTTTAACTTATAGTGTAAAGTCCACCACCTCACAGCTGATCCCCACTTTTCTGAACTGTTGTTATGTTCTTTAATAAAATGTTATCTCTCTTGGTTGATTTGTTGCACATGTTATTCATTGTTTACATTTTTACCTATAGATACCCATAATATCTGCCGAACATCTGACTAGCCACAAGTATGTTACACAGATGTAGACATTTTGTCATCATACAGTAAGTTTCCAGTGTATTGCTTGCATAGTTTACATATTCTTTTTGTGTATGTGTATAACTTAGCATTTGTGGGGACATACTGGATTTAAAAAAAATAAAAGCTATGGAAAAATGTTATGAAAAAATTGATATGGGTTTCTTTGACATATAGAAATGATTTTTAAAAAATATTACAGAAACTGACAAGTGTGTGTGTGAAATGAGTTAGTGATTTCAATCGACCCTAGTCAACAAAATCACAAGGCTGCCACATCTGGCATTAACAATCACCTTTGCTGACACTCTCAGCAGAGGCCAAGGGTCAAACAGGCAGAAAGCTGAACTCCCCTCTTCCCAGAAACAGATCTCACAGATTCTGCACAGCAGCTACTTAGTAGCCTGTAATTTACAATACTTACCAGAGTTCCCACCACTCTACTTTTGCAGGTGATGTACGTGATGGTGGAATCAATAATCTCTTCCTTTCCCACCTGCAACCATACCCTTTCTGCTAGCATATTTGGAGTCTGTGCAGAGACTCTTTTCATAATGTTGAACCACCGTTCATTCCTCAACCATTAGGCTTAAGTGATGTTGAGAATCTTGCTTCCAGCCTTCTGCATTTCACCCTTAATTATATGTTCTGGGTCTTAAAACATCAGCCTCCTATTTTCAGGGGGCTCAGGATGTAGCGAACTCAGTTTCTTTTTATCTGCGCTGTGTTTGTCCCCTCCAAAAGATACAGCAGTTATCAACTTTAAATTAATGCTGTTCATACCCCAAGTACATGAAAGGCCTTTTGCAGACGGGAGGCCCCAGGTTGTTAGCACTGACTCTCACTGTGATGGGACACCAGTATTTGCTCTAATACCCCCCACTTTGTTAGCTGGAATTGGCACTTCCTGCTCCTGCAGGTTTCCATGTTAATTACTGTTGACTCACTATGGCAAGTATAAGGAGGTGGAGTCTGATAAGTCACGTCTACCCCGCTGATTTAGCAATAATTGACCTGCAGCTCCCTGTAAGGTTCCAACACCTTCTAACGGGGTGAAGTAACTGGAGAATGCTGCCATCTCATTAGAGTGGGCTTCAGCTTCTAGTGCCATCTTGCTGCCCTGCTGGGGAAAGTAACCCTGGGACCAGCCAAGCTTAGAATGGGGCTCATATACTATTATTTTGGAATAAACTCTCAGTAATAAAACCAGAGTTTATTAAATGAGAATTTAGGTTTTGTTTGAGACTGGACAGAGGCACCACTAGCTGTTATGCCCCGTGGGCTATATTTGGGACAAGTCATTTTACTGAGAGTTGCTTTAGAAAGACCTATTAAATTGCAGTATCTGCTAAGCCAGACTCTGTAATTGAGAATGAGAATTTAGTCATCAGCCTAACGCAGCCTGTGGTTTCTCTTGAGCGCAGGCTGCCAAATTATGATAAATTACGTGTGGTATTTTTGTGAAATAGGTTACATAGTAGAGAGAGGTCACGCTGAGAATACAAGCTCAATTTCTACTTGCATATGTTTGGTTTGAACTACAGTCCTAGATATTATGTGTCAGATCCTTATAATTTAACCTTTCTTCACAAAGAAAGACTTTTACTTGACTTTATCTGTAGCGATTTTTTCCCCCTGATCTTTCTGATGAAATCCTCGTTTAAATTTATGATTTGGGCTGTTCTTTTTTGTTTCTATCTGATATAGTATCTTATCCAACTACACTAGGCTAACTTAATAGCTGCAGCAAGTAAACATAGCACTTCACTCCCACCCCGATCCCACTATAGGGGTCCTGTCTACTAGTCAGATTCAAGCTGTAAAAAATTTATCATTCACTCTTTGATAGTTAGGTACCTAGTTGCCATTTTTATCAATGATTTTCACAGCCCCTTCATTGTAATCTTTCTTCAGCAGAGGAGGAAATTTATTCTTGACACTAGTTGATGATCAATCCTGAAGGAAAAGTATTGATACCCCTTGTAACTTTTATCCTAGCTGGAGTGATTTCAGATATTATTGTAGTCATAGTCCAGTCCTTTTTTTAAAAATTCACAATAAGCTATTTGCCTTAGTGACTTCCACAGGTTAATTTATTATTGCATTAAAAACTACTTCCGTTATTCCTCTCTCCTTACTTCTCTCCTCACCCAATTATGTCATCTATTTAATTTCTCCTGATATAAAACACCACCTCCCCTTTCTCAGTTTCTACTCTTTTTGCCATTTTCTGGACCTTTTCTGTTTCTGTCACGTCCTTAATGAAATGATGTGCCAAAATGGAGTGCTTTATTGAGGTGAACATGTACTAATGATTTAATATATGGAATCATAGAAGTTCCTTATTATTCTGTTAGGGCAATTTTTTCAAATTTCCAGATTTTCAAAAGCACCTAAGTGACTTAGGCCCAAGGCCTCAGGCACCTAACTCCCAGTGATTTCAATGGATCTTAATCCCTTAATGGCCTAAATTCTATTTTCAAAACGACAGGCTCTTAAGTGTTTTAATGTCTGATTAAAAGTCACTTAGGCACTTCTGAAAACATTACCCTAAAATCATGGTCCCAGCAAAGTCAATGGGAATACTGTCTACTGACTCCATATACTCCAGTGGGAGCAGGACATGACCCCTAACACAAAGCCAGTAAGTGAGTAGTATACTGTTCATCCTAAGGTTTTACTAGGTAGAGGAGGCTATAAAATTCAAGAGCAGGGATTCTCAAACAAGCCATCAGCCTGCACCCTCAAACCGTGCTTCTCCTCCAGCATTTATAATAGAGTTAAGTATAAAAAATATGTTTTTAATTTGTAAGGGGGGGGTTGCACTCAAAGTTTGAGAACCGCTGTTCAAGAGCAACAGGATACTATTTTATTATACATGGCCAATATGTATATTATGTCTAATATGTCTGCAAAGTAAAACTTTTCCGTGAAAAAATTATTTGAGGGACAATCCTGTAGCCTTTTTGTAAGCAAAATTCCTCTTGACTTCAGTGACCGATTCACCTCATGTTGAGATTGCTTTAAGGAAATGAATGAAAATGCTAAATTCATTTTCTTTCTGCCTGCTTCCCTTTCTAGATCATATTAAAGAGAAAAGGACAGTGTGCTTGGATAGAGAAAAGGACACGAGCATTAGCCATAATGTATATACCGTCAAGCCACACACAAAAATTCCCTCAGCAGTAAGACATCCACATACTGCATGTTAACAAGATGAAACGACGACTTGGAAATCCACTGCACACTGTTGCCTATATACTTTGTACATTTAATTGATATTTGTGCTGAGGTGATCTTATTGTCTAAATCTACAACATTGTCTATCTTTTCTAGCACAGAGGTATGCCTATATATTTAAATATGCATACATAGTCTATTTCCTACATAATCATATTTGTCATCTTGAAAAGACAGACTATGATGTAATCATAAATCTATTATGTATTGGTACGTCTGTAGACCAAGATATAATTTTTAAAGTAAGTTTATTTCTTTCAAGGTTTACAAATAACAAAGGTGCACCTTGTATTTAAAATTGCCATTATAGATGAGAGCGTGCATGCACAGTAATTTTTGTTTAAGAGTAATATTTTTAATGTAATAGATTGTAAGAAGTGGTAAGAGAGGTATCTGACAGAGATGAATGTGCCAAGCAAAACCACAACTGTGTATATTTTAAAGCACATCAATGGCTTTAAGTACCATGTTGTTAAGGATTTTCATGAAGTGCCATAGACTGTACATCAAATTAGAGTATTATTTCTGCAGTGTTATTTTCAGAGCCACATTTTTGCTTATTTTGTTAGTACTATTCAGTCAACGGCACCATTCTGTTTCAAAACCAAAGCTGTCTCAGAAATGGCTGATTCAGCCTATAATAAAAGTAGACAACAGAAAACCAAACTATCAATACAGATTAATGTAACACATACTGGACATATAAATATATATAAACTATTTTAAGGCATTGTAGTGTAAAATTTATGCATATTATACTGAATAACTCAATATACAAAAGGAAAAAGCTATTTCTGAGACACAATAACAAAAATGTTTGAGGAACTTATTTTGCTTCTATTTATAGCCTCTGTCAAAAGTCAAAAAAAGACTATAAATGCTTTGCAGAGATGAATTTCACTTTTGCTTAAATGTTTCATCAAAGTCACACTTCAAAATAGTGACTCTAAACAAAGAAGAAAGAAGCACTGACATCAGATGCACGATAAACCAAAATATGAAAAAAACTGATATGTTAATTAGCATAGAATTGGGTGGGTTAAATACCTGGGTGAGTTTTGTGATTTATTTTTTTTGTTCAGAGTAACTGCTTATAGCCTTAGAAAGCCTTTACAAAATAATAATAATAAAAAAATAGATGTGCATTCAAGTTTTTAAGAATGGATTCATCCAAAGGAATTCCTTTTTGTGGTTTGGATGTTGCAGTTAGTAAAGGATATTTTTGCTCTGTTCAGCAAACTGCTGAAGTGGGGGCCAGGTCACTGGTAGTATAGCATGGAATGGAAGAAGTGTGAGTTCAGTTATAGAACTTTCCATACTTCCAAGTTTACTGCAAGTTTTTATGCTTGAGAGATATGCTTTCTAGTATAAGAATGATGTGTTGATTTTACTGATTGTACTGTACATCTATTAAAGCCTTAGATTATTACATTACGGGTTAAAACCCATACCAATGTAATTTCAATCATGTTAAGAAAGTATAGATGACTTCACATGTTATTGTAGTTACTTACATTACAGAATATTACTTATTTTTTCTTGTTAAAATGTAGTTTTTATTTCTCACATTTATTAGATCATTTTCATTTTCTATTACCAGTTGAATACCATTTCAGTTTATAGAATTTTGTTTTATTAGACTATACTGATGACTTTTTCAAAATACAAAAAAAATAAAAAAATTAAAAAGTAGGTTTTTTCTTCATAACATATTCAGTTTTGAATTTACATGTAGTGTCATGAGTATTTGTATTATTGTTAACTAAATGATTTATATTTTACTGATTTAATATTACAATGTAAGAACGTCAGTCATTGTTAGTTCTTGTCTAGTTTTCATTAAAAGAACAAAGATCTTTTATATGGATATCTTATAATTATATAATCATTGCTAAGTAAGGAGTTCAGTTGTTGCTTTCGCAACAATCCTGGCAGACAATTGAATAATATTTTGATGATTTATTTTGTTTGTAATTAGTTATTATAAGAAAATCTAGTTCCTAGATATTAGAATAAAATTTATTTTCTACTGTATCCATTTCAAATGTTAAAATATTGTTTAAATATTTTTTGAAATCCCTGAATATCAGGCCTTGTTATAAATAAGCTGCATAATCAATAGATCAAGGGACTTTTTGTTGATAATCCAAATACTCAAAGTTTACGTAACAAGAATTAAAGCGTGTGTGCAAACTCTTGAGGGTTGATTATGCTGCAGTTTAGCATGTGGGAACGTATAGAGAGAAGGTTGACTTTTTGCACTTCTGTATATAGTCAAAAAAGAGAGAAACCTGTATAATAGTAAGATCTTATTTTGAATAAAAATGTCTATAATTACAAGGAGTTTTGTTAAGGCTAATAAAATGACAGGCTGAACAAAATTGCTTGCAAAAGTGGCACAGAGTTAGCACTCCATACCCCTTCAAAAAAGTTGCTTTGCTTTATGTGGACAGCTTGTAGTTTGCCAGGATTTTTTCAGCTGGAAAGATATGCCATCCTTCCAAGATCTCATGACTGACAAAAGCTCCACTGGTTCAAATCTGCCTGAAAATCATTACTTTAAAAAAAATTTTTAAAAAAAGCAGGTACTTCAAACCATCAAGGTGAAATCATGGATTAAATATTCCGTACATCATTCAAAAACTACTGCATGTTTAAAGTATCAAAAACAAAAAAAAAACAAAAAAAAACCAAAAAAAATAAAAAAAACAACCAACAACTATATTAAGGATATATTCTATTCAAAGCAGTTTCTGACAATTTCCGTGGTTTATTGTTCACAAAACAAAAATCTTCAAAACAGATATTGACTTTCACAAAAATTAAATCATGAACAGGCAAACCAAACAGCACACTGTAGCTGTAGTTATGTGATTATTTTTTATTGTAATGGTCCTGTTCTTTTAGCAGGTGAAAAACAAAAACCTATCAAATGTTACCATTTGAATGAAAAGCACTCAAGAAACCATGTAATTACATAAGCCAAAGCTGGAAATAAAAATGATTAGGTGATTATTTTATCTGGAATATTCAATATCCACACTGATTAATAACGTTGCACTTACTTGCAACCCTGCAACTTTCATCTGCTGAAAGGACAGATGTGCTTGGTTTTACTATTATGTAATCACAGACTTACTTTTTGCTTGTAGTTGCTGCAAATTATGTATTCTGTCCTGGGCTGCAATTTGTTTCCATGCTTATTTTATTATTACTGCTATAGTTGACCTTGCTGTATGGAAAAATAAAGTGAAATTGCCCTAATAAAACTTCTCTTTCTTAATTATATTTTTCTATTTCAGATTAAAAATTACATTTATTTTGTTTTGTGTGCATTTTTAATGGATTCACACATTTGTGTCCAAGGGGGAATTATTTACATGAAAAAGTTTCTGTCCTCACATTTTTATTTTACAGTGTACACCATATTATATATGCAATACAGACCATGAAACAGTCTATTATATCCAAATCAGACATTTACAGTCCTTTACAGACCTGTCCGTGCATTTCTGAAAATTCATTTTCTGCTTTCCTGACTTTATAGATTCATAGATTTTAAAGCCAGAAGATACTGTTTTGATCATCTGATCTAACTTTCTGCATAACACAGGCCAGTGAGCCTTACCCAGTAAGCTCTGCAAAAACGTCTGGTGGAGCTATAGCATATAGCAGAAAGATACCCAGTCTAGATCTAAAGAATTCCAGTGATGGAGAATCCCTAATTCAGAAGTTCCAATAGTTAATTACCCTCATGGTTCAAAACGTACACCGTATTTATGTAGCTTATTTATACTTTATCTGTGTACACCTTAGTTACACCTTATTTGTGTAGCTTCAGTTCACAGGCACTTCATAAAAGCAAAATATTAAAAGTAGATTATTTCCCTAAAGAAGGTTATTTCTGCTTCTGAGAATTATATTTATTCGGGGAGGCAAAGTACCAAATGGTTGAGGATTTTGTCCATTCAATGTTGTACACATTGGAGACATGAAGCCATATCATGCCAATCATTTTTGAGTAGCAAACCTTTGGGAAATTCTACTTAAAAATTGATGGTATTATACAGCACTGGTGCCCCCAAGAAAAATACCAACAATGTCTTGCCAGTTACCCATATAAGGGCAAATCCTAACTGTACCCCTGCAGGACCTTCCAAACTCTCATTTTTAATTAATTTGCTTTGTTTTTTAATTAGGTGAATTTTTGGCACCTGAGAACGGGAACTGATAGGACTAGATACAGTCAAGCAGAATGTGGCCATTGCCTGCGGAATTATCTCCACACTTAGCTCAGCCACTACACCTCCATCTTAAACCCTCATTCAGATCTGGTCATGTATCACTTTGGGATATGTTCTGGCTGTTGTCCAACAGGGCTCTATCTTGCAAATAGATTCACAAACAGATTTCCACTCCCATGTGGAATATCATTGAGGATCCATGTGTAAAATCTGTTTGCAGGATTCCACTCTCCACCCCACCCCACATCACCCTGTTTGTTAGCTGGCCAACCTGTGCTATGCAGTGTTACGTTCATGTGAGTCCCAGGATATCAGAGACACACGGTGGGTGAGGTCATATTTTTTACTGGACCAACTTCTGTTGGTAAGAAAGACAAGCTTTCAGCTTACACAATACGCAGACCTGAAGAAGAGCTCTGTGTAAGCTTGTCTCTCGGTCTCCAGCAGCAGTTGGTCCAATAAAAGTTAGGACCTCACTCACCTTGTCTCTCACATATGCTGGCATTTGAAACTATGTGAAAGGTGAGTTAATTTACCAACTATGTTGTTTAGCCCTGTACTAAAACTCCTGTTAACTCAATGCCTAAGTTTGGAAGTTGCAGCTAAAGGCAAGAGATTCAAAGATTCTAAGGCCAGAAGGGACCAGTGTGACCATCTAATCTGATCTCCTGTATAACACAGGCCATAGACCTTTCCTGAATTAATTCCTGTTTGAATTAGAGCAGATCTCTTAGAAAAACACCTCCTGCTAATTTTAAAAAATCACCATTGATGGAGAATCCCCCACAAACCTTGGTCCATTGTTCCAGTTGTTAATTCTCACTGTTTAAAAATGTGAACCTTATTTCTAGTCTGGATTTATCTAACTTCAGCCACCAGCCATTGGCTCTTGTTTTACCTTTGTCTGCTAGGTTGAAGAGCCGATAATCAAATTTCTGGTTCCCACATAGGTACTTACAAAGTGTGGGCAAGTAAATACCCCTTAAACTGCTTTATAATAAGCTAAATCTATCACTATAAGGCATGTTTTCCAATCCCTTATTTGTTCTCATGGCTCTTCTCTGAACACACTCCAATCAATCAACAGCCTTGAATTGTGGACACTAGAACTAGACACATTCCAGAAGCAGCTGGACCAGTGCCACATACAGAGGTAATATATACCCTCCCTACTTTTACTGAAATTCCCTAGTTTAAACATCTGTGGATTGCATTAGTCATTTTGGCCACAGCATCATAGTGAGAGCTTACATTCATCTAATTATCCATCATGATATGAGGAGGCACACGAGCTTGGTCATTAGTGAGCAACAGGTTACCTTCAGCTGAGCTTCCCTGCTCTCATTATACAGGCATTCAGGGCAAAAACTATCACAGTGGTTAAGGCAAGAGGAGTATGGGCTCGTGCCTGGGTTTATAGGACTGGCTTGAGTCCCACGCTGGGGGACTTTTTTGTTTATGTTCTATTCATCTTAACTGATTTTATTCTCTCGATCCCTGGAGAAAAAGACTTGATGCTCTGTGACTGGTTTTGCCCCTGCCTAGTCAGTCCATGAGCTGACAATGCTGATTTCCAATGAGTGCCCCAAGAGGGCCAGTTAGTGAATGTTTAACCAGCTCAAATACAAACTACTTATACCTGTAACTCTAACAGGGTGGCCAGCCCATTTAAGACCCATGTGGCTTGGGGCCAGTCAGCCCTGCTGAATTAGCCCTTCCCTGTTATGTCTGTTTAGGGTTTGGGACTTAAAAGGAGGAAAAGGTATCAGAAATGGAAGTCCTGGGGCAAAGCTACCAGTAGAGGGGGAGAGAAGGCAGGTAAGTTATGCTGGCTGAGGAAAGGTGCTGTAGGGACTTTTCTGTAACAAACCCTGAGGTGAGAAGGCAGGCAGAGAAGAGAAGAAGTCCTAAAGATTAACAACAGTGGGGCTGGTCTCCAGAGGAAGGCACTGCTCTGTAAGCAGAGTGGGGAAAAGACTCTGCAAGCTGAATTGGGATGAAGCACCTACAGAGGGTTACTTTGGAGCCTGAGTTGGAAGAGGAGCCCAGATGGGGCAGAATTCCCTGGCTGGGGAGGAACGTGGACAGGCTGACTGAGGCAGAGGAAAGCCTAGCAGTTGAGAGACGGTGGGGAGGAGAGTGGACAGGCTGCTCTGTTGTTAGGTAATAAGCTGGCTTCCAGCTTGGAAATGACAGGGCTATGTCCTACCAGAAACCCTGCATAGGATGGTCAAGCTGATGAGAAGATTGAGTTGATTGGAGCATGAGGGGGCAGCTGGACACTTAAGCCAGGCTGTTGCCAGTGGGAGCCTGTGTAAAGTAGGGGGTTGAAGGCTGAGCCCAGCGGGGCAGGAGACTCTCTTGTTCTGATGTTGTATTGGAGTGGGGACTAAAGGACTCCTTCCCTTGGAAGGGGCTGACGACTTTAAAATGGCTTGGCTGGGCAGCATCTTGAGTATGCCAGTGATGGTTGTGGGGAAACTGAGGTAGTGCTGCAACTCTGGGTTTTGCTGAGAGTATTTGCAATTAGTGTGGCTGGGCAGAATGTAATTATCTCGTAACTCTAGAAGCAGAGGGCCTGGTTCTTAGCTCTGCTAAGCCAGTCTTATACTGAGGCAAATATAGTTATCTGAGGGGCTGATGCTGATTTATGGCTGTTTTACACAACTGTAATGCCCTTTTGTTCAGTAGAGGTTACACCAACCTAAATGAGACTGGAATTGGGTTTATGAGGCTTCTGTAGATTTTATTCTTTTACTGGAATCAAATGTATATAGCAAAATTAAGCTTCTTACTTTTATAACAATGAGCACTTGTATAGCACATTACAAACAATGCATGTTCAAAGTGCTATGCAAACATTAAGGGACAAAATCTGCTCTCAGTACCAGTAAATTTCATATACACCATAACGCTGTCCCTATTTTTATAGCTAGGATTGATTGACTGAATTATTGGATGTGAGGAAAAGAAGTGCTCAGAAAATAAAGGTAAGTGCAATATATTATTTATTGAATTGCAAGAGAACTTTGGAGCCTCAGTCATTGACCAAGGCTTCATTAAATTCTAGTCATTAATATTTTACATTTGTCCACTGTTGCATGTGTTATACAAATCTGGAGAAAAAGGACTAAACCAAAGAGGGAAGATAACTAAGGTGTAGCACCAAGGGGAGGGTGATACTCTCTTATCTGACATGTTGTATTCAGAAGTGCTAAGTGAAGCCAGGAAATTTGTCAGTCAGAAATTCTGACTATAACTGCCTGTAGCACACACTCTCCAGGCCCATGTGCATTGCCCTTCCATAGTTGTTGTTGTTTTTAGTTGATTGATTGACAGGTATCACATTTATAGAGTGTTTCCTCTCTTATATGCTGCTCTGTCAAGATCTGCCATGTCCCTCAGTCAGCTGCACCAGTGTTCCATCCCAGGAGGTGCATTTCCAGTGGAGGTAGTGTCAGATGATTTAGTGGCTTGAAAGAATGAGGGTTCCTGGGATATTCAGATTGGCAGGCCCTAGATATAAACAAATCAGGACTTTCCTTTTGTTCCACCCAAACTTTAATTCTGAAGAGTACCTCTGTCTTCCCAAAAGGTCCTGAGTTTTGAACAGCTCCATCGCGGCTGTAACACTATTTAAAATGTTTAGAGCGGGCCTAGAAGAAAGCCTGGGAATTAAAATTCCTTCTACAGCCACACTGAGGGAAACAGGATAGGAAAAAGTTGTTTAGGGGTCGGAAGGAAGTGAATGGTACGTACCCATCTTGTGTGCCAGTTGTTTGGTTATATTAGTATGAGTTCCTTAATACACATGGAAGGATGTAGGGAATCCTCCATGACCACAACACTTAAACATCTCTACTTTGGACATACAGACTAGAGAGAATTTTCTGGTGAATCAGACAGAGGCCTCTGCCAAGTGGTAGCTAATTTCATTGCCTGGCAGGTCAGTTTCTCGAAGAAGAAATTTGTCTTGGCATCAGAGAATTTTCCTAGTGTAACTTGCTTTATTTACAGTAAGAATAGTAGATGCCTGAAACAGCAGTGGTCAACCATCTAGGAAATTCCTCCTAGTGGGAATTCTAGCCAAAAAACCAGTGCCTGGTTTTCCCCCTCTGCCCTAGGTACTGACTCTAGTGTGAGAGGTCACATCACAAACCCTTCTCCTGTTTGCAACAAACACACAAAAAGAAATTGTATTAGAACACTAACAATAATACAGCATGTCTTCGAAGACTGAATAGTGCTCAAATGCTAAGAAAAAGAATTTGTAAAACTCTGTGGAACATTGCCACCTGGTGACTTCTGTCATAATATTATGCCCACTGCTTTCCCATAGCTGTGTGGTTAAGATTGGCAGGGAGATTCCTAAATCCTGATTCCATTTATACTGCAATGCTTCCATACTTATCCCCCTACACCCGTGACCCTTATTGAATAGGGACATACTGATGCAGCACTCCTGACATGCTATCCAATTTTAGCAAGCCTGGGGATTCCAGGACTGCTATTGCAAAACACAACCAAGGTGATTGACTAATAAAGGTCTAATATGTAGGTATAGTTAAAATCAATCTCTCTTGAAGGGTAGGGTGAGGCATATGACTTGCACATCAAATGTTTAAAAAAAACATACAGACTAAGTATGAATCAAGTCCAAATTTTTGATAGTTAGAATTAACATTTAACAAATAAATAAACCAACAGATTTCACTCCTCTTTGCTGTTCTGAGTCTTTTAGAAATGAAGAACTGAAATCCCTCTTGTAAAATAGAACTGAACAAATATGGGTTACTGCAAAACTGCTTTCTGCTAAGCACAGCTTTCCTTTCTGGTCTGAGATGTTCATTATCTCCAGTATGAACACTGACAGGGACAGCACTACAGAGGACAACAGGTGTTGAAATGGAAAAATACTTCCCATACGCAACAAACAAGTAATCACAATCTTACCCTTTGTTCTGCAGGCTTATAAACGGAGGTCTGATTTGTCCAACCTTTAAGATGGCTTGTAGGCATGAGAGAATGCTGTTCAGACAGAGAAATCACTTGAGCACAGCCATGATGGGGTTGTTTTTAATCAGACACTTGTTCTTAATTTTGTAATAATCAAAAAATACATTTACCTATAAATGATAAAGTTTGTTAAATATTTGTAAGGACTTGTGAAGTTCATAAAACTGCAACATGCTTTTAAAAAAAAAAACAACAAACCACTACTGTTTTGTCTCTGTTGCTAAAGTAGGTCTGACCAGCATAGAGTTCCAGTAGATGTCAGTGTTGGAATTTGGTGAGCTCTGGGAATCTGTCCAAGCCCAGTGCCATACTAAACAGATGGACAGTGTAAGCAGTTCTTAAAGCATTGTCAAGTAGCAAGGGTATTTGGGGAAACTTTGGCTTGTTGAGGGACTTCTGGAATGCATGCTATCTTGCTAGATTGTGCCTGTGTTTTAAACAGTGAAACATCATGTGACTGTATTATAAACTCCTCTTAAATGCTGATGGTGTTTCCTTGCTATCTGAGGGGTATCAACATAAATGCTCTTTTTTTTTTTATTTTATTCTCCCTCATCTCTATAACACACATACTGAATTTCTGCCCAGAATGTAATGAAGAGAAAACTCAGCCTCCTCAGGACTTGAAAGGTTTTAACTGACAGAGTCTTATGCTGATGCTCTATACAAAGAGCACGAGTCATGGATGTGAGTTAAGGAACTGTGTCAAAATCAGAAAAGCAGTGGTGCCTGTTAGAAAGGGGCAGTTTTGGAAATGGTTCCACTAAAACATTTGTTGTTTGGGTCTCTTGGACCAGGTTGTATATTGGTGTCAATGTGAATGGATTTGGGTCAGGAATCTGTGCTTAAGAGTTCTGCTTGGCCTTGTCTTCCAACTACTTTGAGATTTACGTCCCTGTTTATGGCATTATTGATGATCCTACAGTATGCTACAAGACTATTTTCATAGCAGTTATTGTGACAATAGGCAGCTCTTCAGTGATGAAAAGGTTTGTACAAGCCTCTTAGCTGGTGGAACTACCAAGGATAAGATGGTTGTGGGGCAGGCAGGGGAATAAGAGTGCAAGCAATGTATCAATTTGTATTACAATTCTTGTTTTCAAATAAGAGCTAGATTCAAGGTCCCACTGGGATTCACAAAACCCCAGCTCAGCTCCCTTGAAACCTGTAGGCGCCTACAATTGCTCAGGGCTTAACTTTTGCAGTAAAAGTTTCCTAGGCACCTATGTTTGGACCACTGATCATGTGCACTGTAGCCCCACAGTAGAAGTCTGGACACCTAAGCCTCAGTGCAATACACAAACTGGAGGAAGACAGGTGTTCCTCCTCCCATAACTCTACTGCCAAGACCAATCAGATAAGCCTGCTCAGACCTCCCCTACTGTTCTGGGCCCCTACAGGTGGGCCTACCCAAAAGGGCCAGGTGGGAGGCTCACTCCTTCACAATTTTTAGCCCAGTGGTTAGGATACTCAGCTGGGTTGCAGCAGACTGCCAGCTCAAGTCTAGGGGAGAGAGGACTTGACAGGGACTTCCACCTCTCAACTGAGTGCTCTAGGATCATCTGATGTGGAGCTCCTTCAATCTCTCCTGTTTCACTGTAGATAAATTACAAAAGAATCACAGGGCCAGAGGAAGAGAACAAGTATGGGTGACTTTGTAATCTAATGGTTAGAGCATTCACTTGGGATGTGGAAGACCAAGAATTCAGTCCCCCTGCACCAATCTTTTATTATTGTATTATCCACAGGGGAACCAAATGGAGCCCCACCTCACCATATCCCATAGCTCAGTAAGTAGGTCATTCACCTTGGAGGTGGCAGATACCTGGTAAAATTCCTTCTTCCGTTCAGGGGCAGAGGGACTCGAACTGGAAGTCCCACACATCCCAGGTATATACCCTAACCGATCTGGGCCAGGTGCTGATGGGGAGTGTAACATGAACGCTGATCCACGCTCCCCAAAGACCTATTTGGAGGAGGGATTCATCTTTGTTTCAAAAACAAGTATCTTCTTCCTCATTTAAAATAATAAGAATCCAAACACAATGGGCAGAGATCTTCAGCTAATGTGAATCGGTGTCAGTCCAGTGACCTCTGCGGAACTACCCTGGTTCTCGGTTGCTGAGAATCTGACCTTAGAAGCCAAATTCTGCTCTCCTTTGCACCAACATTAATTCAAAATCACTCTCCAGTGGTTAGTGGAGCCACTCTGAATTTATACCAGAGTTACTAAGAAGAGAATTTGGCTCTGTGTATTCATGTTTTTCCTTCATGGGTGATTACTGTGATCTGACAGTTCTGGCATAACTGGGATTAATACCCTAATCTGCTGATTCCCCATAAAATGGCTGTGTGAATGAATAAACTGGACTCCTCTTCTTCTCCACAGACAAGACACAGCCTAGGTAGTGTCAGTGCAAATTTACCCAAACTGCCCTGAGGGTGTGCCTCAACCCAGAGTAGGGGAACCACTTCCCTGTTTGTGCATGTGTTGTTCTGTGCGGGGGGGGACACATTGGGCACCTTTGTCTTTAGAGCATTGTAGCTGCTGTAAGTGAAGGGTGTGAGTCACTTTCTCTCATTCATATACCACTCTCCCCTCTGAGGGTTATACCCAGCTGGGGTGCAGGTGACAAGCAGTCTCTTGTGCATATGAGACTTGAACCATCTTTGATTAAATGTAAATTTCTTATTCACACCTTCCCCCACCGAAGAATGGTTGTTTAAGCAAGTGATAGCCCTTAACAGCTAACTAGGGCCAGTGTCTTTGCCTCTGAAAAACTTGTTTGTGGGTCAAGTATCAGAGGGGAAGCCGTGTTAGTCTGGATCTGTTTGTGGGTGTTACCCAGAATTGCAGCATATTTCAATAACCACCATAGAGTCGAATCTCATAACTTCACATATTTCAACAGGATAATGATATTCAGCAGATTATAGCTTTTCAAATCATATCTCAAAAGGCATAAGTGTACAAAATTTATCATAGGCTTGTAAAAGTCATGAACATAATAGTGTAGACCATCACAGAGTGGCAGTATGATACACTGAGAATGACATAAGTTAAACAAGTTATTTTCATCTCTATTGGCTATTGGTGGTGACTCTTCCATCCTCTCTTCTTTTCTCCCCCACCCCCGATGATGGAGCAGGCTACTTGTCAGTGTAGGCATATTTTTTTTTCAGTTGGCTGTGCTACAGACTGTTGTAATATGGGCCTGTCAGTCATTTGTGTGTGTGTTTGCAACCGTTTGCCATTTAAAACAACAATAGTATCAAGGGTACTCCCTGTAATTTTGGACACCAGAGTATAAGAAATTAAAATGTTAGGATGCTGTACTGTTGCCAGCTGTTCAGTACTGATCTTAGACCACAGAAAACTTGTCACTGATTTAATACACTCTTAAACATGGACTGCACTCTTTGTTAACAAGTCCTGTCCATCTTTCAGCAGCAATAGAGGAAAAAGTTGTTAGTTAAATCTTGATAGAGACTGAGCGGTCTGTTTTGGTATGAAATCTCTGCAATTTCTTGGAATTGCAGAAGTAGATTGTCAGTATGCTCCAGTACCTGTTTATGCTGTATCCTCCATGTGTTGCAGAACTTGATTACTGTCTAACTCATCTACTTCACCTGATCTCCTGGGTTTAGCAAATTTTTTTTGTTTTTTATTTGAAGTTCCAACTCCCATGCAACTCTGAGACCTTTCCATTTACTTCAGGCAGAATTGGATCAGGTTGAATGAATATATGGCACCAAAGAGGCACATAGGACCACTGAAGTGTAAGATTTCCAAAACAATTATAAATTATTTCAATCCAAGTGTGACAGCTACCCTGTCTGCTCATCTTGAGTCAACACGTATTATTCAATAATGCTTATTTATGACATAACTTGAGATTTCTAAGCCAAACTGGGAAGTTAGCAGATAGTGATGTCCCACCTTTTCTTAATAAGAGTAATGGTACAAGTCTGATATTTGTCCTACTTTTATATAGCCCACCTCATAATAGCAATTGACTACTCTCGCAGTGTATTGGCAAATCTTTCTTCTGGGCATCTGGGTTCCCATCTTGTCAGTAGCAAGATTATAGTTCAGACTCACCCAGATGGATAAAAAGCAGTATACACATAGCAGATTACCGTAAAATGCAGCAGCAGATATACTTACTGTTATTCATAGTCAACCCCTCTTATTTGGGACAATGATAAAAAGTATGTTAATGTAAGCACCAGAATCAGAAGATTTAGAGAGATGGAGCTCTTTGCTCCCTATACAAGGGAGAAGAAGAAAAGCCAGCTCTGGCCAATGCTCTTTCCATGAATTATAATGTTGCTTACCCACAATTCCACCAACTGAGTTTTGTTGCTCAGTTTGAAATTTTGTTTCTATTCTAAATAAGAGTATTATTACTGTGCTCATGAAAAGGAATAGGAATTGTACAGGCTATGCTCTGGAGTGAGCAGGCCACCCTGACTGAATGGATAGTGAATTTTGGCTTGGCAACAAAATCCAAGCTCTCCTGAAAGAGAAGGAGAAAGAGGGCTGGGCTAGAGATGAGGCTTCTAACCCAAGGAGCGGCCATTCTGTGCAAGGATTCTGTTTTTTGCCTTGGGATCTCCACCTGGTGATTCTGTGTCTCAGACTCAAATAGCAAAATCACTGGTGCAGAGTGAGCTCATGCTGGCCATTATCGGAGATGTCAAGTCATGTCTTTATATTAACATAATAGTCAAAACATGGTTTAGGTTTTTTTATAAAAAACTAAGAGCTGCTACGACTTTACACTCCTTGATCTAGAAAATAAGATATTCCAATCTGTAGTTTGCAATTTTTTTCAGCATTTGCATTTCACGAGAAAGTTTGAACATATTTATTTTTCAATCCAAATTGGAATGACAGCAAACTTCTAAATGTCCAATTATTCCCTGGAACAGAAATTCCATGTTTTGACCTGCTCTTTTTAGCCAGCGAAGAGGATGGTGCTAAAAACTGTCATGCTGCTATAACTTTAGCACCATCTAGCTAACTCCCACAGTAACTCATTCCCTCTCGGCGCGATGCAGGCCAGGAAAAGAGGCAGAACTGATATTGGGTTTGGAGGATGGGATTGACTGGAGGTTTGGGGCAGGGAAGGGAGATGTGGGGATGACAGCTCCTGCAGCAGGGGCCAACATCAGCTTGCCCAATAAACTTTTGAGAGTGGGCAACACTGTCCATGATTTTGGGGGCATCTGACTCATGATTTTTGGAGGTTAGTACTACTGCAAATATAACCTTAAAAGTAGTATGCTTCTCCAGTGTCATGGCAGTACTTTGGTCATTACAGTTACATACTCTTCAGTCCATTTTATGTAACCCATCTGGCATAAATATGAAAAAATTATTGCCAAAATTGTATTTTTTAATTAGAAAAATACCCATAATTCTCAAAGTATTTCCTGACTGGGGGTCCTCTGGTGCTTTTTTTTTTTTTTTTTTTTTTTTTTTTTAAGGCCAGAAGGGGCCACTGTGATCATCTAGTCTGATCTACTGCACAACAGAGGCCATAGACCTTCCTTGAAATAAATTCATGTTTGAACTTACACTTACAAGCCTTGATTCTCCAGGGCTGCTGAATCTGTCAGGTATATTATTCTGTTTCATTGTGACTGCAGTGGAACTCCACAAGAATGCAGCAGCTCATTCGGGACTGCAGGAAAGCACTGAAGCAGCTAAAACATTTGATTGGGGGCACATAGCACCTCAGGGGATTAGTAATTGGATATGGAGTCTTTCACTTCTAGGTCACTCACATCCAGCTCAGGAAAACAGGAGCCAAAGCCTGTACCATCCGACAGCTGTTCAGTGGCTTGTCAGCTGAATGATAGACGTCCACATCACAAAAGCTACCATTAAAATGGTACTAATTGGCACTCGCGCTGATACTCAGTAGAAAGCAAAAACTAAATGAGCACAGAAACTAAATTTATATACAAAAGCATAAAGAGGTACAGTCAGTATTTATTTCCAAGGAGCAGGGGTAAAAACTCAGACTTGGTGCAAATTCCATAACTTCAAAGGGGCTTAGGCCATGCTTCTCTCTTCACCATTTCTTGTTAGCTAGCTTAGGCAGCTCTTGGATCAAATCACTGGTACTTGTAAATCCCATTCCTTGGCACCTAAGTCTCCCCATGACAGGGTGCCTAACTCAGGCTTGTGAATTCCACCATGGAGCTGAGGAGTTAGGCACTGCAGTCTCCCTTGTGAATTCCATCCTCAATGTTTGTTGTTTCCCTCCTTTCCTTCTCTCCTTCCAATTCTCCTCTTACTTTTGCTATATTCTACTCTTTCCTCGCTCTTCAAATCTCTTCCTTCTCTTTGGCCTAAACCTTAATAATTGTCCCCTCTTGGCTAACTCATTCTCTTTTCCATGGTCCCACCTTTCACCTCCTATCCACACAAATGCTTCTCTTCCTAAAAATCTCTTCAATAACAACCTCACTGCCTAAAATTCCAACCATACACAACCCCGCATCCCTGCGACGTCTCGTTCATAAGCTCAACTAAAGATAGGGTTGTCATGCTCAAACCCAGCTACAATGGATCAACACCAGGCACTGGTTTGGACAGCAGAAGTGGGAGCATCTTTCACCTGCAAATGTAACTCTAACTATTCCAGTTAGGTCATGCTTCTGTAAATACTCAATGGATACTCAGACACCAGTTTCTTTACCTGCATAGTTACTTATTGTACCTGTGCATATCTTTGTTTCAATCTTTCAGGTGATGAGGTATCTGCAATATTTAAAAAAATCTGAATGATTTACACAATAGGTGATAACAGCTCTTTATTTTGGTCTTTATTTCACAAGATGCTGAGGTGGCAAATACTTTTTATGTTGGGGAGTAGCAGTAGAATGAAATCGGCATGAATCAGGTTGGGTGGATTGCATGGAAAGGAAAGGTCACACCACAGTGGCATCCTTTGGTGCTGTATAGCTGTGCCACTGTTTTATGAAGCTGCAGTATGGGACCTTGCATCATGTAGCCTGGCGGGGGAGGGATAGTAGGAGATGAGCAGTCCGGACAGTAATTGTTCTTTTTTTCTATCTTTGGCATAAGAGGGCACTGAATATAGCTGGGGAGCCTTCCACAACAGGTGGTATTGTCAATTTCAGGAAATGTATGGCAAGAAATCAATCATAAGCATGTTAAAGAACAGGAACTAGCACCAGTAGACATAAAAAACCCAAAAGTTTCCACTGATTTAATGTTACTGCACAGAGGGTCCCCTGGGATATATAGGCCTGATTTTTTTTTTTCAGATGTGCTGCACACCCACAAGGCCATCTGAAGTGGGTGAGGCAGCAGGTGCTGATTACTATTGAAAATCAGGCACATCATGTCTACAAAGCTCCTCCGTGCTGCCTTCCCTCCACATGCCTAACCTAAGTGCATGCATTCAGATTGAAATTTGTTTTTGTGTACCCACAATCTAATTTAAGATAAAATCGAAGCCCAGATTCTCACTTGATCATGTTTCCACTGAAGCTATGCTAGTTTGTTTGCTGAGACTCTTTCCCTTCTGCTTTGTTAGTAGCTGCAAAAATCAGAAGTGGCTAGCAGGTGGATAACTCCCTCGACTTCAATGGCAGCAGGGAAAGGTCCCTATAGGGTAGCTGCCCAAACTGCCCAGTAGGAACATTTCCTATTGGTTCCGTAGAGAGAGTCAATCTTCCCCCCACACACACACACACTTTTTTTGTAGACTTCTTATAAAAATCAGTGCATTTCCATAATAGCATAAACGTTCAGCTGATGCAGAAATGAGAAGTATACCCAGAGCACAACTGTAAATCACTGAATTAGTGTATGTGGGTTTTTTAAAGTCACTAAAGGCTAAATTATCCAGATGAATTAACAGATCACAGGAAAATAGCCAATAAATGGAGACCCAAATGTGAAGAAATAATAGTTATTTTAATTAACTGTACATTACACTATTAAGCTACAGCCAAAAATTCACTATAGTCAGGGTGTAGCAAAGCATCCCTTAATCATACAATATCCTCAGCATTTCAAAATAGTCAGCTTGAAAATTCAGCATGAGTCTGTCTTTCTACCCATCACAGGAATTTATGAATGAATGGGAGAAAAAAGTCAAGCACTTTGGCAAACAAGTTGTGGTATATATTGGAAACGTCTAGTGCACTTACATGCATGCATGTTTCCCTTTAAGAGCAATTAGACAATTATGGGATGGGGTGCGGAAAACTGGTTAAGCCCTTCTGACAGTTTTGTCATGTTAACATTCTCTGCAAGGTGGGAGCATGTATGTCATTAGACATTTCCTTTCAGATACTTGCAGCAAGAAGTAGGGTTGCCACCTTTCTATTTCTGGCAACCGGACCCCTGAGGCCCCACCCCCTTTTCCACCTCTTTCCTGCCAATGCCTTGCCCCCATAGCTCGCTGCTCTACCCTCCCCCTGTCACTCACTGGGTTGTCTGCACCTTCTCCCTCTCCCAGTCCCTTCCCTGCCCCTTCCTTCCAGAGCTGGACCACCTCTGCTCCAAGGCTGGGGTGAGAGCTGCTGCAGGCTGACAAGGGGCTGCCTTCTACCTACAGACAGACTCCAGGTTAATGACCAAGTGCCTCCCCCTGGTGACTGGATTGCCATATAAACCTAAATAGAAGTTCATTTTGCTGTAGTCAATTCAGAGGACCATTCTACCCTGGGAGTCTTTTATCTCAGTTATCTTGGTCCTAGTTATGTTCTCAAATACTCAGGATTCTCACTTGGAGTGCATTTGCCCCTTATTCCTGTGTGTATTATTCTCAGGTTGAGGATCATTCATGTTTTATTTTTTTTGCCCCACCTCGTATCTAAACTGCTAAAATGGCTGGCTCATAGGTCCACTAGTTAAAAAGCTTTTTCCTCTGATTTGAATGTGGTGCTGCTTTCCTTAATAGACCTTCCTTTTGAAACTCATGTTCATTATGTAAACTCTATAAAAATGGCATTGTAATGGCTATCACTTCATCTTGCAGAGAGTGAAATACAGGCTTTGAGGGCAGGCCCCTATGTGACGCGTTTCCTAAAGACAGTTATTTCAGGCCACATGCTAAATTTTTACTGAAAATTGTTTTACGATTTTCATTTACATAGATTTATATCTTAGTATATGTCCTTCCCAAACAGGGCTGGCTCCAGGGATTTTGCTGCCCCAGCAGCCCAAAAAAAAAAAAAAGCCACAATCCTGATCTGTGGCAATTTAGTGGGAGGTCCTTCGCTCCAAGCGGGAGCGAGGGACCCTCTGCCGAATTGCCGCTGAATACCTAAAAGTGCCACCCCGCTCCCAAGCTGCCGCCCCAAGCACCTGCTTGATAAGCTGGTGCCTGAAGCTGGCCCTGTTCCCAAACCCTGTGACTCTCCTGTGGAGACAAAGCTTCATATCTTTGATGCTCTTAGAGCTATATCCTTTTGCCCTTCTAGAGCAAAGCCATTTCAAAATCAGCTGCTTGTTGTTGGTAATAAATCCAAGGGATGGGGCTCTTGAAGTGGGTTTTGGGTTGTATTAAGGTCTCTTATATATTGAACTATATATAACTAACTCTCCCCTTCAAGTTATGGCATACTCCATTAGGGCTCAGGCAACACCTGCACTTTTGTTTTAGGGGTGCCCTTATTTCTGAGATTTGAACTTCTGTTCATACACTTACCAATCCTTACTCCATCACAGCTTCCAGATAAAATGCCCATTTCGGCACATCTGTGCCCTATGTTGTTTAGATTGGACTCCTATCCCCCACCTCCTTGTAAGGCAACTACTGGTCACTCACCTAGAGTGGCGTCCTGGTCACTCACCTAGAGTGGCGTCCATGTGGACAAATACTTGAAGAGGTTACTTAAAGTAACTGGACTTCTTCAAGATGCTTTTGTCCACACAGTTCCAGTGACTGCCCTCCTTCCCACTGACATGGAGTCCTTACCTGGATGTCTGTATTACTGAAGGCAATGAGCAGTCAGTGGGAGCTGCTGTGCCCCTTACTCTGACAGGAGGGGGATTATGAGGGCATACAGGACACATGCACTACCCCAATGATCACTACTGGCGAGAAGAGTCTAACATCATGTGAGGATGCACACACCCGCATTGGGATCCATGTGAACAAACATATCTCAAAAGACTCGGTTACTCTAAAAATTAACCTCTTTGCTACTTCCTTGGGCTCTCGCTACCATTCCTAATGCCAAAATATATACTTGTTTTGGATATCATTTTTAATCTATCATATCCTTTGTTCTGCCTTACTATCAACGCTGGCCTCTTCTTTGGCTACAGCACTTAGCATTAGAACTAGTGGGACCCACTAGGGCCTAATTTTAAACTTCAAGAATGGGCCCAGTACCTTTTTATGATGCATGATCAGACTAAATTAAAGTGTGACCTTTCCATTCCTGATGGCTGCTTTCCAACACTGTCTGCAGCTTTCTATAAAAGCTCATGGGTCACTTTATCTAGTATTACTTGTAAATAACTCGGCTCAGCTGTACTGGTATTATCCTCATGAACCTCTGTGTTCTGCCTCTCTCATTTTTCTCAGCTCAGTGCAGTTAGAGTCACCAGAACACATTGCTTTAAAACTTGTTTGTTGGTTTTCTTTCCTAATCTCTATTTTCATGTCCCTAGGCATAATTCCAACTGACCTTCATTTTTTGCCGCTTCTTGTTAAGCTTTTGTTCAGCTTTGGTTCCTATTTCTTCCCACTGAATCTCCTCACCAGTCAGACATACATTTGCCTCTCAACAAAATATCCAAGCTGTGGTACAGTTTGGTAGCCAAGAATATTTACATGACCAGCTGAATGTGAAAATAGGTTTACATACATCATCTCCTCCCCAATGACAAATATAATAATAGAAACCCGAAAGATTACCAAGATGAGAGGAACAAAAAGCAATACGAATCTGCAATGAAACAGCCTCTCAGAGGGGTAAATGCAAATAAAGAGAAGACAAAAGTTACTGGTAAGGTAACTTTCTGGGGGCCTCCATACTTTTATTTCATTGGCTTTCAGCAAACCTTCATGTGCTTCCCTAAGGTTCAGGAAGTTTTGACTGTTCATTAACTTCTGCAAAAGTTTCACAACTTCTGAGTAGCCTCCTCCCCCACCTGGTGAACCTCCTTTGGCCTTATGTTTATATTTTGATGGAGATTCCCCACTCAAAAGTTCCCCTTCCTTGAACTAGCCTGGTCCTGGCATGCAAACATGTGCTTTCTCTCTCCTTCCCAGCTTTTGCTGTCTTGGGGGGTAGGCCTGCCTTCTAGCCTCCCCACTCCCCTTTCCATGTAAGGGGCCTACCATTTATTGCACTTCTGCTCCACTAACTGGCCTGTAGGTTTGCCATTTTTATGCAACTATAAGACTTGAAACATTCTCCACTGTTGCTGCTATTTGACTGTGCTGTTAAATGTGCTTGGGCTGAGATGCCCAACAGTGCAACTCCGTATTGCACTTTCGCATCTGTTAGCTACCCAACGGAGTTAGTGTCTGTCAAGTGACAGCATCAGCATAGGGAGCTGGAGTATTTCCAGTCATGCAGCTGCAGAGAATGGGGAAAAGTTGGCTGCCCCTCCCCACAGGAGATTATTTTCTGAAGTATAATTTTGTGGAAGGATAATAAACATGTATCAGCTTTGATCTGTGATAAATCCTATTGACTAGGTCAGTATAACCAGTACAATATTATAGCATGAAGCTGTTTGAAAAGAATCATGGTTTTATGCCATGAGGCACCCTGTGGTGTGGAGTGCAGGGTGGCTACAGTGTGTGTGGCTGGATAGAATTTTCAGCATGAGGCTGGGATCATTCCAAATATGCACTCCTATATATTCTAGCAAACAAGATTTACAGACATATGAACCATTTTGCTGCAGGGCCCTGCAGCAATGTGAGAAGGAAAATGACTAGACTAAGGACCCAATAAGAAATCATTTTTTTCATGATTATTCTATTTACCTGGAGTAGTCTGGAAAGCTAACATGGCACACATGAAATCTTTCAGTGCAACCCCAATCAGTGAGGAGTAAGTCTCTATTCAATGTATTTTGAATACAGCAACATTTTCTCTCGGGCTAGGGAAAAGGCTCTTCTGAAAATCCCTGTAGGTGCCTATTTGCATCCTTATGTGCCTAAATACCTCTAAAACCCTGACCCACAGTATCTCTGGTTCCCAGCTGACCAATGAAAAATCTATTTTCATCCACGCTTAACACTGACAGCCCCAGTCACTCTGCATTCTGGAAGGATGATAGACTGATTTGCTTGGATCTAAGTCAAAGGCTGCTATTTGGAGAAATTTTTTAGAAAAGAAACAGTGGCACATTCAACTGAAATTTTGATTTCTACTTCATTTTGCTATTCTGATGAAGGCCAACACTAGATATTTGCCAGTTAACCATCTTTAATTCAGGAAAGGCCAAGAGTGGCAGTTTTTATAACTGCAATCTCCAAAAATTGATGGGTTGCTTATTAAAAGCTTGACAACTAGTTTGAAAAATGGAAATATACTTCACTTTGTACCGGGTTACACTTATTTACACTATGCAGTGTCATGAGATGTAACACACTGCAATTATCTGTTACTGTGCAACCTGGGTAATTCCCTGGGCAGGGAGGAAAGTTGGCCAATCAAACGCAAACAGCAGTAAAAACAGGACTGCGTGTCCTTAATTTACACCTATTTCCCATAAGTAGCACATTTCTCATGTGTAAGGTGAATGTTTACTTCCAAATAGCCTATTAGGAAGTCAACCACTGTACACTATTAGAAAAGTATCATCTCCTGTTCACTTCAACAAAAATATTTCTGTCAATGCTGCTATTTGTCTTGTGAAGTAAGAAATATTCTGAAACACATTCCCATTTGACTTGCTTGGTGTGGGATAAAGTTCTAAAGCCATATGAACATTCTATGATGCACGTTAGGCTATACAGTCTACCAGAAAATATTGCTGTGGAACCTGTCTCACTTACCCTTTTTCCCACATGCCAATCATCAACTGAGCAAATGACCCTAGTAGTTAAAACTGTAAAAGGAAAAACCAAAACAAGGTAACTTATTCTTCCCTTTCTGAACTCTCTCCACTTATAGGTGGCAAATGAGGCTAGCAGATGTTAGAGATGGAAAGGACTCGCCTAAGTCCATTCCAGGCACTTGCTGGAGACAGAAGTTGTATTGCACACTAAATTGTGGAGGTTGGTTGGTTGGTTTGTGGGTTTTTTCTTTTACATAATGTGCTCTATTGGCTCATAGTGCATGGTGCCATTTGATAGCGCACTAACCTTTCACTCCTGGAGATCTGACTCTAAATCGTTTTTTGGATAACCAAGCAAAAATGAATGCAGTGATCTATACATATTCCAAAACCCTGGTAAGCTGGTTTGATTATCAGCCATACTACAGTCCACAAAGGCCTTGGACTAGAATAGCAGTGGGATTGTAGGTTAGCACTGAGCTGTATTGGCAAAGATGTATTGGAAACTTGCTCATGCTTTAAGTATGCCAGACTATTGGTCCGTTTGGGCAAGTCTACAGTACAGTGCTACCTCAGCCTAGCTTCAGGGCATCTGGTGAAGATGCGCTATGCCAATGGAAGAGTGCTCTCCTGTTGGCATAATTACTCCACCTCTGGGAGAAGTGGAACATATGTTGGTGGGAGAGTCTTTCCCGCTGACATAGCACCAGTATAGACAGAGCAAAATATGTGTTGCTGGAGGAACTAGGGGGTTTTTTCACACCCCCAAGTAAGGTATGTTAGATTGACTTAAGCAGTAGTGCAGACCTGCACTTAGTTTCATTACCTTCATCTTTTAATTTCCTGAGCACTACATTTATTGCATCAAAAATGCAGTATGGATCACATGCTGGAGTCATTAAAAGAGCACAAGGAAAAGGATGGCTTGGCCTGGAACACTTAAGGTTCATAGGGTCTAGTTAGGATGAATGTATACCAAAACCCAGTAACTGAATGGCTACTGTCACTTCTGATCTTTAAGATGGGTTGTTTTCAGCTTCTCATTTAATAGGGTATTTCTGCCTGAGGTCAGAAGAACAAGAAGTATGACAATGACTCAGTGAGCCACATACTATAAATACACTCCTAGCCTTTCTCCACAAAGTCACTCCCTTCACTGCCTTGCCACATATACAGTTGTAGAAAGCAACTGTACAATGCTTTAGCAGGCACTGTACCAGTCACTTGTATAACTCTGTAAAGATACGGAGGGGAGGGGGGAAAAATCATACCATTGTTATCTGAAAGGGGGAAAAGACTGATTTTTATACTTCTTCTTTGAGGGATTGTTCATGTGTATTCCACAGTAGGTGTGCATGCTCGCCACATGCACCGGTGCCTGAAATCTTTCCTCTAGCAGTACCCATGGGGGGGTGGTAAAAGAGTGCCTCCCATGACCCATGGAGTAGAGCCTGCCTGGAGAGGTATAAAGGGAGCTGTGCACTCCCTCTTACCCTCAGTTCCTTCTTGCCACCAGTGAAGGTGTGTCGGAACTGCTTAGCTCCAGCCTTGCTGCAGCTTGTCCCCAGAACTGTTTGTTCAGTAGTCAGTTTAGTTTTCAGTGAAGTTTAGACAGTTGATGAGCCTGGGCTGGGGCATGGGGATTTAAGGTGTGCGGCTCCTGTAGGCGTTCTGTGCCAAGGAGTGACCTGTACACAGACTGTGCTGCTTGGGAGAAACCCATATCAGCAAAAGGTGTAAGATCTGCAAGTCATTCAAGCCCCGGACTAAAAAAGAAAGGGACATTAGACTCCGGGCCATCCTGATAGTCTGTGCTGGCCCCAACCCTGGCACACTGCTCCAAACTGGTACCTGGCACCGTGGCATCAGTACACGGAGACCCTCTGATACCTTCAACTAGTCAGTACCGCTCCCCTTCCACGGGGCATGTTGAGTACCGGAAAGATTCCATCTTAGCAACAGCACCGAGGAAAGTCTGGGACAGAAAGTGGGCCCATGTCGGGTAGTCTTCGCCGTCCCCATTGGGCCCTAGGCCTCCGACTCACGCAGACAGGAGTAGCCTGGCCCCTTCGGAGCAGGCCTCTCCAGATGTCTGGCTGCCATCTACGCCCAAAGCCCTCCAGGCAGCTAAGGAAGTCATGTCCATGCCAGTGCCGGGAGCACTACCAATGATGGCCGCATGCTCCAGAGGCAAGCCACCGCTGGGATCGCTGCAGTTGCCACTGGCCTCGTACAGGTCTTGGGAATGTTCTGGACACTGCTCACCGCCCAGTGACCGTTCAGGCCTCAGTCCATGGGGATCGCCCTCGACGTCGGCTAGACTGTCTGAATGGGTGCCATCCAATCGGGACTCTTGGCACCACTCGTCTTCACAGAGCGAGCACAGATGGGACCATGGCAGATGCTGCCAACAGTCCTCGTCTCGAAGGTGGTACCGCAGTCAGTTGCGGCATTACCGTTGACACTGTTCCCACTCAGAATTCTGCTCAAAGTCTCCACTGAGGCTCTTGGTGTTGATTGCCAGCTCCTCGCCATCACGGGTCCACCCATCGAGACCACTCACAGAGCAGCCACTACAGTCATGCTGTTCTCCCACCTCAAGGTCATGGTCCCATGGTCGATGTAGATTCTGGAACCACCACCACTCCTGGTCCGGAGGCAGCAGCGTGTCGTACACCAGCCAGGCCTTTGCTCACAGTGGTCTCTTCCACAGACCAGTTGAGCCAGCCTCATTGGCTGGTCCTGCTGGTGTCTGAGCACCATCGGCCTCCATCCCTAGACTGCTGATGAAAGAGTTGATGGGACCTGGAGTCTGACCAAGTGGTGGATCCTCCGGTGCTGGCTGACACCCAAAGCACCGCACTGGCCTCCTTGCCCCAGCCAGAGGAGCTGATTGTGGCCCTGCAGGGGGACTACTATGCCCATCAGGACTTACTAAAAAGGGTGACAGCGAGCCTCCATCTCCAGGCAGAAGAACTGGAGGAGCCCTCAGACTTCCTGTTCAATGTGCTGTCCCCCTTGACACTTGGCAGGGTGGCATTGCTGCTCCATGAAGGGATGGCAAAAATTTCACGTGTCCTATGGCAAACACCAGCCTCGTTGGCTCCCATCTTTAAGAAGGTGGCCACAAGTACTTTGCACCCACTAAGGGGCACGAGTATTTGTATATCCACCCAGCCCCCAACTCCTTGGTGGTCGAGTCGGTCAACCACAGGGAGCAACGGGCTGCCAGCCCCGACCCCAAAGAATAAACATTCTTGGAGGCTGGAGGCTTTTGGGAGAAAAATTTATTCATTGTCAAGCTTCCAGTTGAGAGTAGCAAACCATCAGGCTCTCCTGGGTTGCTTTGAGTCTAATCTCTAGTGATCCCTCCAAGTTCAAGAACTCTGTCCGGGAGCACAATAGAAAGGAGTTTAATGTGCTTATGGAGGAAGGGGCAGCTGTCGCAAGGGCATCCCTGCAGGCCACTTAGGATGCAGTGGACACGGCCACACGGTCCATGGCCTTGGCGGTGTCCATGAGATGTGTGTCCTGGCTTCTACTGTCTGGGCTATCCAGAGAGGCGCAGTCGTTGATGTGGGATCTCCCTTTTGACGGGAAGGTGCTATTTGTGGAGGAAACAGACACAAGGCTGCACAGCATGAAAGACTCCCACACGACCCTCCAGAACCTGGGTCTCTGTCCCTGCTCCAGCAAAACCTAAGTTCAAGCCACAGCAGGCTCCTGCCCAGGCCGCCCTCCCAAAATACAGGGCCACCCATAAGAAGCAACAGGACTATAAGAAACGCCCGCAAAGACAATACCGGCCTGCCCCCCAGCCTGGGTCCTCTAAGGGCAAGCAGGCGGGTAAAAGGCAGTTTTGACAGGATGCTCAGGGGTACCCTGCAGGTTTCCAGCAGGGATCCACCCCCAATAAAGCTCCCTTTTTCCAATCAGTTGTGTGCTTTCCTCCCGGAATGGTTGTGGCTCACCTTGGACTGTTGGGTCCTCAACACCATCTCCCGAGGTTACACCCTCCAGTTTACCTCCTACCCGCCCAGCCACCCCCCACTCCCATCCCTCTTGGGGGACCCATCGCATGAGGCTCTGCTCAAGCTGAAGGTCAGGCGGATCCTGGAACTAGAAGCGATAGAGGCAGTGCCCACGGAATTCTGGGCAAGGGGCATTACTCCTGGTATTTCCTTATCCCGAAGGCCAAAGGGGGGCTCAGACCCACATTGGACTGTGAGGTCTGAACCAGTACTTGGTGAAACTCAAATTTTGCATGGTTTCCCTGGCCTCCATCATCCCCTCCCTGGATCATGGGGATTGGTATGCGGCCCTTGATCTACAGGACACGTACTTCCACATCCACGTATTCGAGGGGCACAGGCGCTTCCTTCATTTTGTGGTGGGACAGAATCATTACCAATTCACGGTCCTACCATTTGGTCTGTCCACTGCACCAGGGTCTTTACAAAGTGCATGTTGGTAGTAGCGGCCTACCTCAGGTGCTGGAGGGGTCCAGATAGGGGACTCATCCAGATAGGGGACTATCTGGATGAATGGCTGGTCAAGGGCACCTCCTGGTTACAGGTGAGGGATCATGTGGCACTCCTCCTGTCCACGTGCACCGCCCTAGGCCTGTTGGTAAACACCAAGTCCACGTTAGTCCTGATCCAAAGTATGGAGTTTATCGGGGTGCTCCTGGACATGGTTGGCCAGGGCCTCTCTCCCTGCAGACAGGTTCGAGACCCTGAAAGGGTTCATTGACTCGATCGTAAGGTTCCCAGTGATGACAGCCAGGTCTTGCCTTCAGCTGCTAGGTCACATGTTGGCGTGCATGTATGTGGTCCGCCATGCCAGGCTCAGGATGAGGCCCCTCCAGCTCTGGCTGGCCTCGCAGTTCTCCCAAGTCATGGACAGGTTGGACAAGGTCCTCACCATGCCCAGCTCAGTGACTGCCTCCCTACAGTGGTGGTCCACACCGAGCAACGTCCGTGGAGCTGGTGTCCAATGCGTTGGACCTCGTCTGGGGAGCCCTGCTGGGGAATTTTCGGACCCAAGGCCTGTGGTCTCCGCAATGTCAAGGAACTCTGAGTGGTGCGGCTGGAGTATACAGCCTTCCACTTGCATCTGAAGGGCCAGGTAGTTAGGGTTCTTATAGACCATTGAGGCTGTGTTGTCCATATCAACAGGCAAGGCAGGGCCCAATCCTCCGCCATCTGCCACAAAGCCCTCAATCTGTTGGACTTCTGTATAGCCCACGACATCCACCTAAAAGCCTTTCACCTACCAGGTGCCAGGACTGTGAGGGCGGATTGCTTGATCAGGGACTTTTCTCTCAACATGAGTGGTCCCTACACCTGGAAGTGACCCTCCAGCTTTTCTGGAGGTGGGGAACTCCCCGGGAGGACCTATTTGCGACCCTACAGAACCAATAATGCCCTCAATTCTGCTCTGGGGGTCCTGGGGACTGGCGCTACCTCTGATGCCTTTTATCTTGCCCTGGTCTGCCAACTCCTTCCCCCTGTTCCTGCTGATCAGCAGGGTCCTAGAGAAAATAAAGCACTGGCACTGGACCCTCTTGGTCCTGGCAGTGGCTCTACCATGGCCATTGCTGCTCTGCCTGGACCTGCTCTCTTAGGACCAGGGCCGTCTCCTCCACCCTAACCTGGCAGCTCTTCACCTCATGGCATGGCTGTTCAGTGGCTAGGTGCGGAGGAGAGGACATGCTCAGCTCGTTCAGTGCATCCTCCTTGATAGTAGGCAGCCCTCCACTCGCCGTTCCTACATGATGAAGTGGCCTCATTTTGCTAGGTGGGTGACAGACCAAGATGTATCCCCAATGGCCACCCTGATCCAGCTTATCCTTAATTACCTTCTCCGCTTGAGGGCCCAGGGTCTAGCAGCCTGTAGAAGGGTTCGGCCGGGTTCGTCCCTCTCTGGGGCGGCGGGGAACCAGACAGCCTTGCTACGTCCAGATTATTTTGGGGAACTAGGCTGGCCGCAGGGTTTCATGCCATGGCAACGGTAGAGACCAACAAACAGCTGTATTCTGCAGACCCTGGCCCTCGTTCAGGGCAGGGCAGTCGAGAGTCTCTGGCTCAGGCCCTTAGGCAGAGGCTGAGCAAAGAAATGAATTCAGGAGGCCTAGGTCCTGGCTCCGAAGGGCCTGGGGAGAGGGGGAGATAGGTCGCAGGCCCACACATTCCACTGTGTCCACGACTGGGGCACTAACAGCGGTAGATAGCCTGCTCCTGTGTCTGGGGATCCTGGCCACAACACACTGACATAAGTTCTGGTAAGGCTGCAGCCAGACTAGGGTCGGCTGCTCCCGGGTTACTTCCTACCTCCCCTTCTAGAGGTACCTGCGTCTGGACAGTGTCCTCCACAGAATCAAGCACCATGAGCTCCTCTGGGTAGCTTGCCACAGACAGGCTTAACAGCTTCCCCGGGGCCTGGTCGGCATCAGGCCTCGGCTGGTCTGGCCAGTCCTCAGATCAATCAGACTGCAGGAGTCTCCCCATTGGGAGCTAGGACACAGGCATCTGGCTTTTCTAATGACCAGGCCTCTAGTGAGCTCTGGGGTTGGGCTTTTATACTTCCTGTCTTGGGGTGGGTGGGCACAAGTTCCACTGGCTTCGCCCACTTTGGCATCCGGAGGGGTTCGTCCCTCTCCAGGGCAGTAGGGAACCAGAGTGCCTTGCTACACAGCCATATCGACTTTTCATCCGCTGGTGCAAGGGCACACGGTATTCTTCCATGCTATGACCGGACAGTTCCTTAAAGGTTTACCCGTATTCTAAGCCCCTGGTCCCACAGTGGGACCTGAATCTGGTGCTGACTCAGCTTATGGAGCCCCCGTTTGAGCTGCTGGCCATGTGTTCCAGGTCTCACCTCTCATGGAAGGTGGCCTTCCTGGTTGCTATCATGTTGGCTAGGTGGGTCTCAGACCTCAGGGCCTTGACCTGCAAGCCGCCACATACTGTGTTTCATAAGGACAAGGCCCAGCTCTGCCCACACCCCACATTCCTCCTGAAGGTGGTCTTCGCCTACCACATGGGTCAGGACATTTTTCTACCAGTCCTTTGCCCCAAACCTCATGTGACTAATGAGGAATGCTCGATGTGAGGCGGGCTCTGGCTTTCTACCTCGAGTGAACCAAGCCATTCAGAAAGTCCTCACAGCTGTTTGTCGCCTCAGCTGAGCATGCGAGAGGCCAGCCAATTTGCACTCAGTGGCTGTCCAACTGGATCACTTTGTGCATTGGCTCCTGTTATGAGCTATTGGGTGTTCCCTGCCGCCCATTGTTAGGACACACTTGACGCAGGCCTCATCAGCTGCCTTTGTGGCCCATATTCCTATTCAGGACATTTGTAGGGTTGGCACATGATCGCTTCACACATTCATCTCGCACTATGTGATAGTCTCCCAAACCAGGGATGACGTTGGATTCATCAGGGTGATACTGCGTCCCGAGAACTTGTGAACTTCTACCCGCCTCCAGCAGATGCAGCTTGGAATTACCTACTGTGGAATACACATGAGCAATCCACTTGAAGAAAAGACCAGTTACCTTTTCCGTAACTGGTGTCTTCGAGATGTGTTGCTCATGTCTATTCCACATCCCGCCCTCCTTCCCTGCTGCTGGAGTTGTCTGGCAAGAAGGAACTGAGGGTGGGGGGGGAGTGCACAGCTCCCCTTATACCACGCCAGGCAGGCACCACTCCAAAGGTCACAGCGGGCACTCCCTCCACAGGTACTGCTAGGGGAAAACCTTCCAGCACCAGTGCATGTGGTGAGCACGGGCCCCCAAAAGGTTAATCTGGCTCTGCTTTTTAGGTGGTAAATTGTGTCCGTTAAAATGTTTCCAGCTATGAGCTGTAGAGTTAGGCCATGTAAATAAGCAGAAACAACCAGACTGTATGTAAGGCAGCAGGGAAAAGAAAAATAATGCTTATACAGCTCTTTACGAGAAGTATTATACATTTTTAGTGAGTGGATGCCATTGGGCCAGCTCAACTCCAAGATTCAAATTTGGGAATTCTGATTTCTACATGAACCCGAAACAGCAGGCCAGATCTCAATATGGATCCAATATCTGAACCAAAGTGAAGCTGGAGGGTATCTCGACTTGAAAATATATTTAGTAATTGGTACAAACCAGAATTTCAAGTATCAGAGGGGTACCCATGTTAGTCTGGATCTGTAAAAGCAGCAAAGAGTCCTGTGGCACCTTATAGACTAACAGACATATTGGAGCATGAGCTTTCGTGGGTGAATACCCATTCATCAGATGCAGGACTCTTTGCTGCTTTTAAATATATTTTGTGTGCAACTTAAATGGGGAAATATTTGTAAAGAAATCAGATAATCTTGCTTAGACAGGTGCAGTATTATGGGTAATATTTAAGAGGGGACACTGACCTATACTCTAGTTTCTTAAAAGCTAAAAATCTTTGTTTAATTTCAGAAAGGACTCAACCTGCACTCTTCATTCTGTCAGTACCTAAGGAAACCTCTTGAAGACAATAGTGACCAGGTTTTCAAAAGCTCAGTGGGCTGAGTGCTGAGCTGTGCTGAAAATGTGGCCACATGACTCTCAACGGGAGTGGCTGGATGCTGAGTGCTTTTGAAAAGCTAGCCCTTCTTTGTTGCCAAAATGGAAGCTCAGTTCTCTTGAAAATCTGACCTTGAATTTTTTTGCATAAGTAAAGACTGCAAAAGTAAGCCAAGGTGTTTATTTGCTGAGCACTTCAATGGTATTTACAGCAATATGTGGTGGTTTTAGTCAGCTACACTCTCCAATTTACTCACTCTTCTTTTTACTGACTGATAGGCTTAAAACAAGTTCATACTGGGCCAACAGATGCTCTCACATACACCCTTACACCACCAATGACTTTCCCAGAAATGGGGATGGTAGATTAGCAGGATCAATGCAAATCTTCTAGTCCTATAGTTAAGCTTTACATTCAGAGAAAGTAGCAACAGTAATACTTGGGGCCTAAATTTGACATAAGATATAGAAATAGCTTTTAAATGAACTACAGTCTTTGAAGGATAGTGAAATGTTCAGCTTGATATTGGATATCCAAGATGTCTAATGTTGTGAATCTTTGTTCAACATCTCAAAAGTGAGAGTGCACAAGTTTGTGTAGTGGTGTGCATACAAACATTAATGACCACAAATACTCTGCTCTACATGTGCATATAGACAGCAATGTGTGTGCATGAAGGGGCTAATCATTTGTAAATTGAACAGGTGCAAAAGAGTGGTCTCTAGAGCCCTGTCTAAACTATGTTAAAAGGTGTATTCTTAACACATAAAACTTACCTTTTCTACTCTAGGGTTTTAACATGTTAGCTGGTTGAAGAAAACCCTACAGTAACTATTTTTAATATGTTAAGTGCAACTTGCCTTGTCTATATTAGAAAGCCAACATGTTAGTACACACCTTTTTCCTAGCAAAGGCAATCCCTCCAGTCTGTGCACATTTGCAAATCACCTCCCCCTCCCTCCATATGGATTAGAGAGTCTCTTCCAAATATTGATTGATTGATTTCAGAGAATTAAAAACAGGTCCCTGCTTTTGATGATTTCCTGGCTTGCTAAAAGCCTAGAAGTTGTGGAGGGGTGCAAGGGTTCCTTCCCACCCCTTCCGTTTAAATGCAGTTTTTCTTCTTAATTGAACAGAATAGTCAAACAAATATGCAATCTTTCTTTAGTGCAATTGTAAATCTATAACTGTCATCCAGCTGATTGGAGCGATCTTCTAATAAGTGGATCAGTCTAAAACTTAAAATCATGACCATTTTTGGTATGTCAGAAAATCATTTAGTAATGAACTCTCAAGTGATGTTCTGCCCTTCCCCTCCAACTTTCAGTACTTGCCTCGTTCATATTTAGAGACAAATACCAAGCACAGTAAAGAACGAAGAATGAAACAGCACTAGACAATTCTTTCCCCTGGAGAAGTGCTAGCAATTACCATCCCATAACAATTGCTTTTCCTAAAAAACTCAAGGCACACTTATGACTCCCCCCCCCCCCCCCGCCCCAATAAAATGTCCAGGACTTGATTCAGCCTGGAGGCACAGGGTGAAGTACAAGCAACCCCTGAACCAGTAAGAATAAACTACGTTATGGCAGTATATTTTTTCCAGGGCATTTAGAGCTCAAAAAACATAGCCCTATGCTTCTTAAAAGCCTGCATGAAAATGTAGATGTGTACATATGTCCAAGAGGCCTACAGGAGCCATTATCCCCCTGTGCAAGACAATGGACCAGGCCAGTCCCTACACTCACTGGACTGCTAGGACATCAGCCTTTATGCACCTTTGAAGATGATGATGATCAGAATCATGCAGTCTCATCACTCCCTCTGTGCACTGGGGATTTGGGCAGGGATTGTGCCCAAACTCTTCTAGGACTAGTGGGATTAGCTCTACACCATCCCCATGCAAGGCTGCACCATAAGCCATAGAGCTTTCTTAGTGGGGCAGAGGATGGCCCAACACTAGAACGAACTTGTGCAAAATCTAAGAACCACCACAAACCTTCTGTGCTAAGGGACAGTGCTGTCACTAATACAAACAGCAGAGCACACACACGTGTGCACACCCAGTTTGAATATATATCATTTTAAATATTTAACTCACATTTTTCCCCCTAGGGAAAGGAACCGAGAAAGAGATAAGAATCACATATGCAAGATGTTAATTGCATCAGTTAGAGCCACTGGAATGCATTCAGATACCATGGTGATGGCTGGAGTATAAGAACTTGAACAAAACAGGACCCAATCCAGCTTCCATTGGAGCCAGTGGGAAAACTTCCATTCCATTTTTCTGAAGAAAAATAAGGCCCTTTATGTGTATATGCGAGTCAGTGTAACCTCTGCCCTGAGCAGGATGTGGTCCTGGCTCACTCAGCTCAGTGGGGCTGTCAGTCTATTCCTGGTGCCCAGGAATCTGAAAACCCTCCCTGCTCTCAAGTCCTTCTAGGGGCTGGCAGGGGAATTCAGGCCTTCCCACTCAGCTGGGTTCCAGCTTGGGGCTAGACAAGCAGGACTAGGGTCTGCCAATTCTGACAGGGCCTTGAACTTCTTCCTACCTTCTCTCAGGCCTCTGCAGGCTTTTCAACCTGTAGGTCCATTTATCTTCCTCTGGGATTTTGTCCCTGGGCAGCTGTTTAGCAATTCGCTGACAGGAGTTCCTTTCTCCAGCCTTCTTACTCCTTTGTTAGCAGCCTCTCTGCTTCCCAGCCCTTTTATCCTCCCAGCTGCTGTGAGGTTCCCAATCAGCAGTGGTTGGCTGTGCTTGTATTGACCATTTGGTTCTGGGTAAAGTGCGCGTGTGTGTGGTAATACATCCAATGACAATATACTACAGAGAAAGCTTTCCTCATATCTGTGGTATAAGGCTGTTCTCTGAAGATTAGACATCCACTAGCAGACAGTTTTTGATCAATACACTCCACCCATGTTCTAATTAATAACATTTTGAAAATAGCAAGTTATTTTCCCCCACATGATAAAAGTTCTGCCACTGGAGCATTTCTCAGTCCTGAAGCTCTGTCTATAAGGATAAACTTCCAGAATACTGATATCTCTTTGATTCGTTGTAAATAAATTACAGTTAATTGTAAAGTAGTAACAACTACATTCCTATTTTCCTACCAAAATTATCTTTTAAGTCTTATCTTTTCTCTTTCTATATAACAAGAGCCTGACTGTTGTTCTTTTTAATTTACACTAGGGTACCTCTATACTGCTGGGGCAGTATCTATACTTTACACCCATTTCAAAACCAGTGGTGAGCTGGAGCCGGTTCCCACTGGTTCGCGGGAACCTGTTGTTAAATTTAGAAGTCCTTTTAGAACCAGTTTTCCCGGTTCTAAAAGGGCTTTTAAATTTAACTAAATCTCTGGCAGCTCTCTGCCCAGCTCACCTAGCTCCGCCTCCTCCCCTGATGCTTCACCCAGCTTCTCCTTCCCATCCCCTGCTTCCGGGAAGCAGGGCTTCCTGCAGGTGAGCTGGAGCAGGGATGGGGCACGAGGAGGACTCCAGGTGCCGCCCGGCCCGGCCCAACTCCAGCTGCTGCCCGGCCCCAGCCCCAGCCCCGACACCAGCTGTGCAGCGCTGCCCGGCTCCTGCCCAGCCCCAACCCCTGGCCCCCGCTGTGCAGCTCTGGCCTGGGTCCAGCCCCAGCAGGGGTAAGAGGCCGGGGCCAGGGGGATTGGATAAGGCGGGGACAGGGAGTGGATGGGGGTGGGGTTGGATTGGGCAGAGGTTCTGGGGGGGCAGCCAGGGGATGGGGAATGAGTGGGGGTTGGGTAGGCGTGGGAGTTCCGGGGGTCTGTCGGGGTGGTGGTGGATGGGGTCAGGGCAGTTAGAGGGCAGGGAGTGGGGCGAGTTGGGCAGGGGGTGGGGTCCTGGGGGGGGCAGTTAGAGTTGGGAGTGTCAGGAAAGAGTGGTCAGAGGACAAGGAGCAGGACGGGTTATGGGTTGCGGTCTCTGATGGGGGCAGGACATGGGTCGGGGGGGGTGCACTCACTGGGCTGATCCCTACCTGGTCTTTGGTGGCGGGTCCTTCGGCAGCACGGCTCCGGCGGCTGAAGACCAGGTAGGGAACCAGTTCCTAAGATTTTGGCAGCTCATCGCTGTTTAAAGCCCCTTTATTCTGCCAGAGTGGTGCAAAGAGGCCTTAGTGTAAATGAGAATCAGGCCCTAAAAGTTCTTTGATTTTATTTCTTCATACTTTACACTAGATCTCATTGGTCCCACTTTGTCCTGTGAATTCCATCTACCTCCTCCTTTCTGCTTGAGAATGGTGAAAATTCTTCAAGCACAGTAGAGTTAAAAGGACTTGATCCCAAGGTTTTCATGAACAAAGTGGAGGAACTTTGAATTAAATAACTGTTCTAGCTACAACAGAAAACTTTCTCATGCGCCATTGTTACGCAGAACTAGCACTAAAAACTGTCTCTTCAACAGAACTTTGCAAATCTTTCATAGTTTCTCAGCAGTTATTCAAATCCCACCATCATGTTAACTTTCACTATTTCAAAAGGGTTGACCGTTTATAATCTTGATTATGATCATGTTTTCACTACAAGTTTTATTTGCTGTTGGGGAGGATCGTTTCCTCATAAAATAACATACCGGAAATTAGTCTGGTGTGTGTATATAGGTCCTCACTATCTTAGATGTCAAAAGCATGTGCTAAGACTCCACTTCCTGAAAGGATTGTGCCACTAGAACCAAGCATGGCATATGCAAGTCTGTTAATTTTGTAAACATAGATCATCTGCTATTGTTTATAAAAGCAAAAACTCATAACAAAAGACTAAAATGACACAGAAAAAAAGACCGGAGCGTGAAGGGAGGGGGAGCCAGAATACTATATGTTGCATATATACTTTATATCTTAAAGCTTTTGTTCTTCTAAATTAATGTTATGATTCCAATGACTCTTGAGTTCCCAAAACTTCTCTGTTCTGTAATCTGAAAGGATGATCTTTCGTGATTTACACAATAGATAGAAAAATAACGTCTACAGTACCATCACACCGCAAAACTTTAACAGACAAGGTATCAGTAGGCATCAATTCAACTCCAACTTCAATTGTCAACAGAAGGGAGTTTTTACAGAGTCCTTTACACATTGTAATTCATCTTAAATCAACAGTTTGAGCTAACTTTGGGAAATGCTGTAACTACAATAAAAGTAATAGAGCATAGAATAAAGTATAGCCATGAAAACAGGCATGCGTAGGTAACAATCTTGCTTTGATTATCAGTCTTCATTTTGCAGCACTAAATCCCAGTTGTACATAGTAATATCACCTGTACCCAACTCTGACTGTTGCGGAGTGTTGTTCCAGATGGTGACATGATAAGGCTATCGGATAGTCTGCTCTTTACCTCCAGGGGTTTAACCAGTGCATAATTCTATTTCTTCCTGGTACCACAAAACAAATGGCACCAAAAGAAATGAAAATATTTCATTGTGTTCTAATTTGTAACTAAATTTCAAGGAGAGAAAATGATGAATCACAAGCCTCAGGAAATGTTCTTTGGATAATCTAAAGAAGCTGAACTCATGCCTTCAAATGCGCCATCTGAAGATTAAAGGAACATTTGATGGACTATGCCAGACTGCCTTCTAGGTCTTAAATTATCTCTGAGTACTATAACTTAGATCACTGGTTCTCAATCTTTTGGGGCTTGGGAGTGGGACCCATTTGTAAGCCCTGAAGGTCTGTCATGACCCAGTGTTTAGTGCAAAAAAAATCTGGCTTACTAAATATGTACGTTTTAAAACAATAAGTGCTAAATTCAGCACTTACAAAGTACTATATTTTAATATTTCACTCAATGAGTAACCTAAGGTTGCTTCTCTTTGAGATTTATCAAAGTTTGGTGTAATTGTAGCCAGTGCAATCTTAAGGTCATGCTCAACATCCAGTTTGTTCCTGCTTTTATTTTTCAGTTGATTGAAGGTTGAAAATCCTGTTTCACATGAGCAAGTAGTGCTGAATGGCATACTCACTCCTAATAGCCAGACTAGGAAGAGAAGGGATATTCACCTGCAGTGCTGCACCAAAACTGGGAAATATTCATTTCAAAGTATATTTTCTCTGCGATTGCGATCACAAGACAACTGGACCTGCTGGCATTCTTCTGCCATAGGCAGATTCATGTTTTCCAACACTACTTTAAATGATCCCAGATCCATTCTTCATCTTTCAGATGCTCATATGGAAAGTAATCACATAATCTAGTGCGTAATTTAGTTAAATGACTACGGACTAACTTTCTTCAGTGCTTCCCAGACAGCAGAATCTTCCTAGGTATTTTTGTTTCTAGTGAGACATTAAAAAACATGTCCATCCTACCTACTAAATCATGTTTGGTCCACAAAGTAGGAACTATTGTTTAACTGTGATTTAAAAAAGTTAATTGCCATTAATCACACAGTTAATTTTTAACTGTGATTATAATTAGAGCTGTCAATCTTGTGTGTGTGTGTGTGTGTGTGTGTGTGTGTGTGTGTGTGTGTGTGTGTGGCTCAGGTAGCATGTCTTTAGCTGCTAATGTCTCCCTGTGTAGGAAACAGTGATTCCCCGCTGCTGCATTAGGTACTTTTAAAAGGATTCTTTGCACAATTCCTGAATGATTCCTCACTGCTGAAAGGGCTCCATCAATTGTAACATCAACATGCTTTGTCCAGCGTAGAGTGACCAGGTGTCTGGTTTTCGACCGGAATACCTGCTTGAAAAGGGATCCTGGTGGCTCCAGCCAGCACCTCTGACCAGGCCGTTGACTGTCCGGTTCTCAGTGCCACACAGTAGGGCTTGCAGGCGCCTTGCTAGCCTCTGCACTGCACTGCACTGCACTGCTCCCAGGAAGCAGCTGGTATGTCCCTATCATAACCTTAGTCCCAGATTTGGACCTTAGCGTCCAAAATATGGGGGTTAGCATGAAAACCTCCAAGCTTAGTTACCAGCTTGGACCTGGTACTTGCTGCCACCACCCAAAAAATTAGAGTGTTTTGGGGCACTCTGGTCCCCCTGAAAAAACCTTCCCTGGGGACCCCAAGACCCAAATCCCTTGAGTCTCACAACAAAGGGAAATAATCCTTTTTCCCTTCCCCCCTCCAGGTGCTCCTGGAGAGATACACAGGCACAAGCTCTGTGAATCCAAACAGAGTGAATCTCCCTCTCTGTTCCCAATCCTGGAAACAAAAAGTACTTTCCTATTCCCCCAGAGGGAATGCAAAATCAGGCTAGCAATCCAACACACAGATCTCCCCTTGATTTCTTCCTCCCACCAATTCCCTGGTGAGTACAGACTCAATTTCCCTGAAGTAAAGAAAAACTCCAACAGGTCTTAAAAGAAAGCTTTATATAAAAAGAAAGAAAAATACATATAAATGGTCTCTGTATTAAGATGATACAATACAGGGTCGATTGCTTAAAAGAATATTGAATAAACAGCCTTATTCAAAAAGAATACAAACCAAAGCACTCCAGCACTTATATTCATGCAAATACCAAAGAAAAGAAACCATAGAACTTACTATCTGATCTCTTTGTCCTTACACTTAGAAACAGAAAATTAGAAAGTAGAACTACTTCTCCAAAGCTCAGAGAAAGCAGGCAGGCAGACAAAAGACCTCAGACACACAATTCCCTCCACCCAAAGTTGAAAAAATCCGGTTTCCTGATTGGTCCTCTGGTCAGGTGCTTCAGGTGAAAGAGACATTAACCCTTAGCTATCTGTTTATGACAGTCCCCCACTCCAACTCCTATGCAGTGGGGCAGCCAGGGACTTCTGCACACTGCCCCTGCCCCAAGTGCTGCCCGTGCAGCTTCCACTGGCTTAGAATCATGGGCAGTGGGATCTGCAGGGGTGCTGCCTGCAGATGGGGCAGTGTGGAGAGCCACCTGGCAGCGTCTCCACATAGGAGCTGAAGGGGGGACGTGCTTCTGCTTCTGGGAGCTGCTTGAGGTAAGCACTGCCCAAAGTCTGCAGCTCTGATGCCTTCCCCATCCCCAACCCCAACCCCTTGCACCAGCCTTGATTTCCTCTCCCACACTCTGAACCTCTTGCTCCCAGCCTGAAGCACCTTCCTACACCCCAAACCCCTCATCCCCAGCCCACCCCAGAGCCCTCACTCTCCCGCAACCCAACCCTCTGCCCCTGCCACAGCCCTGATATCCCTCCAACTCCTTGGTCCCACTCCACAGCCCACAGCCCCAACTGGAGCCCTTACCCCCTCTTGCACCCCAGCCCTCTGAGACAGCCCAGTGAAAGTGAGTGAGGGTGGGGACAATGAGCCACACAGGGAGGGGAGTATGGAGGTGGGAGGGGCCTGAGAGAAGGGTTGGGCCTCAGAAAAGGGACAAGGCAGGGGGCAGGGCAAGAGTGTTCAGTTTTGTGCAAGTAGAAAGTAGGCAACCCTAGTCCAGCTCAATCCCACCAACTGCATATAATTATTCGGTGTATCCACTATATCAACAATAGTAGTAGAACTCGGCATATTCATCCTAAATAGGTACTATTCTTGAATATCATCATTCCATACATGCCTTGCATAAGACAGCAAAATGACACGGTTTGCTACATCTGTAGATTCAGCTAAGTGAAATCATCACTTACTCAAAGAAAGAGAAGTTAGTTCAATAGAAAATATTACCTCATCCATCTTGTCTGACTGAAAGACAGTCAGTTGTTTGCTGTTTGTCTTCTGAAATATCACGGAGCTTTGTCCATATTATATGAGGGACTGTTTTTTCAACTTTTTAGCAGCTGACATCCAATAATTCAGTAGAAGGTAAAATTTACTACTCAGCAATTGTCTATACTTTTTTACATTGAGCAATGCGGTGTGCAATAAGGTAACAGGCATGCTATGCTTGCTCCTGGACAGTACATCCATGTTCAAGAATCTTTTATGACTTTTTTTTCCAAATTGATGCTTTTTGACAGGAAAAAAAAATCAACTTGCTTGTCACTGTAGCTTTGCCTTCAAATGCCTGCATAATTTTGATAGTTTAGTTTTAGGCTTTTGCAGTTGACTGCAGGTAATGCACTATAGTTGGTGTTCACCCTTTTTTGGTCCTCGGTAAATGAAAACTCAAACTTTAAGTCAGCAGGGTGGCACTTATGATTACATTTCTTATGTTGTGAAGAATTCCCCATATCACTGCTACTTGAAATAGGACAGGTTTTTGTTTTTTGTTCTTTAATTTCACTGACTACGCGGCTCGTTTCTCCACTGCAAAATTACAGTAAAATGATGGAATGTTGCATTTGAATGGCTAATCACTGGCACCCGCTGCTGTTCAATTGTCTGTTTTACAGAGCTTCTACTGAAAGAATCACAGGCTCAAAATTGCAGACATTCCAAAATAACGGCTACATTACTCATTAATTCAATGAATGGCCTTTGTCGTCATTGTCCAGCCAAAAGCCAGCTGTGCAGCAACTGAGACACTGCTAGGGGGTAAGTGGGGGGACTGGCTCTGCAAACACTCCCCACAAGGCCTTCCCCTGATCCTCTCATGCAATCCTTTTGACATATTCTGGTGACTCCAATTTTGGGTCATGACCATGAGCTGAGAAACTCTCTTAGATTGATCAATCCAGTGGGATGAAGACTACTGTGTATGAGGAACTTTCATGCTAGGCAAACTTGAAACCGCAGAATATAGATAAAACAAGCAAATACCTCTGCCAGCTATTTTGTGTCCCACTCGCTATTGATGATGTGTACCTGAACCAGATTGTTTCCCTTACAGCCCAGTTTCGTTCAGCATTATCTCCCTTACATTCACCAACTCCTCTTTGGTCTATAGGCTTCTCCCCTGTATTTGCCAGCCACACTCTTCTGCAAATGCTTTAATGAGAAAGGACAACTCCATCCACAAATGAGACTGTCACACAGGAGGGCTCCAGACCTCCTTAACCTTCAGAACATCTCTGGAGATTGAGAGATTCCTGCTTCCTTTGATGTGGTATGCATTACGTCTCCTTTAAAGTAAGATTTACTAAAAATAGAGAGAAAATGGTAGTAAAACAAAGGGAAGGGTTTGAATAACATACCTCAGCGTGCTTTGCAACATCCAGTGAAGTAGACTTCCCTTAGCTTATGAGGGACAATGGGGCCTAGCAAACAGAGCAATAGACTGGTATTCAGGAGAAGGGGTTCTGTTTCTGGCTTTGCCACATGTGTTGAGTGGCCTAGGGCAAATCACTTCTCTTTATACCTTTTTGTTTCCCCATAGTTACTTACCTCCTTCTGTAAAGTGCTTGATTTCAATGGGAGATAGGCACCTACATGATTTTTGAAAAGCATGTCTTTAGGCACCTAAATATCTTTAAAAATCTGGCCCCGGTTCCTCTCTGACTATGCCCTGGTCAACCTGACAGCCTGTTATCAAAAGGCATCTCTCATCCTTGCCCAACCTGGTTATCAATTCCTTATGAAATGTTACAGTTCATTATCCTATCCGGGTGAAGTTACATCAACATTTCCACAAGGAGTGTTTGTTCAGAAGTACCTTTGTATGCAATTGAGTGAAATGTAGTTGTAGCCATGTCTGTCCCAGGATATTAGAGAGACAAGGTGAGTGAGGTAATATATCTGTTACTGGACCAACCAAAGACATTACATCACCCACCTTGTCTCTCTCATATGCAGTTGGGAGCATTTTCTATACAATTTGAGGATGAATTGTGAAAGCAGAACATTCAGAAGCCAGTTAGAGGCACCAGTTAAGAACCAAAGCATTCAGTCTGTGACTGAAATAAACTGCAGAATTCAGGAACTGGAAGATTCTAGAACTAGACAGGCTCCAGGGTGAACAGAGGGAGCTTAAGAAATTGGAAACTGAAGCAGCATAGATGATGACCTAAATATTGATATTTTTGAATATCAGAAAAAAATTTGGAGGGGAGATTTCACACACACAAAAATCGCACACACAAACCCCCTTGTTCCAGCCAGCTCTGAGTAACACTATGACAATTCTTCTGATCCACTGTCTGGTGAAGTCAGTTGACTTCCGTCAGAGCCACATTAAGGCATAGTCACCACAGGCTTGTGCTTCAGGGTCCATCACCTGGAATCATGTGAGCACATCAGAATGTCCTCTTTTCTTCCAAAAAATCAATTCCTAGCCCTAGTGGTTGAGAAGAAAAGCTTGAAAATGTTTCACGGCCTGAAACACTATCTGAGGCATGAAGTATCTTATGCACCTCCTTGGTTGTTCTCTTATAACCAGCTCCCCTGGGTTTAGACCCAACAACAGCTATGCTTTTCTGAGTCATTTCTAGACAAAATTTATGTTCCCCATGACCTAATATGTATTTGTTACATAGTGTGACCATGGAAAAGGACAAACTGAAGTATTATAGCCTTTTTTGTTGGACCTTTATCATTACCACTGTTCACAGGGAGGGGAAAAATGTAATTTGAATAGACTGACATGGGACATTAACAGTGAACTTAGGAAATTAGGTTACTTTACAGTATTTGCATTTCATTGGTAAGTCATAGGAATGTTTGCCTGCTAGATAATAGTCAGATAAGAATATGAAAGAGAGGACACTGACATTTTCAAAATACCTTACTTTTTTTAATCAAAAGTTCAGCTAAAATAGTTTCCAATGCTTTGCATGATAAGGAAGTGTATCACCAGTCTGCTAGCAAAAAATCAAACAAAAAAGACTGATAACATAACCACAGATTAATCCCAAAGTATGCTACATTTTCCCCCTCAAGTTTGAAAAGGCTTCAGTTTCAAATTTTTCCCTTTTAATGGTGGTTATAATTCCCACTGTGCACTTAACAAAATAACTTTTTTTTTTCTGTTACTTGGTAGAGGAGCTCACCCTTAAAACAGGCTATGGCACCTTCATTTTATACTGTAGCCCTATTTGCACAAGATCACAGATGCAGTGCTCCCAGACTGCCTTAAATGAATGGACAGTGTTATATTCTGTCTGTACAGAAGTTGTCTTCTGCAGCTAGACAGACTATTTTTACACCTTTCTCTGTTGAAGCACTTATTAAATAAATCAAAGATATGGCACTCTTTGAACCCATTTGCCTAAGGATTCCAGCATTTCAAGCTACAGTAATTCTGACTCAGCAGATATGGGACAGTTTTCTCCAAATAAAGTGTACAAGTTTTGTAGGGATACACAAAACACATTTTTTGTAGTTTCATTATTAAAAAAAAAAAAAACCAAAAACCAAATAAACAAAAAAAACCCAACTAGGTTAAAATGCTGACTTTTCAAGTATATATTTAAAATGCTGAGATGCATGAGAGGGGCATTGACCTGTGGTTCTCACTCACCAATGCAGTTTTAAGGCATTGCTAGTTTTCTAAAGAGGATTTTATCTTGTACATAGTTCATGAGGGTGGATGTATTTTTATCCTGCTACTGTTCATATCCTTTGTAACTATTTACATTGCTATGGCCAATAACTTGTTTTGCTCTTTCATAAGATATGCATTTCATATATGGTACTCCTGGGTGATCAACTAGGTAGACATGAAGCTTCCAAGAACCTTTCCAGCAACTCGCTGTAGGCATCCTACTCACTTAAAGGTGTTACTCTATGGGAATTGAGGTAAATGAAGACCCTCTACTGAGGGTTCATTGAATAGGTGGAGATACTAGAACAACAGCAAAGATTTCCAAAAACTGCTTTGGAATTGTTTAAGAGATGTATTCTTAATTAGTAAATATTTATTTAGATAAATTAGTATACAATTTATCATAGAAGTTTTCCTTTCAGAAAAAAATTAATATTGCAGACAATCTCTAGCCTCTTGGTCTGCTAACCTTATCAGCTGTTCTAGGATATTTTTCTTAGTTCTCTTTCAATAGAAAGCCCTCAAAATCACAATTTCTCTCCAAATGGTCCACAATTTACTAGTGGCCCTGGTCAGGAAAAAGATTTTAAATTCATAATGGTAAAATGTCTATGTAGCTAACAAAACAAGAATAATTGAAGTTAATGAAAACTGACAGGATGCAAACAAATGGGGGCGGGGGCAATGTTAAATCCATTATTTTATTTAACTCACATTCTTAAACAACTTAAATTCCACCGACATTCCATGTCACAATCTACTACCATGCCTTGGTATCATAAGAGAGCTACAATGTAATGTAGGAGAATGAGCACTGTCAAGAAAGTTGTACTATAGTTGTACTTCTTTAAACTAAGTCCAAATTTGGCCACAATGTTGATGCTAAATGAAAGATGTAAATTATAAACATAGGGACCAATTGAGTCATGAAATGAAAAGGAACAATTCTGATAGAGATCAAAAGGAGTTGTACTTGTATCCGAGTTGTTTCTAACCTATGAAAAGTATCAGTAAGTTATTTGAAATAGGTATCATTAGCATTAATGTTTCTTTTTGACTCATTTATGATTGTGTGTCATATCAGAAGAGAGATCTACTAATGTATTCTTACATTTTCTTAGCAGCCTATAATGCGTATACTAGGCCTGATTCTTTTTTATGCTAAGACCAGTTTACACCACTCTAGCAGCTTACAGTGGCTTTAAAATGAGCGTACATTATATTTATACTCACTGCAGGATCTCTTTACATTGCCAGAACATTGTAAAGGCACCTTAAATTCCAGCCCTTAATCTTTACGCAATATGCTTTCTGATGGAAATCTATTGTGAAAAGTAAGTGTTGGACCTGTGCTTCAGTTTTATTATTTTCTATAATAATGTAAAAGTCAGTTTGCAATGAGAATCCAACTCATCTTAAAATCAGTCAGAAACTTATGCATAATTCACCATGCAATGAAGGTCAGGTAGAGAATAATATATTTTATAGGTCTCTACTATATTTAATGCAATACAGTCAAACTTGGTAAATAATCAGTTTTCAAACTCTATTTTGGTTCAGAAACGCTTCCATTTACTTTAGTGGGCTTGAAAGAAGCCATCTAAACCCCAGTGAGGTACATATGGTATAGCCTTGATCAATGGTTTATTGTTCTGAATGCTCATGCATACAATGAATAAGTTAACAAGTTTTTTAAAATAAATGCAGCTCTAGCAGAGATGAATATTTTTCTCATGAGCTAGTAAATTAACTGCCCAACTGAGTTGTTGTGATTATTCCCCAGAAGTTAAGTATCATATGAAAAATTGAAGTCTTATATTGTTTACCGGGTATTGCCATGCATTGTGGCCAAAAGTAATATACATGAAGACATAATTTTTTATTGGTGACTGTAATGAAATTTCATGTTAAATCATTTTAAATCAGTCCCATTTCCTTTCCAATGCACCTTTCGTGTAACCTGCCTGCAGAGATCTGTACAACTTTACTATCCAATGCATATTCTAATTATATTTTAGAAAGGTGAGTCATATTCCTTTCAAGTTTAGTCTTGAAATTGGACAGATTATAAAATTGTAATGCATAAAGATATCAGTTCAGCAGCTAAGACATAGTGTGCAAATGCAGTATTTATAAAACAGATGAAAAATACCTACTGAATCTGAACAAAGCTTTAGCTAGCTAGATTCATTGCTCCTCCTGGTGCTCTGATTCAGCTTAATTGGCTAGAAATGCCTTTTTCCATCTCTAATTAGCCAAAAGTAGAGCTGGTTGAATACCAGAAAAAATGCTTCAAAAATGTAAAAATTCATTGAATACTCTATTAGATCGTAACTATCGAGGAGACTGCTTGCTTTCTATCATATGTGAATCTAGCCACAGTGATCCAAGTGCAGGAAAGGTGATTGCAACACACTCAGCCTTCAGGGTCAACGCCCGGTAATCTAGCACGTGACAGCTCATTTGCTGAGAGAGGCACAATGGGAGTAGTCATTCCAGAACACCACTCCCTACACTAGCTACTTATACAGTACTGGGTGTATTAACTCTTTAGCCCTAAATACCAAAGACTTGGCTAGATCCATGACTTCCTTGCTATTTGCAACAAGAATGTTTCTAGCTTTTTTCCACCCAGAAATTCTAGCTACAGATTAAGATGCACCTGTTTACAAGGTAACCAGATGACCACTCACCTGGGCAGAGGCAACAGAGCACACAAGCAGCGAAATTTGCAAGAGAGGACATGAAATTGAGGGTGCATTTAAGAGCACAACAAAAACACCTTGGGTTTGATTTTCCAGATATACTGAGTTTCTACAACTCCCATTGATGTCAGATGAAGCTGTGAGTGCTCAATACTTCTGAAAATGAAGTCCATTGTGATTCAAGCGGAGGGTCCAAACATGGAGGCTCCAAATATCAGTAGCTATTGTTTAAAATGATGGCCTTAGTCCTTTTTGGAAGGCAAGCATTCTTTTCTGAAAAAAGTGAGGCACCCAGAATGCCACACAACAGGCAGATGACATATGTTGATAGTAATAACAATTAGATTATTTCTTTTTTCATAAACCTTATTTGCATTGACTTATTTGTCTTTTATTAGCAATTGTATACATATATTTATCATTTCATTTTTGAGACTCGCCTTGCTTAAAGGTAAAAAAGTTAAATTAATCAAAATAGCGAAAGATGTCCCAGTACTATAGTAATGTAAAGGCCAGAAATGTCTACAAGTAAATAATACTATGAATAGGCTGGAATAAATTACTGCATGATCTAGTGATTATCTGATTTCTGCCTTCTGAAAATCTGTTCAAGACCCTATTAAAAACATTAGAGTATACTTCCAAAAAATATTGCTACCTGTAGTCCGTCTGCCCCACACACATAGTCGTAGTCCAATTATAAAGCTCCCTCTCCCAAACTTAGAAAACCTTACCTTCTCCTCCCTTCAAATAGAATAAAACACAAAGCACATGACTTCAAGGTAGAATAGCTTGAATTATATAGCAGTTCTGCCAAAGATCATAGTACTATTACCCACTTTCATATTGTAATGCCAGTGTCTGCCCTTCTTGCTTTGGATTGAGTCCCAGGGGAAAGAGGGTATTATGTTTCTCAGACGAATAGTGAGCCCATTCCTGCTCCAACATAAGTCAGTGGGGGACAAGGTCCCTTTAACTTTACTGGGTCAAGGTCCAGCCAGTGTCTTAGAATTCTCTGGAGGCAGCACCCTTATGCATACAATAAGGAAGAGCTTCACACAGTCCCCACCTCTGTATGAACTGAGAAATCATCTGAAGGTGGCAAAACCACACAATAGACCTACGCCCTTATTGGCTGGGGGCTATTGAGGTTTACAGAGGTGCTAAGTCTTTTTTAAAAAAAAAAAATCATGTCATTCGTCCTATATAATCCTGCAGGTTTCTCACTCGCTGCAGTGTTAACAAGGGCATTTTCCAAAAGGACGAATTTTGGAATATTCAAATTGTGAAATGCTAAAAAAACTGGCATATGCCCAGTAACAGTAATGATTAAATAACTAATAGGAAACACAGTCAGATCTCGGTTATTGGGTTAATCTCAAACCTCATGTAGTAAATCAAAATGTGACACCCCTAAAGATTGTCCAGATTAGCCTTTTGACTGGGGATTCTGGGATACCAGACTGAACTTTAAAGATAATTTATTTGAATGAGAATTCCAGTTGTGTAAATCACAATTTAGTTTTAAGGCTCAAAGAAGGAAAAATCTTAGGAGTCTTCTCAAGATAAAGCCAGACAGATGTCGCAGAAATACAAATCAGTGAAGTTTACCCCTCCAAGAGAACTCTGGCATTCGCACCCTTCAGAGCTCATTTATGTTGGCATTTGCCATGCATACTTGAGTTTCATTGGGAGCTGAGGGGAGGAGAGGAGATCAGACTGGTGTGTTAGAGATGTATACCGTCAAAGAAGACTTCCGCTTTGTTCTTTTGCCTCACTTTGTGGCTAATTTTCAATAAGATATCCCCTGTTGCAGGGCTGTCCTTAGGATCTAGGGGACCCTACTCAGTATTATTAAACTGGTGCCCCTATGCCTGGGGCGGGGGAGCTGAGAGCTGGCGGGTGCTGGGGAGAATAAGGTAGCAAAGTATACTGAGATGCCCGGCCTGCCTCTCAGCAGTGGACAGTCACAGTTCCCTGCAGAGACCCCCTCCCCCCACTCTCTCCCTCACGCAGTATGTGTGGCGCCAGCGCGTTCAGCTCTGTGAATACGGCCCCTGCCTAAGGAGACTGCAGTGCGCACTGGGTGTGTGGGAGCTGACCCGCTCTTATGTGCTGTCATGGGCAGTGGGTGAATCTGCCGCTCGGGAAGGCTAGCTCCCCAGCCCACCTCTTCTGCCTGTGGCCCTGCCCATACTCCACTCCTGCTCTGCCCCAGGCCCCACCCTCTCCCCACTGTCTCCCTCCTCTCTTCCATCCCCCACCCCACCCCACTCTTTCAGCCAAATCTCTGAACCCAAATGAAGCAAATGACATTTGAAAAAACACACTTCTGCAATTTCTTTCTAAAGAAAATGAAGCATGTATTCCACTGCATGCCAGCTGCTGAAGATTGGACATGCAGAAGGTACCTACTTAAAAGCACTAAATTTGGGAATAAAAAATGTCAGTCACAGGTTTTTTGATATGCCCTGAAGTTTGTAGTAAGGGTGAATACAACATTAAATATTATGGAATATATGATACAGCTCTTCTCTGTTTTACTTTTTCTTAATCAGTATTTCTAAGCTGATTTTATATTTTAAATGTACTCTTAAGCCTTCATACAGTAATCATTCCTGATTACTACATATTTAACTCACTGAAACAAAGACATTACTTTAAATTAATCAGTCACAGAGGTTTAGTGTGTTCATAACAATGTTCATTGCTTTTAGATTTACTTCATGTGATCTTCATAAGAATAGACATGTTTATGAAATTTCACTAACTTTTTAAAAAATATATTTTTAAAGATTTTAGGCATAATGGATTTTATATCTTACTAGGTACTGATTTTGCTGGAGGGTTCTCTTAAAACTAGTTCATCATATAGTCAGAAGTAAAGAAAGGAAAACTCTTTGTCCATCTGGAAGAAAAGGGGTGTTGTCCTTTTAAGGGCTCTCTTCAAGTGGATGGGGCGTGAAGGGAGAAAGGGATGGACAGAAAGGACTGGAAAAGTTTGGAAGCAAGTTTGTTTTACTATAATTACACATTTTAATTTTATTTTAGATAAAGGTGGTCTTTTGAAGGATTTATTTAAAAAACTATGTCTGAAAATCCAAGCATTTAAGGCTAAAGATGATTGTGCATCCAAAAAGCTATGCAAGGATTTTTTAGAGATGTGATTTTATAATCTTCACCAACTCACTAATGAAATATTTTTAAAGCAAATTTTAAACTAAGGTCCTGTAGACTAACATGTTCTGAGTAAACACGATAGTCATGCACAACTGTTTTTGTCAGCAAATTCAGAAACTGACAGTATATACCTGGGGGTTGGCAAATGCCAGTTAAATGGCTTCATTACCACTCGAATGGCTCTTTAACAGTTTCAGTGTTGTGCTAATAGGGCTGGCAGGCTTTTTCACTTTTGAGTTACTAGATCCCCTTTGGAGGAAGACTCACCAGGCTGCAGCAGCTAGCTGTGGGAGCCAGGGCCGGCTCCAGGCACCAGCTAAGGAAGCAGGTGCTTGGGGTGGCCAGTATCAAAGGGCAGCACTCCAGCCACTACTAGGGTGGCATGTCCAGGTCTTTGGTGGCATTTCAGTGGTAGGTGCCTCAGTCCCTGTTGGAACAAAAGACCTGTCGCTGAATTGCTGCCGAAGAGTGGAGTGGTGCAATCGCACTGCCGTGGCTTTTTTTTTTTCTTTTTTTTTTTCCGCTTGGGGTGACAGAAAACCTGGAGCCAGCCCTGGTGAGAGCCTGCAGGAAGGGTCAGAACAGGGATTGGAAGAGGTGAAAGGATGGACACTAAGACCCAGTGGTGCCCCGGATTTTCAGGCCCTACACAGACGCATATGCCTAAAGACTGCCCTGCCTTGCTGAGACACACAAAGGAGAAGAGAGAGGCACCAATACCAGGCCAAAGTCATTGTTACGTGAAGAAGGAAGCTATGTTCACTGAAATCCATGGATGTTTATTCACATGTATGTCATGTGGGTTGGAGATTTAGGGGTTTGGGACGAAGAATGGACAGATGTAAAGGGACTGTCACTCTAAATGGGATTGTTCCCTGGCAAAACATGGAACTGCTGAAGAAAATTCCAGTGGGAGTTAATTCTTCTCCCCTCAACTTCAACTCCAACTTCAGCCTGTGTACTCATCTCAGAGGGCTGGTCCACACTAGGGGGGGGAATCGATCTTAGATACGCAACTTCAGCTACGTGAATAACGTAGCTGAAGTCGAATATCTAAGATCGGATTACTCACCTGTCCACACCGTGCAGGATCGATGTTCGCGGCTCTCCGTGTCGATTCCGGAACTCCGTTGGGGTTGATGGAGTTATGGAATCAATATAAGCGCGCTCGGGGATCGATATATCGCATCTAGATTAGATGCGATATATCGATCCCCGAGCAATCGATTTTAACCCGCCGATACGGCTGGTAGTCTGGACGTGGCCAGAGAGGAGCAGTCTCCAAGCATGACCAGAGAGCTAACAGCGGCACAGCTTTGTTCTGAGTCTTTTTTCCAAGAAGAGAGGGGTAGAGAAAGAGGTTCTATGGTTCCCCTTTAATTCGCACAGGTAGATCTCATACTGTCTTGAGAAATCTATTCACTTAGAGGGACTTACACTTTGTTTTCTCTGTGGGACCACAAACTCCTCCCTGGGGCCACAAAGGGTTCATGTCTCAGGAACTCTTGAATACTTCACTTCTGTTGTGTGCCATTTAACTTTCCCTTCCTACAGGTATCAGAGAGGAAGATGAAATCCCTCAAAATAATGGTAGGAAAGGTTGAAGTTTTTGTGTTTTGTTAAAGTGCCCATGATGGATTGCACCTGAATGCAGTTTTTGCATTTTATAGTTATAACAGTGGATCTAATTCTCTTCACTGACCAATTTAACTTCAATAGTCACTCCTGATTTGCACCAGTATGAGTTAGAATTAGGCTCTTTGTTAGTACTATGTTCGTGTACTTCTGATATAAGCTTCTAGATATGGAGGAAGGCACTCAAGTGTTAGTGAAATTTTTGTATAAATTCAGATTTGAATGATCAAAGACGGCAGATATTGTATAAATCTGGCAAAGTTCAAAGCCATTTTTGAAAATAAGCATCCAATGTGTTTCAGTGTAGAAGAGTAAAATGAGCAAACCTGGGTAGTATTTTGAGGGTAGCTCTACTTCATAACCTTCAATATACGAACAAGGAACTACTGCAAAAACCCAGAAGATAACAGTAGAATGTTTCACCTGAGAGGAAACTTAACTTGAGGCTGATTTAGGAGATTTAATTACAAAGACTCTTGGGCTTAAAATTCAAGTTTTAAACAGAATGGCATGAATATTATTTTGAACTTGAAAAGATGCAGTATTATGAAAGTAATTTTGAACAGTTTATTAGACCAGAGACAGTACTAAAATGAACCTCTTGTCCGTACAATTAAATGGTTATAAATATGTCTTCAGAACAAGTTGCTAATCATCTCTGAGAAGTCTGAATCAGAGAATAATGGCTTAAGAAAAAGTAATTAGCACCGAACAGTTAGGCTTAGTGTCATAAACTGGAATGTGGGTTGTCATATGTAATGGGCAGAACAGCAGTGCAGTGATCAGAGCTGGAGTCAGGAACCAGAAGCCAACCCAAGTGTTACAGGTGGAGTCAGGAACCAAGAGGTAACCCAAAGATCAGTCAGGAATTAGGAGGGCTGGGGACAAGGCAGACCCAGGAGACATCCCAGCTGTAGGCAAGTGTATTGAACAGCCAGTGGCCAACTCCTACTGCTGGGCTTAGGAACAGTCCTGGCAATGCTGTTCAGGCAATCTGGCCAATTATGGGTTTCAGCTGTGGTTAGTTCTCAGAGCCCAAGCCCAGCTTCATGCCCTTGTTCTTAACACCTAAAAAGTGTAGTGTTGCAAAGCCCTTTCCCCTATTTGTGAACTGCATGTGAACAGACTGTGATTTTTCACCTATTTCTTTGCTATTTGAAATTGTTTAATGAATCTTTGAAGTGAATGCTTCACAAGAACCTCCCTCTAGCTAGCAGTCAATCACACCTTGTCCTCAGTTATCTGCTAGACGGTGTCCAGCTGAAAAGCAGCTGTCTTTAAATTATAGAGTCTTCCATTCAGTACTAGACTCCTGGGACCAGTTTCTGATCAACTTATTCAGGATTCAGTTTATTTTTAATTCCAGTAACTAGATAGAGGTACACTGGAATTTAAATGGTGTTACTGAGATCAAAATAAGGCCCATCTACATCAGGGGACTGAACTGTTTCAAGGTTAAATGTTGCAGCTGAGTGTTTCTAGCATCATTTAGTGTTGTAACTGGTCTGTGTACCCTTACTAATCAGAATGGTTGTGCAAATAACTGCACTGTGTGCACACAGAACTCTCAGTACAACTACAATTCCAGAATAGCTCCCTATAGTAGGTGCACAGAATGGTAGTATGTTTGGCATTATATGATATATATTACTTCACTGCAGCCCATGCAACTTTCACCTGATTTGACTTTTTAATGCTGTGACATTATTTAGTTTTATGTTAATCTGGGTGAGCGTCTTGTGATCTGTAAAGGGGTAGTTTTACCTTAATCGTAAGTACTATACTTAGTTCTTTAGCGTCGAAGTAAGACTGCTTCTGATTTTTGATGGTAGAACTTGAATCTTCACCAGAAAATACTACTACTTGAGCCGGTTTAAAAGTTAAGCCTGATGAAAAGGTCATATATTAAATTTGGGATATTTTCTGTACTCAGTGACTCATCGATGTCTCAAGATTCTAGCCCAAGGGGAATATGGCAATTGTCAATCAATATGTGACCTCTTACAAGCATCGGTATTTTATGCATTCATGTAAAGATACACATTTGGAGCCTTCAGTTAGTCATTGTCACTCAGAGGTTGCACATTGAAACCTAAAGTCAATGGGAGTTAAGTGCCTAACCTGACTGGGCATTTTTGAAAACCCCAGTAGATGCTTATTGGCACCTTTTGATACCAAAATACCTTTGTAACTCTGGCCCTAAGTGTCTATAGGAGGCAGCTCTACCAGGAAGTGAGCAAGAGAACCTACCTCTGGTCACACCAATAGAAGTTGCACTAAGCTAGTCTGAGAAAGGAGACACCCTTCACGTAACTTGGTCTGATCTTTTAGGGACAGTGCAGAAGAATGCACTGGATCGGAATAAAGACAAATTTCCACTGAAGTGGAGCTTGCATGTCTCTGCAGAAATTGATTTAAAAATGAATGACATCATGTAAATCAACCTATGGTTTCAATGAAGCCTTCAGTGATCAGAGGAAGCAGCAAACTCTGAGATGCTACATTGAGGGAAGAAAAATATAATGTATCCAAGTGGTTTGTACCTGTCCTGAGAATGGTAGATATATCGCCATGTGGCATAGTGAGATATTTCCCTAAAATCTAATGTCTTTGATAGAGCTCCCAGGAGATTATAATATATATTTTTCTGCAAAGAGGTGTGATATGTTCTTGTTTTTTTGTGACCTTTTATCTTTTGGCAGGGAAAAAATGTTGTTCTTTGCCCTGTGCTAGCTTGCTTGCATATAATATGTTCTGAAGATCTGTACGAGTAAGTTGCTCCATTATTAATACTTAACTTTCCCACTGAAAAATATCATAATTTATTAGAAAATATAATGGTTGCAGATGTTTAGTTTGGACTTCTGGTGAATTTGAATCAAAGTTATAAAAAAATGAATTGACATAAAACATTTGGTAATATTTACCCTATAAATTTTATCAACCTAGGAGTCAGTAAGACCAAACAACATGTAACATTACATGTCACTCTTAGTTACTGGATAACTGCCTATCAGATATATGTATTGTGCCAAAGTTCTAGGGTTTGTCTGTATGGTTTTATACCTGTTCAAGGGTAAAGCAACAGTGAAATGACAGTAATAAATAAACTATCTAAATGGAAAAGGTCAATGAAAGCCATCAAGAGTTAACAGCCCTTGAAAAGGAGCAGCTCTACTCATTTAAGAAAAATATGCAGTTGAAGTCTGAACTTGCAACTGACTTGAAACAGACTTTTAAACAGTCTCATTATGTCACGGTGAGTCATATTATTTAAGTATTACTTGTAAATTTACCATCTACTCCTTAATCTTTTTGCAAGATCAGCTTGCTTAATTATGCAAAGAAAGGTGATCCAAGCCAGATCTAGGCAACATATTGTGATATTTTTGATTTTTAGCAGAGATAAAAATGGTCTGACTTTTGCTATGTTCTCAAAGCCAAATCAAAACCTCTTGATACAAAATATGAAACAAACATTAATATTTATGCATATGTTTTTAAATAAATGATTTGGTCTACTGGGTTAAAAAGCTCATTAAGGTTTTTAAATGCAGATCCTTTTTGGAGTATTTGGATTTGATTCCTGGTGCCACCGATGAAGTTAATATCATGCATTCAGCATCTAGAGCAGATTTGGCAACCCATGGCACATGAGCTGATTTACTGTGGCACACTGCTGCTGGCCTGGGGTCCCCGCTGCCAGCCCTGTTCAGCCTGCTGCTGGCCTGGATGGACAGAACCCCAGGCCAGCAGTGATCTGAGCGGGGCTGGTGCCTGGGACCCTGGCTGGCAGGGGCCAGTGGACGGAACCCCAGACTGGCAGCAGGCTGAGCGGGGTTGGTGGCTGGGACCCTGGCTGGCAGACAGAACCCCAGACCACCAGCAGGCTGAGCGGCTCAGCCTGCTGCCAGCCTGGGGTCCCAGCCGCCAGTCCACTCAGCCTGCTGCCAGTCTGGGGTTCCGTCTGCTGCCCCCTGTCCGGCCGCCGACCCTGCTCAGCCTGCTGCTAGTCTGGGGTTCCATCTGCTGCCCTCTGTAAATGTAAAATGTATTACTGGCACGTGAAACCTTTAAATTACTGCGAATAAATGAAGACTTGGCACACCACTTCTGAAAGGTTGCTGACCTCTGAGCTAGAGTTTCTAGGACATGTCAGTGTTGTTATAGCTTCCTAGTAATTGGAGCTATTTCATTTCACCAAGCTCTGGTTCCTGTCTTCTGCCTGGTTCTATGCATCCAACGGTATGGGAAATGATCACAAAGTGTGCATGTATGGGGGTGAGAACAGTAACAAAAGAGGAAAATTAACAGGTATGCCAGAAATGCTGTGCAAAATAAGTCACTTGCTGAGTATATCTTTTTTTAAGCATCTAGTGATTCATTACATTGAATATTAATGAGCATTCCTCAACTCTACATCCTTGCTCATACTTACACACATGATCACTATACCGTATTCCTTGTCCAAAACTAACATTGAAACAAAGGGGAATTTGCTGGAGTAAGACCTGCAGAATTTGACACTGCAGTGGGCCTGGGACCCCTGGTGAAGAGAAGTTTGGATTTTTTTTTTTTTAAACTAACACTTGCAATGTCTGAGACACAAGGTGGGTGAGGTAATATCTTTTACTGGACCAACTTCTGCTGGTGCCAGACAAGCTTTCAAGCCCACACAGAGCTCTTCTTCTTGCAATGTTTGGCATGTTGCAGCAGGGAGCCTCTAGTTCCTCTTGTAACCTCAGAGCCTCTTCTTCTGTTTCTCTGGTCTGGCCTCAGGGAAAAGATATGTGGTTGGGCTGGTATCTAGGCTTGCATGCTTGGTAGCTCAATAGCTGACTGAACAGCCAGGTCCCTCTCTTCTACAATATCACCTTGTCATTGTTTAGATAGGAGCTCTCCTCCAGACCCCCAACCCCTGCCAGGAGGAGAAGCCATAGCTTCCAAGAAGGTATCCTGCTGCAGCCATAAAGAGTGTTTAAAATGAGGGAAAATATTCTGCAAACAACATTTGTGAGAATTGTAAAATCGATTTTCTAACCTAGGGACTTAAACTGCCATGCCAGAACCATTAACTAATTCACCCTGTATGGTTTCCTACCTCTGGCAGTGTCCTGTATACCGGATTCTTAAGAAGAAGGCAAGCAAGCCACCCCACACCTCAAAAAAAAAAAAAAAAAAAAAAAAAACAATGGAAAGAATAAAAGAAGCAGAATTCCTAACATGCTTTATTTTAGCAACGCTTCCATGGTCAGGACCAATGGGCCATATTCTCTTGAGATCTGGCCCTTTTGCATCATTCAGGGGCTTAAATGAGCCTAACAGAGAATTTCCCTGTTGGAGAAGAGCTCTTAGCCAGATCAGGCCCTACTCCTCTGCTCCATCCTACCTGGCATTGGGAACCTGGCATATTGGAGATGGGAGGGGGAACGACTTCATGGATGTGATTTCCATTAAAGACCCTATGACAGTGGTGCAATTTACAGCTGCCCGGTAGCAGTCCTAAGCATCACCAGGGCCCGCCTGGTCCTAGAAATCAGGAAGCTGTAACCAGCTTCCTAACAACCACTCTCCTGCAGCAAGCAAAGCTCTGTCCCCCTACCAGGATCTCTACACCTTACTTCTCTCTGAACCCTTAATACAACATAACTAAGAGTGGGCATGCTAATCCTTTAGGTGGCTTTAAGTAGCAGTTTAAGTTCCTAAACCTACTGGTACTCCACTTCTCTTTACTACACTTAGGGTATGTCTACATCTACAATTTTGCAGCGCTGGTTGTTACAGCTGTATTAGTACAGCTGTATAGGGCCAGCGCTGCAGAGTGGCCACACTTACAGCAACCAGCGCTGCAAGTGGTGTTAGATGTGGCCACACTGCAGCGCTGTTGGGCGGCTTCAAGGGGGGTTCGGGGAACGCGAGAGCAAACCGGGGAAGGAGACCAGCTTCGCCGCGGTTTGCTCTCACGTTCCCCGAACCCCCCTGCAAACCGCAGGGAAGGAGACCTGCTTGCTCGGGGGTTCGGGAAACGCGAGAGCAAACCGGGGAAGGAGACCTGCTTGATTACCAGAGGCTTCCTCAGGTATGCTGGGATACCTGCTTATTCCACGGAGGTCAAGAAAAGCGCTGGTAAGTGTCTACACTTGATTACCAGCGCTGGATCCTCTACACCCGAGACAAAACGGGAGTACGGCCAGCGCTGCAAACAGGGAGTTGCAGCGCTGGTGATGCCCTGCAGATGTGTACACCTCCTAAGTTGCAGCGCTGTAACCCCCTCACCAGCTCTGCAACTTTGTGATGTAGACAACCCAAAGAAACTCATCTGAGTTGCTGCATGGGCAGCCATGCTGGATAAACTTAACATTGTAGACATTCCTTTATTTTGATTTTCTGCTCTGTCAGTTCACTTCCTACACAAAATAATTATTTTGTAAACATAATTTACTGCATCCATCAGTAAGGAGTCTTGATTTTACTTTGGGGAAGTGTCCACTGAGACATAGTTGGTTTATGCAAATGTTAGATAATGCATGATCTTAAACTCAGAATTTAAACTGAAAGCACTGGGGAGGCACCTCATCAGAAGCCCCTTGACATCAAAGGAAAGAATTCCCAGGCTTTGGACCTAGTCCTTAATTAGCCAGAAATGTTCATGTGTGCTGCAGTTTTGCTCCCATTCAGGAATGTTTTTGGAAAAGTGATATTTTTACCTGCTAGAAAAATCTCATGTGATCAGTAAATTTAATTGGGTTCCAGTGAAGTCTTGACCGGTTTATTAGAGTCCATTTAAAATCCATGCCAACCTCTATCTTCCTTTCCCCCTCACATAATTAGCATTATAAAAGTTGGACTACTTTGTCCCCTCCATATTGTCTCTCTCTCTACTCACCACCCCTAGCTTGCCATGTGAAAAACCCCACTTTTCGTCATTTCCTTCTTTTTGTTTAACCCAAGTAACCCTCAAATCTTTTTCCCCCTGCCATGACTTCCTCAAGGTCTGCATCAACTACAACTTTTCCTCATAGTGGTGAGGTGAGGGTGTGTGCATCTGCCAGCATACACTGAATTGGGAGGGGGAACATCATGTTTGTACTCCTCCATCATGAATGGGATGAGCTGGAATATCTATCTTCTTTCATCTTTTCACGTAATCTCAGGTTCTGCTGAGGGATGGAAAGCTGCATCTTTTTGTTGTTGCTCCTCCTACTGATGTTCTGATGCCCCCACCTACAAATTGCGGGAGGAGGGGGAAGGCATGTACTTACTATCTCCCCTGTATAACTTTATTCACTGTCAATTCAAGTGCTGTTGATAAAAGTCCAGGGTAGAGAGGACTCTTAAGAGTGTATGGCAGGGGTCGGCAACCTTTCAGAAGTGCTGTGCCGAGTCTTCATTTATTAACTCTCGTTTAAAGTTTTGCGTGCCAGTAATACATTTTAACGTTTTTAGAAGGTCTCTTTCTCTAAGTCTATAATATATAACTAAACTATTGTTTTATGTAAAGTAAATAAGGTTTTTAAAATGTTTAAGAAGCTTCATTTAAATTTAAATTTAAAATGAAGAGCCCCCTGGACTGGTGGCCAGGACCCGGGCAGTGTCAGCACCACAGAAAATCAGCTCGCATGCCGCCTTCGGCACTCGTGCCATAGGTTGCCTACCCCTGGTGTATGGCATATAGACATTGTCCTTAGTGTCTCATGGATAATTAAAACTGCATCTTGTCTTTTTTTTTCAAATGCAGATTGAGTTGAATTATTGAAACTGGCAGACATTAGGAAGCTACTTAAGAATTCACACTCAACTAGCACATAGACTGCCAAGAGCCACAGCAAACATGCGGACTGATTTTGTAGGGATATCATTTTTTATCTCATTTTTGGAAGAGAAGACTGGACTTTTGACTCTTAAATCAGAATTACTGGTTTAATACTCATTCAGCTGAAGTCAAGTTACATCGTGAGTCTATCGCTTGAGAAAAGTAATAAGATAGAATGTCCTGGATTCTTGAAGGGAAGAAAGATCTACGTTTGGGCGGCTTACAGCGAGTCTGTGAAAACTAGTAGACTCAGAGTTTGACCTCCTGCACCTTTCTTCTTGCATGTGTTTGCAAAGTTCCTGCAGTTCTTTGTCCTTATATTTGTACTAGATTTCCTTTGAAAAAAATTCACATAAAGATTATTGCATTGTACATACGCATTCTGTTCCTGGGTTAAATCACTCCCATATATAACAGCTGGACTGGGCTGGGCACAGTGCCTAGGAAAGAGGCAGGCCTTAGTAGCCACACAACATCTGAATCTGCTGAAGGTAACAGCTATAAAGTACTTTCCCTTCACTCAGAACATGAGTAGCTTCTGTGGCTTTATAGACTTTATAGGAGACCCACTGAGCTTTCATGGGCCAGCAGTTATGGAGACAAATATGTGTAGATTCAAGTCCTGTATTATATCTAGGCAGCCCGGTGGGTTACAGAGACCTCATATTAGACCCATTTTATCCTGCCCCCCCAACTGCTACAGGTGTGAAAATATAATTTAAACCCACAAACTCAACCCCTGAGATGCAGGGGTGGGGGGTGGAAATCCATCCAGCAATTTGCAAATTTTATCATATGGGAAAAATCCCTTCCAGGCCCCAAACAAAGTTAAGAGACTAGCCAACCCCCTGGCATAGTGCCAGATATAACTCGCTAGGTCAGGGTGGGGCTGGAACAGTCAAACTGGCCACTGGCCAGCAGCAAAACCAAATAGAGCACAAAATGGCCACTTGCCAGGAGCTAGAGCAAAGAGAAGCCACCCCACTCCCTGGCAAATGACAGCCAACCAGCCAGCCCCGATGGCTCTACAGCTGAATGGCAGCAGGAATGGTTGGGGCAGATAAGTCCTCCCCAACCTTGCCATTTAGGGTGGAGGGGGAAGGGAGGAGAAAATAAGAAAGAAGCACCCTTACATGTCCCCATGTGTACATGCTGCAAGAAGGGGGAGGGGAACCAAAGGTAGCATGTATTTCACTACCCCACCCATTCTTCTTTGGGATCTCGTTCCCCACATACAGCTAGAAGTGCATGTGTGTGTATGGGGGCGGGGGCAGTGTAGCAGCGTCCCTATTGCCTCTGGACTCATCCAAGACACGTGCCGGCTAGTGAGGGAAGCATTCTTTACTGAGCTCAGTAGTCAGAAATGCTTACTGTGGCAATCCTTACATTGTTATCCACAGATGCGCACGCTCCTTCTGGGTATAAGAACCTGGATGGATGGATAGGTGGAAAGATGGGACTTCGATAATTCTGCATTCCTATCTCGTCATGCTTTGGGTCCAAAGGTGAACATCTATCTGAAAAATGTGGGGAATCTCTGTTAGGAGTCCACTTGGAGATTTCTGCCCTCCCAGGGTTTTTTTTTTTTCTGCAGGAGGGGATGCTCCAGCCTATAGCATTTGGGAGACTACTATAAACAAATTAGAATATACTTACAAGCATAAACAATACAAACTCTTTCTAGGTTGTCAGTATTTCCATAACCAACCTGTATTGTATTGACTTCACCAAACCGTCTAACTGGGGGATACATCATGGCTTGTGGTATATTCTCACAGCATTTACACATGAACCAGCCCTATCTGATCATGCAGTCTATCTGCCTGCCACAGCTATGTGCTTCCTACACTACAGGTGTTAGTGTGTGCACCAGGCTAATTTTACATATCCTAGGAGATGGGGCTTTTCTCACATCCCGTGGGAGACATTTCCATGCCTAGATATATCTTACTATCAGGGAGATTTTCTTGATCTTCAGGCTAAATCCTCCTTTTCATAATTTCAGCTGATTGCTCCTATTTAGAAGTTCTTGACTTGCACTACCCTGTGTAACTCCTTTCACTCCTTGGTTTTACTCTCTTTAAATATTTGAAGACTCGCCATTCTGTCCCGCCCTCCTCTCCTCCCCCATTTACTCACATTTAGCTCTCTTAATTGCTCCTCACATGGCAAATCAGTCCCTTCAACCTTTTTGATGCTTAACTGATCTCCTAAGATTTGTCAATATCCTTCAGGTTAATGGTAGTGCCCAGAAATGAACATGATAGTCCAAAAGCAGTTGCAGAGGGCTAAATTGAATCATATAGGCACAGCTGTGAATTTTGGACAGCATAGAGCTGCCTGACTTTGGCGGAGCACATAGGAGGCTGAACAACTGCTACTAGGCTTCTGTGGGGTGCTCCTCTGCACCTGGCCAACTTTCCTGAGTGGCGCATCAGGAATAGCAGAACCATAACCTTGCTGTGTTCTCACCTCTTTGGGATGCTACGTGCCCTGGGATATTAAGTCAGGTGCAGCCTTTAGCTGCTGGGAAAAGAGGTGGAGCCTAAACCTTGTCACACTGGGACTTCCCACACCCACTTCCTGCCCTTAGAACATAAGAGCGGCCGTACCAGGTCAGACCTAAGGTCCATCTAGCCCACTATCCTGTCTACCGACAGTGGTCAATGCCAGGTGCCCCAAAGGGAGTGGACCTAACGGGCAATGATCAAGTGATCTCTCTCTTGCCATCCATCTCCATCCTCTGACAAACAGAGGCTAGGGACACCTATTCCTTACCCATCCTGGTTAATAGCTAATAATGGACTTAACCACTATGAATTTATCCAGTTCTCTTTTAAACACTGTTATAGTCCTAGCCTTCACAATCTCCTCAGGTAAGGAGTTCCACAAGTTGACTGTGTGCTGAGTGAAGAAGCAGCCTTAACTTAGTGGGAAGGCTAGCACATACTCGCCATGTCATTAGCTTCCCTGACAGCTCATCTACACTCAGGGAGCAGAGCTGGAAGTCCCTGGGGAGGGCAGTGGAAAATCAGGAACCAGGGAATGTCTACACTCTAATTACAGGTGCGATTGCAGCTCAGGCAGGCATACTCGCACCAGCTTTAATCTATCTAGTGCAGCTACAACTAGCAGTGAAGATGCAGCAGCACAGGCTTCAGGGTGGGCTACACAATCACACCAGGGATCCTAGGTTTATATTTGCTTTGCTAACCTGCCTAGGCTGCCATCTCCACTGCTATTTTTAGCAAAGCTAGCTAGAGGAAAGCTAGTGCAGGGATGCTAGCCTGTCCTATGGCCCTACTTCTGATGCAGTGTAGACATCTCCTCGTCCTACGCCTGGGGCCCTACAGCATTTTTCCTCAGACTATATTGTAGTGTTACACTCCAGCACACGCTAATTTAGAAAGCAATTGTTTCTGTGGTCTGCAGATTCTGACATTTCCTAATTACCCTGTTACCTACTCTTTATTTTACACTATTCCTAATTCTTACTGTTCTAGTCCCAAATTATTCATGTGTCTCTTTCTTGAGAAAGATGTATTTATTTTAAAAACTCCGTATCTTATCTGTTTTTCAGTTATTAATTTCATCTTTATCTTCGTAAAGTAGATGACCTACTTTCTCCCTACCACTCTCCTTCCTCTGCTACAGTTGTTAAAACCCTCTTCAGGCCTTGGCTAGCATTCTGTATTTTTTTTAAATTGCACTTAAGTGGCTCAAAGGAGCTGGACCCTGGCAGTAATTCTCCAGAAGAGAGCTTGCTGCTAGTGTCAAGTAGTGGAACCATCTTCTGGGCCTGCCACCTCACCTCACCCTAACGGTGGACAGGAGGGGTGTGGTGGGGACATAGCTGGTTTTCTGTGGGTGACAGGGCCCTAAAGGACTATGTGACAATGGTATAAGTTAGAACAGCCCCTATGCTGCATTAACTCAGGATGGGGTCAGGCCAGCATAGAATCAGTGACCTCCAGTCGTGCAACTGGAATCCATTTCTTACCAGTAGGGTGTCTGTGTGGAGGGGAGAGGAGCAGCTTATGGGGGGGGTGTACGTTACCTCCTCATGTGACTCCTTCCTGATCCCAGCCTGGGGCCCCCATGCTCTCCCCACCCCCTCCTTATCTGGGGAGGGGGCTCGTCCTCCTCCCGCTGCACTGGAGACTTCAGAACCACAGCGGCGAAAGGAGCAGAATGCCCACAGCTCCTCTGATGTAGCTCTAGCACCCCAACCAGTCCACGCAGGGTATCCTCTGACTGTGGGCAGGGATGGGGGCGGGACAGTCACACCAGAGGAGCTGCCAGCGTGGGGCTGCCCGGTGGCCCCACATTCCGTTCCTTTCCCTGCTGCAGTTCCCGGGAAAGCTCTGTAGTTCAGGGCTCTCCTAGGAACCACAGCAGGGGAAAGGAGCAGAACACTGATAGCTCCTTGAGCTTGGCTGTACCACCCCCAGCCCTGCCCTCTTGCAGGGTTGCTTTACAGAGGGAGGAGGCCCTGCGCGGAAGGTCTGGGTACTACTGCTCTGGAAGAGATGCTGGCATGAGACTGCCCAGTTCCACATTCTGTTCCTCCTGTGTCTTTCTGGTACGCTGTACCAGCTATAAATATCTTGCGGGTACAGCATACTGTACGGTACCACTGTACTCGTACTGCTGTTGACTTGTAACAGTTTCCCTGACAGTCCCCAACTTCTGCTACATGAAGCTGAGCTCAGATACTGAGAAGAACTGAGCCCCATGATTTCTTACCTACATTTTATCGCTACACTACCTCTGCAGCTCCAGCACCCAGGAGCAGTTCTAGGTATTTTGCTGCCCCAAGCAAGGCAGGCAGGTTGCCTTCGGTGGCTTTCCTGCGGGAGGTCCCCGGTCCTGCGGATTTGGCGGCACGCCTGCGGGAGGTCCGCCGAAGCCGTGGGACCAGCGGACCCTCCGCAGGCGTGCCACCGAAGGCAACCTGCCTGCCGCTCTCGCGGCGACCGGCAGAGCGCCCCCTTGGCTTGCCGCTCCAGGCAAGCACTTGGCATGCTGGTGCCTGGAGCTGCCCCTGGTTTCTATAGAACATTCACTTGTGTGCTCTGTGCCACAGTGACAGCAGTAGAAACATGCTTACCTTTTTCCAGTAGGAATGGCATTTGGTCTGAGCTCAGCTTTGGCTGTCTTCATCTAAGGTGCTGATTTTGGCTAAGCCTCAAAAAGATGGATAATGCCATAAATAAGCATTAATGAGGAGGAGGATCTCTTTGCCTTCCACAATAGGAATTCCTTATTTTTAAGCCTGTTTGTGCCAAACCACACTTTCCACTCAAGTGCTACCCAAGTTCTCCTACTTTTCACTTTTTCTGTCAGAGGTTACCTGAGAAACATGGTGACCTATATGGACAGTGGGGTGGTGGGTCTTTTTTTTTCCACTCAGTCTGAGAGTGTAACATTAGTGTACCTACAGAAACAGACAGGGAATGGTGGGAATATCTCATTCATACTTCTACTCATTGGCCTCAGGTTTGGGTAGGGTTTTTCTATAAGTAAGGTTTAGAATTTGGCAGGGTCAAAGAATGTTTGGTGTTGGTTTTCAAGAGATGACACTGATATGTAGGGCCCTACCAAATCATGGCCCATTATGGTCAATTTCATGGCCAGAGGGTTTTTAAATGGGTCAGTTTCACGATTTCAGATGTTTACATCTGAAATTTCAGTGTTGTAACCATGGGGGTCCTGAACCAAAACAGGACTGTGAGGGGGTTGTAAAGCTGTTGTATGGAGTAGCAGGATTGTCACCCTCACTTCTGTGCTGCCTTCAGAGCTGTGTGCTCACTTCTGCGCAACTCCTGGAGGTGGATCTGATCTCCCCACTGAGAGCAGTTGTGCAGGGGAAGGAGAACTTCTGTTCCTCCCTAGCCTGGCCCAGACTACTGGTTAGGATCCCCTGCCTGGGACACTCCCAGCAGGGGAGGGCTTATTTCACAGTCTGTGACACATTTTTCACAGCTGTGAAATTGGTAGTGCCTTACTGATATGCAATGAGCTGTTTCCCTCACATGTTTTCATTAAATTTATGTGACTCATCTATTATTTGTAGAGGGGGAAGGGGGGATGTTTTCATTCACAAGAGTGTTTTATGTAAGCAGTTTTAAGTGAATGGATGTATTTTTATTTTTTTTTACCAATTCACAGTGTAGAGGGCACCCAAAGGTGAAATCATTGCTTGTTTGTTGCAAAATAATAGCATTAAGAAGATATCATTAGTTTAGTGATGAGCAGAAATAAATTTGTCCATAATTGAAGGCTATATCACTGTATCTTCCTTTTAATGAGTGCATGAATATTTGCTTTGTGTCTGGACAGAATATTATGCAAATATATTACAAGTTTCTTACCTTCCACAATCTATTTTGGTTCTGATGTTATCACTTATCTGAAGCTAAGGAATGAGATGGAATTTATATCTGCTATGAGCAGCATTATGTGAATTGTTAATTGGTGAGGCTTAGCACTAATTTGCCTGGGCTCTGTGTGCCAGGTAATTTTTTAAGTAGTTGTATATTCTTTTCATTACAGCCTTGTTGAAGGCAGAGTTATAACTCAAACAACACTAAAATTAAAACTCAGTTTTAGGAAATTGCTTGCTTGCTGTCCAAGGGACGAGCTACAGTAGTAGCATCTTCTAGCAAAAATTTGGCACATTAGTTAGAAGAGTTTGCTCTTCTTCAAGTTTAATTAAAAGCCCATTGCAAAGCAAATAAAGAGGCTTAGGGATGTGAATCTCTTTCCACTTCTTCATTCTCCGCTAACAGCTGTACAGGAGCAGCAGCAGCAAACAATGTCTGGACCTCAGTTCTGAAGTTCAGGTGTGGAACCTTCACTAATCTTCCCTGGGGAATCAGATAACCTGAATTTTGGCTAACTGTTCAGGGCTAAAGGAGGTAACATCTTTGGTTTCTTAATAAGGTAAGATTTTAGCCCTTTTTGTTGTGGTGAGTGAATGTTTTGTTATAGTGGACTTTTTTTCTTAAAAATTGTAGGTTATTCAGAGTCTCTCTTCAAGGCTGGCTTTTTGGGGGCCTTTGAACAATAGCTGTGGGTCTTTTGTGTTCTGAGAGAGCAATAAATAAAAATCCTTGACTCTGAGGAATGTGGCACTTCTAGTATGAGGGCTGACACAGCCTCCCTTCCAGCATCTAGCTGACTCTGACAAACCACTCTGGCCTCTAGGCAAAGCTCAATAGTATGTAATGAAGTATGGTCCTAGTGTATTAAGAACAACAATGCAAGACAGAAACTTCTCTGGTCTAATCCTGGCTCTGACATTGACTTCCTCTGTGGTCATGTCACCTAAACTTTTTTCCTAGATATAAAGAGAGAGGAACAAAGAATATAGGCCATACTTACAGGATGGGGGTCTCAATCCTGGGAAGCAGAGAATCTGAAAAGGATTTGGGGGTTGTGGTGGATAATCAGCTGAGCATGAGTTCCCAATACAATGCTGTGGTCCAAAGAGCCATTCCAATTCTGGAATGTATAGATGGGGAATTTTAAGTTGGAGTAAGGTGTTTTTACCAATGTATTTTGACACTGGAATGACCATTGCTGAAATACTGTGTCCAGTTCTGGTGCCCATATTTCAATAAGGAAGTTGATAAATTGGAGTGGGTTCAGAGAAGACCCTCAAGAGTGGCTAAAGGATTAGTAAACATGCTTTATAGTGATAAACTCAAAAAGCTCGATCTATTTAACTTAACAAAGAGAAGGTCAAAGAATGACTTGATTACAGTCTGAGTATCTACATGGGGCAGTGCTGGGTTTACAGTGGCTCCATGGAGCCGGGCCCATGCTCAGAAGGGGCCCCGGCCAGCTCCGCTTGCACTACACTCCAAGACCCCACTGCTTCCCCTATCCACCACTTGCTTCTCTTGGCCTGGCTGGCTGAGGGCTCCTCTCTTCCTCGTGGTCCCCCCCTGCTCCTCTAAGCCCCCTGGCTGGACCCCAGTGCACCTCCAGCTCTGGGCAGTCTCTACTTCCCACCACCTCTGGGGCCCCACCTGTCTCCCCGGAGCTGAGCTGCCTGGGACTGGTGCAGAAGCCTGGCCAGTCTCAGGCACGTGTGTGTGGGGAACAGTGTGGAGGGCTTGTCTGGGCCCCTCCAGGCAAATACGTCTTGAGGGACCCCAGCCGGGGCAGATCCTGGCCTGGCTGATCGCACCACTCCCAAGGGGATGGAGCGATTTCCAGCCCTGGGACCAGCCCTGGCTGCGCTGCTGGCTCAGCCCAGCAGACACAATCATCTCCCAGCAGGGCTGGTGAGTTCAGCGGGGAGGCAGGGCTTAGGGGAGTGAGTCTATGGGAAGTATAGGGGGTGCTGTGCTGTGAAGGGACAGGGAAGATCTGTGTGTGTTTGGAGCACTAGGGAGTGGGGGTTCTGTGGGGGGTGCTGGGCTGTTGTGGTGGGGCTGTGGGAAGGGGTGGTGGTGTGCAGGATGGGTGGGTCTGGAGGGGCACTGAATTTATTGAGTCCAGGGGGCCTCTGGCCATAGGGAGTCTGGGGATGGGAGGGGGCTCTGTGGTGTCGCATAGGCCTGCCCATGAGGGGAAGGGGCACGCTGGCAGCACAGGGCTGGGCAGACCACTGTGCATCTGACAATTGCTGGTTTGTAAATAGTGCCCTTGCATTGGGTGGAACGGGGCTTCTCTTGCCATGCCTCATTGCCTCTGGTTGGTCCCTCGCTCTGGGGACTAACCTCCCCGTGCCATGCTCCATTGCCTCCCTGGGGGCCCACAACTATGTTTGGCGCTGGGCCCATAAAAGGTTAATCTGGCCCTTGGAAATATTTAAAAATGGGGTCTACAGTCTAGCACAGAGAGGTATAAACATGATCCAATGACTGGAAGTGGAAGCCAGACAAATTCAGAGTGGAAATTAAAATGTACATTTTTAACAGTGAGTGTAATAATAATTGGAACAATTTAGCAAGGATAGCAGTGGGTTCTTCATCACTGACAATTCTGATATTGACTGCATGTTTTTCTAAAAGATCTGATCTAGGAATTATTTGGGAATGTTCTATGGCCTGTGTTACACAGAGACTAGAATAGATGATCACCATCGTCTCTTTTGGCCCGGGAATCTATGAATCTGTGGGAATAACAATTAGAACTGGTCATAAAATGTTTTACCCCATGGAAAATGTGGAGCTTCTGGCGCAAAAAAAAACAAACAGTAAAAGTCAGAAATGCTGCTACACTGTCCCATTGAAGCTTTAGTTTGGGTACTTCATGTTGCCATTTTCCTCCATAGGTCAGGCTCTGTGGTGGGGTTACATCTTCATGATGCACCATAGTCTCCAAAGCACCATTCACCAAGTTCTGTTACTTCCAAACTCAAAGTCCACAGCGACACCCTTCAAAACTTTCCTGTCAGTTGCCTGTTTGCGGCTCTCGAGTTTGCCTAGTAAGAGACTTTTTATACCAAGTGTCCCAGTTTAGTTTAAGCTTCGTTTAGCTCGGCTCCAGTCCCCATCACAAGGAACGACTAACCACTCCGAGACTTCAAAGAGTAGGGCTGATTAAAGCTCCAGGAAAGGAGGGGGAGTTGTGATGTTGCACTCTATATGATTTTATGAAAATATGCTGATGAGTGTGAATATATAACTAAAATAGTCTTCATGCAAAAGGTCTCTTGTTAAAGTATCATTACAAAGCTTATTATCTGAATGTGGTCATCCTACTTGTATAAATGTATCACTCGTTTCTGAAACTAGAAATATGAAATATAACTCTGAGGGCCTATTGTAATTATGCAAAGTGTGGGCCATTAATGGTGGTTTGGAATCTTGGTGGCTCCCATCAGCCAGGACAATTGACTGTGGGTGGTTCTGTTTGCAGGCATTCCTTCCTGTGGGTCAGGCTGGGAGGAATGAAGGCTTGGAGTCTCACAGGACCATCTTAAACCTGAAATGCATCTTAAACCTGGTGCTTTTCCATTTGTGGGGGTGGGGGTGGGGACTCAGAAAGGCAAAAGATTCCTGCCTTGTGCCAAAGACGTATAAGGAGGTGGAACAGAACAATGGGGCTGCAATCCCCTAGTTACCACCTGAGCTGGAGCAAAGACTGTACCAGGGGAAAGGATTGTGCCCAGTTTGTGATAGAAGCTTATTGAAACATCTCTGAGGGTGAGATTTTATCTGTATTCAGCTTTCTTACTGTATTAGGCATAGACTTGAGTATTTTATTTTATTTTGTTAGGTAATTCACTTTGTTCTGTCTGTTACTACTTGGAACCACTTAAATCCTACTTTCTGTATTCAATTAAAATCACTTTTTACTCATTATTTAACCCAGAGTATGCATTAATACTGGGGGTGGGGGGGCAAACAGCTGTGCATAACTCTCTATCAGTGTTATAGAGGGCAAACAATTTATGAGTTTACCCTGTCTAAGCTTTATACAGGGTAAAATGGATTTATTTGGGGTTTGGACCCCATTAGGAGTTGGGCATCTGAGTGCTAAAGGCAGGAACATTTAAGTTGCTTTCAGTTAAGTCTGCAGCTTTGGGGCATGTGGTTCAGACCCTGGGTCTGTGTTGGAGCAGATTGGTGTGTCTGGCTCAACAAGACAGGGTGCTGGAGTCCCAAGCTGGCAGGTAAAGTAGGGGCAGAAGTAGTCTTGGCACATCAGTTGGCAGCCCTAAGGGGATTTCTGTTCTCCAACCCATCACAGGAGTAGTAGAGAGATTTTGCAGGAGATGGAGGAGACAATGGAATGCAGAAGGGGAATAAAAATGGGAATGAAAGAAGAAAAGGGAGCAAGGAGGAAGAGAATATGTAAAATGGGAGAGGTGAAGGGACAGATCATAGAGTTTTCAATTAATATAATAAGAAAATGAGGCAGAGCTATTCTGCTTAATAGAGAAAAGAGAACAGTTGATCGAATTGGGGTGAAAGTAAAAAAAATGGTCCGAAGAGGGATAGAATGGGGCACTATGGGAAAAGGGGATTAAGAAATGGAAGGAGAGAATGAGAATAATACATTCAACATTTAGACTTGTGAATGTGATGCATTTATGCCCCTGTATTTTATTCAGTTTCCATAGCAGATGTCCTCACTCTTTGTAAGGTTGGAGAAGAGGGATGGGCTGGCTATTTTCAGCTGCTGTGTTATATAACATTGCAGGCTATTCCAGATTTTGCAGTTAAAAATTAGAGACAAGGTAGAGAACAGAACCTAAAATACATAATCCTCATGACAGCTGGGTACAGATAATTTAATGGGCTCCTAGCTAATTAGAATAATTTATGTTTTTTTTAATTGCTATCTATGCACAGACCCCAGCACAGGCACCTGGACTTCACTTTTTCTGAGGCCTAAAAATACCATCCTCCTTTACCCCATCCCCAATATTAAAGGAGCCAACTGAGTCTGAGGTAACATGACAAACATCTCGCTGCCCTTTTCCCAAATCCTAAAGCCAGTCCAGTGTCTAGTAATATGATAGCAGTTGACAGGTGTTGTTTAGTTTGTGCGTGTGTGCGGGAGTGGAAGTCTAGGGAAGACCACTAGATATTTAACTGGGTAAGTACAGCAAAACTCTGGAAAACTAAACTAGTTTTTGCAGATCCTGCCCTCTTCTTTCTGAAAGTTATTAATTTTGTTCTATAGCTTGTTTGTGGGCCATACTTCTCCTGAAGGGGTCTTAGCAATATCAGCTGCACTGAGTGAAAAGAAATGCAGATAATACGTTTTCTGTTTGGATATGGTGGCTTGTTTATATCTAAATTAAATGTAAAGCCTCTAGTGCTAGATTTATAGCACTTATTAGTCACAGAGGCTGTGTGTGTATGTGTGTATATGTAATATATATAAATAATCTCCCTGGCTTTCACAAGAAGCAGACACAAGACACGAATAAGAGTCCCATTGAACATAATAAGAGCTCATTTAAATATGATGGGTCAAAGTCTGAAGTCTTTCTAGAGGAGTTTGCTTCAATAAGGACTGAGTATAAACTGTGTCTGTGAGCTGGGAATCATACTCCTAGCTCCAAATGTAGACATAGCCTGCATATACGGTAACTCTTGACATTTCATTTTCTTAAATAGGAGAGGATGTTTTTCTATGGATATTAAAAGACCAGTGCATTGAACAGTGAACATAATGAGGCAGGCAGTTCATAGCACAGGGTAATGTTCCTGTGCATAGCAGGTAACTGCTGGATGCTTAAGGTCACCCTGTCTGAAGCAGTGGGCATAACACTTACCAACACTTGAACGGATAAAGACAATAAAAAATTCATACACTGACGGTAGAAAGAGACTTTCATCTTCAGTGAAAATGTTCTGCTAACTTGAACTGCAGACTTTATTAACTAGAGATTCAGATTCAGGTAAACAAGCTTCTGTATAAAATTGCTCTGTTTATCTATATCAATCATTGTGTCCCTAGTGTTGGAGTTTATTGTGAATGGATTTTAACATTTGTAACATGATCAACACACCCCTGGTTTCTCAAATCATACATTTATTTTAATTGTGTGACTGTTATTCATTAATTCTTCTTCTCATGGAGCATGGAGTTCAAACTTTAGATCACCTCTTTACACAGAGCCAGGTCTTCCTGCCATTATTGTATCCTGCTCTACATTAAGGCTGAGGGATGTGAGGCTATCCATGGAGTCTTCTCCATCCCTTTTTTTGTTGGGTCCAACATACAAGGTTGGCATGCTAGTATGGATTCTGGCATCAAGAGCAGATGACCAATCCACCTGAACTTGCATTGACTCACTTGGAAAGACATTGGAGGTTGGCTGGTCTGATGCCAGACATCCTCATTTGTAACATGATGAAACCATCATATGCCTTCAATATGTCAATACTGTTTCTTGTTGAAAGCATTCAACTGGTCCATTTGCAACTTGGTGGTGGCCCAGATAGGACCACATGAAAAGACAGAAGCCACTGCTGTTTGATAGGTACATATCTTAGCCCAGGTTGATATGTGACGTTGGTTCCACAGAGACTTCCAAAGAGCATGCATAACACCTGTAGCCTTCCTCATTTGAAGTTTCATGTCAGCAAGGCAAATTCCCTTCTTGCTGACAACAGAGCTAAGATACTCAAGTGAGTGAACAAATTCAACTTCTTGTCCATTGATTATGATAGGTAGGAGTAGAGGTCCATCAGTCACTTCCATAAGTTTGGTCTTTTTCCAATTGACTTGAAGACCAAGCTTGCTTGCTTCTTCTATAAATATATTCAGGGCATCAGTGAGATTAGTTCATGAAGATTCTGACATAGCCATGTCAGCCTCATGTTCCAGGTCTGTTGTGCAGAAATCATGAAGTACCAGCCCCAGTATGTGGCTAGTGATGGCTTCCATCATTCAGTCAATGGTGTTGAACAGATCAGGGGCAGTCATGAACACTTTATGGATGCCACTGTTGTACTCATACCAGTTAAACATCCTAGTATGTGAGTGGCCACAGCTCTCACTTTGGCAGTGCATTACTAACTATGTGAATAAAGCACTGTATTTTCAAATCTAACTATTTATCCCTTTTTTTTTTAATCAGGTATGTCACCTTTACGCAATACAAAGAACAACTGAAGCAATTTTGGACTGATAATGCATAGGATTAGCATGGTTAATTATGATGTTTTAAACTTAGTTTTGGATCAGAGTGGGTTTGGAGATAGAACAATGTGGAAAGACACCACACACATGAAAAACGGAACATTCTACATTTATGCACAATGGATGTACCTCCATATCTAATTCTTCATCCTGGTAAGGTTTCCAGAGAGGAAGAATTTCCATTTCTGGTAACAAACTATCTGTCTGGGCTATTGTAAGAGTCTCAAAGATGCAGATAGTCTTTATTGGATTTGGATACACTTTAAGGAAGATGGGGCAAAACCCATATGTCTTTCATAATTTTCCATGTTCTTTCATCATTGGCCGTCCTGTTTCAGCTCAAGGCTCACATTTCAGGCCAGTTTGAATGTTATGCTTACAGATCCATGAATATAAATCAATGCAAACAACTTACTGCATATAGTTAATAAACCTGCATTCTCACACTCAACAAAACGATGCGTGTCCATTGTGACGGAGATGGCAAAGCACAAATAGGTGAACTTGTAAGTAAACAGGTGTTTTGTTGCTGCTCTTGCAATTTGATTGAGAGTATCTAGAGATTGGATATTTTTTTAATGACCCAGCTGCTGGAGGCAGGTGATTGTGGGAAAACCTCCGTGTTCATTTAAAAATAAATGTAAGTTTCAAGCCCTCATAGTTGCAGAGAGAAGCTGAAAACGTGACCTGAGTGCATCCTATTGGCTCAGAAGGCAAATTAAAAGAGCCAATTTTTTGTATGTATTTATTTTTTAGAAACTTATGCTTGGGGTGGCAATACTATTGCTTGTTTGTTACATTTCTCATGCTGAGTGTATCAGGTTTTGGGATGGGAGAACCAGTTCAGATCCAACAGACTCCTTCCTTATTACCTCACTCACTGAAGGCTGCTCACCTGTATGTTGTCTGCCAATGCCCCAAAGGGGCTGATTCAGAAGCTGGACACAACCCTCTTTCCTGCCACCCTTCCCCCTGCAGGAATACCAGGGATAGGGTTAGCATAGGAGCCATTATACTGGAGGAATACCTTACATTGAGATGGATGATCCTCTGGCTAGCCATGCAAGTTTTACTGTTGCTTTGCATGAGCTGCGTTGCACAAATTGGCTGCAGGGCAGCCCAGGATTTGGGCCATAGAGTCTAATTATTGGTACCTGAATACTGTGGTGATGGAGGCTATTAACCGTGGTAGACACCAAAGAATATAAGCTGACTTGCAGCAGGATGGCCTCATGGTTATAGAAGTGGCCTGGAAACCAGGAAATATGGGTTTTAACTCAGCTCTACCACATGCTTCCCAGATGTAGTTGAGCAAACCCTTTAACTTCTGTGTGCCCTACTTCTCTGACAGAGGGTTGGAAGGCCTAATCCTTCACATTGGAAAAGCAGTTTGAGATCTTTGAGCATGGCAAAATTGTACTTGTTGGGAAGGACTGATGGTTATTTCTGCCTAGTAATAAGTTAAGCAAAACAGTTCAATGAGTAGCTTCCTCTCCATTTCTGGATTCAAAGCACCTGCTTTCATTCATCCATTCAATCCTGTGGGCCCTTTGGTGTAACATAACTTCTGCTGATTGCCAGGCAACCTTAAAATAATTGATGGGCATGCATATAAACAGCAGCACTGACTCAAAGCTGCTGTTTCCCTATCTAATAGACAACTCACATCTGTAGAATCTTTCATCAACTACCCTATGTACTTATCAAGGGCCAGGTGACTGACAAGATGTACTGTAGTTTGACATACCAATTCACATCCACGCAGATGAAGCATAACTCAATTCTGATATCAGGAAGATTTTCCTCTTCACCGGACATAGGAAGAACTATGGTGACCTCTTGATTGGCTGTTCAGCTGCCTTGCTCTTTCTTTCAAGGCTGTCTCATTTAATGCATTACCATTAATTACTTGAAAGGAATGGCAAAATATACCATATTTGTGTGGCCTTTTGCCTATGCCAATTTGTCACTGGGAAAAAGCTAAAACACAGGATAAAGAGATTTCTACTACGTTTGTTATACCGGGGCACAGACTATGGGTTGTTAAATTCCTGGCTACTCCCAGATTGCCAGGTAGCAGCAGTTGCCAAGACTGTGGGTTACTCTCCAAACACTTTGCTATGTTTTGCAAGAAAGATGCACTTTTTTTCTTTTGGAAGTGGATCTTTGCTACCATTATATATGAGTTTGTCGCTTTGGGACTGGACTAGACCATTGCAACACAGTACATATGAGTCTACAGCATAAAACCATTCAGAAAGATTCGCATAAAGATCATACTACCTGGTGCTTAAAGATTTGCACTGGCTGTCAAATTAATTTCTACACTGAATGTAAGCTGTTGGCTTTGGTGGTCCTAAGTGGTTTGGACTGTGATGACTGGAGAGTCTTCCTTTCTCCCTGTGTGACACTGTAGCAGTTGAGATCAGAGGCAATTAAGCTACTAGCCATTTGGTTTAAAATGAAGTTCCTAATTCTCTCCCTGAATGACAGGAGTACTGTCATGGGCTTTGGAACTTGTTCCCTGCCTTTAGTCCAACAGAGTCAATTTTGCTGAACTCAGGGCACATTGCAAAATGCATTGTTTTCTCAGGCTTTTCTGGAAGGGCTGAGGGACGCAGGATATTCATTTTACTATTTATGGTGAAGTCTTCATGTCATATTGGGTTATTTGTGATACCAATCTGAGTGAGAGAGGATATTTAGTAAGACTGGCTGTTGTGGAACTTGTACGCCTCTGCAAGAACTGAATGCAGGCCCCTTCAAATACAACTGGATAAATTAAGCAAATTAAATCTAGCTCTGAATCCCTTCACATTTGTCAGCTTGCTTACCAGACAGCTAAAATATTAGCTGACAGCAAAATTCCCCCTGTCAAACGTTTTGATTTATTTAGGGAGATTTGACATATATAATTAATATAGTAACCAAAATCAAGGGACTCATTGGTACTGCATGTGGATGCTGATTTCCCCCAGCTGAGCCTTTCTTCCTGCGCCTTTTATTATCTTCCCTAGGACACCAGATCCTGCAGGATATGATAACTCTCAATAAAGTCCATGGGAGTTGCTCAGAGCCTGCAGGGAAAGTAGTGAGATTAGGCCTGTCTTTATTTTAATACCTGGGTATGACTCTTTTTTGGTATCCATGTCACCCATCTTTCTCTCCTCTACATACACACACGGACACCTTATATAGATAAATCTCTACAGCCTCCAATTTTGCCTTGACAGTTTATTTCTGATGAAGGGTGAATGGTCACTAAATGGGATTATATTTGAATATGCATTTAAAATAATCAGTTTTTCATTTCCAGCCCACATGTGAACAAAGCACTCCCTGCTTTGTTCAGTGAATTTTCTGGGGCTTCTTTCTGGACATCCTTTTTCCTTGAAGGGTAGAGAAGCAGTTGGCTGATTATTTTTTGGTTGATTGTGGTGAAAGGAGCACAAAGTCTCTCTTTGATATGTGGGCAAATTCCGTAATAGATGAATCCATATGAAAGTACTGATTTTTCTCTGGTTCAATACTGAGAACTCAAGTGGACTCAAGACAGATTCTCATTTTCTTAGCTAGAACATGACTTCAGATGACTTCCATGTGCACAAATGGTTACTAAAACTGTTAATGGCATGAACTGTTTGGTACATAACTTCTGGGAAGGGTTTTAAAAGACATAACCAGCAATCATTCATTTCTAGGCATGTATAAATTATACATGTTTTTCCAGACTGTCTCAGGCTGTCATGTCACACTCTGGAAATATGGTCTCAAAGCATGAAAAGCTTTCATTAGGGGCTGGGAAATCACTAATATTACATCTATTTTTATCATTTTATCAGTAATTGGAAAAAAATCTTGCTTTTAAAATGTGTGTGTGAAATGTCTTTTATTTTCAGTGGTGGAAATGGGATGCCTTCTGTTGTCAGAGGTGTTGTCAGAAGCTACCGGTGTGGTGCTCTGCTCTCTCCTTGTTGGTATCACTCGGCTGCGTGCATGTGTTCCCTCTGTGTGCTGCCCCAGCTCTGTGCAGATAGCTGACACAGCGGACCCGAAAAGAACCCCCAATGACCACAGAGTCTAGTAAGGTACGAAGGCACGTCGGCCAGGTTTATTGCCGTATTGGACACAACGATAGTTCCCCTAGATTGTTACTCTAGTAAAAGGCATACTACTAATATGTGCCCACGGTCAATGGACTCGGCTCAGTCAGTGGCGAGACTTTCCACTGCCCCCCTGGCCGGACAAAGACATCGCCCCAAGGATGCATTCTTATATACAGGTACAAACAAGTTACACATCACTCCTGACGTATTGAGGTACAACCCCTCTACGTAGTAAGGTGCCGCCTCTTACCTTGCACGTGTTGGTTCGATCAAAACAATTCTATCCATTATATTACCCTTTTGCCCCGTCATTGGGATGGGTCAGTCTGTTCCTTGTTATCTGTGTGGAATGTGCAAGTATGTGAATGTTCTGATCTCTAGTGTTCAGTACCTTTTAGGTACATATTTTCTTGCAGCATCAGCCCTTTCCTTGCCAGCTTCTGTGAGCAGGGCCTGCCTCTGGCTCACAGCTTCACTTTGCTTTATGTTAGCAAAGTCTTGACCATTACTTTAGTTCAGGCCTTAGGCCTCATACCAGGCCTCTGATACCAAAGTTTACATCTTAGGGCCTCCTCTTACTACACCTTCCAGCAATCTAACAGTTTCCTCTTGCCTTTTTGTAATGCTATCCAGTATAGAACTGAAAAATGAAATATCTTTCTACTGTATGATCACTTCCCCGCCCCCCCGAAGAAAAGAAAATAAAAGACAGCAGGTGCTGCTGATTAAGGTGCTAGCCTTTTATCTTTGGAGATAGATAATTGCATTTACTTTAAGGCATGTGTAAATATTTGTTGGATTTCGGTGTTTGAAACCCTAGTGAATCAACGTCGTAAAACATGGTTAAAAATGGCTTAAGGAAGCTACCTTCGCTGAGCAGATTATGGAGGTCCCTGGCTTTAGCTGTTTCTCCACGTGTACATAGCAGTATTCTAACAGATGTCAGAGTCTTCGTTTTTCACTTTTGCCAAATCCACTTTGTAGAATGTAACTGGAACCGCCTTGATTGGACTCAGACTTCTCTGAATATTGTAGAAGCTCAGTCAGGTCAACACCATCTCTGATAAAAAATAGGTTCTTTGAAGATGATCAAAGCAGTTGTTAGAGTGGGATGTTATATGACTGTATAAAGCATATGCATGCAGATGATGGAAGCATTCCTGGATTCTATTCAAGATACTGCTTATCATAATGCATACATCATAAGTTGGCACTACATATGTCCCATTTTCCATACTGAATCCCTAGTTCAATTTATTTCCCTCCTAACTCAATGGTCCTGCCAGTTTACTAATACTCTGATGCAATCTACACTAACATCAATGGGAATTTTTCCACTAACTCAAAAGGATCAGACTCTAAATGCAGAAAACTCAGTTTATTAATATGTATATCATGAACTATGGCCATGTTGCAACAAAAGAGCCAACTGCCTTTCAGTCACACACATTTCTTTTCCTGAATGGTGAAAAGCCCATTGATCAGGTATACTGAATGACAAACAGTAAGGTTGTAAGCTTGGAAATGCCACAGACTGGCCAGGCTCCTCCCAGATGAGCATAACTTTGTAGGACATGAGATCTTTGACTTAGGCAGCAAATGAAATCTACTCCTGTAAATTACATAACCTGGAGCAATGAAAATTCATGACTGCTCTAATTAAATAAACTTTAGGAAATATCTCTTGAATTGTTTTTGATTTTTTTTAATAACTCAGTTGCACCTGAAATGAAATACATTTAGAACAGACTAGGTTTTGCTCTGCTGAGTCCCTAGAGAGATTTATTAATGACAGGCTTGAGCCACAAAATATGTATTTGGAATCACAGTCCTAGTCTGTGAGTGTTTAGATCTGAGATTTTGGTTCCCACTCATTTAATTGTTATATTCTTTCCCATTTAAAAAAATGGGAAAGCAGAATGTGTGAAATGATTATAGTTATTGGATTTCAATTTTTCATTACAAAGTTTCCAGTGTCAATTTGGGACACAATTCAGAAAAAAAGGGACATTGAGAAAATGTGCCTTCTTTTTGGTCAGGCTCAATGTTGTTGTCTTTAATGCTGCCTTAGATACAAAGGTAACAGCAGCCCTAGAAATACCTCAGACAGATACCATGGGCATTAGCACAGTTTCCAGTGGACAGTAGCAGCAGTGTTAGGATTCCCTGGGATGCCTGAACAGATAAGGAAAGATTCTTCCTCCTGTTTGTTTTGGTTTGGTTGGATAGTGCAATGGAGATACACAGTTCATGTATTAGCAATGCAGACTTTTAGTAACAGATAAAATGTGCCTCTTGTTCTTAATTTAAGTCAGCATGTAGTGCTTCTTACCTGAAGAAAAACTAACAGGAGATGTTTCTCGCTTCCCTATGGCTAGCGCTGCTGATCAAATGAGCTAGAAAACAAAAGACAGGTGCTTCCGCAATGGAAATACCTTTTAGTCATAAGCAATATCAATAGCAAACCCTCCTGCCTAAGATTCCAGTGACAAGCACCCCGATAGCTTGCCCACAGGCCAACCCCATCCAACGTAGAATATTGACGTCCTACATACTGTTCTACAGAAGGGGCTGCACAAAACAGGACATGCAGGAAGAATGATCCAATGGTTAAGGTATAAACCTAGCACATAGGAGACCTGGATTCCATTCCCTGCTATGCTACAGACTTCCCATGTAACCTCTGTCAAGTCACTTAGCCTCTGCATACCTCAGTGCTGTATCTGTAAAATGAGGCTAATAATAGGTGTTGTGATGATAAATATAATACAGATTCTGAAGCACTTTGAGATCTACTGATGAAAAGTTCTATACAAGATAGGTATTATTACTATTATAAAACCTGCAGAAATCTCTGTAAATAGTCACAAAATTTCAGCTTCACTGCAAGAATGAAATCCAGAAATGTCTGCCAGGTTTCCTCTTCACGCTGCCTTGGCAAGATGCTGTAATACGTGTGTCTAACACAGGGTTTTGTTAATTTCCTCATAAGCTTAATGAAGTGCAGTCCATGTTTTACATGTTCAACATTATTTCCATAACTGAGCTTTAATATGCATTGCACGTATTCCATTACACTTACACTGCTTTATTTTGAAATAACCACATGCAATTGCAGAGATTACCATTGTTGGCAAAAGATACCATAGCAGATATTGTTTAAGCCACACTTCGACATACTTGACAATTTCCACAAGGAGTGTGTTGATACCAATAAAATAAACAACTCAAATTTGAGATGATTGTTTCAGCTTTACTACTATGGTTCATGCAAATATTTGGATACACAATGCTCATTAGTAAGTGTAACCACAATAGGAAATTGAATAAGTATTATCTACAATCAGAATTCTCTTGACTATTTTAGTTACTATTGCTTTGTTATGATTTACACAGATAATTTTTTGTACTATGTTAAAAGAATGTTAAGGTTGAATCAAACACTCAAAAGTTAGGAAATGCCAGAGCTAAGGTAGCTCCTGCAATCTTAATTGACCTGTTGTGCATATTCATTATGATCAGTCTTTAATCTCTCAATTCCACAGAATGTTTCCCCAGCAGCCCCTGGCAGCCAGAAGGAGCAATTGTCCAGTTCAGCCCCTGCAGTCCTAGGATACTCAGGTCAGATGGAATCTTTAAAGAATGTTACTGCCAAACTCTAAGAAGTCTCTCCTGAACACGTGCAAACAGATTTTTTTTTTTAAAGAGACTTATAACTTGGCCAACTTTAGGTAGTGTTTCACAGGATTAGCAAAAGGACAATGCCCCCTTTCCCCCCCAAAAAAAATCTTAAATCCTTTGCTCCAAAGCACAGAGATGGTAAAGTTTCTCAATGAAAAGGTTATAAGAATATTTTTAACATGGGGGCAATGTATTTTCCCCTAATCCCATTATTCAAAACAGCTGAAATTTTTTTAACTGAAATGTAGTTTTGGGTTTTTTTGGTTTTTGTTTTTTTAAAGTTGCCTCAGGAATACATGTTGCATGGGCAAAGTTTGGCAAAGTCATAAACAACTGAAAACGGGGTTTTATAATGGGAAGTGTTGAGCAATCTTAATTATAAATAGTGCTACCAGTACCACCTATTCAGCAAAACTTCCTTTAAACAACATGCTTCTGTTCAGTTATGGCTATCGTGACGTGTTCAGAATAAAAGCTGGTGCAGAGGTGGTATCCTGAGCTCTGAGAGGGATTTCTCTTCCAGGGAGTGCAAAGGTTGGTGCAGCCTTCTGTCTTTTCTGAAGTCAGCTCTGATGGTTGGCATAAAGGAAGAGACAGACCCATAGCCCTGTCTCCTCCTACTCCTCTCTGGAATAATCTTTATCCCTAGGGGTGTGCACAGAGGGAGTGGTCCTTGTACGTACCCAAGTGCAGGAGCCTGGTTCTTGCATAGACTGCTCCGTGTGACAGGGAAGTGCTTCCAAGTGCTGGATACTCCCTTGTTCCTGCACTAGGGTTAGGGACAATCCTGTGTAATAGGTGCGTGGTGCCATGTGGATAAGAGATGTGCTCTGGCCTCAACACACAGCATGGCTATCTCTAGCACATTCATGATCACAGTATATTCTTGAGGGGGTGTGGCTAAAAGGAGCGTGCACAGAGCAGGACAATATTTGCTGTGGGACAGAGGGGCAGTTGTTCTTCCCAGTCCTTGGTTTCACCACCTCCCAGCCAGACTTTTCATAGCTCCTCTCTAGCTGGTGCTGCAGTGTCTCCTCTGAGCCAGTGGGGCTGCCGTGGGGCTGACCAGGAAGGGTTCCTAATCACTGCATTGTTAGCACTACTGCGTCTCCCCACTGGATGACCGAAAGCAGCAGTGGCCCCCTGGACTGGAGTTTAGCATGGAGTGAGTTGGGCCCTGATCCCTCCCCTGGCCCAGCCATCGCTGAGATGCCCCCTCCCTAGCCCACTTCTCTCTGCACACCCTGAGTGAGGACTGATGTGCCACATCATCGCCCCCCCCCTCCAGAATGGGAGTGGCCGATAACCCCCCACAAATAGCCACAGCCTTAGTGTGCAAGTAGAAGCAGGGAATTTGCCCTCTGCTCCCTGAATTTTTCTAAAATGGCACCTGGACACAGAGCCATAGACCAGCTGCCGTACATGGCAAGTTCCTCCCTGACTAGTGTTACATAAACCAGAAAAAACAAAAAAAAACCCCAAACCCTGTTGAGATTAACAATGCTCAAGGCTTTCATAACCTGGGTCAAAATGGGAGAGCTAACAATGTTTAGTAGTGATCATGTCACTTTTTAATGTCATGCAGCAGTAAGACAGTGTTTCACCCTGTGATTGTAGTACATGGCATAGGGAACAGAAAGAAGAGGCATTTGAAGGAATTCATGACCTCACAATTGGCTCATAAATGAGTGCTCCATGAGGTTCCACTCAAAGGTAGAAGAGCCAGATGCCACCTTTTGCAAAGGAAAGGCAGCTGCATTCCAGTTAGAGCTGCTCAGAAAAACTACAGTTGGTGGACCCACAGTCTGTCAGGATAAGGAGTTTAATCAAAATGCTTTGCGAAACTGGGTCAGTTTCAACAGAATGTTTGTTTGTTTCGGAGAGGGAAGCAAAAATTGCAACATTTTATGAATGAAATGTTGTTGAAATTTTTCATTTCAAAATGACTTTTTTTTGTTTAAAAAAATTGTGTTTATATATTGTTACCTCTTTTTGACTCAAGCAGTTAAGTCAAAGTTCAGAGTCTTGCTGGTTGTTGCAGTTGGGAGTAGAAACTGATCATGGAATCTGGTATTTTCTTTGACCCAACCTGGTCAGAACAATACCCAGTGGAATCCTCCACCCCCAGGGTGCTAGTTTCTGGGCAGATTCTATCAGCCCTTGTTTTAGTTGTGGGCCCTTAACTGTCTCTTACTACTACCTTAAGTGAAGGATGAATTCACACATCAGTTTCAGTGAGGTTTTAACTGAACCCATAACAAGGTTTCACGCAGCTCATAACAATATAATATAAAACAAATTACATATAGTTGGAATCAAAAATAATTTTATTTTTTTTAAGATTTTTTTCCTTCACAAAGAATTTTATCATGTTTGTTCCAAGTCAGAATGAAGCCATATTTCAAAATTATTTGCCACATGGAACTTCAGCCCCACAGCTCTGTTTAACCACTGAATGAAGGTAGTTGTGGGGGCACCAGCTATGTTGAGCTAGGGAGTCGACATGTTTAGAGCCATAGCACTGCCCATAGTTGTGTCTGGCTGGAGAGCTGCAAGGTTCTCAATGTCAGTGTGGCTCTCCAGCATATGCAAGGCTTTGAGGTCATACTCCACCTTACCAATGATGAGGCCAGCCCCTTCTCAGAAAGTGAAGCATGGAGGAATTTTCCACTGCAGATGGACCACAGCTTATTTTTTTTTCATGGATTTGCCCCTCCCATGTTTTTTTAATTAGTAGTATTCTTACCAGTAGTATGTGCACAATATGCTCTGCACCGGGCAACATACAAGTGATGGTAGTCCCTGCCCAAAAGAATTTACAGTCTAATAAACTGAGAATACGGGACGCACTGAGAATTTAGAGGGTTTTGTTTATTTACTTTTAATGTATCATTTCCTGTTGGCATTCTAGGAGAAATAAGTTTTAAGGAAGGACTCCACTATGCATAGAAGGCTGGCTTTCAAAATGAGGCTACTGGGTGGGATGAGCATGTGTATTAGCAAACTATCATACATAAATTATGGAGTTTTAATTTTTTGCTATGGAGTTGGATTAAAGGAATGTATGGGTTCAATATACATATTTATCTATTTGCATGGAGGCATTTGAGTGTAAATTAAAACAAATCTGCACTCCATAAAGAGTGAATAATCCGCTTTAATTTACTTTTCTTAGTAATAGGAACAACATTATCCTCTAAGACAGTAATTTCTCAAAACTTCACTATCTCTGTTGTAAGATGTAGTGTCAAATTCAGACGTGCTGTAAGGAGAGGCAGAAAGTAGATAGCTGGGGAGGCTGTACCTACTGTCTTGTTCACATGCAGAACAGCAGGATACAAACTAGCTCTTAGTTTTTATTCAGTCCTTATGTACGTACGTGTATGCGCATGTTCATTGCACGTACATGATTTAAAAAAACACCCCAAAATAAACACACTTGGACTGATGGCAAAACGTTTCAAAACATTGTATACACACGCACAGTGTGCACGCAGGCTAAGTGTGCAACTTACTCTCAGTGGAAAGAATTCACTTATATGAGTAGCTCTATTGAAGTCAATGGAATTACTTGTCTGAGTAAGTGTGCTCCAAAGTGAGCAAAGGTTACACGGGCTAGTTGCCTATGCTATACAGCTGACAGGGTTGTGTTTCAGCTTGGCCTGGCATATAACTTAGCAGGTACATTTTCTGCCATGAAAGAAGTAAAGCTTCTCATCAGCTGTAGTTATCTGCTTCCCTTCAGGTGTCCAAAATGATTAAAACATTAGCATACGTGCCAAGTTACTTTCTGATTCATGGGAAGGTAAATTTGGCAATTCTCTGTTTCTCAACCAGTTTTCTTTTTCAGCAATTTAATCTCTTTCCACTTGCTTTAAGGATACCAAATCATAACCCAGGCAGTAGGCTGCTAGTTTGCAAACGTGTCAGTGCCTAACAGATGCAAACAAAAGCAACAATCTTTTACTGTAAATGCCAAGTAATGAGTAGAGTACAAACACTCAGAAGACAAACTCTCACTAACCCATTCCCTTTGTCTGTACTTCGACTAGTTCCGATTTGTCCTCTTATGGCCTATTGCTACAACTCATACATAAACTTCTGGAAGGCATCTCGCTGATCCATGAGATTACTCACATGAATAAATGTTGCAGAACTAGGCCTCTAACCATCTGTCATACCTTTTTAAAGCAGCAGTATAATAAAATCTCTCACTTTGGGCCCCAAGAGGCACTAATTACCACAATCACATGGAGTTCAGAATGCCTCCTGGGAGATGCTGAGCGCACTCAATACGTCATGGGAAGGGACTATAGAAGAGTGTCTGTGCTGCTTCAGCTTTAGTTCCAACTTTCTTTTCTTTTTGTTCTCTGCTGCATTTGAAATTATCCTGCCTCCCTTCCTATCAACGAGCTGGTGACTGTAATAAAGGTCTCTCTCCTTGATGCAACCACAAAGAAAAACTCATTTCACAGAGGGGAAAGCTTTCTGGTGCAAAGCAGAGGACATCAATTAGATTGCAGTACACAGCTTTTTTGTTCGGAGGAAATTTCTCTTATGAGATTCTACCTGCTGCGAGAGAACCCAGAAGCAGTAATCATCAGTCCAACAGACCTTGTCTTGCAGAAAGCAAACAATTAAACTTAAGCGGAGAAAAAATTCCTTGACGTGTATAGCTTACATCAGGAGTTCCCTTTGACAGGTATATACAGTCTTCCTAAATCCTCAGGAAACCCCCCCCCAATTGCCCCACTTTCACAGAAAGAATGATGTTGGGGTTCAAACACTGACCTGGCGAGAGTGAGGAGAACTGCATTCTATTCCTAGCTCAGCCACAAATGTAGGGCTCAGTCCTGCTCCCACTGAAGTTAAATTAATGGTACACTTCCATTGATTTCAATGGGAGTTGTATTGGACCACTGCTCTCTCTTTGGGTAGTCAGTAATGTATTTCAAATTGGGCACCCAAAATCAGAGGCCACATTTGAAAATGTTGACTTTAATCTTTTCTGCTACTCAATATTTCTTCCTGCAAAATGGGCATCATACTCACCCTAATTTCCAGGGAGGTTGTGGGGACTTATTTAATCAATATCTGTAACGGGCTTTGAGAACTACAAAAGAAAGTCACTGTAGAAATGCCAGATATTATTATTGAACTGGGATGCTATGGTGATGGACGCAAAGATCAACTTACAATGCATTTATTATAGCTAAAATGGAATGAATAACTTGTATTAAAATAATGGCACTGCATGATGTGATTACAGTGTAAACAGTTTCCTGTTTGCTTCTTATGGTAACATCTGCTGCATTTTAAGTCAAAAGTGAGGAATTTGTGAAACTACTGACTTGAAGACTATTTCTGACAAAACCATTCTCTAAGTGAAAACTGTTGTTTGGCATAATGCTTATGTATAACACATGCTTAATCCTCCATCTCTTCCAACCAACGTGTAATTATTAAAGACCTTGCTCTTGTGGGACTATAGCTGTTTAATTTGATATCATGCACAAAATCACTTAGATGAAGTTTTGCTCCTTTACATACAGTCTAGACATAATTTTCTGGGGATGTTCTGGTGACCTGTAATGGGTAGTCACTGCCCTGCCTCAGAAAGCTTAGATGATCAGGGTTTAGCGGACATAGGCTGAATGTGGGCAAGCCAACAAGGCACAGTTCTTATAAAAATACATTACAATTTTATGGGTCAGGCATTTACAAGATTAAGGCTAGGACAAAACACATCTAGTGACCTTTGCTTCAAAAAGCTGTGGCACTCCCATGCTACGAAGCAGGGACAATTTGGCAAGAGGTAAGGGTGAACTTTAGGTCGAGGATGTGCCTTTTGCCATCCCAGGAAACCTTAATTTTGTCATTTCCTAACTTGTGAGTGCTTAACTTTTCTCCCTTAACCTTAATAATGTTCTTTTAAAGTGTGTGTGTGTGTAAAATATACAATGACATTTTGGTTCCTTGCTTCCAAATTTATTAACTAGTGTTTTACAAGCTACAATGTTGTTTTTATCAGTGATTTCCAGAACTTTCTTTCCTTATGACTCTAACAACCTCATTCCCAGAATATTTCAAATTTGTTTTCAGTTTCTTGAATCCATTAACATGCTGTGCTAGAAAACTGTCTGTTTTTGTCAGTTAAACTGGACTGTCCATGGCAATTATCCTATGACAAAGAGTAGAAGAAATGACAACTGTTCATTATTCTTTTTTCCTTTTACAATTGTTTGTAACATTAAGCTCTGCAGTAGCCATTATTTGAGGCTACTGTTTTCTAGAAATCTTTGACTTTCTCAAGTCTGAGATATTAACTTATGGAAATTTCTTCTATGATGGATAGTGTGGCTATTTACCTCTTCACTTACACCCTGTGCAACCTACTTGATATCAGTGAGGTTATACTGTACAGGATGCAGAATTTGACATATGAATCTTTGTCCCAATTCTGACAGAAGTAGTAGTATTATTGCATATATTTTACCCCCGCTCCTCATTGTAATAAGAGCAAATATAAGTACTCATGCTGGATAGAAATTTGTTCAAGTTAAATAAACACATGTTTTTCCAGCAACAAAGCTTTGGATTCAGCTTTGAATGGGACCTGGGAGAAAGCTGTGGGTGTCAACAATTTCATGTCTTATCATGTTTGAAAAGCAATACACCCTGCCAAACAAGTAACATATTTCTGCAACAAGTTGTCTGTCTAGCACGTCTTTACACTACAAGCATGAGCATATTACACTTGCACTGTATTTAATACAGTTCTGAGTATACAGGACTATAACATATCTATGTCCTTCAACACTGTTTCATATTTAATATCTATTTATTCCACAATTTGACCCAGTGGTTTTAATGAGACAACTTGTACTATAAGGAACTGTTCAGTCTCTGAAAGCATATCACAATCTGACCCTTACTGATTAACATCAGTAAAGGTACCGTTTAATCAGTTATGAAATACGGTTGCATCCATATTTTTTTGTCTGTGTATATAAAGGGATAAATGAAGGAGGGAACAGTTCCCCATAGGTTCAAATGGCGGTTTCTTCAGCACATTGAAAACTAAATTCATGTCCCATAGTGGAGTTGGCTCCTTGACAGGAGAGAAGAGGTTGAACAGGCCTTTAACAAACCTTGTAGTGGTTGGGTGAGTGAAGACTGAAAAACCTTTAATGGTGGGGAAGGGGTGAAAAGCTGTAATGGCAACTAAGTGAACCTTAATGGAGTTCAGTGATAAATCTGTGGTTTTTAACAGCAGATAATTGAGAATGTGTGTCAGACAGGACTAGGGTGACCAGACAGCAAGTGTGAAAAATTGGAATGGGGGTGGGGGGTAATAGGTGCCTATATAAGAAAAAGACCCAAAAATCGGGACTGTCCCTATAAAATCGGGACATCTGGTTGCCCTAGACAAGACTTGAGAGGAAGTATAGATTGGTGGCTGCATCAAGCCTGGAAGCACTTCCACCTCCTTGTGATGGGTTTTCTATTGTTCAGCAGTACTATTTGTACCTCTGGGAAGCAATACCAGAGAGCTAACTAGTAGCCATACCTGGAAGTGAAGTGCTGAGATGTTGAGGTGGGTGATGAATCCTGACTCATGGGTGAGGAGATTCACTGTTAGGGGAAGGTGGAGAAGCAGTTGTAGAGATGCGAACCAGCTCTGGGAACCACTCCTGTCTCGGCCATGATGGTACTATGAGGATGGCTACTAATTTCTCCTGTTGCATTTTGTTTAGGACCTTAAGCAATAGAGACATCAGGGATTAAGTGTATAGCAAATCATAAGGCCAAGGAATGATTATGACATGTCCCTTTGAGTTGCAGCCACGCCCTCCCTTCAAGCAGAATTATCTGCATTTCTAATTAGACAGCATGCAAAGAGATCTGTTTCCAGATGACTCCAGGTAAGCCATATCTTTTGGAACACCTCATTGTTCATCTCCCACTCGAGTCGATGCCAAAATGCCTACGCTGTGTTCTGTAGTCCTGGCTGATAAACCGCTGGGATCTGGATGTGGTGTAATATGCACTAGTTTTATGGATTTGGTACATAAAGGAGCAAGATTCCAGTTCTTATGTAGATTGATGTAATACATTGTTGTTGGTTACTGGACTCTCCCATCATAGTCGACATATGACAGTCAGTTTCAGTGCATCTTCTTGTGTGAATGTAAACTGAAGAGGGATCCACAGATGTGTCCACATGTTGAACAGACATGGCTGCATATTTTTGCCACTGCTGGTTTTATTTGCTAACACATCTCTGGCTTTTTCTGTTCTGCTATTCACAATGGCTTTAACCACAGACAAACAGATCCACTGCCATCCTCATCTGTTGGCAACATCAGCTTCCCATGTGCTCAAGATGACTTAGCCAGCTTTTAGGTGAGCTTTGAGAGTGTCCTTATCATTTTCATTGACCTCCTAGCATGTGTGTTCCTATTTTCAACTGTCCATAAAATATGGCTTTGAGGAGTTCTGTATCATCCATGCGTACAAGGTGACAAGACCAGTGAAGTTGTGGCTGAATGATAAGGAATTTAATGCTTGTTATGAGGTCCAGGACACTGGTCCAGGACTTTGATGTTTGTTTGGTATCCTGTCCGACCACTTGATGTGACAGATGAGATGTAGACAGCTCATGTGAAAATGATCTAATTGCTTCAAGAACCTGCTATCAAGTGTCCATGTTTTGCAGCCATAGAGAAAAGACTGCTTAACGCGATTACATGATAAACAACTAATCTTGGTATGAAGTTGAATGCCTCTCACATTCCACAGGTGGTGACAAAGTTGACCATAGGCAGAACTGGCTTTAGAAATGCACTGCATGATTTCATTGTCGATCATGGCATTATTAGACTAAGTTCTGCCAAGAGAGCAAAATACTCTTTTGGGTTAAGCTGTGTGTCATCAATTGCAGTTTTGGGGGCAGAGTACATTTTTTTTATGGAGCAGGCTGGCAAAGTACATCAGTTTTCCTGAGGCTGATAGAGTCCAGATTGATATGCCAATCTAGAAAAGTAGGTGATTAAATGGTATGTGCTATGAATACACAGTCATCAGTGAAGAGGAACTCCCTGATGAGCAAATCGATCATTTTAGTGTGAACACAAAGATGCTGGAGACTGAAGATGTTGCCATCTCTGTGGAATTTCATGTAAATACCTTGGTCATGGTCTTTAAAAGAACCTAGCACCAGAGCACCCAAGAGAATGGTAAAATAATGTAGGTGCGAGCACATGACCTTGCTTACCACTGTTCGTGACAAAGAGAGGCTCTGATGAAACACAATTTTCCAGCACTCTGGCCAGCTTTGCTATTCTGGAATGAATGCAAGATGGTGATGAATTTGTGCAGGCATCCCAATTTGTGCAAGATCCGCCAGAGACCCTCATGACTGACAGTGTTGAAGGACTTAGCTGTCTACAAATACTATATAGAGATGTTTATATACAGTGCTGCTCTATTATCCAGCATTATTCTGATCAAATATCCCTGATATGGGGTAGGAAGTGCTGTTAAGAGTAACAAATTGCTCTGAGCATTAATATGTTTATATGGAAGATTGCCTCCTGAGGGGTCCATTTGCCCTGAACTATGAAGTTTTTGCCCAGTCTGTTAGGGAGGCATCTGTAGTGGTGATCTTAATGGGAGGAAGCTGCAAGAATGGAACTTTCTCACACACCTTTTATGGATTCTTCCACCAATTTAGAGAATGGAGGATCCTCTAACATGTCTGGACACCCGCTTGGATAGACTATGCTTGTTGGGGGTGTAGACTGTTCTCAGCCAGGCTTGAAGATACGGAGAGTGTAGTCTAGCGAAGGTATGACAAGTATACCCACTGCCATGTGGATCAGAAGTTGCAGGCAAGTTTTCGTCGTGGTTTGCAGGCTCAGTTGTATTGTTGAAACGATGCTGGCCATTGTGGCAAATCTGTCTTTGGGCAAGTATGCTCTGGCAGAGGAGTCGTCCAGAATGGCCTCGATAAAGTACAGGGAATAGAACTTTTTTCCAACAAACTCCAGTGGAACAGGTTCAATAGTCCCTAGTGTTAAGAGAAATTGTACCTCCTGCCTCAAGAAACATTCATAATATGGGTACCTGAAGAGGATCATGGAGGACAGGAAAGAGCTGAACTTGGTGGAGTAGCCTTTAGAAATCACCTCCAGGATCTGTCTGAGGTGATGAGCTCCCAGGAAGGTAGGAAATGGGAGCAAGAATTCCTAAAAGGGTTGAGGGAGGAAAGGTGCAGTGTAGGATCCATGGCAGGAGATAGTTTGTGACTCTCAGCCAGCAGGTCAAAAAGGTGTTTGAGGATGCCACTGACTGGGGATAGGTTGCTGTAGGAGGATGGCCCTTTCTTAGTGAATCTGGGCTTCAGTCAGTTTCATGGGCTGGTAGCAGACTGGGTGACACTGTTGAACTGTCTGCAAGCTACTGTATTGTCTCTTCACTGTTTTGATACCCAGAGTCACAGTGTCGCTTGGGAGTTTTTAAGAGAGTGAAGGGACCTGGCTGAACAACTTAGGCCCCTCAAAAGGAAGGTCTTTTGCAGTACTTTGCAACACCCAGGGGAGGCTGGAGGACTGCAGCCAAGCTCAGTGCATGACTACTGCCCTAGCCATGGGATGTGCAGCTGTATTGATTGCATCAAGCGAGACCCAGAGAGCTGCTGTGGCAATTGTCTGGCCTTCTGTTATGAGGGCTTGAAATTGTTTGCTCGGATCCTGTGACAGGCGCTCAGTAAAAGATTAAAACTTTGAATAGTTTGCAAAATCAGGGCTTAGTAATTGGCTTACTCTGAACTGCAAAGAGGTTGCAGGGTAGGTCTTGTGGCCAGGAGGTCTAGTCATTTCAGCTTCTTATCACATATCATTGAGCAGGACCAACATTAGTTAGCAAACAAACATCCTCAACAACCAGGTAATTGGTTGTAAGGTGGAAGAAAAAAAAATACTCCATGCCTCTGGGTGGGATATTGCGGTTTTTGTCAGCCTATTTACACATGAGTGGTATGGTAGCTGGAGTTTGCCACACTGTACAAGCTGGGGCCAACAGAGCATGTCTGATGGGCAAGGTGATTTTTCCCTGAGGAGATATATGAAGGATGTCCAACAGGGAATGTTGTGGTTCCTGTATCTCCTCAAACGGAATTTGTAAGAACTCCACTATTGGTTTTTATAAAGTCTTGAGTGGTATTTCTTCTTCCTCAGCTGTTTCTTGCTCTCCTCTGTGAGATCTTCCTGTGGAACAGGACCTAAGTGGAGCATTTGTTGCTCCCGGTGTGCCCTTTTATGAAATGGGACCCTGTAGAACTGGTCATGCAAGGGGTCCACAGGTTCCAACAAGCCCAATGTAATAGAACAAAAAGGAAGGGCACACAGCCCCAAGGTTTTCCCCCAGTTGCTGAGGGTATTTCCTGCTGGGAGTTTTCCTCTGGGTGTATCTCAAGGGAAGGAGACTGGAATGGGAAGGTGGAGGAACCTTGTATAGATACCTTGGAATCAGATGAGGCATCTTTCCCCATGTCCATTAGAGGGGCAAATACTGTCAACACCAGTGGTTGAGTCAGTACCAGATACAGGGCCTAGAGAGGTCCTGTAACTGCATCTGTACTGGAAGCTGATACTTGATTGGCTGGTGAGACAGTACCAGAGGATGTATTGGTACTGGCTGGAAATGTCTCTTGGTACTCTTGAAGAGTTTGTGTGGTGTTGGTGACCATATTGATCCTGGAGGACAAGTCACTTTTTGAAGATGGTAGGATTGGAGGGTAAGTAGGCTCAGGGAGGTGGATGGTGTCTCTTGGTACCCCTCAGCAATGGTTATTCAGGTCTTCCAGGATTAGGAGCTTAGGCAGTACCAGTGATCCTGGACAGGGGCCCATAGGAGTCAGCATGTCAGGTGGTGCTGGAGATCAGGTGTCAAAATACAATCGTTGCATCGGTGCACCAGTGCACCGTTCTTGGCTGCCTACAAAGATGGTACTGATGACAATTTTTGGCTTGGCTCTAGAGTCCTTCTGTTTCAAAGGCACTGAGTTAGAGCTGACATAAATGCCACTCTAGATTGTTTACTTGACAGCTTCTAAATACATGGTGTGGTCTTCTCGGCTGTTGACGTGGTCATGAAACAGGAGAGGATGAGAGCTTCAGCGGTACCCATATCAGGACATGAGGTTTCCTGAGATCCAGACCAAAAGGGAGATTTCCCTTGTCTCTTATTCCATTCTGGGGAATGAGATATTTTCGTCTTAGAGGGTCTGAGTGGTTTTAAAAGGTTCCAGGGTCTTTGGTTACCACCACAACAGAAATGGTCACCAAGGCTCTCTGAGCAACCAAATCCAAGGTTGTTCAGAGAGGTGTAGATGGGGGTGGTGTGGTGACTCAGATCCTGTGGGCCTCAGAGTGAGCCATCAACAAGGGTTTTAGTCTATCATCTCTCAGTTTCTTAAATCTACTTTTAAATCCTGAGCAGATCTTGCATTTGGAAGGGATGCGTGTTTCTCCCAGGCAGCGAAGGTACCTTGAGCGTCTGTCACTGAAAAGAAAAGACCTGTGGCAAGTCTGGCAGAGTTTGAATTTAGGGGTCTTGGGCATAACTTGTACTCAACTCTATGAATCAAGGCCAGAATAAAAACAGGCTCAAAATGGGAAGGGAACCCCCCAGCAAAAATTATGCTAAATAACAGGGGAAAGAAGAGAAAATACCAAAAGAACAAGGAAAAAATGAGGTATCAAAGTGCATACTAAAGGACACCACATTGCTCCATCTTGAGCTGCAGGTAGCTGAAAAGGAACTGGAGTGGCAGCAGGTCTGTACCCCCTGCCCAATATACCC